>NC_140772.1:86142481-86809879 GCF_044657685.1 Stegodyphus dumicola | reverse complement strand
GCTTTCGATTCATTGGTATTTATGGTAGCAGGTCCTGAGTTGATAAACTCGCTAAACTTCATGTAATATATCTTTTTTTTTCTAGTTTTGTTTTCCGTCGTAACGTTTTCGTTCACTCGAAAATGCAGTGTTAATTGGCTTTTTATGTACAAATATTATTCGAAAACAGAATAACAGAAGTACATACTATTTACGGAACGTTTCAAAATCTCGGAATTTGAGATCTTTTTCCTCTTAGAAACGTAAATGTAACATTTTTCTCGGACAGTGAAGGTACTTTCTACTTATTCGTGACTCTCACTTGTAACTGACGAGCGCTCACTGCATCATCAAAGGTGACGCATGATAGTAGGAAGAGTTAAGATCACTCTTCGTACTATCATGCTTCCAGACATCGTGTGTTTAGATATAATGGCGCCAAATATACAGTAGTACAGGTCGTATTTCAATGCTGTAATAATTAAGTATGTTAAAAAACAGTAACATCACACACTGTAAGTAATTGTTTTTAAGAATTTTCTGTTCACTTTCGACAGCTAATATTAAAGATGAAACATAAGACTGAAATCTACATTAATCCAAAGTTATTTCAGAATGACAATTCCCAGTGACTTAAAAAATTTTTGAAATAAAATTTATTTCAAAATATAGTGCAGTTTGGAGAATTTAAGTGCATTTTCCAGGAAAATATTCTGTCATTTCTTTCTGTATATAAAATAACAAAATTGGTACTCAGACGCCGTTTTAAAATTTCATAAATATTTTATGAGCCTCAAGTACCTTTTGACAAATATTTGAGCACAGGCAGTATTATTTTCTCACAGCTCGAACTCATGTAACATCTCGTCAGGCAGGTTTGTATTTCATACTGCTCCTGTACAAACTAAACAACGTTTCAATTTCTCGATCCATTTGAATCATTGCTCATGAAATGCGTATAAAATTATTCTGAATCTAGATGCTCGGAAGAGATTTTATGTTAACTTATCAATCGAATATTCTAGAGCACTAATATTGCTCTCCTTTATTTTAACAATATTGCCGAAGCTCTAAAATTTATTTCAAATTTTAAACGAATAAATATTTATTACATCAAAAGTTAAAGATGAATCCTTTTCCCTTTTCTTAATAACGCATAATTAGTTTCAGTTAAATGACTCTCGTTTTCCTGATCGAATAACTAAACAAAAAATTACAAGACTATTGAATCTCTGCTGAAAAATGATGTGATATCAAATGCAAGTATTTGCCTTTATCAGAGTTTATCTATCTGTTTCTCTGTCTCTCTGTGTACCTCTTTACTATCTATTCATCCTTCAGTCTATTCATGTAATTGTGCAATCTGTGTCTTCCTGTTTGTCTCTCTGTTTATCTATTTAACTTTTTAAATAACTGTTCACATTTCAATATATTTACATTGAATATTAATGTATTATATACGTATGTATATGATTACGCAAATTAATTCCTTATGCATCTGCATACTAGCAAAAAACATTAATTAAATACTTTATAAGGTATTTTCTCCCTCCTTTTCGTATGTATAACTGAAGCACGTTCGATACGCATTCGGGATATCTGGAGTTCGAATCCCAGCGAGGGAAACTACGGATTCCTTCAGTTTCATGACATCGAAAACTTCTAAATGACTCTGCAACTTGTATATAACAGTAATTTACTCTGCATTCTTTAAAACTTTAAACAATACCTGCTCGGTTTAACAATATTTTCATTCCATTTATTGCTTACATTCATTTGAATTATTTTAAATGAAGTAAAGAATTAATCATAAATTAACAAAACGTCATAAAGACTTTTCCGTAATTCGTTTAAACAGTAAACTCTAAATTATAAAATAATGTTTTCCATTCCACTTCATAGTGTAACTAAACTACTAAAAATTCTACAGTTAGCATAAAAAACTGTGAACTATTCTGATTGAGTTCTTGCTTTGTTAGACTTCTGAGCTCGTGTCTGAGTAGTTTTTAAATACATCTGGAAAAGATGAATCTAAAAATCAAATCTACCAATTTTTCAGAAAATTAGATCATCCGTTATGTTATTTTTTCGATAAGAAGAATTTATTTTTGTGATGTGTAAACAAATAAATATAAGCAGCATATTTGTAAACTTAAAAAATTTAAGCTTAATCTGTAAAACTCCTCTGCTTTAACAACTCGAATACAAGCAACAGTTTCTTTGAGTTTATGATTGTCGAAAAGTTCTCAAAGACTCAAACTTATCTCGATCAGTGCTGTGACAGGCAACGCCAAAAGCTTACCTACATCCGCCATTCACTTCGAACATTTACTTGACAAATCGCCGGGAATGAGACAGTTAAATTGATTGAGAACTCGCGTTCTCTTGGGTTGAAATCAATTCGTCTCCATCAAGCCAGTTGAACATAAAATTCCTGAAAGTTAGTGTCATTCACGATCGCCCAAATGACTCTGGTGCCGAAAATAATACACTGATTTATGTATCGTGATTAATGTAAGAGTATTTAAAGGAAGAAACAGCAAATATGAAAAGACAAATAATTTGGTGTTGAATAGAAAATGCATATATTATATTTCTTTTCTCAAAGCTAATTTGAACCAATAATTTTCTTTTGGAGTTAGTTAGAAGTATCAAAATAAGAAAAAAACTTGAAATTACTTACAAAAGATTCCATCATGATATTTTTAGCAATTCTGCTTAGGTGATGAAAAACTTTTCGGAGAGTTCCTCTGAATACAAGCCGTCTAGCTTATCAGATTATTCCTAAAAGGGAAAAAGTATAAATATGCTTCTTTTAGAAGACTGAAAAACTGCATTATATTGATGTGAATTTCCAAAAGAAGAATACTAATACTTATGAATGCATATGCCTGCTGAGACTTGCATATATACGAGAGGTTTCATCATTTTTTCTTCAACAAAAAGATAAATAAATTTTCTATAATAAAATCAAATTTCTATATGCTAGAATATATTTTCCTTACATATTTAACCTTGATATTAGACCAGAATAAGCTGTTTTTATGTAGTGTTCTTATAAATATGTAAAAACTTTAAACTAACAAAGAACAGTAATTCTTGATGTATGAGATTACATATTTATGTTTTTATAAAACTAACTATTTTGTATTCTCAAAAAATAATGTAATAAAAATAATAATAGTCGTAAATTATTTTTTTTCTGTGAGAGCTGAATATTTTATTTTATTTTAAAAATTTGCTACTTTCCTATTAATAATCAATAATTTCCGTTTATTAGAATTGCCCGTAAAAGTCACGCTGTTCCAATGGTGCAAAAAACATAATCTTCTCCTGTTAATATGTATTCAATCTTGTTCTGTTTGCTTCAACAGAACAAGATTTTTATTAGCTTTTTCCCATGTCCGTCCTCTTTCCTTCTATCTCCTTCCATCACCTGACTTTTCTTTTAGGTGCTTAATTTTGAGTTTTTAGCATTTACCAAGTAATAAAATGAAATCTCTTCATTTTTTGCATTATTATGATATATAACTGAGCAACCTCTATTATAAATATAGTTGAATTACATTTCCGTAAAGGACTCACTGTGTGAGTAGCATTGTTAAACCCATACAAATTCATAATCTGGAAGATAAAAAGAGTTTTAAAGAGGCAGCTGAAATCTATTAACTATTTGAGTTAACGTCAACTGATTTTTTGGCAAAAAGACACGGATGAATTGCATAAACAAATGATAGAGTGAAACAATTATTTTCGAGTAATTACGCATTGCCGAAACGGATAGAATAAAGCACGGTAGAACTAAGAGTTGTAGACATTATTAAATCCGCTCGAGTTTATTTACTAATGCAACAGAAAAAATAGCAAAACTACAATTAATCTTTGCTAGTAGAATCCACTAGCATGTGTAACTCAGAAGTACAAAAATATTACTCTTTTTCTGGTAGAATCTGGAGATTCTATCAGAGAATCTATTAGAATCTAAAGATCCATCAAATTCTAAATAACGCACGTCTCCACCCGAATATGGGCATCTCGCCTAAATTTGGAATTTGTTTTATTATCGATTTCATATTTTGTATAGCATTTTTGAGTTTTTGGTTAAGAAACATAACGATTTCAAAGAGAGCAATGGCAACACTGTATGGGGAAAAAAAAACATTTTTATCTCCAGCGCGCGGAACCGTATGTATCGGAAAATCTAAAGATATGCTCTTTTTAAATTATTCTCCAATATTATTGTTGAATTGAATTTTATGGTTTAATAGCGAAGACCATTATTTTTAGTAAATAAAGGTAACACACAAAACGTTAAGAAAACGCCCCTTTGAACGTAATATAAAATCTAAAAGATTTCAGATTTTCCCCCCTTACTATTAACATTTTGCATGTTTAATTTATTTATTAAATATCACGTACTTGGCACTTACGCCATATAAAATTAGATTCAACGGCAAAATCATAAAATATTTAAAAACACCATATCTTTTGAATTTCCGATAGACAGTCTTACGTGCTGCAGATAATTTTTTCCCTCCGTACAGCGTTGGCTTGAAGTCGTTGAGTTCGTTAATAAAAAATTCGTTTAAGTTTTAGAAATAGTTTTTAGAAAATATGATACATATCATGAAACAAATTCGAAATTCAAAATTCGTGCTTCCAGGTACCCATGTTTGGAAGAAGGACTACGTTATTCAGAATTTGATCGCTCTAGGTACCGTTATTTTTTAACAATGCAAGAAATGCGCATACATTTATGCAGATTCTTCATTATTTAATTGCTTTGAATGTAACACAGGGCGATAATATTTGGTGGCAACAATTTAAAAAGTGATACACCATTTATAGTGATTCAGTATAAAATGGCGTTTCGAGAATGATATCACATTCGGAAGTAACGTCTTTTTTGAGCTAACAATATGCATACATTTTAATAATTTGTATTTATTTCATTTTTATTAAAAATTTATATAATTTATGTATATTTTTATGTATTTATGTATATAAATGTAAGTTATATAATTTATGACTTATGTAACTGTTATGATATATAACATGCTGAATCGATAAAACCCTACTGCATTTCATAAATTTGATGTAAAATTTGTTGGTAAATTTTATAAACACTCTTACCACAAATATCCTTAATAAGTGATGTTTCCTTTGTCATACATCATACTCATATATCATGATGTAAAAACAACTGTTTGAACTCTGTATAACAATTTTATTACATTATAAAGGAACTGATGCCCTAATTTTAAAATTTAAAATATTATTGCAGACTTTATACGAAACTCTTCAATATCAAAATTCGCCTACATTAGAGGAGAATTTGAAACTTCGATTTAGAGCATAGAATGTAAACATATATTCTAAAAAATTTGAAATTTTTATAAAATTCTGTATTTTTATTTTATATTCATCAATTTTTCTCATGTATTTACATTAACAGAATTTTACAGATTTATGTTTGTCTTTTATCTTCTGAAAACTCTTAATTCATTTCTACCAATAATAATCTTCGCGAGAATTCATACTGAATTAGAATATAAATGAACCCTAAATAAAAAGATAATAATACTAGCATCAATAATAACAAAGCCTCTCGTAATTTCAATTTAAAGTTATAAAACTACAGAAGAAATAATGTAAAGTTTCCGACTTCCAGTGGCTCATATCAAAATTAATCATTGCAATTTATAGTAAGTGGGTATTTGTACCTGACTCAACCTAGAGTTTGGAATAACAGCGAATGATTTAGTGCATACACTAAACGCTTAATCAGAATAATAATAAGGTAACTACGAACAGAATCATCCGTCAGACAGATTCCCATACAGCACTCGCCACTAGACTCATGTTCAGTGACTAATTCTGTTCCGGCGTCCACATTATATGTTTCAATATTCAGAACCTTACGCTGTTAAATAACCATCAGCTTTGCCCAAAATGCCATTGTTTTCTGCGAATTCCGTAAATTCTCCAAGAGGCCAACAGAGGGAAGGAAGATGGTTGGTATTTCATCACTTAAAGAAAAGCATTTAAGGAGATTTTAATAAGATTAAGGATGTCATTGTGGAGTGTTGTCTAAGAGAAATCTTTCCCAAATTTAGGGGGGGGAGAATAAACCATGCAAACCTCATTCCTCTCTCATCAAGAAGTGAATTCTGGCTGCTGCTGCTTTCTCTGTTCCTCGTCTATAGCAATTCAGTCGTTCAGCTGCCTTCTTTAAAAATGATTTTTTTAAATGAAAATTAATAAGCTTTTTTAGAGTTTTGTAGGTAAAACAAAGAAGTCGCTTCGTGTTTAAGATGATGACAAACGAAACTATGTCGAAATTCCCAAATTTTAAATTAAATATCTAAATATTATTAATATCTATTAAATATCTCGATCAATTGTTTTCATGTGAGAGTCCAGCTTTCTGTGTTTAGTTTCTGGTAATAAATATGAAGTTTCGCACATTCCATTTACGTTTATGTTTGAAATAAAGATTTCAGAAGATTAGCTTTTGTTTATAATACAGAGTTCTGTACGTGAAATAAACAGGTCGATTCGTGTTTAGTACGATGTCGAACGAAACGATGTCAAAAATGCTAGATTTTGAACTAAATACCTGAGTCAACCTTTCCCAAGAGGGAGTCAAACTTTCCGAGTTTAGTTTTCATAATAAATATAAACTTTCCCATATTCCATTTAAGTATAGATTTGAAATAAATATTTCAGAAGATTTACCTTCGTTTATAATACAGAATTTTGTGCGTGTATAGGATTTGGTATGTTTTGGCAACATAAACTCTCAGGCTTTAGAAAGACGTATCCTCGTGCTTTAAATAGTAGGCATAGAAAGTCAGAAAAAGGGTGTAAATAGCTCTTTTATTCGATTACAAAGTATTAAAAGTCGACTCCAGTTGGGTTTCATAAGCCTACAATTCTGGCTTGACTTTATAATGTTGAACTTAAAATAAAATGTAATTTGAACTAACTTAACGGCTAACAAGATAAAGTAAATTGGCGTAAAAAGGCACTCGCTCCTAGAAGCTGGCGAGACAAGCCGAATGGCTAGAAGCACTCAACGCCACAGAATGAAACCGCTTTTAGTAACGGTAACAACGTAGCCTCAAGTAGGCATAACACGCTCTAAAATCAACTTGCGAAATCACAGCTTAAATAGCACTTCTTTCTTCCACAATCTGAATAAAACTCGCACTAATTTATATTCTGGCATGAAAAGTGTGGTTGAAAAGGAGAGCGACAAGAAAGTTGCTTTAACTCAAAATTAACTATTAGTCCAAATAAATAAATAAATCCACACACGCAAATTAAAGAAGTTGATTCGTGTTTAAGTTGATATCAAACGAAACTATATAAAAAATCCCAGATTTGGAATTAAATATCTCCATCAACCTTTTTTATATGGGAGTCAAGCTTTCTGTATTCATATTTTTTTTTTGTCATGAACTTCCGCAAATTCTATTTAAGTAGATGTTTGAAATAAAGATTTCAGAAGGACATTTAAAAGTTTTAAAATAACAATAGAGAAAACTTCAAGGTATACTTGAAGGACAAATTAAGGATTATTTAGTGAAATGATTCGAGTCTTATCTTTCGCTAAATAATATGAAATACATTTTATGAAAACATTTCAACTAAAATGCTTTTTACGATCTTGGAGTAAAATATTTGTGCATGTATATGGACATACACAAGACTTAAACGCTTGATAAAACAAGAAAGGAATTATTTTATTTCCTCGCGTATGCCCTCGTGGTATAAGTGGTCAATCATGCTACTAGCTGGATCTCTTTACATCATGCGAGGAAGCTTGGGGCGAGGCGATAATTACTTATCAATATTGTTAACCCAAAATGGCTATTAGTCTAGAAATGGGATTTGTGTCGAATCACTATAAATCTATAAATGCGTCATTTCACTTTTCACCGGAATCTGTTACCGTCCTGCAAAATGTAAGGATTTATCTTTCAAACTGAAATTGTCTGTTGTAGATTAACAATTTAAACTATCTGAAAGCAACATATGCAGTTCTTAAAACTTTCGCTTCTTACTTCTCAATCGGACTTTTTAAATAATAAAAGCACATTTAATTTATGATCTATCTAGCTGAAAATATTCAGTATTTTTTCATAGAATGATGTTACATATTTTTTATTATTTATTTCACATTTTATAAAACTTCAATGACTTTTTAATAAACAAACTCAAAGATTTAACAGAAATCAATGGCAACACTCTACGGAATCTTTGGATTCCACCAATCGCTCAGTGGATGAGACCGCAGAATACTTGTATTTCGACCTGGCTTGGGTTCAAACCTAAGCGAAGGGCATGATTGCATGGTTGATGTTTGTGGTTTTTTCGATGTGCAACGTAAAATACGAACCGATTTCTTTCAGAAAGTCCTCCACTTAGGCGGATAACTTTCCTGGCTTTGACGTATGCAGATAACCGATTTTTTTTTTATCTCCAACCCGCGAGATTGTCTTTCGGAAATTCTAAAGAAATGATAGTTTTGAATATTTTGTGATTTTGATGCTGAATTATAATTTATGTAGCGTAAATGTGAATTTAATAAAGTTAATATACAAAACATTAATAATAAAAAGACAATAAAATGTTTTGCGAACCATCATACTAAGAAAACTGAACATTGATAGGATAAGCTGAGGAAACACTAAAAAAAATAAAAAAATGTACGTCAACACTTAACATTGTATCGGGAATTCTAAACATATGCTGCTTTTAAAATTTTTGTGATTTTGCGGTTGAATTGTATATCGCGTGATTGCGAAAAAACGATGTTACTAATAAGCCTGAAAGACCAAAAGGAAACACAATGAGAAAAATGCGTTAGGAGGAGTGAGTGCAAGACCAGACTGGTAGACAACGAACTCAGCGAGACCTTACCATCGCTTTGATAGTTAAATATGAAACTAGATTTTTTATTATACATTTTTATTACTAAACACTGTATCCTTAAACGATTTCATGCAGAATAGTTGGCGGCAGAAATATACTTGGAATACAAAAAATTGCATTAGCTACAGAAATTATTCATGTTGTGCCATTTTCAAAACCAATATTTTTTAAATTACGAATTAAAACTTGTTTTACGCCCCTGGACTTTATAGTTATATTTATTAAAAGTTCTTTCTCATTTTGAAAAATTAAAAAGAAAATTTAAAAGTTTTCCGAGGTTTTCCTTTCTACGTAACTAAAGTATCAATTTAGAAAAGTGTTTCTATCGTTAAAAGATAAAATGAGGATCACTGGTATGCAGGCTATCATGACAAGTACTGAGAACTATAATTTTTGTTTTGAAAAAGTTATTTAATTCACAGAATCTTACAGAACTAACATGAAATAACGGAAATCACATATCTAATTTCTATCACTATTTGCATAAATTAAAAATATATAAAATATTTTTAGTTCAATGAAATATTTATAATTATTCCATTATGATTCTAAATTAATCAAACTGCACGAAAGTGTTAATAACGTATTTTTAACATTCGAATATTTATAAACTACTTTCAGAAAATATTTCTGCATAGTGCATGTAACAAAATTATAAACTGAATATGGCTACAGACTAGTAAATCACAAAATCATGCCTCTGAATGGTGTTAAAGGTTCAAAAACAATCTACCTTTTAATTATTTTTCGAAGCAAGCAGAAAAGTGTGTCAAACATTCTAAAATTTGAATTAAATATCTCGATGAACTTTCTTAAACTTTCTATGTTTAAGCTTTTGTAACGAATATAAACTTTTACTATATCTAACTTTTGAAATCGAGTGTCATATAAAATGTCAGATGTCATATTTTTCTCAGAAATGATTATTTCTTAAATTTAAAAATGCCGAAGAATGAATATTGCATCCAATTATTATTATTGGAAGTATATACCTATGATGAACACTTGCAAAACTAAAAACTACATAGAGACTCTTATGAACACGGTGTAATACCAGAATACGTCAAAAAGAAAGCATTTAAATAATTTCCAAAAGCAACAAAATGATCGGCGAAGCGTGATTGGAAAGATATGTTCCACAAATGAAAGCATGAACGATATGTTCCACAAATTTCCTAAACATTTTGGAGAAGCAGGGAAAGTATTTCCTAGTTTAAGACGGACCCGCCACCGTACTAACACCTCCGAAGACAGTTTTGTTACTTTAAATGTAAATAGAAATAGGCTGTTGACAGCGAAATTGATTGCTCGGAGATTGGCTGCGTCGGCATATAATGGGATTCGTTTGTGCCTAGTAATTTTCATGGTTGCCAGTGAGATGACCCATACTTTGTGTTCCTTTCCCATCTCTCCCAAAGAGTGCATGTTTGCTTTTAGAAAGATTTTAAATGCATCTAACAATAGTTCTAAATAAATATGAAAAGGCAAATCAAATTTCCAGTAACATTCTACAAACGCATACATTTAAAAGAAACGTTATGATTTGAGAAAGAATGATGTCAAATATACGCACAGAACTGCATCCATTTCACAACTCATTTTGAAATTCTCAGTAAACTAACAGAGAAGAGATCAAATATTCATATTTTTCATTAATGAATCCCTTTTGATAGATGATAGTACAAGATCTCATTCCAAATTACTCATTTCTGACTGAGTATTTCGAAAGTGACAGCAACTAAGGAAAAGCGTGTACTGCCCACTCGTCGGAAATTAAATCCGACTGAATATGATTGGCTAGCCTTAGGTAAAAATATAACAGAGTACAGTCTTTTCTTACACGACTGCAGAAGCTAATATTGTGCTTAAATAGCCACAGAAATTTTTTTCTGCAAATCTTTTAAGCTGCTTTTATAGCATGTGCTTTTGGTTTGACTTATTTGATACAGTTACAGCAAAGTATGCAAGAGTAATATGTCTAAGGTAAGGGAAGACTTCATAGAGGACTTTCTGAGAGAACCCAGCTCGTATCCATTTCGCGAGCGGTAAAGTCGCTGAACACTGGTAGTTCGGTCCGAGGTTCGAATCCCGCGAACGGGCTGGCTGCATGGGTGTTTTCGTGGTTTTCCTCATGTGTAACGTGTATACGAGCCAGTTTCCCTTAGAAAGTCCTCCACGAAGGCATCCCTCTCTTTAGGCAGATAGCCCTAGTGTGCTTTGCCATAATTAAATACACCACACCACACCGTATCCATTTCGCGCATGGGAAAAGTACGAAAATGACCATGCAGCCAAACCGTTCGCTTAGAACCGAACCCAAGTCGAATTACTAGTTTTCAGTTACTTTATTGCTCACTTCCTGGTGGATCTAAATAGCATGCGCAATAATATTATCAATTTCTTTTTTGTAAAAAGTAAGCATGTATCTTATTAATTTTTGTTCAGAATTGTTTTTATTGTTTAGTATATTTAGGTATTTATTATCGCATTTTAAACATGAGATAAATAACATATGTTGGCATAAGATCTTTCTTAAAGTAACTGATGTTATATGGAAAGTCACATGTTCATATGTAGTAATTCATAAGCAGTTCAAAGGAAATAGTTTAAAACATAAAATATTTAACAATAAATTAACTGATTGTGAAACTGTTTCTTACACGATATTTCATTAGGAACTTGACCATTTTTCCCTGATTCTTTTGTTTTATAAGTGTGATAAAAAATTACTACTTTCAGCTAAAAAAAAATAACAAATAATTTAAAGTATCATAAATTATTCTTATTAATCAACTTTGAAGCTAAGTAAATTAAAAGCACTCAGCATGAATTTGATATACCGCCGATTCAGTAACAGCACTGGATACGAAAGTGCGCCAGACGTCTGCAGCATCAGACATTCTCAATAAATTCTACTACATCTTTTGAAACTAGTGATAATGAAAGTTATTAATTACGTAAATGGCTTCAACTGTACCGAAAAAGCGTTATTGATAGTTTTGAGATGCTAATTAAGTTTATACATCCTTTTAACTAGTAACTTTGGATTCATTTCTCTGAAATGTGTCACAGCTCTTAAAACTGTATATGACATTCAAAAATATTTTCTTATAATTCATGAATTTTCATTTCATTAAAACGCTCTTTAGCAAAAACGGAAACTGTGAAAACAGTGATACGATTGAAATCGAAACAACATTCGAAAGAGCAAATATGAAATATTTGTTCTTGTTTTCTTTCTTTCTTTTTTTTTTTTTACAAAATTTAATTATGTATATTTGAAAACATAGGTACAGTATTGGGCTAAATATTATATGGCATTCAAAGAAGGAAATTTTGAAAAAGAACATAAAAAATGACCCCCATTAAAACCGAATTGTCAGAACTGTGTAAGTTGTCTGATTACTTTTTAATTAGCTCGGATTACTTCTGATATGCTGAACGTACCGGATAAGAGATTAAAATGTCGGTTAAGTGCAAAAAATCACTTGTACAAATTTTTTCAGAAGCGTTTTTACTTTCAACAGATTCTAGCAAAAATCAATATTTCATTTCCTTTTACTGCTTCCAAGTAAATTCTTTTCTTCATGAATGTAAAAATTTACATTAGCGATTTTCCAAAATAGTATAATTGAGCAAAGAGTATGCATTAAAGTTCATTTTCGCAATAACACTTCTGCTGCAGGAATCTTTGCAGTTTCCACATAGACTCTGTGGACTACGCTTCAACATAGTGTGTTTAAAGTTGTTTAAAGATGTCTGAGGAAAGCAGAGAGTGCGTTGAATGGAATCATGCTTTGGAAGGCCATCAGCTAATGAGCAAACACTCAATCATATCAAGATCTGATACTTAACAATCGTCGTTTAATAATTAAAGATATTATTGAATTAGTTTCTATAAGACTTTGTTCTTGCCAAGCAATTTTGAAACAACGTGTTGGGCTTGTCGATTGTCGAGTTGTTCCGAAAGGGTTGAATTTTTGTCCAGAAGCAGAAACGTTTTCACCAGACCCAGGAAATGCTTTCTCAACGCCAGCCCTTTTCCAAAACCCATTATTACTGTTTCTGAAGCATGAACTTTTGATTTTGATACAGAAACGGGTCAGCTGTCAAGTAAATGGCGCTCAACGTCGAAACAGGATACAAAAGATCACGTCAAGTCGGCCAAAAATCAAAGTAACGTCGAATGTTTTCTGCTATTTTTCGGACGTACATCATAAATTTATGTCAGCTGTAAAGCCATTAACCAAGACTCTTATTTCCTTATTTTGCGGTGTTTACGTGAAGTAGTTCTTAAAAAACGGACTAAATATTTCGAAATAACTCCTAAATTTTGCTACACGATAATACATCTGCTCACAATGCTCTTGTTGGTCAGGAATGTTTACAAAGATATAATAATAATTGTAAATATAGTCCAATAAATTGGAATCTTGTGTTTTACGGAATCGTTCTTGATATATGTTGAACACAGTTCACAAGCAGTAGTTTAAAATTTTTCAGTTATGAGAAAAAATTTTAATTAGCACACAGCAATGAGCTCAATAGGTTATGTGAATTATCTTTAGTCTTACCGACGAGTTTAAAGTAGATATAAGATTCAAAGACAATCGTTAAATATCCTACGTAATATTTTTCAATACATGGTATTTTAGGGGTCGTACTGTTTAATAAAATTTGCTTCTGCTGAACCTCAATAGCGTTATGCTCTGCAGAACCGCGGAGGGGCAGTAAAAATAGTTCTAGATAGCAAAAATACCGCTATCATTATTAATGAAAAGACCAAAAGATTTGTTAATTAGGAGAAAATTATATTTAGTTGAAGAGCATGCAACAGCTTGGACTATGCTCATTTTTACATATATTTCGAAAAAAATATTCAAAATTGAAGACCTTGGACACCGCTCAAAATACCAATCAAAACTGGCAGCAATGGAATTTAATAATCGCGTAAAAAATATCAGATTCTTTCAAAGAACACATATTGTAACTTTTTAACTGCATTTTTCCCTTGTACTCTTTTCCATTTGCAACTATCTCTACCCCAAGAAAGATTGTTATAAAAAAGTGTTATTCCGTAGAGAATATAAATTAAAATATGCCATTAGAAATGTCTTTTTTTACACTCGTGGTGGCAAAGTAATATATATACGAGGGGGCAGAGCCAGAGTTAAACTTGATAAAGCCATAAGCTATTTGAGATATGAGGCCATTTATAAGTCTGTTATAATATATTATAATGTTATTTATGCTATATTTTAATTTGGGGGGCCAAGCTTGTGTAGCTTATATGTAAATCCGGCTCTGCACGAGAGCCATTTAAGGTACACATCCGAGTTTTTTTTCTTAGGTATTAATAAATATAATTTGAAGTTATGAATTTCCACGTAGTTATGTGCATACTTTTATTTACCTTTGCTAGTAATCGTGTTGCATGCCGATATCAGATGTAAGATCGGTACAACTCTAATATACGCCCTAATTTCACCAAATGTGGCGATATGTGTTCTGCGCTGGTTTTTGGCACGATTGCGTGTTCTATGACAACCCTGTTGACGTTGAAAAATCTTTCGCTGGAGCTCGTTGATTCGCCTCTGTGTCTGAGAAGATGGGAGGGAAAGATAAAATGGTAGTTGTTCAATTGAAGTTCGGCAAAAGGAAATATCATTGTGGCTATCCTGTTGAGGGGTAGTGAGTATTTGGAAGTGTGGAAAGAGGGTCTGGGAGATTATTTTTAATGGCATGCATGATAGAAGTAGGGATTTGTAATTTTATTTATTTGTGAACCATAGTATAAATTTTCTGGATAGTGTGTCTGGCTGTCATGTAAATACGATAGTGATTACGTGGCGGCATGTTAAAGGCGGTATGATATTTATATTTCTGCTATTCGAAAAGGCATTAATTCATGGTAAGTGCATTTTATTTTATCCTTGTTCTTATTTTGTAGAATGTTATGTTCATTGGTTCTTTAGTATGAATTTCTGTCGTTATTGTTGTTTTTTTAAATTGTGTGAAATTTATTTTAGTTTATTTTGTTGTTTAGTGTCTAGACTGTGCAATTCGTAGATGTTTTTTAAAGTTGAAACAGAACGCTGTGTACATGGTATTATTTAAAATTTATTGTTGTTATGTTATTTTATTAAAGCGAGGAGTGCGTAGATCGTAGATTCCTTCCTTGCCTAAATTGTGCAATTCGTAGAATTTTTTTAAAGTTTAAACAGGATGCTGTGTACATGGTATTCTTTGAAATTTATTGTTGTTATGTTAATTTATTAAAGCGAGGTGTGCGTAGTTTGTAGATTCGTTCGTTGCTTACGTTGTGCCATTCGTAGATGTTTTTTTAAGTTAAAACATGTCGCTGTGTACATGGATTCTTGTCAAATATTTTTGGTTAGAAACTTTACGTTTTTGCTATCTAAATTTTTTGTTTTTGTTTCGGATTTTTAGCTAAATTGTATGTTGGAAATGTAGTTTTTGTATGTGCGAAAACCGCGTTTTTGGAGACATTTTAGGCTAAAAGTTCGAAATGTAGACAAAAAATTTAGATAGTAATATGGCAGCGTGAAGTTTCTCGCCAAAAATATTTGGCGCGAAATTTGGCGACTTGAGGGCGCATATCAGAGTAGTTCCGTAAGATCACACGCGTAAGAGATTTAAAATGCCATTTGGAATATGATTCTCGGTAAAATATTTATGCCTTAATTTTCAAAATATCAAACAAGTTTTAAAATATTCTATTGATGTTCAATAAGCTTTGTAAATAATTTTTATTTTTTACTTAATTATGATAGTAAACACTGACGTAAACAGATCATGTTCACAAAAATGATTTGTTGCGTTGGAATATCACGCCTGTTTCTACTGCAATATACAATGTCCTGAAACATGTTGCCTGTACCCACTACAATAGATAACATCTTAAAAATATGCACCTGCACAACTATGTACATCGCAATGTATATAATGTAATTTAATCCCTTTTACTCGAGCTAATTTAACGTTGAAAGGTTAGGAGTGCCGTTGATACCGCCAGTAGTGGCAGTACTTGTAGTGCTGGCTGGAGTTACAATTTCCATCACGAATCGAGGAATGATGCCAGAATGTTGTTAGTTTTCCAGTTAGTGTATGAGGCTAATACCTACTTACTTAGGGTAAATATTAGGTAGCCCCCCTCACTTCTACATAACAAAATATTACATACGAAGCAATTAGTTTCAGAGTATCAAATTTCAATAGCATTAATTATTTCACTATGTTCTAAAAATGAGCCTAAGGTGATCAGAAATATAAAAAATAAGAAAGATAAATTTTAAATCTTTTGCTCAGAGAATGGCAATACTTCCTAAATTGGCAATTTTCTAGGCAAGATAGATAGATAATCAATGCTATGGCAGCATAAAGTACCGCAAAATATCACAAGAAATGTAAGATTACATTGTGATATCGTCCTAATTCTCTAACGTGTTAAAGAAGTGATTCTCGGGCAAGTATTAATATTAAATGTCTATAATTTGCTTCAAACGATTCTGAAAATGCAAGCTGGCAGCAGCAACAATACATATGCTATTCCTGAGCTCGAATGTATACCGTATCCTCTTTTCGCATAATTCATTTCATGAAATCATCAATCATATTAGTGACTTGATTAAATGAAATTTATGGAAAAGGACGTCTAATTAATCAATCATGCTAGTAAACAAGACGACATAACTGAACACTTCACGTTTATCTTGAGTTCGACTGCAAATGCACATTTGTATTGATTTATCTTCTTTTCTTAAAAACACAAGAACAAACTGCTTTTAAAAAGTTTTATTTGAGAAATTTGTGGGACATTTTTCATATTTTTCGAATTTTTAAAATTTCCTTCAAATTTTTCGTAGCTGTTAATTAATCAATGATTAATTCCATCATAAACAAAGGAACATAAAAGATAACTAATTCTAGCTTTTACGTCAAAAATAAATTAAATTAAATCCACTAGAGAAAAGTAGTATTATATCCTCTATAATCACTCAAAAATATTGTATCACATTTTTATCCAAAGAATTAATTTGTGATCAAAAGAAATTTAAGAATAAAAAAACTTATACTATTTAAAAAAAAGTAATGAATTTATATCCTAATGGAATAAGAATTTCATGTTATTAAAACTCATTTCGTTGTTTAGAAACATTTGTCCTCTGCAAAAGTGGTAATGGTTGAAAATAATACTGCTTACATAAAACTTAGCGCTAGCATGTTTGTCTACTGCCATCTGGTGGAAAAATAACTGACTAATAATGTTTTCCAAGCAAATACTTATTTTGAATATTCTACGTAGTAACAGAATTATAATTTTAAACTTATAGCTGAAGATGAATTAAGCAAGGAATAGAATATTACTTACGTACTGACAGATGCTTTAATTTTAATACCTACAAGATTAAAATTCATGCGTTATATTTACAACAGAAAAAAAATCTCAATTTTGTTTAATGATTATAGTTAGCTAAACTTCCAGCAGAAATAATGAATATTGTTTTGATAGTTCCAAACTGCACTAATTCATAGATCTAAAAAAATATTTGAACATAAAATAACACTTATTATGGAAGTTAATGATATGGATTTTCATATTGTGTAAATTAATTATGATTTAATATGACTATCTCTTTAAATTTGATGAAACAGGAAAGAACTACATTTTTTTTTATCACAAAGAAAGCAGAATAATTACAAAATTAGGGGCAAGTCTTGTATTCTGTTTGCTGATTGAAGCAGCGGAATGCTTTCATGGAACCCTATTTAAATAATTTTGTCTGATAAAGTAATTTTTTTTCTTGGTTTTACATCATGCATTTATATTTGTTTAGTAAAATATTTTATATAAAACTAAAAATACGAACAGCATCACATATTATTTTTTTTTCTGTTCTGTTACTTGTCTTTTAATCTTGCATAAATTGTCTTCCTTAAGCGAAAAGTACAAGGGAAAAAATATTAAAAATATAAACTCTAAACAAACTTTCGCATAAAAATGTATCAAAACAAATAGCAAAACATAATACAAAACTTCTCAAATTTTATTATTTAAAATAGGTATATGTTTGAGAACAACATATTACATTTAGAAGCATTAAATGTGTTCTTGAAATTGTGCTGAATACAAGGAGAATAAGCTCATCATAAAAACAAGCTCTCGCTTTGAAGCAATTACACTCATGTCCATAAATTAAGGATAATGCAAAATCAGACAAAGGAAGAGATAGAAGCAAAACAAATTTTACTTATTTGTAAAGCTTACTAATAAACAAAAGGTAAAGAGCAAAAAAAGATGCTATATGTTTGATATTATTAAAAAAATTAGCGATTTTTTCTCCCTGGAGCAAATTACAAAAAAACTATTTACAAAAAAACAATATTACATGGTTGGTATGATTGTTAATACATTGTATGTCTCCCAGACGATGCAATACAGTCCGTACAACGCCTAGGCATGCTGAGTATCAAATTATCGATCTAATCTTGGGGGATATTACACCACTCAAAAAGCAATGCTCCCCGAAGTTCCGGTAGACATGTAGGAAGAGGTTGACGGGCTGCAACTCGTCGGCCAAGCATGTTCCACACGTGCTACTGGATTCAAGTCCGGTGAGAATGCTGGCCAGTCCATACGGGTGATATCCTCCGATTGAAGGCATTCGCTTACGATGTTTGCACGGTGAGGGCGGGCGTTGTCATCCATAAGCACAAATTGTGCGCCTATGGCGCCCCGAAACAAACGTACATGTTGTTCCAGAATGACGTCCCGATAATTTGGCTTATCATCGTTCCAATTTGAACATGCAGGTCAGTTCTGGAAATTCAGAATAATTCCACCCCAAACGAGCACTCCTGCACCACCATAACGGTGTCGTTGTCGTTCAATGACGTGTTCTTGGTGGTAACGGGTACCTGGAGCTCTCCATATGAAAGTCAGACTGCAACCTAAACCTGGACTCATCGGAAAACATCACACAAGCCCACTGTTGCGGTGTCCACAATGCATGCTCTCTACTCCAGGCTAACCGCAGGCGACAGTGAGTTGCAGTAAGTGGAAAGCATCTGACATATAGCATATAGACCAATCTGCCCTAAGCGTCTGTAAACGGTCTGCCTTGAAATTGTCGTACCAGTGGCTGAAGAGAGCTGACGAGAGAGGTCTGAGGCTGTGCTCCGCTTGTTTCTTTTGGCAGTAACTGCCAAATACCGGTCCTCATTCGGCGTTGTAACTCTGGGGCGACCTGTGCTGTAACGTCTACTCACATTACCGTCATCTTGGAATCGTTGCCAAAGCCTGTAGATGACACTCTGGGCAATTCCAAGTTCGTATGATACTTCCAGTTGGTTACGCCCACATTCCAGACGGCCGATTATTCTACCACATAAAAAATCATCCAAATGCGTCCTTTGTGTCATAACTAGTCGGTTATTGCAATGAAGCGCCTGCGAACAATTTTACTTCTTGGCCTGTATTCCTTATATATCACTCTCTTACACTCTCGTCATTGTGACGTACCATCGGTGTCATCTGGTTAGTTCCTGAAATTTGCATGTGATTCTTGAAGATGTGTGTAGTGATTTTACAGCTGATATATTTATTTTAGAGTTCCATTTCCGCGTGACTCCGAATTATCCTTAATTTATGGACATGAGTGTAAATGTGTTAACGTCAATCGTCAATTCTGTATTCGTTTAACTTTTGTGTCTAATCACTTTTCAAATGAAAAAAATGCTACTATCGAATATTATTAGCCCAACCGAAAGTTTAATTAGATTTGAGTCCTTATTGCCTTCTGTGTTCATTATGTTCAGCTAAAATTGTCAAGCATTTCCTTTGTTAGCTAGATTGATCAATTATAGGGAATTGCCAATACTTTGTTTACCCACTGTACATCAGATTTCTTTGTTTGAGCTTGAAATACATTTCACATCTGAGAATAAAGTAAAATGCATTGATGACATAGTTATATTACACTTTGCATTTGCACTGTGAATTGCAGATTGAACGAAAAGGGGCTTAGGATCTTTTCATTAGGTCTACGCGGACTTGCAATAATAAATGGTGAACTAACTAAAGATGAGTGCCACCAAACCATCTGAAGATTGTCAAATACATTTGTTGCTTTCTTAAGATTTAAGCTATATTTATAAGGAAATCTTCTCTTATTTATTCCTTCTCTAGTTGCATCTTTCGTGATTTGCATCATGAGCAGTTGTTTAGGTATATTAGTGGTTTGGTTTATTTGATTACGGCAAAGCACACGATGGCTATCTGCCTAAGGGGATAGATGCCTTCGTAGAGAGCTTTCTAAAATGATATGCTTGAGATTCTCAAGTTTTTATTCGTCGCGGTACACTTTTAATAATTTAAACATTTCGGGCATTTTAACAATAAGATAAATTTAAAAGAATTTTACTTGGGTTGTTGATTACGTATTTTGTAAAATTAGAATACGATAAAAATTTTCAATTAAATATAAATTACATTTCATGCGAATTTGAGATTGCTGTTTTTTAATAACTTCACTTATGTTTGCACATAAAAATCATAATGATTCTCGAGATCCATATTTAAAAGACTGGATCTTAACTTCGTTTTTATGTTCGCCAAAGCCAAATATCCGAATTCGCACAAATAAGATGTGGAATATGGTAATAATACACTTAAAACGTTTTGTGATATTGTCGGGGTATGATATCAAAGATTAAATCAGAATGAATTAATTGATTCTTCTGAATTTTTTGCGTTGGAACTGGTTCAGATAATCCCCGGTTGGAAGTTAGAACGGATTGCACTATTTGTCTGACGTCGCTTATGCATGAGTATTCGCCCTAGGTAAACTTTACAAAATTTAGAAGTTTTGCTAAGGTAATAAATGTAAGATGTGGGTACAACTAATGAAATCTGAAAATAATGTCAGAATTCTCGAATTTTGTTAAACTATGAGACTGCACTTTTACAAAAGGAAATGTTCTATTTGAGGACGATGAAATATCATATTGAAAATATTCTGATATACTTTGAGATTTCATAGAACATCTAATGAATTTAGATTGTTAAGTTTTATGTTTTTTTTAATTCAAAAGCATGTGTATCAGACAATGCAAGATGAGATATTTATTAATTAAATAAGTTTTCTTTGTTTTTTTCAAGATTTTCTGTGGGTATGCAGTTACTGAATATATATAAATTTCATTAATATTAAATCATAATTAATTATATATGCAGAGACTTCTGTTATTAGAAAATTAGAAACTTGTCGATAGAATTATGTAAATCAATGTTTTTCGTATAAGCATTTAATTATAAAAGCATGTTGTTTCAACCATGCTTTTGAACTGGAATGCAAATTAAATAATAATATAGACAAACCAAGAGGCATGCAATGAATGCCTGATTTTTCTGTCTACGTTTACCTTTAAAGGAATATCTAAGTTTAAATAATTTTATGGAGGCACCAAAAGATCATTGTTATCCGTGTTTAAAAAAAGTAACATTTTCATCTAATTATCATGCATGTGGAAACAGTTCACTAATTAATTAGACACTTAATGAGCCAGAAGTTGGATTATGTTATGTGATATTCTCATTTTCGTCTTCTCGTATTTCTTTCACTCGCGCACACCCTTTTTTAGTTAGGAAAACAATAAAGCTTTTGTAGCCAATTTTCAAACTCTAAATACTTGGTTTTTAATTATTTCCTAATTAACGGATACTAAGCCTCAATAATAAAAGACTTATTTGTTGAAAAATGAGCCTACTTTAGTTTACTGACACATCTTAAGGTATTTAAATAGAATTTAAGTAATATTCGATTCTATGCTTTTGTAAGAAAACATTTATGTCTGTTTGTCTCTTTAGTAAACAGTAGTTAACGAGTAAAAGAAATACTAGTAAAAGTTTCGGTACTTTAACAATAGCATTCTAATTTGGTTATGATATGAAAATGAATTCTTTTTACTACATTATTTGATATTCTGAGTTTAGAATAGTTTTTAAGCTTCAAATAATAATAAATTACCGAACGCTAATCTGTAACTGAACCAAAATCTGGCTTATTACGGCGATGAAGAAACCTGTCATTGATAAATCAATTTTAGTCTAAATATTTATTTTTCATTTATTTCCTTATTTAAATGTAAAGTTGTATTTCATAATGAAAACAAATGTGTACCTTTGAATACTTTACAAAAATTTCAAATGAAAACAAATATTTCAGTAAGATGAGAAATAAATTTCTACTTAAAAGATAACATTCATATTGCTACGCCTATAGACGGACTCTGACAAGTAAAATTTGCATTGCATAAAATCATTCTTTAAAATTGAATAAGCTATCAAAAATGGAAACATCAGAGACTTCAGTAAATTATAAATAATTCTGTAGCACATTCTAAATCAAGTTTTAAATTTTTAAATGAAAACTTGCCAGTGAAAACTTTTATTTATATTTCAGAAGAGAATTTCTGAACGTATAAATTTTTATTTTTAATTTTATTCAAGTGTTTAATGGAGTAGTGTAAGTTTGGTTTAATTTTATTCCATGAATATTTGATTTTTTTTCCTATGTTGACGCATTTAAATTACAGCCTACTACTCATTTTCGTTCTGCGATTTTTCAGTTCCGAACGAGGAACAATGTTGCGATAGTTTAAAATTAATAATTTTAATGGAACCGATTTGCGATTACCCATTTGATTTTAAGTCTCTAATTCCTTTCGTGTGATTAAATGAAAGCAAAAAGCGTTAAAAAGAAATTGTGATGCCTCTCTTCCGTAAAACATGGGAAAGTAATATCATTTGCGAAAATGACGTTTAAAATATGAGCCTGATCGATCTTCTATTAAAAACAACCTGAAATCAGAATTGTTGATATAGTGAATATTGAGCTCTAATTATAGGCCGCAAAGAAGTAGGTAATTCATAAAAATACTCATTTCTATAATTAATATAAAAATTTAAATATATTTTAATAAATGTTCGTTGTTCCTTTCTTAACTATATTTACGCATTTAGAGAGAATTTTATAATTCTAAAACTCAGTAACCTTAAGTCATCAGAAAAAATGTCTAATCCTAAATAAAATAATCAGTTAGGATTCTGTGTTAAAAGTTTCATAAAAGTTTATCGCAGGCGCTTCCATTTTTCTCTTTAAACTTTTTTTAATTACTTTGAATGAAAATTTTATATTTGCGAAGAGCTTCTGAAAATCTATATTTTATATTTTATTGAAAATGAAATTTAAATTCTGAAAATGGAGCAAAAAATTCATAAAGTTTTCATAAGAAGTATATGAGATTGTAGAGACATTAACATTGTTTGATGCTGAGAGACGTGAAAAATGTGCAATGCCCTCTCCGGCACTTGACCATCGGACCTCTTGAATAGGCGACAAGGGTGCTGACCACTTCACCACGAAGGCATGCTAAGAAGGTGGGAGAAATACCTTATATACTCCCTCTTTTAAAAGACGACTGGAGATTAGGGGACCAGTCGCCAAATCCTGGCGGGGGAGAATCATTATCCAACACCATTTTTTTATTATTTCTGGGGCCACTGTAGAGTACTTAGAATTTTTCAATGTCAGGAAACTAAAGAAATGAGCAATGCCCACGCCAGGACTCGAACCACGGACTTCTCGTATGTGCTCTGAGCGTGCTGACCACTACACCACGAAGGCATGCTAAGAAGGCGGGAGAAATACTTTATAGACTCCCATTTTAAAGGGCGACTGTCCCTCTTCGGGTGCCACTGTAGAGACATTAGAATTTTTTTTATGCTGAGAGACATGATAAATGGGCAATGCCCTCGCTCGGACTCGAATCTTAGACCTCTCGAATACGCACCGAGCGTGCTGATCACTACACCACGAAGGTATGCTAAGCGGGCGGGAGAAATACCTTATAGGGTATTTTTTATATACAGTTCATCAACTTAAACATTTGTTTAGCTTACGTCTAGCCGGCTTTACTATCATTTTCTGTAGAGTCCATTTTACCTACAGATGTCTCTCAAATTAAATTAATCTTAAATGACGAAGCGATAGGCCGCAAAGAAGTAGGTAATTCATAAAAATACTCATTTCTGTATTTTGCTCATTTCTGTATTTTGCTGTATTTTAAAAATACTCATTTCTGAATGTGGCGCTTTTACAAGTATTAGGTTTGGCAATACCTCACATTGCTCAGAGCTGTAGACCCATCTTGGCACTGAATTGTTACACGGGCAACAGTTTTCGTGCCAAATGTTTTTCTTTCGCGTTCATATAGGATTGGATTAGATTCGATTATTTAATTATGGCAAAGCACACGAGGGCTACCTGGCTAAAAGAAGGGATGCCTTCGTGGAGGACTTTCTAAGGGAAACTGGCTCGTATACACGTTACACATGGGGAAACCACGAAAACGCCCATGCAGCCAGCCCGTACGCGGGATTCGAACCTCAGATCGAACTACCAGTGTTCAGCGTCTTTACCGCTCGGCCGCTGGTGGGCTTCGTGGTCATATAATTCTGTGATTAATTAATCTATAAAATAGCTTCAGAGAGAAAATATGAAAGCAAACTTCATAAAATTCAAGAAAACTTCTTTACTGATTTTTTACTCTATTTCTTTGAATCAGTGAAAGGTGAGATAATAGTACGCGTTACGTGTTATCTATATAAACTGATAGTGCGATCGAAGACACTTGGGCTGCGCCTTTTCAAAGCTAATTTGATATTGTATTAACACTATTGTTAAGTTTAAAAAAAACTGATAGAACCGCCAAATATGCGAATTTCGCCAAATGTGGACTTTGGCGAGGAAGCGCATGTAAAAGAACTTAAAAAGCTAGGCAGTTGAGAGAGGAGGGGTGGAAGTGTGTGCATGAACCGGCATATTCGCCAAAGTTCAATTATGTAATTTTACTCATTATATTTTATTCAACTGTGTGTGAAAACGTTATCGTGAAGCTGGTGTCTTCATTCTGGTGTTTGATCGACCATATTTCACGAGTTATGAAGTTTTTATAGGTAATGGAATGTGCAGCTTAAAAAACGAAAGTCGAGTGTCGTTCTTAAAGTGAAAGTGTTATGATTCCAGAATTTCAGAAGTGTTCATTATTAATCGGCCACTCATTGTCATTCAGTATGTCCTCCTATGCTGTGGAGTGGTGTATTGTCAAATCGAAAGTGATCGTGATCATCTTTACGAGGTATAAGTTAAATAAGGTGAAACCTTATTACTATGTTTTCAGAAAAGGAAGTTATGTGAACATAGGAGTCGAGTAATGGTGTTCTAGTTTATAACCACTAATCTCTAGCTTGTATTAAAAGTGTTTGGTGTTTCTTGTATGTGCTGGTTAGAAAAAATGGAATTACACGACTTTGAATTGTAATATTTTTATTTTTGCTAGAAGACTCTAGGTTACATAGAGAGTAAGTTTCTTCTGTGTAAATTTCTCGGCTTTACATTTCTCGTAACAGCTACTTACAACAGGAGGAATTGCATGTCACCTCAATGTTCCAACAGGCGATGTACTTCACGTCCTCTTCGCTCACTCTCCTCTTTCACTGCAAACTTTGCGCGCCACACACACCTCAGTGCTTCTTTGTAACTGTATAAAATTCATCTGACGTCACTGCTTGTGACGTGATGGCGTTATTTCATTATCATTCAAATTTTCAACTATTTTAAAATAACTTTTATATAATTTAATAACTCTTTTATTCTCCATACGCCGAGAAGCTATGAAAAGGAGACACGGAGGTCAGCTTCTACAATCCAAATATCTTGTAGAAATCATAGGAAAAAATAAAAGCAATAAAGGAAGGGAAAATATCGTTTAGAACACCAGAAGTAGCTTTCTGGAAAAGGTAATTAGATTCTTTTCCTTTATGCGACTTTACACTCTTAAACGCATTCTCAGTCTGGCAGAAAAAATGTGCGGAAATTATACATTTTCCCTCTGATTTGCATTCTTCTGGTACGTGGGTGAAGCTAATATTGTTCTGACTTAATAAGTAAAACGTTTATATTTATTCTATTCATAAATGCATTAGGGTTAATAGTATTTTTATTCCTATTCAAGAGAAAAATCGCTTAAATGCACATAGTTCCTCGCTTATTCTACTGTTATATCCAAAAAAAATTATGTTTCTATTTTAAATACTTTTATTCCATTATAACTTAAACTTAACTGACTCTCTGTGGTGCCAGATAAATTAACAAAAAAAAAAAAAAAAAAAAAATCAAAATCAGATAATTCACATTCAAAAACTATTTCATAATATTCATATATCATTTCGACATTCTTATAAATATTCGTATATCATATCTATCAATCAATCGTATAGTGGTATAGTACAATTTAACTTTTTAGGTTTGCGTTGTGAGTAACCTATGTAAAGGGAAAATCAATAACTCCAAATTCAAGTAAACTCCATGTTTCTTAAAAGCCACCCGGCTCAAACAAATGGAGGGACATGACAGACCACAGAAACTACACTAAATTAAACAAATGAAACATAAAATACATATCAAACACATTTATTAATTTCTAGAATATTCAAACATATGATAACTAGGTAAACTGATCAGTCCCCTACAAATTAACCTTAAGATGTAAATTAACATATATATCATTTTAAATCTTATACTCATGTTAGGTGTACTAAATTTTTTTTAACATTACATAACTCACAATTTAGGCGGTTGTACCGTATATTAATATAGTATCATTACTCGGTTACAATTTAAATACAAAAGACAGAAAAAAAAAATTCACTCACAGGGTGAAGTTCATACATTCAACTCCTACGCCATCATCGACTGATTAATATGGAGTGCTGATAGTTCAACAGATCGTCCTACTCATTGCGTTGACCATTCGAAGAGATCGAGAATGCCATCATCGACGGATTAATACGGAGTTTTAGAGAGTTCAACAGATCGTCCCGCGTCCAAAGTTTACTCGAGCACCACATTATTCCTGCTGTCCTTTATTCACAAAATCATCGTTAATGGAGGCAGACAGTTCTTGCGAATTTTAAAGATGACTTGGTTGCAACTCCTTTGAAGCTGTCCTTACAATAAATAAATTCCAGAGCATGGAATGATGAAAAAAAAAAACGACGCAGCTGGCACAGGCAGAATAAACAGCAATGCACACCTTAGAAGGGTCCTACACGAGTCTCTTTCTTTCTGGAAGCCCCGAAACTCACCATAAGCGTAGAGCACCTTTGGAACAAAATCTAATTAGGAAGTCAAAGCCGGTAAAAACAGGAATACCGCATCAGGATGTCAGGATCACCAAGAGAATCTGCCGAACAATTCTTGGGATAAGAGAAATCGAAATTCTTCTGCTGAGCTCTATGCCTTATGCCAACGCAAATTCTCGCCAGCTAAAAGCCGAGAAAAATCATACCCTCTGCCGGCTGTTCACGCGGCTCGCGAGAAGCAAGACCCGAAGGGTCAAGCCCCCACTTTTTCTCCTCTTACTCTTCTTGAAAATCAGAATCGGAATTAAACTCTAGCCTGGTGCAAGCACCCAGGAAAACTCGGTTTCTCCGCCTCTGTGAGTTCATAGGCTTTCAAAAAAATCATAAAATTATATCTTACCAATCCCGGAATTTTATGTTATCTAAATTGAGAAAATGACACACCCATGACGAATCAAACACCAGAAAATCTGACAATGCAATCCGAAAAACATCTGCACTTATAACGTGAGAAAAAAAATAGACCCCCCAACTAACAAGTGAAACTAAGCTTTTACGAAAATCCAGTTACCAGCCACCCCCACTGTCTTGAAGTAATAAAACTGCAAACTTACAAAGCGGCAAGAAAACAACTTCCGTTTCACACGCATGAGCTAAAAGGGCGACATTGTTAGTGAAACGGCCATAAACCAGATGTGTGTCCTCGCAACCGTCTCTCGCCTTTGTTACAATTCCTACTCAAGAACAACAAGTTAAATAAAACCTTAAGAGCTTAAGAATACTTCTTTTTCCAGATTAAAATACACATGAATACAAATAAAAATATTAGAATAATAATGACTTAAAACACATATTAGTAATTTAAATTCGCTACATAACATATTCCCCCACACACCAGGGAAAAAAAATTTTGAGCAACAAATTTTTTTTTCAAAACAAAACAGAACAGCATTTCAAACTAGTACCAAGTTAAGTGCCATACAAATAATCCATTCAAAACTAGTTGTCACGGAGAGCAGTGATAAAAAAAAATTAAAATTTACTTACAAAGCATAAGGTTTAAATCAATTAAATTCAAAATCTAATTCCAACTCGAATAACCAATTAACAGCAGCAGGAGTGAAGTGTCACAAAAAAAAATCCAATTGCAAAGCAAGTTAACAAAAGTACAAAAACCACAAAAAAAAATCACAAGTGAGTGAAAATTACACGTTAACAAATCAGTCAACCAATAGTGACACAAAAAAAAAAAATCCTAAAAATTACACACTGAACTGAACCAGAAGTTGAAACAAACGGAGAACACCCCTAGGAACGGAAAAGAGAACTTGACCAAAACAATTAAGCCGAAAAAAACTAGAACGCATCTAGAAGCAAAAAGGGAAAAAAATAATTTAGACAAACTTACTTGGAAACAACGAAATTAAAATTCGGACCAGCCGAAAAATCCTTAAAAACAAAACACTATTGTGTCAAGAACTCGAAACCGAAACCAAAAGAAATTCACACAAATGCAGATAACTCCTAGACCAAACCAGTTGAAAATACTGAGAAAAACCTTTAACTATTCTTTTCATGAAAACAAAACTAACACTCTTAAAAAAAAATCAAATTCGTAAGCAATTCGAGCTCAAACCAAAAAAAAAAAAAAAATCAAATTCTGAAAACAGCCAAAATGAATTCAACAGACAGAACTGAAGCAGGTTACAAACAGAATTTACATGTAAACAAGAAGGTGCCCAACAAAAGGTTTGCCACAATTTTTAAAGAAAACAATGCTGTCCCAATGTTCTCAAAGTCTAGTTCCGGGAGAGTAATTAAAGAAGATGAAGAGTATGCATTGCACTCTAGGTAGCAATCGTAAGCATGACTACTTCACAACAAAACTACAAAACTGCAGGCACAAAAATGCAAAAGCAGACAAGAGGGAAGTGTTTACACAAAAAAAAATCTCAACTCAAAATCTCAAAATCCATAAATCTCACAAAACCCAATTCTATATTTCTCCTTAAACCACTTCAAAACAAAAACTCCTTGAAATACACTAAGCCTCAAGAGCAATCACAAATTTTTCAGTAACCACACAGTATAACCAGAAACCAGAAAAGAAAAAGTTTTTGAAAGACAACCAACTTGGAAACAGAAACTCAGTACAAAACTCAGTGGAGTTAATCACTCTTAAAAATCTCAAAATCGAATCAAAATTCTTCTCAAAATCTCCACAACACTAAACTCACATAAGTAATTTCTAATACCACAAAATCAAGTTTAACTTCTCAAACAAATTTTCACTTCCACTAGTATCAAAGTTTAAATTCCAAAACACATTTCACATCCACTTTTTAAAGTTACTACAACACTGCAACAAGTTCAACCAAAAAAAAATTTTTTAATTCAAAATCAAAGCAATAAGCTATTAAGCTCAAAAATTGACAAACCAAAAAAATCACTGTTAAAACAAATGTCACACCACTCACTAGTAACCTCACTATGAAACTACCTTTAAAACTACTTGAAAAGCCAACAGTTAAGAGTAAGAATAATATCTTTTAACTACATTTCCAAAACTTCAAACAAAACCAACTCTACCTTTCCAAAAAAAAATCTTTGTTTTTCCAAAATTCACAACTCAAAATTTTTGTAAAACGCACAACTCACTATTCTACTGTTTTCAGACATTTCTCAGACAGCAATAAATGTTCACAGAATTCTCAAACTAGGTAGAAATTCAATTACTCAAATTCAGAAAGCTAAACAAGAAACTTCACTCCGGCTGAAAATTAACTTCCAAAAAAAAATTCAATCAATCCTTAAGTAAACTATCACTGGTCCCGCGCAACTTTACAAATCTAACCAAAATTAACTTTAAGAAACAAACATTTCAGATTTTTCCAAAAATAAATTCAAAATCAAATTTTTAACTCAATTCTATTAGGCACAAATTCCACAAAATCTATTAACACACTTCATGAAGTTAAAAAAAATACTATTTCTCGAACACAAAAAAAATACTGTTCTGACATTAAATCAATTAATTAAAATTAGAAATCTACAAAGTAATGTAAATCTACAAAGCAACTATTTAAAGTGCAATTAGCAAAATCAACACATTAACACAAATGCAATTCTCACCAAAACTTTAAACTAAATGATAAATGGATCAAACATCTAGGTGAGCGCAAAAAAATTTTCATCATTTATGATCAAAACTGTAATATTCATACACATAAAAACAAAATAGAACGAGGACACACATCTGGTTTATGGCCGTTTCACTAACAATGTCGCCCTTTTAGCTCATGCGTGTGAAACGGAAGTTGGTTTCTTGCCGCTTTGTAAGTTTGCAGTTTTATTACTTCAAGACAGTGGGGGTGGCTGGTAATTGGATTTTCGTAAAAGCTTAGTTTCACTTGTTAGTTGGGGGGTCTATTTTTTTTCTCACGTTATGAGTGCAGATGTTTTTCGGATTTCATTGTCAGATTTTCTGGTGTTTGATTCGTCATGGGTGTGTCATTTTCTCAATTTAGATAACTTAAAATTCCGGGATTGGTAAGATTTAATTTTATGTTTTTTTGAAAGCCTATGAACTCACAGAGGTGGAGAAACCGAGTTTTCCTGGGTGCTTGCACCAGGCTAGAGTTCATTTTTCTGATTCTGATTTTCAAGAAGAGTAAGAGGAGAAAAAGTGGGGGCTTGACCCTTCGGGTCTTGCTTCTCGCGAGCCGCGTGAACAGCCGGCAGAGGGTATGATTTTTCTCTCGGCTTTTAGCTGGCGAGAATTTGCGTTGGCATAAGGCATAGAGCTCAGCAGAAGAATTTCGATTTCTCTTATCCCAAGAATTGTTCGGCAGATTCTCTTGGTGATCCTGACATCCTGATGCGGTATTCCTGTTTTTAACGGCTTTGACTTCCTAATTAGATTTTGTTCCAAAGGTGCTCTACGCTTATGGTGAGTTTCGGGGCTTCCAGAATGAAAGAGACTCGTGTAGGACCCTTCTAAGGTGTGCATTGCTGTTTATTCTGCCTGTGCCAGCTGCGTAGATTTTTTTTCATCATTCCATGCTCTGGAATTTATTTATTGTAAGGACAGCTTCAATGGTGTTGCAACCAAGTCATCTTTAAAATTCGCAAGAACTGTCTGCCTCCATTAACGATGATTTTGTTAATAAAGGACAGCAGGAATAATGTGGTGCTCGAGTAAACTTTGGACGCTGGACGATCTGTTGAACTATCTGAAACTCCGTATTAATCCGTCGATGATGGCATTCTCGATCTCTTCGAATGGTGAACGAAATGAGTAGGACGATCTGTTGAACTCTCTAAAACTCCGTATTAATCCGTCGATGATGGCATTCTCGATCTCTTCGAATGGTCAACGCAATGAGTAGGACGATCTGTTGAACTATCAGCACTCCATATTAATCAGTCAATGATGGCATAGGAGTTGAATGTATGAACTTCACCCTGTGAGTGAATTTTTTTTTCTGTCTTTTGTATTTAAATTGTAACCGAGTAATGATACTATATTAATATACGGTACAACCGCCTAAATTGTGAGTTATGTAATGTTAAAAAAAATTTAGTACACCTAACATGAGTATAAGATTTAAAATGATATATATCTTAATTTACATCTTAAGGTTAATTTGTAGGGGACTGATCAGTTTACCTAGTTATCATATGTTTGAATATTCTAGAAATTAATAAATGTGTTTGATATGTATTTTATGTTTCATTTGTTTCATTTAGTGTAGTTTCTGTGGTCTGTCATGTCCCTCCATTTGTTTGAGCCGGGGGGCTTTTAAGAAACATGGAGTTTACTTGAATTTGGAGTTATTGATTTTCCCTTTACATAGGTTACTCACAACGCAAACCTAAAAAGTTAAATTGTACTATACCACTATACGATTGTTTAAGAAACATGGAGTTTAATTGAATTTGGAGTTATTGATTTTCCCTTTACATAGGTTACTCACAACGCAAACCTAAAAGTTAAATTGTACTATACCACTATACGATTGATTGATAGATATGATATACGATTGATTGATAGATATGATATACGATTGATTGATAGATATGATATATGATTGATTGATAGCTATGATATACGATTGATTGATTTGATTGATTGATAGATTTACTATACGAATATTTATAAGAATGTCGAAATGATATATGAATATTATGAAATAGTTATTGAATGTGAATTATCTGATTTTGATATTTTTTTGTTAATTTATCTGGCACCACAGTGAGTCAGTTAAGTTTAAGTTATAATGGAATAAAAGTATTTAAAATAGAAACATAATTTTTTTTGGATATAACACTACAGATTCACCTTCTTCAAACATATTCCTGAGCCAAATTTTATATCCAATTTTGATCACTCTTGCTTTTCACCCTTAGTTATAAAATGTGATTACTTAAAATCTTTTACAAATGTTAAATACTTCTTTGAAGTATGAAACTATGTATTTTAATTTTATTTTAAATTTAATTAGAAAACACGGCGATATAGAAAACTTGCGTTACCACTCGGTAAAACGCAATAATATTTATTTGTCTCAAATTTAATAAACAAAATCTGCTGTTAAGAGAAATGTGTTGCCAGTGCCCGAATTAATATATTTTAAAGTGTGTTATCATTCAGCAAAGCGTAAAATATTTATTTTTTCACTCATTAAATGCATTTTCTTTGCTTTTTGAAAGTTAATTTGTAATAGTAGTAACAAAGCATTACTTTTGTTGCGAAATCAGTAATGCCACCGAAACGAAAATCGATTGTTAGATCTATACTTCAAGCACCAAAGAAAATACCATCAAGAACTTCAGAAAGAAAAGACTAGAAACGACTAGAAAGCAAGACTATAAAACATTTGAGTTCGTAGATCCTTTCGTATGAAATAGATGAGCAACGGGAGGTGAGACTGGAAAACGTTCGAGTACGCACTGCTCGATCCAACACTGCACGCTGATTTAAATCTATTACCGTTACAATGCTAATTGCTAATTATGATTACAGTTTTCATCCAAGTATGGTCGTTGGAAAGATGTATAAATTATGGATGTATTGAAGTTTAAGAATGAAGCAGCAGGAATATGAATGCTCCCGTGGAAAAGTGAAATTGTGCTCACCATATGGGAAAACAAAAGATATTGTACATCCAAAAGTACTTCAATAAACACAATTAAAGCACAAACATTTTCTCTCCTTTAAGTAGCAATGCAACGGATGCCGCGTAACAACCACGTATCCCAATAGTTCCGACACATAATGCTAGTCGAATTTAAACGTTTGTAGTTTCCGGTGCAACTCGCATTTGCACTGACTATCAACAGAAGCATACGGACGATCGTTACAGTTTGGAATTTACAATTACTAAATTTTAAAAATCCATGCTTTTTACATGGGAAGCTGCATATGGCTTGCTCACGTGTCAGAAAACATTACGATTTATTCTTCTACGCAAAAGATGGAAAAACAAAAAATAGCGTGTATCCGAAATCACATCAATAAACAGAATTAAAACACAAATACTTTTTCTTCTTTTAAGTAACATTGCATCGCATGACCGGTAGCAGCTAGTATACAAATAAAACAACTTCTGTGAAAATACCAACAAAAACAAACTGTGTCTTCTTTATCGTTTCCTTTCTGAAAATAAAGCTTAAGTGCATGAATTCAAATTACCAGTACCCAATACCAAGTATGAGCAGTTATGCCCTATTTTCATGAAATGAGTAGCTCTCCATCCATCAGTTTCGGGGAACCCGAAACCTCTAGACGTTTCAAGCCCCTGAAGTCTTTGAAAAAACTAAAGACTTTATCTCTTTCGCAAAGAGAAACAAGATATCTTTCCTATGATTTCGTTGACAATCACATCTTAATGAAGCTAGAATAAAGATTAATTGTTACTTAGATATTAAACATCTAATTATAAATAAAACGCCAAGTGACAAAGTGAGAATTAAATCCTTTAATTCAGATAGTCTGCTTAAAATAGAAAAATATGATATGGACACCATATGACTTCTTTGTACGGCCTATTAAATTATGCACAATTTTTGCTGCATTTCATTTAAACCTATTTCCTTGAATTTCATTAGAGAAATATTTCTTATTCAATTAATTCAGTTCTCATTTCACGACAAGGCAATAATACATCCTTTGTCAGAAAAGATCCAGGACAAAGGTCGTAAAAAATAAAAAAAAATTAATTTACCAAATAGTGATCCTAGGTTCTATCAATTTAGTCCCCTTGGCTATCTATACACAACTGCCAACATTTTTGGATGTCTTGGAAGCAAGAAGGAATTCTCCAACTGCAATGTTTGCAGCTTATTTGTCACAGCCCGTTTGATTTTAATGAAGGCTATCCTTTCAGTCACCTTTTCAGTCACGGAAAGAAGAAAAAAGTCATTATAATCTTTGACACAAATGCGGGATGACGTCTGGCTCTGTCTAATAGTTTAGCAGAAAAAAAAACACCAAATAAAGTTAAAATTAGTTGAAAAACAATTTTTACAATTAAAATTGAAGTTTCTACGCAAAAACAAGCAATGTGATCAGCGGGTAAGAAGCTTGATTTTCCGTAAGTTTACTTTCGGTCCCACTTGGTAGAAACATACTCAGATTGATAAGCAAACTGATTTAACTCACTATTCTAATAAGAGTTTCAAATGTAAACAAATGACGGTCTTGTTAGACTTAGTACCACATGGACAACTTCCAAAACATCAGGTGCACAACTACAGTTACAGCAGTCCTGTGTACAACATTTCAACGTTCTGAGTTATGCGAAATACATGCATAGATACGTACGTACAGACGTCACAAAAAAGTGTGTTCTGAATCCATTTTACAATTTGTTTTGGAAAAACGAAGCCTTTATTCTGTCCATACATACAGCTTTCCTTCAAATGGATTCGAGAGCGGTCAAAATGGGTATTTTCGTTGAAATATGATACCCGAAATTTTTCTCGATTACATCACTTCCTTTTTTTTCGTACAAGGAAGTAAAAAGAAAGTTATCGCTTTTCACGAATGCAACTTCCTATACAATTTAACTCTATCTTTTTAAAGCAAGAAACATTTTTATCATTACTTATCATGTGCAGTAATGGCCATTTCGATTGAGTATTATTCGCACCTTTCGGAGATTAGATATAAACATGACACATCAACTCTGGATTTGTAACTTTTAAAAAAGCTAGGAATTATCTCTAGACGTGAGAATGTCTACGTAATCATCGTGCACTGAAAGCAATAAATTTGATTTAACGCCAAGTCTGAAAATTCAACTGCCAGTCTGAAGTGGAAAAAGAAAAACGCGGCTCTGGACATCTTTACCGCCTTTTAAAATAGAAGCTAAGACCTTTTCTAGAAATTGTCAGATCTTTAAATAATCGATTTGTTGTACATTTCTGCATCCTACATTTTACGTCATTTTTCATGCAATTTGTATATTTCACATAAATATTTAAATTTAAATTTTATACATTATTTTTTGTGCTATTTTCATGAATTATTAAAAATTTATAGTTTCTCTATAGAGCATGACAGCTTTATATGCAGTTTCCAAAAGTAACTAGTCTTGACTAAAATCTCAAAGAAGATGTCTTAGATGTCTTTCATGTCTGAGAGAAACACAGTTGTCGCCATTTCAAACTTAAATATTGAAAAAACGTTTGTTACAAAACAAAAGCGGAAGCGAACCAATGAAACCAAATGGAATTCTTACATCTCGATTAGTGAAGGCTTTTTTAATAAAATATATGCAAAATATTTACGTGATGTTACTTTTTGATGGAACAAAGTCATAGCAAATTTTATTTCGTTTTTCTTCAGAGAGGCATAAAAATTGCTTTATTCTTTTTTTAATTGCTTTCCTTAAAATCCTGCCTTAACAAAATAAAATCGATAAGCCTGTATTAAACTGCAATTAATAACTGATAACTAGAACAAAAAAGGTTTGGTGACACCTTTTTGGCAAGTGTTGTTAACTATACGAAATGACTGATCTTTGAAATGACTGATCTGACCGTTGATTTATTTTTTCCCTATTTTTTTACTATTTCTATGTCCTTGCTCATAGCCCTGATTGTTGGAGTGTTCCATCTTTCAAATCTGAAACCATTAAGTTTTACTCCAAAAGGGCAATTTGCCCAGAAGAACTATTAATTTCCTTTGGTATTTTGTGTTGCTTTACTACAAGCGTTTCAAATTGTTGCCACCAAATATTATCGCCCTGCATTATATTTAAAGAAATTAAATAATGAAAAATCTGCAAAAATGTATATATGCTTCTCACATTGTGATAAAACAACGGTATCTAGAGCCATAAAATTTTGAATAGCGTAATTCTGTTGCGAATATGGGCACCAGGAAGCCCAAATTTGAAATTTGGAATTTGGTTTATTTTCGATTTCATATTTTAAAAAACTTTAAAGAATGTTTTATTACGAGTAACAAAGCAATGACAACGTTGTACGGAAAAAATATTTTTATCTCCAGCGCTAGAGAACGTGTATCAGAAATTCTAAAGATATACTCATTTTAAAATTATTTTGCGATATTGCTGTTGAACTAATTTTATGGTTTAAGTGCGAAGAACGTGATATTTAATAACTAATACCTTAAAAAAACGCCCCTTTGGACGTAATTTAAAATCTGAAAACTTTCAGATTTCTTTTTAATTTAATCATTTTGTTATTTTTTTCAATTTAATCATTCTTATTCCGCAAAGTAAGTGATTTAAAAGCAGTAACAGATTTTCATAATAATTGAAATAATTGTTTTACTTTTTTTAATAATTTATCTAATTAATAAATGTTACATAAACGAAAAAAAATAAGATAGTTTTTCTTTAATGTTTTAATACTTTTAATTTTTCGAAATTTTAAAAAGCGACAACTTGAAGGGCTTAGCTCCTTAGTGTCCCGCGCTTATTGCTTGGTATCATTGTTTTGAATGGATTTTAATCAAGCGATTTTATGATTTTTTACCTCTTGAATTGCTGAGATTTACTTCTTTTACTAGCAGTCTTTTTTTTACTGTCACAACTCTTAAGCTCAGAATTAAACGAGCTAAATGCTAAAAGGAATGTAAATACGAAACAAGAATTGCATTTTTTAAAAATTTTTAGCATAAAATATTCTATTACTCTTGATCTTCACTTTTTTGTCAGTGTTACTTCTTGTGTCCGTATCACCTTACATATAAAAGGATGTTGTCACCAAATGTTAATCCCCGTATATTATTTTAAAGAAATAATACAGCGAACATAAGAAAAATGTATGCCAACACCTAACGTTCTATTATGAGTTCAAAAAATATGCTTTTATTTATTTTGTGATTTTGTTGTTGAATTTTATGTGACGTAAATTACGCTTAATAAATAATGTTAAAAAGACCAAACGTTAGTAATAAAAGGACAAAATTTTCTCAACAGTGACAATGCTGACATCAGCTGAATCTGACTGACTAATGAATGTATGAACATTTTAAAAACTGTTAAAAACGTTAAACCATGAACTAACATCCTAATTATTTTAGGATAATAAGGCAATCCTGACAAAGCAGCAATGTAATCTATATTTATATTTACAGACTTCTTTACATGAATACTCTTATGCTGTATGTTAGTATTTATGTCTATGTTGCATGATATGTGTTTGTATATATTGTATGTTTCTATTGCATGTTATGTATAATTTTATGGTATGTATGTATATAATACCGTATTTGACGGCATATAAGACGCACTTTTTTTCCTAAATTTGGTCTCAAAAAAGTTACCTGCGTCTTATACGTGAAGGACACAGTCTTATACGTGAAGGTAATTGCATTCAATAATGTTTATTTGGCTTTTACGAAACGTGAGAACTAAAAAAAACCACGCTATTGAAACTTTTTTTCCTTGTGTGTGGCCGTCTAAATAAGGGTGCACTTGGGATGGAGGGTGATATTTATACAGCCCTTGTTGGACGTGCTTCCAGTTACATCACAAAGAGATGCGGTAAAAGAAAAGCCTTTGGAAAATGGCTCTGGGGTGAATACGTTAGAAGTATCTTTTATTCATGGCAGCAAGACTTCATATGTTCAGTTATATTATTTATTTAAACGTATTTCAAAGTATATCTAGTAAGTAGATTATTAATAATTTGAATAAATTACAATCTTATGACAAGCCGAATGACCCTTTGGAAGGTATCTGTTATGTCTAGAACGCTAGAAACTACTTAAGTACAAATACAAATTTAAAATCTTCTACTTTGTTTAATCCTAACGCTTGCGAGATCACTTCGATGGTAAATGTGCTAGTAGACTATCATAGTGTTTATTAAGCGCTCCAAAATTTCACAAAGACCCTCATGGGCTTTCTGGTGTCAAATGTGTAGTGACAGTCCCTGGTAGCACTCTTTATCACGGGCATTCTTAAACACCAAGACCTCACAGATAAACTTCTGTGGTGCAATTATAAACAAATTTAATTTTACTCTTGATAAAATTTTTGAAATTCTCAAGGCAGCATTTAATTACTTTTATTAATTTAATTACTTCCTAATAGAATAAACTATTATTCCTAATAGAATGTGGCACATAAAAAATTACCAAATTTAAACTATACTATGCAGATTTCGCTTAGAATGCTTATTTGGCATTCAAAATATCGATATTAGGAGCTTTTTCCTTTTGTCTATGAAAAATTATTTTTCCTTTAATTCATTCCATTTGTGGTAAGATTGCAAGCTTGTAAAATATTATATTATTAATACTGTTTAAAGGATGTTAAGCTCTGTTTGCCTTTAAAGAAATAAAGTCCTAAATATGGTAATTGACGTATTTTGGATATTGAAGATAAATATTACACGATGTTTGGATACCTCAAATTAACAAATCCATTAAATCTGCTCAAAGTAAATGTATTTTGGTTTTCATCTACAAAACGTCAGCAAACATCTGTTTTTGGATATGTTACGGAATATGAAACGCATTGAACCGTGTAAATACAATAAATCAATAATGAAGTTAGGTTTCATTTCGAAAAATTAAATATTTAGTAGTTAAAAATTTTGAGTGGCAGAATTTCGCAAATGAGAAAAATACTTTCTGAAATGCGTTTTAGATAAATGAATATCCTGTTTAGATAAATTATCTTCACAGAATTCATTAAATTTGAATAACGTGCATGTTATGAAAGATAGGGTTTTAAATTTTTATTTCTGATTTAAAGACTGGCTTCATAATTGTTTCATCATTTAGATATTCATTTTATCATTAACGCGTTTTTTAAAATTTCGAGACTAACTGTATCACAGGCGTTTGTCAAATCATCAACTGAATATTTAATTTTCGATTACATTATATTTAGTTTAACTACTTGGAGAATTGAAAATCTGTGCTTCCTGTCGCAGTTTCTACATTTCAGTACTTCACTATAATAAATGTTTGAACATATTCTTAGTGTGTAAGTTAATGCTTCGTAATAATCTCTCATATTATTTAGTTTCCATTTTGCCCACCATTAACATAAAATTTAATTAAAATAGCAAACCTCTTGATGTTAGAAACATTCATAATCTTCTATTCTACTTTCCGTGTCGCGTTGCGTGATGTAACGTAAGCTAACACTTTACTATTACTCATCAAATCAACCACACAGTCTGACAAACTCCCAATTCTATGATCTGTTGCCATTCATCGTGACATAAAAGTTTTAGTACCAAAGAGGCTACTCTCGATTCTCACTGTTGTAAAATTTTTGTCAAGTGTTGCATAAATTTTGTGGCATATAATTTTTTTTAATCGAAACTCAATGACATATGTATGCGCAGAAGTTGGTCACCACTTCGCTGTAGAATTGACATTGATATAAATATTTATAAATACTTAAAATTTTATCAGATAAGCTTATAACGCTTATTTACATATTTTCATAATCCTTATGACGCATGGACGCTAGGAACGTTCAAACATATCATGTTGTCATTTTTTTATTTTTCGGATTATAACGTATTTCCTTAATAATGCATATAACTCATCCTTTATTCACTCACTTTTAAGTAGAATAACTTTTGTTGTATATAACTTACTTTTATAACGCTTCTAACTTATTTTTATATTCTATAACTTACTTTTACAACGTTTATAACGCATGGACGCTTAAAAAGCTCAATATCATGTTGTCGAATATATGCTTTTTAGACTTTGACGTATATTGCTTATAAGGCGTATAATACTTACATAACATATAAAGCTAATAAATTACTTTCACTTTTGCAGTGTATCACATTTAAAATAACTTTCATAACTTATTATTTTTGTAATGCCTTAACATGTTGTCGAATTTTGCTTTTCGGATGATAATGTATGTCGCTTATAACGCTTATAAAGCACATAACACTTAAAATGTTTCCTTACTTTTTCATCGAATCACTTATATATATATATATAATTACAAAAATAATTCTTTATATATATCCTTTATTCTTCAGGATTCAAACTCGGGTGCATGTTTATGGCAGACGTTTTCTCTACCACCATACCAACAGTGCATCTCATTATCTCTCAGTTTAATTAATGAAAGAGGCTTTTAATGACATATATTATTGTAGTGTCATTAGAATATTTGAAGCAAGAGGCGTGAAAAATTAGCAATGCACTCGCTAGTACTCGAACCTGGACCTCTCGAATACGTGTCGAGTATGCGACCGTTACACCATGAAGGCATGCAGAAAGGAGGGAGAAAATAGCTTATAATGAACTTTCATTATTTGTATTTTTCAGTTTATTTCCTTTTTAATATTATTAGTTCAATGTTAATTTAAAATTCGTGTTAAAGTCACTTACATTTGATGATTTATTATAATGAAATTCTTAAGACAAAATGACTTGAATTTACTTCGTAAATTCAACAATACAATGAAAGGATGCTTGAAACTCACATAAAATCACTTCTCTGAATTTTGCAGCTGTCTCCAGTCAAATTATAAGTCATTACATTTTCTTTAAAACTTTGACACCTCTACTAACCATTGAAATCATAAATTATCCTTTTACTTCCCGAGAGGGTGTTCACACATTTTTGCAACGATTTTGCAAAGATTTATATATAGACAAACTTATAATTTTATTTTCTAATATGTTCCTTTTGATAGCCCTTTTGTCGAACTACTATATTAGATCTTGATTTCCAAGGTAAAAGTTATTTTCTTAAAACATTAAGGTTTATTTTATTTCACTCCTTCTTCACAATCTTCCAGAGCCCATCCAATGTTTTGGGATGCCGCTTATAAAGAGCTTGTTTTAAAAGTCTAAATACACAGTAATCCATAGCGACGTATCAGGGTCTTGGTTGAAATGCATTTAAAGGGAATAACTTCATTTCCGTTTTCGTTTCTCATTTTTTTCAAAAAAATAGAGCAGTATAGAGGTACATCTTGGAGCCTTATCCTGATGGAACTGAAGATTCGTTGGAAAAAGAGATTGATTTCTTCTTTAAAAATAGGTTTTAAAAAGATAATTTTAATAGTAATCCGAATTAATTTTGACATTTGTTTCCACGTTTTTTTTATTTTACGTTTTCCGTTATACAAGAATTCAGTAATAATCATAAAACCTTTAGGAAAACATTCTGGATTTTCTCTGAACCATATTAAGTCTTTTTCGGTAGTAAATCTATCTTTTTCCATTGCAATCAGATAAGCATATATAAGTCTCATCAACTGCAACTTTATATTTCCATTTTTCACCTGCCAAACAATTTTCATACAATAATCTGCACATAGTATTATGCTGTGAAGCATGTTTCGGCATTAGGCAAAAAACATTATGTTTGGACTTTTATTAGTTTTAAATCATATTTTATAATTTTGTTCACATTTCCTACAGAGACATTTAAAGATTTTGCAATAGCTCTTTGGAGGGGTGTCTTTCCTTGTAAGGATCTTAAGTTTTACTAACGTTTATTTTATTTTAAATCTTTACTATCACTTCTCATTTTCTACTTCCGGCCAGAATTAAAAGCTTTAACTTATTTATGCAAATTTGTCTTGCGAACGCCAAGTACTTAAGTTGTGGCTTTTTGCCAAGCGAGAGAGAGGAAGGAGTTAGTAGAAGCAGGCCGCTTGCCTTAGCAGTTTTACTCGGTTGCTAGTTGCCTTCAAGGCCAGAGGTTTAATCCTCTTGATAATTTTAAACGTATTGTAGTGTTAACAGTTCTCTGTACTACATACGGCCTTTCCGTTAATATACAGCCAATCTTCAAGTAGACCCTTGTTTATTAATCCAAAGTTAGTTTAGTTAGAATTTGGTTGATATTTTTATATTCTTACGTTCAGACCACAAGTGGTTGGTCTCTGTATTCCGAAGTCCGGAAATCATTGTAAAGAGAGAAAAATAAAGGGTTTCGTATACCCTTCCTGTGTGTCTTGTCTACTTCCCACATTTATTGAACATAGCTTTAGTAAGCTCCCTGTTCCGAGTCAGGTCATTGAATGTTCCCCAAGCAAGTAAGGAGAAACATTGAACCTGATATCCTTTACAACATAATATTCGACTTTAGATTTAATAAGAGCTGTATGTACTTATGTTGGGTATGCACTTTTGCCTTTTCCCCAGTCAGATGTAAACTTTGAAGTTTTCTCTCATATTATATAATTTATTTTTACGTGTAGAAATATTAAAAAGCATGCTTTTCAAATTTTTTTAATAACTGAATAAGAGTATTTCTCTTCGGACAGTGCAAAAATACAGCTTTGGATCCATTGTTTATTTTTCAAGGAGAGGTCAAAGAAATGAATATTTTTAATGTTTCAGACGATAAGCAAACCTTATTCCAATTTGATGCCAGCCATGTTTATATTTTGAAATTAATCTTCAAATTCATGGAGAGAATCAAAGGTGCTACAAAAAATAATTCATCGTGATAATTTTTATTGTTATTATTATTATTAATGATATTTGAAACAAGAAATCAGTAACATTTCAGCAGAGAATGTCTTCCAAGCTTACAAGATTTCAAAGTGTATAATTTTGATAGTTTATGATAATGAAAAAATTTCAATCAGCATGGAAAGTTTTATTAAATTCATTTCTAGATAAAATATGTGTTTAAACTGTACTGAAGGTTATTCAGGTTTTCAATAAAAAGATTGTATGTTTACCTATAATATTTGTGATGCCCAAAAGCTCTGTTACAAAAAATTCAAAACTGATATTTTTCGCTTATTTTTCTTCCTAAATATCATTTTATGCATTCTTTTCTCAAAAATACTTTCATTGTAATTTCAGCTACTTTAATATCTGTTAACGTTTTTATCCCTTCACATCGTTAAAACTATTCCATTCTGTCTAGGACTTTCCTAATCCATAATGTTGTGCGTTCTTCGTTTTGCCTGTCCGCAAATAAAATAAAATTTTAGCCACTTAATCTCAAAGAATTTTTGTTAGATTATTTATACTGCGTGTTGAGTGGGTGCTCGGATTTTCCTCAGGAGTCGCTTTTGAGTTTGGTAAATTCCATAAGAGCTATACGCTTGAGCTCCATCTCCGTTTTGACAGAGTGTCCCCAGAGGATCGAATCTGTGAGCCTCGTACCTTTTTCTTTTACCACAATTCTTCAGGAAAACATTTTACTCGGTAGATTTTAAGTCGCAAAGACACTGCAGTTACATTTGTTCATGCTTCGCCTATTATTCTAGAATTCTTTAAATTTCAAGAAATATTGGTGAAATATATAAATGCATTTTTAAAACAATTAAAGGAAATAAATACTGAATGTTTCTTGCTTTAGCAATCTTGACAAATTTTTGAAAGTGTTCAGCTGATGCACGGGTAGTACGCATTCACATAGTAATCTTATTAGATTAAATTTTAAAATCTGTCTAGTCACACTTTAGGCATAGGCGTTATGGAATAATATTATGTAGAGAAATATTTCTTGACGACAGTCTCTCCTAAATTACCACTTCTGAAAAATATCCATATTCCTTAAAAATATAAAATAATTGTCTTGAAGACCCCCTGTTTGGTGATGATAATAGAATCTAGCGTTTGGAGAATCTAGCGGTGATTGTTTTGAATGGTATCTTATTTAAGACACAATTTCTTCACATAACACACTATCTCAAATGTTATTATTCATGTAAGTAAGTATTATAACAATAAAAATTTATATTTACAAATATTTTGTAAATTAAAGGCTATTCCTGATCACTTAGTGTTAACGGAATAGTGTTTGTAACAGTTATTTGTTATTTTTGTCGGTGTTGCTTCTAATCCTGTCGGATAGTACACTGACATACTATGTCCTCTTATCAACTAATCCATAAAAAATCGGAAAAGAGGAGAGGACTGGCAAGCAATTCCATTCTAATAAAATTAACGTAGACAGAAAGATTACATAGATTGTTTGCCCAGGCTGCATTTATTGCAAATGGGAAAGGTTTGACGATACCGATAGAGTTTGAGACACTTATGATGTCTACTGAGAAATCTAGAGAGAGCCTTTTGAACTACTTTAGCACTTTTAGATGTGTTTTAACCTCTATCGCTATTACCACTGTACCAGTCTTGAATAGCTGTAGTACTCCAGATATTTTGTACCATACACTTGCAAACAGAAGCGAATTCTGATGGAAAGGTGAGATTAAAGCTGGCAATAGTTGTATCAGCAGTACCCTCTGTAAACAGAGCACCATCCCTCATTGCCAAAAAAGAGGTTATGAATATATAATATAGACACACTATCTCTATCACCTACCTTTATCCAAGCATTCAAACACTGGTTAGAATTATAGATATCGGAGAAAATCCACATATAGTTGTATGGTGTATCATTTTTAACACATCTCAAACTGTATAAGAAGAAGCTCGGAATGGAAGAAACAGAACGAGTCCAATTTTTTAATTAATTCCATCTCAATCATACGCGCATTTATTATTAACGAAACTGCTAACCTCGGTGTGGTTTAAATTGTCTGTATTATCGTATTATCTAAAAACCATCATTTGAAATGCTGTTCAAGTCATCTAAAGCGAACTGTTATAAATACTCCTGAGTGTGTCTTCTTTTATCGGTATAAAATAGACGGTCGTGTCAATACAGGATTTAAATAACTGTTTTATATATATATATATATATATATATATATATATAACGGGGAGTTACACGTAACATGAAAGCATGGGAAAAGATATTATTTCTGTTTAACCTTTGATTACTTTGCTAGTTTAGTGTGTAGTCAGCAGTTCTGTTTTATACACTGTTGTTAATAAATTTATTAAAATATTTCACTAAAGTGCATGAGATCATAAGAAATCTGGCAACATTTAGAAACCAAGCGGAATAAAGTGATCAGTTACGTGATTAACGTTGGTCAGTTACAAAAATTATATACGAGTACAAACTGGCTATGATATTTTCTTTGCTTTTTAATTCCTTATGTTTAATAACATATAACTATTTTTGGTAACTTTTCTGTGCCTTTTCAATAGATCTTAAAGTTTTTATACAAAAACTTATCTATATATCTCCAGCTCTTACTCTAAAGTTGCATATATGCATCTTTTTCAACTATTTCATTTTCTTCATCTTTTAAACACATACAGGGGTTATTTCCATAAAATCTCATAGTTGTTTCCCGTATATTATTGTATTCAATTTTGATATTTCTTTTTTAATGTTTTTAACATAAATATCTTTCACTCATTCATTGAACGTTGATTGCTTTAATTAAATGAGTTTCAAAACTTTTATTAAATTTATTTTGCTTATTAACTCACTACATGGTTGAACGTTACTGTTGTCGTCAATTTAACGCCATACAGGCTAATTAATATAAATAAATAAAAAACTCGCGAAGCTGGAAATTTTATTAACTTGTATAATATATATGAATGAATTAAAATAAAATTTAGTATTTTGCTGAAACATGATTAGAACACATGATTCAAAGTCAATAAGAGAACTTCAGTAATGAAATACGGGTTAATTAATATGAACAAAAAAAAAAAAAAAAACACGCGCGGGGCTAAATGTTTGTTACAATTTATGACTACTAGATATATATCAAATAACTAAAATTCAAGTAATTTTTGGCATAAAGTAGAACTATAACACAGACTTCAAAGTAAATAACAGAAGTTTAGCAAACTTAAACGCGTTTTAGGCCTTAATCGTTTTAAATTCTGGTTAAAGTTTCATGCTCCTTAGAACTAAGCAAAGCTGGAAGACAATAGTGAAAAATGAAAAACTTAAAATAAGAACTATCGACCCAAAGTAAAGCTTTAAAATTTTAGGAGCGAATACCTTGTTTTAATTTCACAAATAGCGTTTACTTCACAATTGTTAAGTATTAAATAGAAGACGTTTTGCTATGGTCAAAATTTCTTTTAAACGTGTGAGGAGAGAAAGTCGTATTTAGTCTACGTTATTTTGAACCTGTGTAGCAGATGTTATTGCTTAAATATTCGATAAGTCTATATACTTACAGAATATTTAATCTATGAACTCTACCATTAAATCATGTTTCAGGAATTCGTAATAATCTACAGTTAACCTCATAAATAACACAGAATATGAAAGTTCTTTAGAAATATAGTCAGAAAATTTCATCGCTGGCAACATTCCTGTGTCTTGAGAGTACCCGCTCTCCATTCTCTATGACGTGACCCTTATTACACGCTTGGTAACCCAGAAACATAAACGTCAAAATGAAGTAGGCTTCACTATAAACAAGTCTCGATTTATGTCTCGAAATTTAGAGAACTTGTCGAGAAACAGTTTTGAAGTATATAAACTATTTCAGAGGAATTCGAGTCAAATGTTTTAACATATGAATAAGGAATGCAGATAAACCGAGGAACAGAATCGTTGGAGCTTCTGAAATTACTCAAGCTCTTGTGTGTGATGTTTCATGAAGACAGTCCGAATATGACTCGATATATTTAAAAAGGCTGTTAGATATTTTATGACAAAGAAATAGTATTATTTTTATTCACCTCTGTGAGATAATATTATTATTGTTTTGTCACCACTGATATCATTATAAATACTTATAAAAACATTCTGCAAATTATGTGAGATATGGTATGTGAAGACTTATACCTGATCACCAACACAATAGAGGTGACCTTCGTGCTGGTACCCGAACTCTCGAAGGTGTCATTGCAAATATTTTAATTCTTCTGTGGAAATTCGCTCAAGCAATGGCCAAACTCAAAAAGACCACTGTAAATTGGTCGTTCGACCTGATTTAAGTTAAAGCCAAAACGTATTTGCATAGGTCTTCATGTTTCTCCGCATGTGTAACGTAAACATGAGCCTGTTTTCTTTAAAATATCCTCCAACATTACATTCTTCTTGAGACAGATAGGAATTCTATGTCATAACAAATTTGCAAAATCTTTGGTTCTTAAATATACTATCGCCTTACTGACTCTAGCAAAACAATCTGAAGGAAATAAAATAAATTATTTTTAATTAATGTTGTAATTGCAGTTATGTTTTTTATACAGTTAGCTTTTTTTAATTATGTAAATATAAATATTAAGAATTATAGTTTTATTCTTAATACATAAGATATAATCTTAAGATATGAATTTTTGAAATACTTTTTTAGGAAAATAACAAATATTACAGTATTGGGCTAACTCGTCGTTTATGAATGAAGAGTTGTTAAAGAAATTTTACCATTATTTATACACCTAAATAATTTATTTTAAGGTTTACAAAATAGGCATTTAGTGATAATATACTGCTGTCTGCTTACAAAGACAGTTTATGAAATTTTAAACATAGCCTGAATTTTTATTCCATAAAACATATAAGATAAAACTATGCGACAAATATAATTCTCTCTTCGTCCTAAGATATTGCTCACAATTTTGTCTCTTTATGAAATATTCATACTTTTTAAGCTGCAACTAAGATTAAAAGATATAACAAACTCAGCCTTAGAAACTTAAATTATAATTCTACCCCTCTTAGACCCGAATGCGTTTAAAAGCACACACTAGGGAAATTAGGACACTTCAGTTGTTTTTTTTTTTTTTTTTTTTTTTTTTTTTAGCGAACACTTGCCAAAAAGAAAAAAGGTCATAAGTTCTATTTTATATCCCTTTTTTTCTTTAAATGAAAAAAAATTAATGTTGATAAAAAATTCTTTGGTCCACCCGCAGTTAAACGTTATGCAGTATTTTAAGAAATATTTTGTAACGTAAAATACGATTTTTCCACGTTGCCCAAATTATTGGTTGTAAATGTAAAGATACTGCAAGGTTCATTTTTTATTCAAGCAAAAACAAATCTCTTGCCCTTTTATACATTAACTTAACAAATATACACGTTTAAGCAAAAGTAATTTTTACTTTGGTTTTTCACATCTGTCATTCTACAATTCAATATCATTTTTAAGACTTATTCAGATTTATGGTTTAAAAAAAGTGGTTTGAAAGTACAAATACAAATTTGTATTTCAGTATAAGGATTTTTATGACAAAATAAAAGAATTTTCGAAACTAAAATTTATAAAATTCATATTTCTGAAAATCATTCACAAAATGCAGATTTATAGACACGGTTTATAAAATTCAAATACACAGAAAGGTTTTTCAAGCTAAATTATTGAAATGCGAAACGATAGATTTATGAAAATTGTTTTCGAAAGAGAAGTTAGGGAAAAAGTAGAAAAAATTTGCCATACAAATGATTTCCGAAACACAATTTTATAAGAAAAATATGCTTATAGCACCTGAAAAATATACTTGCATTGGCAATAATATTCATACTACAAAAAAAATCTCAGGAATATTAATGGCTTCAAATTGAAGTGCGAACAGTTAAAGTTTAGAAATAAGTATGAAAAACGTGATGCATAAAAGACAACTGAAGCATTTTTTCTCATCTGTTATTTTCATTATCATTCCAGTACAACATAATTATATTCTATGACAAGAAAATATCTTTTTTTCTCCTTCAACAATTGAATTTTTTATTTATAAAATTTAACATACATTAAATAATATATTTAATCCTGAAAGCGAAAACAAATTATGTTTAATATAAATTATGTAATTCCTTTTTAGACATAACTGTAAAGTTTCCCTTGTAGAAACATTAAACTGGAGACGCGAAAACTTATCAATGCCCTAGCCGGGACTCGAAACTGTACCTCACGAATACGCGCCGAGTGTGCTACCATTAGACCACGAAGGCATGCAGAACGGAGGGAGAAAATACCTTATATATTCTCCCTTTTTAAAGGGTTATTCGGGATTCGGAAACCCAGTCGGCAAATCCTGGTGGTGAAGGTAGCATCATCATCCACCACCTTTTAGTTCGGGCTCCATTGTAGAGTCAATAGGATGTTTTGATGCGGAAGACACGAAAAATGAGCAATGCCTTCCACATGACTCGAACCTGGACCTCTCGAATGCGTGTCGAGTGTGCTATAGTTACGCCACGAAGGCATGCAAAAAGTAGGGAGAATATACCATTTTAAAATAAATTTTCCAAGAAAAATAGTTAGTTTATGACTTAACGAGTTTTAATGGTGTTTTTAAGGCATTCATTGCTTTACTTTCAGAAACATCTGTTTGTGACTGATATTTTACAATCAAGTTTCAGATAGTTTCAATTTACTTTGGAAGTAGTTCTAATTTTATATGTAAATAAGAATATAGTCTAGCCGATAACAACAGAGGCTTAGATCTAATCCAAACTGCATTACATTTCTTTCATTTATTTTTATTCAAGAGTATTTGACAAAACATAAATTGCTGTGATTTCTTGTTTATAAATAACAATCGAACCACTACTTAAAAGCCTTTGTTCAAACAACAGTTGCTGTTTTACTATTAAATCACTCCAAATGAAATATCATATTTTTAATAGGATACATACTTTCGCAAGGCATAAAAGCCGACCCTCGTGTTTCAGCAGTTCATATATTTCTATTGTCACAATATTTTTCCTTCCATAACGGAAGACTACATGGGGTAGACGTAGCTATTTTAAGCTAATAGCTACGTCATACTACGTCATTACTGAAATTAGATTATTTATATATTTCATAGAACTAATTTATTTGAACTAATTTTGTTTATGTTTAACCCTTTTATACCGCATGGGACAAAAATTACTTCATAATTATAAAACATGTATTTTTTAATGTTTTAATTTTTATGTGTGTTATATAAACTTCTATTATTATTGAAATTTCATTGAGAAGTTGGTCGGAGTTTGGAACTAGGAATGGAAATTTTATTGCAATATACTAGTTTTCTTGAGGGTATATCATTTTTAGCTTAACAAATGATGATGTCTAATGATGAGAGTATTTCTGATTCTCGAACAATACGTATTCTTTACTGAAACTGTTCAGCAATGATTTACAAAACAAAGAATTGTGGTTTATTTTTTTTTCCATATAATTTAATTAATTAGCTATATAGCAGCTCATCCTACAGATAGAAAATAATTTCCAAACAATTGTCTGTGTACACATTACGAATAGAAAAGCCTAAAAACCCTTTGCAGACAAAAGCTTTTTCGGTAACCGAACCTAGAATGGACTGCGAGTATTCAGCTTGTCCTATTCATTCGGCCACCGAATTTTCTTTTAATGGCGGAAACTAACCATTTAGGGTTTGGCCATTACTAAGGTCAGAAGCGGTGGTCATTTTATTATGAAGGCACATAACAGACGACCCCCGTTCCCTCCTATGAAGGAACAGACAATTTACATCCATGCCTTCAGCGGCTGGGTACGGCAGTAAGAGTCTCTAACCACTTTTAAGTCTAGGCTACAATTCGGCCACTGATAAGCATGGCTACAAAAGAGTGCCCAGAAAATTGTTTCACACCATGAATGCATAGAAAATCACGGACACAAGTAGATCAATTAGGAAAAAAACATAACAGTATATTTTTTTTTAAGTTTTGAAATTCTTCTCATAATTTTTATCATAATTAATGAAATATATACCTTGTGAAATTCGAGTATTCTTCCTCTTAGTCACAGTCTTGTGTTTTTGATTTAGAGTTGGATCAGAAATAGATTCCTATCTCAATATTGCTAAAATATTCTTCTGCATATAAATGAAATATTTATAATTATTTTTCCATTGCATCAAACTTCATAGCGCAGTCTCTAAAACAATTAGAGACTGGGATTGTTTATTATCCCGTAAGTAGATAAAGAAGCATAACTTACGTTATCTTTGTTTCGAAATAGGAAATTCAATTTGTAAACCTGGCTAATTTAGAACTGTCGGTTTAATTTAAGACAGGACTTTACTTTTCGTTTAATTTGGAATTGCAAATGCAATTAAGGAAAATTACTTAACTTAATTTTAGGGCTGACAGACAGGTTTAGTTAATTTCAGCAAGAATTAAACTTGCTTTAATTTTAAGGCTGTGTGTTGTAACTTCAGATTTATTACTTTGACTAGATAACATGCTTAAGCTTTTACAAATGACTTACTTTGGAAGTAACTTAAGTGAATTATAACATTTTACTTTGGTTTATGAAACAGACTACAGTTTTCAAAATATCTAAAATAAGCAGCTTTAGGCTATACGTTTTTGGTATGTAAATTACTTTTTGTGCTTAATAAATTTATATCGAGTTTTTTTTAAATGTTTCAGTTATTTACGCAGAAAAATACAAAATATTGCGCTTTGTTCTTTACAGAAACATATTTCCAAACCAAATTGCTCTCATTCAAATTATATATAACATGTAGCATGAAATAAATAAAAATTATTTAATGTTGAATCAAAAATATTGCATTTAAAAAAGACCGAAATAATTAGAATTTATAACGGAATGCATGTGTTGAAATGATGCTGTTGAGCAATAGGCAAAAGCATTATGATTGCAAAAATTGTTCAAGCGATACGCATTAATACACGAACGCGAATCTCACTGATATGTCTTTTATCTATGAGATTTTTGGCTAAGTTTAAAAGAGATATACAGAATGAATTTCGAGCACCACGTTTCAGCAAATACTCCGTTTCCATCTGCAAACCCAAAGTTAAATGCGTATCGACGAGCTCCGTATTCTTGTAGCGATTAATATCGCTTTAAAACAAGGACGAAAATGACAGTTAGTGCCCACAGAATGCATTTACTTACCACTCAACAGCACTATCTCACTTCAACGCGCCATTTCGAAGCTGACATTCCATTACAAAATGTGTTTGTTTCCGTGCCCCCTAGTGGAACTGAAATTCCCCTCTCCTTTCAAAAACATTTGCCAGATATTTCTGAATTACCTTGTATAAACATTAGTTTTTATTGTAAGATTATTGATTATTTTTTTCCCAATGGCGGAGACTTGCCTATAACGGCATTTGCCTCTACTAAGGCCAAATGTGGTGGCCATTTTATTGTGAAGGCGGTCACCGCTACTTCTCATTGAAGGGACAATTTTACATCTATGCCTTGTCCGGGATTCGAATCCAGGGCCTTCGGGGTTGCAGTCAGGCTTCTCTAACCACTACACCGTCTGGACACTATACCGTCTATTGTAAGACTATAAGTTCATTAATGATTTAAATAAAAAAATGTAAGTTCATAAATCAAAAACAAAATTGGACATTTTATTGATTTTATGAATGGTCATATAAGTGGAAATTTTGTGTAAAATTTTAAACGCATAGCATCTTAACCGCTGTTATTACCTATCCATAAAACTCTTCTCTGTCTCATAATGAATTGCCATTATTGAGTAGTCAGTTAGGTCAAAATAATCTAAGAGAATATGCCCTCGACTTGAATTTATAGAAACTTTAAACACGAAAGACTGCGTCTGACTAAAATACACAGCTCACGTAACTACTTACGATATTAATGTAAAATTATATTAAAAGATTGCTTAATCAGAAATTTAAACAATTCCAGCCCATATTTAAAACAACTGTATCTTAAAATGAACATATCGAATGCAAAATATGTGAAGAAAATTTCATTTGCAACACTTAACTTCCCCATGGTACTAAGATTCTTAGCAAATAAAGCGCATTTATTTCTTCATTAAGATAAATATCGCATTCGCTCTTAATTCAGCTCCACAGACACCTCTTTATACCTAATTTTTATTTCCTACTGCATTTAAGTATTCCAGGAGAGGGCAGGAGAAATAAGGAAAATCATTTTTAAATAATAATGATAAAAATTAAAAAATCAATTTTTAATTTTAATCCCATTTAAAATTTTTATAGAATATTAGTATTTCAGCTGAATAATGTTCCTGTTCTTCAAACTATTGATTGTAGAAATCAGATTTTATTTCATGTAAATTTTATTTCATTCACTGATTTCATGCATCTTCGCGCGTCTGTGAATCATACGTTGGAGACCATACAGAAATTAACCAAAATTCTCTTTTTAAAATAATAACTCTTCAATATTAGCGTGCACGTATTGAAAACATAATTATGTAATTGTCTTCTTTCTTTTCTGAGAATTTATTTTATTTTATCATGCTTCGAATTCTTCCTAAAATAAGACAGACCAATATTACTATTTACTACAATGCTTCATTAAACACTAAATATTATTTTTTTTTAGTTTTATGTTGCTTTGATGTGTTATACATACTGCTTTATCAAGTCACAAAAGAAAGTAATTTTCACTTCCTTGCACGCAGTAAAAAGGACGTATCGTAATCAAGAATTTCGGGTATCATATTTCAGTAGAAATATCTATTTTGAACGCTCTCGAATCCATTAGGACGACTTTCTGTTTGGGATGTCTGTACGATTTGGTTTATTTGATTATAGTAAAGCACTCGAGGGCTATCTGTCTAAAGGGAGGGAAGCCTTCGTGGAGGATTTTCTAAGGGAAACTGGTGCGTATACACGTTACACATAGGGAAAACCACGAAAACGCCCATGCAGCCAACCCGTTCGCGGCATTTGAACCCGGACTGAACTACCAGCGTTCAGCGACTTTACCACTCAGCCCCTGTGATGTCTGTAGCTATGGAGAAAATAAAAGACTATTTTCTTCAAACCGAATTGTTAAACTGATTTAAAATGGATTCAAAAGAGAATTTTTTTCTTAATGACTATGCATGCGTACGTACGTACGTATGTATGTATCTCACATATCTCAAACCTATTAGTCTTAGAACGATAAAGTTTTCTATATGGGACTACTATAACATCTAGTTGCACACACTTTTCTATTCATACGGCAGTACCAAACTTATATATATATATACCCTGCTTAAAAGTCCTTACCCGGCCTTTACTTCACAATCATTGATCGTAACCACATACTTCCAATCCCAAGTGTTTAAAATGACGAAATTGATGATCATAGTATCTGATTTTAAAAGTTACAATTTCGAAGTCATTTTCAACTTGCTTTGAGGAATTGGTTAACTTAAATTCGAATAATAGAAGAAAAAAGGTTTAAATAAATTGCAGCTGACAGTTGATTAAAGACGGAAACACCATCATTCTACCAAGTGGTTATGTGGTATAGTCTCGCATACCCACATATCTAGCATTAGGCGATACATCAAATAACATGGTAAGATATTTTAGCCTTTGTGACTCAGAGCATAATTACATAATTTATATTATTATTACATTATTTAACATACTCTAATTACAGCAGAACATACACTTACGACAGTACGCATTACAAATGCACTTTACAAAGAAAACACTTCACACTCTTTCCAGAAATTTACAAATGTATATTGAGCGACATCCAAATATAGTAATAGCACAGAGAGTTAAATTTCTAGAAACAAATTGAATGAATATTAAATTTTACTCCCCTTACTGTTCTTATTAGCTCCCTTTAAAAAAAGGTAAAATAAAATTTTAAAAAATTATATAGCGAGACATAGGTCAGCTTCAATTTTTGCAAGCTTGTCGACAATCTGGGAGATCCTTGATACCAGTGTTAATTTTGTTTTACCATAAACTTGCAGAAAAGCTTGTGTATTGTTACTGGGAATTTTAAAGTTGAGTTCTGTGACAGATGGGCACTGGTAAGATAATGGTCTAGGGTATCAGTTTCTCCAGAAGGACAGTGGTAGTGTTGCTAACGCTGTGCCTATTAAAATATTGAGTAAAGGGACTATGTCCTCTAGTAAATCTTGTTAATTGCGGAGAGGTGATGTTGGGTTTGTCCTCCACTTGTGTGATATAGTAATATTTGAGGCGGCCATGTTCACATTCACGCCACTCTGTTTGTCATTTTAGATGTGTTATTTCTTCAGAATGGGGCCAAAGTGCTGGTTGGAGATATTGAATATTTCCTGATGTTACCGCCTTTCCTAATCTGCCAGCAGTTTCTTTTCTATTCTCATCTGCACGCGCTTTCACACAGGAGAGCGTGATGCGATGATGTTTGATGTTTGATTGTCGCTTAGTCGCTGCTTCCATAGATGAAAGGTTTCTTCACCATGCTGGAGAACTAATGCGCTGCAAATTTGTCTTCCATACGCAAACCATCCGTGTATGTAATCGGGGTGTTGCTGCTCGGGATGTTACGAGGGTGCATATGTATGTTTATACCTTGCCCTTTAAGTGCTGGAGGAATATGTAGCATCGTCACTTCGGAATTGTTTGGATAATGCCACTCATCGAAGAAGCTTGTGGGAGTGCGAATATTAAATACAAATGATGAATGAATGAAGATGAAATACGAAGATCAAATAATGATTGGGTTAATGCTTCTTGCGCAACACGAACATGCAGTGGTGTTAGGTATTCCAACAGATTAATCGATGCAGTTGCTGTATGTTTGGGGAAAATGGGCGCTGGATACTGAGAAGATGTTTCACTTCCCTCCTTGCATCGACTGTGCTCAGACTGGAGCAACACATGTAACCATTCTTTCTATGACAATTGAGTAAAGAGTCTTTTGAATGGGTAAATTTAGTCCCTAATTGTTTCCTTGGAACTGTCGGAATTTTTGCGCAATGGGGCTAGTACGTTGCTTGAGTTCCTTAACGTGGGGAATCCAAGTCAGTCTTCGAATCCACGTAAGATACATGTATTTTAATTCTTTCGCGATTTTAATCCTGCTGTTGCTAATTGTGTGACTGGACTATTGTTGTTCTTGACTCGCTTTTTCGGAATTATGAGGGCCTTGGATTTGCCTTCTGAGATGGTTAAATTCAAGGCACTGCAAAGATCTTAGAACTACTGACAGGTCAGAGTTCCATGTATTGTCATCTCGTTTCTGGATTTCCCACGGACTATGAAGGCGGCATCATCTACGTAAGCTATTACTTATGCGTGCTCAGACCATGTAGTAGTTACAATTCTTTTGAAGGTCAGATTCCGTAAGGCTGAATCAGCACGTGATCTGTGTGAGCATCTTCCTGTCTGTTGTATGATGGCATTGTTATGCACGACCATCTGCGCTGGATTCAAGAGATAACTAGTGAAGGCTTTATGTATGTTTGCTGGGTATCGTGCTTATTTCAGTACAGGTTTAATAATTGGCCAACACAAGATATCGAATGCACTCTTAAGATCGATACTGAGGATGACTATGTGGTAGCCATTGTGCCTGTTCTCCAAGATGTAGTTTTCATAATCAAGATTACATGCGTGGTGGATTTCCCTTCTGTAAAGCGGTATTGGCGTACGCTGATCATGTTGCCTTTGTGTCGGTGATGGTAGGTTGGTTGACTAGAAGTTTTTCATATACTTTTCCTATCGTTGAAACCAGGTATATTGGAAGTAGGAATGCGATCTACTAGGTTCTTTGTTGTGTTTAAGGTAAAATACAACTCACCTGCCTTTTAAATCAGTGGGAAAGAGGCCGGCATGTAAAAACTTGTTAAAGCAAACTAAAACAAATGCTGGAAAATTTTAATAAATAATTGTGATTATTGCATAATTTACACCGTCTGGCCCAGGTGCTTTCTTTAAAGGAAGTTTCTTTAAAATATGTTGTATTTTTAGTTTTGTGAGTGCTTTATCATCTGAAGTGCTGACTGCTGTATTGTTTGCACGGATACGCTGTTGCTTTGCTGCATCTTCTGAAGGACAGTCCGTTGGGAAAACTGGATTAAGGTTATTGTTGAGTGCTTCTGTTATGCCATTTGTTGCATTATATGTCAGCACGGATTCTTAAAGAATGATTTGCTTAACTGTTTTGGTAACAATATTGTGAAAATGCCATATATGTCTATTTTTAGTACAGTAGACTGTCCAGCTTCGAATCTTAGGGCTGATGATCATTCTTTTATAGATTGGTCTTTCTTTTCTAAATAATTCTAAAGTAGTAGTTGGAATATTCAGTCGTCTCTCCGTTTTAAATCTTCGGCATACTGCTCTGCATTTATTTTGCTGCACACGGAGATTCTTGGTCCACCAATTAAGAGTGTATAATTTTTTTACTTGTCTGCTTGGGAGTATTTCCTCACATGTAAGCACTTTAGGTAATACAGTGAAGAAATACTTTCAAGCAGACAAACAAAGAAATTCTTAATTGGTGGACCAAGCATCTTCGTGCGCAGCAAAATAAACGCAGAGTAATACGCCGCAGACTGAAAACGGAGAGACGACTGAATATTTCAACTATATCAATTTGGAATGATTTAGAAAGGAAAGAGCAATTTGCGGAAGAATAATTATCAGCCCTAAGATACCATATGGTATTTTCTCCCGTCCTTCCGCATGCCTTCGTGGTGTAATTGGAAGCATACTCGACGACACGTATTCGAGAGTTACAGCGTTTGAATCCCGGCAAGGGCATTACATGTTTCACATCTGATGCTTCAAAATAACTTAATATCTTTACAATACCACGCTGGAGAGAGCTCTGCACTTGTAAACGTATACAAGTGTTTAAATGACGAACATTGGCAGTATCATGTTTAAAACGAAATCAATTATGGACAAATAACGAAACCTAACTTTTAATACAGTCTCCCGGTTCTTATACTTATATCTGGGAAATTTTCATACTGGCTATGGAAAAATAAAATTACATGAAGTTTGACTTCCATACGACAAAATCTGACCAGGATATTTAATTCCAAAATTTGCAGTTTTTTATGTCATTTTGATTTTGCCTTAAAGGATCGGTTAATTAAGTAAAAGTAATTCGAGGAAACAAGTTTAAATGAAGTGATTCAAAAATACAGAAGTGTTTTAAATGACCAAAATATTCATGTTTTGAAAATGTCAGATTTAAAGCAAAATTAATTTTGGGCAATAACGAAACCTGACTTTTAATGAGGTCTACGGATTCCTTTACTTATATTTGAGAAAGTTTTATACTCTTTATGAAAAATAAAAAAATATAAGAAATTAGACTCCCGTGCGACAAAAACTGACCGGACTATTTCATTTTAAAATTTGAATTTTTTTTTATGTTCTTTTCAACTTGCCTTCAAAGATCGGTTTATAACTCAAGTTAGAATAATTCTAATTAGAATTAATTAAATTAGGTTAAGGTAGTTAAGTTAGAATAAGTTAAATGAGTTACAGTAATTCAAGGAAATAAGTTTAAATAAAGTGAAGCAAAAACTTTGTAAAATTTAATATTCCGTAAAGGAAGTCATATGGAGTCCACATCAGATTTTTTAAAAACACATTTTTGTCGAATCATTCAGCAAATCTGAAAATGCAATATTTCTGGAATTTATCTCTGATAAGACATACTGATGGCAACATTAACAAAATGTTGTTATGTATTCGCTGGAGCTAATGAAATGAAATTACCATTTTGCCTAAGATGCTTTGTATAAAAAGAAGTAACTGAAATCGCCAGGAGTGGTGCGCCTGTACTGAAACCTAAAAGGCTTCCATCCAGCTAGGACGGGTAAAGATGAAGCCCTTCAGTCAAACTCACTTAATGCTCCATAAAAGAGCCTCAGAATATGTCCTTTTTAAGATGTGAAAAGGAGCCCTATACTTATTACAAATGCTATTTCTTGGTCAGCAGGGAAGAGAAAGAGAGATAAAAGTTTAAGTAGCTGTAAACATATATGAAGATAAAAATGTTAATCAGTGCATTGTTGAAGTTCATGAAATGTAACACTTAAATCTGTCATTCATTAAGAGATTTGAGTTAAAATAATAAGAAAATTTCTTTATTTCAATTTATATTTTCGAGTAATTTAGTGTTGAATTTTTTTTAAATAAATCAATAAATTCATAAAATTTTTCTTTTTGACCTTCGTTTATAACAACAGTATTGCAGAAACATTAGGATTTTTTGAAGCAGGAGATGTGAAAAATAAGCAACGGGACTCGAACCTATCGAATACGCGCCGAGCGTGCTGACCATTACACCAAGAAGTCACGCTAAGAAGGCGGGAGAAATACCTTGTAGTATTATTAAGTACAAAATCCTGCCCTTTTTCTCTAGACTTTAGTAAATAAGTGAAAAATTCAAAGTAAGATCTAACAAAAACAAACATAACATTTATTGCTACCTGCAGTTTCGACGGAACTCAGTACAAATTTATGATTATGTTGTTATTTATAATTAACCCTTGCAGAAGAAGTTAGAGTGTAACGCGCAGGAAATGATTTATTGCAAGGGTTCGCAACAGCAATAACAGTTCATCAGAATAGAAATGTTCCAACAAAATACTAAACAGTAATGCATTTTATACGCATTTGCATTACTTCTGAAGTTTATTTGCCTCATTTCATTTCTGTTTAAAAAGTGATTTAGATGATTATTGAAATATTAATTCGAAAAAATAATGATCATTCACTTCTTCACGAAATTTTGTACTGAAATATTCTTGAAAAAAAGCACTTCTGAGAGTTTATGCTTGGTTATCATAAATTTATTAATATAATATCAGTAGGAATCGGATAAAAAGTATCGATGTCCTAGTATACTTTTTTGTTTTAACTGGATAAAAATGGCTTGGATTATATGATCATGGGCAAACGCAGTTAAGGCAATTTGCGGAAAAATAAATCCGTAAAGGCCTTTCTAAGCGAAACTCTACGTTACGAAGTTTTACGTTATTACATAACGAAAACCATGGTAATACCCATGCAGTCAACCCATTTATAGTGATAAAAGCTCAAGACGACCTACTAGTGTTCAGCGGTCATTGCGGTACTTGGACATTTTGGGGCAACTAATAAAAGGATTGCTGCCGAAGGAAGACGGATCATCCTTAAACATACACACTTTTGCCTTCTTACGTTTTTAAGGAATGGATTTAAGGCTCAGAAATGGGAACATTGACGTTAATAGTAAGCCACATTCAAGAAGATCAAAGGACCTTGAGAGTGATTAATTAAGAGCTCTTTAGATATAAGCATTGTAGAACTTAGCTGAGTAATTTTTTCTTTTATAGTATTTAGAAATCTAAAAAGCTGTTTGCAGATACCTGATAAAATATTTTTATCTTTCTACTCATTTTAAGCAATAAAAAATCATGCATTAAATGAAGATAAAGAGAGTTTCCCGATTATAATTCATACTGTGATGTAGAACTGACTATGTGACAATTTGAGAGTTGCTAATATTCTTCTAGTTAACCATATACAGATATTAACAGAATTCTAGTTTTTTTACATTAAATGAAGAGATAACAGAATGTTATTCAGAGAACTTATCTTATTTTTATTCAGAGATCTTATTCAGGGATATCTTATTCAGAGAACTAAAAATTTAACATTTTCTGTTTTAATTTTTGTTTTATAAGTAATACAAAATTAACAATTTAATAATAATTAATTTTAATAATAATTTTTTTCCACTACATTGTATTGCATTAAGTCTTCAGTCACGTTCTGAATTTGTAGCACTTTAATAAAACTTACAGCTGCACATACAAAATTCAGTAGTTTTGTCACTGTGTGACTGTGAAAAAATATTTGAGTAAAACCAGATGCAGAAACTCGTTATTAGCTATTAAATCTTCAAATTATGCATGTTGTTTTCGCTATTGTTCTTACTAATGATCCGATTTTACCTGCCAAACATCATTAATGTGGCTAACATTTTCCTTTTATTAATTTTCATTTTTAAAAAAATGTTTTTTAGCCCTGAGAATGTTAGTCCAGAAGAGCTATTAATTTCGTTTAGCCATTTTGTGTTGAAAACTTTATATGTACGTTTCACTTTTCAAATTGCTGTTACCAAATATTTTCGCCCTCTGTTATGTTTAAAGAAATTAAATAATGGAAAATCTGCATAAATACATGTATGTTTCTCGCATTGTGATAAAACAACGGTACCTAGAACCTTCAAATTTTGAATAACGTACGTCTCCACCAGAATGTGGGCCTCTGGAAGCCCAAATTTGGAATTTGCTTTATTATGGATTCCATACTTGGTAAAATTTTAACGAATTTTTGATTAACAAAAAACTCAAGGATTTTAAAACGAGCAATGGTAACACTGTACGAAAAAAAAAAAAAAAAAAAAAACATTTTTATCCCAAATGCGCGTGACTGTGCATCGGAAAATCTAAAGATATGCTCTTTTCAATATTTTGTGATATTGCTATTGAGTTGAATTTATGGTTTAAGTGCGAAGAACATGATATTTCATAAATAAATGTAACACACGAAACGTTAAAAAAACGCCCCTTCGGGCGTAATATAAAATCTAAAAGCTTTCAGAACTTTTTTTTGTGTGTGTGTGTATACAAGGATTGTTTCTACATTTCAATCTACATCACAAACATTTATATTGGTACTCTGATTGCAATTTTAACATTACTGTTATTTTACGTTGTAGAGAAATTAAGAACTTTAGGAGTAAGGAATAGCAGAAAATGTATTATGCTGCAGAAAATAATCTAACCGAACTTTTGATATTATTGGACAGATACTCGTGTGTGTCCATCATGCTAAAAGGACACGTAGGAAGAAGTTTTTAACTTCTTGTTATGTTTTAACAAAATAAAAATTAAGTTCCAAGAATAGACATTTTTCTACTTTAGAAAGTAAAATTCCCTGTGACTTGTGTAAAATTTAATGACGTTTGGATGTAACCGCTATATTTATTCAAAATATTTACACATAATAAATGCTATTACATTATAGTATATATACGGTGTGGTTTATATTATTTTACGCAATGAAATGGAACAGAATCTTAAATTACTTGATTGATTTAACCAGGGAAATGAAAGCATTAAGTGAAATCAGGCAAAATTCAGATCTTACATTTCACAACTAATTTAAATATGCACTCTTAGTATGCTACCTTGCTTTATTTAAGGAGTTTCAGATAACCTATGAAACGCTAAGCAAATTTTTCTAATTTGCAACAAAAATAATATTTTGCAACAAAATTTTCTAATTTGCAACAAAAATAGCAATATTTTTTTTGCTATCCATCAAAAAATATTGAGTGTTTTATATTGCAATGGGTAAACAGAGTACATAATTTTATGATTTTCTTTATGTTGCTTCTTAGTCATGTATTTGAAGCAGTGCGTAGAAAGTGGAGGTAATCATTTACATCCAAGTGCATCATAAAAGCTGGCATTTCAGATTGTGCGATAAATGTTTATGTATTTCTATCAGCTTCCAGTCTATGATGGTTTTTATGGTTACTGGCCTTTTTTTGTTATAAAATTCATAAAAAACCCACTTTGTTGCGTCATAAAATCTTCAGGCTGATTTCAAACAGGACCACCACCTTGTTTTTATACTTGAAGAGAATTTTCTAAAGAGCAGGCTGTAGCAAAATATACCCCTCAATCTGCAATAAAATAAGTCATTATCAGAGAATTTATCAAGTAAAAATCCATAATAATTCATTCCTAAATCCTCGTTTCAGTTCTTCAATAACTTGCCTTAATTAGGTTTCGGCCGGTTTTATTTAAAATAATTTAAAATCACGAATATTTTGTAAATGTTTCTGAGGCAATTAGAGATACTAAATGAATGGAATTTGCCAAATCGTTAGCTCAAAAACCAACATCCGCCTAGAGATGGCAGAGCATACATTTATCAGAAATTTTTCTATAACTTGGTTTTAATTTACATCAATACATAATTTTAAAATAATTACTATTATATATATATATACATATATATAAAGGTTTTGATCAACTAGGTCTCTTAAATTTTCAATTTATTACTTTCTACTTTTGCATATATATATATATATATATACGTTATTAATGAAATTTAAATGGGAAAATTACTAGATATGAGAAACAATGATGGATTACATTTACATTATTTTTACTTTTAAGGTGAAGAACAAAAATTCCTGTGAACATTTTAAGCTAATTGTTTTTAATATTTAATTAATAGTGAATACTATATAATATTTATTTCAGTTGAAACTCTATTTCCATACTATTTCTTTCTTGTAATATCTTTTTCAGCCTTCATTAGAATAAGTTAATATCGATTTAAGTTATAAGTTACTGAGAGTGTTATGGTAATTCATTACAAATAGTTATTTTGAGAAGAATACATTTCTAGTTATCTGACCTGTAGATTGGATAATGAGTTTTCTTTTTGTTACAGTGAAATGTTAGAATATGACTTGCTGGAGCCGTGCTGGTATTTGAAAATTACATTGTATACTGTACTGATTCAAACACATGAGTTGTTGAAATTTAGCAAGTGGAGGTGGCTATTATTTGTTGTTTGGAAATTGTAAGCTACAACAAGTAGTCTAATGAGTCTTTTAGTTACGTTTTACCTCATCTTTGTATTCTCTCATTAGTGTTTGTGAAGATGATCATTCGATGGAACAAGAAAGGTTGAGCAAATGTTATTAGATAGCTAACTAGGTTTAAGTTTAAAATGGCAAATATTTATAAGGTAATAAATGATTTCTTTTGAAAGCCTTTTCGGGTAAATTCTTATATATTTTTTGCTTTCTTAAATGAAATATATAATAAATATATAAATATTTCCTAATCATTACAATTGACATCGCTTCTGAATGCTTTTCCATTCTTATGCAGAAAATGTACTGGACAGCAACATCTGGCAGAAACAATGTTATGTTTGATGTGATATAGCAACAAGAATTAATGGCAACTAATATCGTTTTTTTCATGATTTCACTATCGTTCAATTGTCATGATAAACACTTCACTGAAACATAGATTTTATTCGAGGACTTTTTAGTTTATTGGTGAGATTTCTACGAAGTCCCTTAGCTTTAATCTTCAATGAAAAGTGAAGCCTTACACTGGCGTCTTGGCTCGGTGTTCCAAATAATCTTACAGCTCCCTGCTCTCGCAAAACAGCAGAACTGGCGTGAAAAGGTCGACTGCTAACCCTTTTTCCGTCTAAACACCGCTCTTCTCTAATATTTGTTTCCCTCAGCTGTTCTGTGTAAATTGTCTTACTTGATTCATAAATACAGTCTCCAATAACTTAAATTAGAGTAAAACTCTTAATTTATTTAAAACGTTTAGATATACTTTTAAGTAACTGTTGTGTCTTTTTGACCATAGAAATACTTCTAAACTTGCTTAATATCGTTAAAGACTCATCTTATTCATGCCAATATAAGTAGCATCTTCTTTGATTCTAAGATCACTCTTTAACGCAAAGGAGACATTATTTATAACAGTAAGATAGCCATCATTTGTATGAAAAAACGCAACTGTAACAAGTGAAGAAGCCCAAATTTTCCTCGTCTGTTTTCTGCTCTTTGAATTGGAAAACCGTTTAAGAAAAATGTTGGAAGAACCATACCTAGGATCTGGTACGAGGAGGAAATCCATGGATCCCGTAAGTCAGCATATACACTTAGATGAACTACCGACTCCTGGTAGCAGATTTGAACTTCAAGAGTTACTTGGTGTAGGAACTTGCGCTAAAGTTTACGCTGCCACAGATAAACAAAAAGGTAAAGCCTCTGGATCTTTAAATTTCTCATATTTTATTATTGACCTGCTAATCATTTTAAAGGTGCTAGGTAATTTTGTAACTTTTTAAAGTTTTAACTATCTGATTCTTTAGTGTTTTAACTTAATATATAGTTTCTAAGAAAAAGAGAATTCTATAAATTGAAATTTTGCATTTCTTTTCTAGTTAAGAATAATTCTATATAAGACTAATTATGCAGCTTAATTTAATTTTCAAATTACTTAGTTAGAATTATTAAATCTCTTAATAAAGCGATTGCAAATTATAAATTCTATCTAAATTTGTTTTATTACTCTTTGACGAAGCTTATTTATTTGTTAACTGAAATATGTGAAAAACGTTCTATTAATACCGCTAATGGCAAATTCTGTAAAAAATTAGAGTTCTTTTGCTACAAAATGAATGGCAACAAAATATGCTGCACTACAGAATGAATAATTTTTTTCCAAACAGATAACAGTTCTTTAATGCAAGAACGTATTCTAAAAATGTATTTGTGTGATTGCTGACTAGTTGCTTATTGTTATTTTTTTAAACGCTCCAAAGCCATTTTGAAGATGCGATATAGATACAGTTAGTTTACATATTTAACAATAATTTGATCTGTAATGTCAGACTTCCTTCAATATTCCGGAAGCAAATGAATGAGGTTTTTTCATAAATATACCGCCAAAATAATATGGAATTATAAAAGTTATTGACTTATTAATAGCTATGATTTTTTAATGAATATTAGTCTTAAACTTTTATTATAGAAAAACCAAAGATGAGCATATTATTCTGTTACAAAACTACAATCTCAATAAATAAAAAGACAACTAACAGCATTCTTTCCAGATCCTAAGCATGCGAAATATAAATTTAATTAATTATTTATTTGCCATTTGATTAATCCCTATATTTACGAAGAATTTTATTTTCTTAAATTCAATAGAAATCTAACTAAATTGTAATAACAGAAGAAAAGAGATAAAGCTTAACTAAAGGGATTATTTTTAAATTCAAAAATAGCGTATTTAAATGAAAAACAATTTAACAAGTCCAACTAGATAACACTACCTGCGGAGTTTGAGAATACAGGTGTTTTAAGCAGTAAATCACAAAATCAAATTATTATTTATTATTTCGGCTTCTGCAGTGGATAAGCAAATCCTGCTCTGTAGCACCTATAATTCGCAGATTCGATATGTGGGCAATTCATCATCTCTGGCTGATATGACACACTGGATTGTTGCGACAGTGCTTTCACAAAACTACAGTTTCGCTCTCCTTTTAAATTCAGCCTTATAAGGTATTTCTCCCGCCTTCTTCTCGTGCCTTCGTGGTGTGGTGGTCTGCATGCTGGGCGCGTATTCCAGAGGTCTCTGGTTCGATTCCTGGCGCAAGCGTTTGCTCATTTTTCATCATTCCGGCTTCCAAAAAAAAAATCCCAATGTCTGTACAACCTAATTTTCGTTTTAGCATGAGAATAACGCGTTACTAAAACCAAACTTGTAGGCTAATATGAATCTACTCAATGGCTTGAAAAATGACTTCAGCTGCGTGACAAATTAAGCCTATCGCATTTAAGTGGAGCTATACATTAAACTTTATCAGGTTCCATTAAAACTTTAACATTAAAATTTCAATGCACAATAACATAAATTTGATGATATTATTAGTAGCGGACGTGCCCGATTCCAGTTAAGTTAGATTAAGAATAATGCATCTAACAACAGAGAGCACGATACCGCTGTAATCCTTCTCTAATAACGATGCAAAAAGTATGATTCTCATACATTTTTCACTCTGGTGCGATATGGAACCCATATAAAAAATTTCTATAGAAAAATAAGCTAATTCTCTCTCATTATATCAGCAACAATGGCACGCAGATTTTAATGATTTTCGTCTTTCCAACCAAGTGGTCGTCGTAAAAACTCAAGTTCTATCCACTGTTTCATCTTCATATTCAATTTTAGTCGATTAAATGTGGCCAAACATAGATCATAATTGATGAGAAATCAATAACGCAAACAAACAAACAAACACATAAACAGATATTCTTCTTTATATGTATAGATTTTGTAAAACTTACAAATTTTTGATTAAAAAACTCTACGATTTTAAAGCGAGCAGCAGAAACACTTTTCGGAATAAAGCATTTTTATCTCCAACACCCAAGACTGTGTAAAAATGAGTGCGAAAATTAGCGCTTTCAGAGTTCTTAATTAGTATTCCGGCTGATTAAAGAAGTACGAAGATGGGAACAGTCGAAATGGCTTTCCACGAAGTTTGAAATCGGGAATATTGTATTTAATGTTTGCCAATGCTATTTTTATTTCATCGTAAAACTTGGAATTTTTTTATTACCGAACTCTAGGATTTGAAAGCGAGCAGTGGCAACAACTTTCGAAACAAAGCAGATTTTCATCTCCAGCTTGCGAGACTTTTGCCAGTCGGAAAAATGAGGGCAAAACGTATCGTTTTTCTGAGTTTGTAATTAATATCTCTGATTTTAGCTCATTGTTTTTTTGAAGAAAATTGGATGTTGACCTTTTCCAAGACCCAGAAAAGAATTGTAGAAAGTTTGGTGACGATAGCTATAGAAGTGAACGTTTTATTAGAGGACAACCAAACATACAGCCTTCTTCTTTATCTATACAGATTGCTGATGCCAGGAGTAGAAATAAAGGAATTTTTTATAGTCTAAGCAAAGAGCATCATCTAAGACTGGAATTCAAAATATAGAATGAACTGTATTATAATTTTAATTTTTAGGGATGCATGAAAATAGACAATATTTAACCTCAAAAGGAAAAATTAATATTATTCATTCTAAGGGTTATCTATACAGTGGGTGAATTTTGAGAGGGTTTAAGATTGAACTGCCTTCTTCAAGAAAACAAAAGTAATTATTTGAATGAGTATATTTAATTCAATGTTTGTAAATCCTTTGTTTAAATAGTTTCTTTGTCTGTTTAATCACTTATGGGTAAGGCTATAAATTAACCCACGTAAGAAAAGACAAAATTCGCAATGTTGCGGCAGGTTTAAGACTTGTTCTAAAATATCGCGATTGAGGCTTTATATTAAGCTTTGGTTTAGGGAGACGAGCGTGACTTTTCGAAACGAAACAGTAACACAAGTACCGAGCACGCAACTCAATAAATATTATACTACGTATTTAATTGAAATTTAGTTTTCTTTAAAAGTCAAATTCTGGAAACCCTTTTAACACCATTATCAAGAAACCATTAAATTGGATGATGGTTTTATAAATTATGTTGCGCATAATTTTTATTATCACTTTCCAAAAAGATTATTATTCGATACTGTTTGTTCATATCGTCAGGCAAATGGGAATGTATGTGTATTTAATTATGGCAAAGCACACGAGGGCTATTTGCCTAAGGGGAGGGGTGCCTTCGTGGAGGACTTTCTAAGGGAAACTGGCTCGTATACACTTTACACATGGGGAAAACCACGAAAACGCCCATGCAGACAGCCCGTTCGCGGGATTCGAACCTCGGACCGAACTACCAGTGTTCAATGACTTTACCGCTCGGCCACTGGTGGGCCTGCAAACGGGAATGAATATTTCTCATGTTGCAGAAATCCAGGAAACGTTAGCGTTAAATCAAATTTCACTACTGTAGTTTACATTTCTTAGTAAAATAACTTTTCAACGCATTTTTGCTGAATTTCTAACAAAAATTAGTGTAAAAAATATATAAACATAAAAAATAATATAATACTTGTATCATCAATTAACGCGTAATAGGCTAAAATTCCAAAATTTGCGAATTTCATTCGATATTTGCATAAAAACCTGAGATTTACAAAATATTATTCAATGCCGTAAAATTTATAGAAATTCGCGGATCAGATGAGAATACTGTCTTAATCACCAAAAAGCACTACATAGATAGATAAAAAATAAATCTCGCTAAGCTTGCAGTTTATCACTCTGCAGTAGTTTTCATTCTTGCTAACTCATTTTTAAAAAAATCTTTTAGCTTTGTTAACCCTTTGTTGCATACAAATAATCTAGAAACGTTAAACGAAAATGTTTGTATTTTTTCTACTTAAAATAACCTTAGTAATAATAAAAAAATATTAATGTTATTCAAATTTCATTTTAAATATGTTTACTACAGTGGACAGCATGCATATACGTACATGCATACAAATCTCTTCCGAAAGATTTACGGTCAGTGCCATTTGAAATTATTTCCTGCCTTGTTTGCAGTGATCATTACCATCTTCTAAATGGTAAATCTACAACTGACATGTACATACAGATCCCCCAAAATACCTTCATTTCGTCGATTGTGATTGAATTCATTTTGCTACGATTTTGTAATCTGTACTTATTGGATTCAAATGTCAAATGTTCTAGAAATTCCTTGCCAAACATAAACATTTCCAGTGGTATTTTGGCTTGATAAGCAGTACATTTGGGTTTCAATTCACTCTTTTCGGTAGACCTTTATCTACCCACTCCACAGTTTTCTCAAACTAACATTTAAAATAAAATGTTTAAAATTACTAATTATGAATAAAAAATGGCAGTATAAGAAACTGTAAGCAATTTTATATAATGTTTACTATGAGAAACTGTATTAACTTGGAAACAGAAGTAGCAGCCGTTTTCCAAATAGCAGTTAGTGATGCTATACAGCCATCTATGATCGACAGTTGAAAGTTCTAATAATATAGAATGAATAAACCCAGGAATGGAATCTGTTAAGGCATTTACAGAAGAATAAACAAATTTAAACTCTTGTCTACTAGAGTGGATATGATGCAACAAAGGGTTAAGCATTGTGTTTATCACACTACGACAGCACGCACCATAACGTATACAATTCAACAGTAAAATTGCAAAATATTTTAGAAGCAGCGAAGTAGCATATGTTTAGAATCCCTGATGCAATTTTAAGTGTCAGCGTAACATTTTTCTATTCTTTTCAGTCTTTTCTAATTTTATCATATCAGTTTTGAGTTTTCTTAGTAAAATAGCTTAGAAAACTTTTTTCCTTTTTATTATTAATTTTTGGTATATAAACTTTATTTATTAAATATCACGTACGCCACATAAAATTCAATTCAACAGCAAAATCACAAAATATTTAAAAACAGGATATCTTTAGAATTTCCGATAAACAGTCTCTTGCTAGAGAAAAAAATGCTTTATTCCAGTGCAACCACTGTTGGCTTTAAAACTGCTAATTTTGTTAATAAATGTTCATTAAAATTTTACAGTGTATGAAATAAATTACAGAAAGTGTATAACATCATTCTGTGATAACACTGAACATTTTTAATTAGATAAATCGTAAATTCTAAAGTACTAAATCCGATTCTAAAGTAAGAAATAGATATTCTTAAAATCTGCATCTATGGCTTTCAGGTAGCTTAGTTTTTAATCAACAACAGGCAGACCGAATTCAAAAAATAAATATCTCACATTTTGCCAAATGGCAACAGACTCATATAAAAAAATGAAGCGACGCATTCACAGCGCTTGGACGTAAAATCCCATTTCGAGGCTAATAACCCATTTTGGGCCTAAAGCTGAACCAACTGAATATTTTTGTTGGTTTACAAGCTACAAATTTAACATATTTATATATGCTATGCATGTATTTATTGAATAATTAATGTTTTCATTTTCGCCACAAGCTATGAAACGTAAATAATTTGGAAAATGTAAATAGCGTTGTTTTATTTATTTTATGGATTTAAACTTCGAAATAAAATCTACGAAGCTACCTCAGGTGTTTCATCGGACCAGTGTCATCGAAACGGATGATGGCTAAGAAATATAAATTCCTCAATCCAATTAATACTTGCATACTGCCAACATAAAAAACATTAGTTTTTATTTCACTCTGTTTTTGTGGAATTATTTTTTCAGATTTCAATGCTATGTTCATCGCTGTTATTTTATGACACATAACCCCAACCCGTATGTATAAACATTCTTTCGTAAATGATTTAAATTAGGTTCTTAAAGATATAAATATTTCTTACTTAAGCGAAATAAAACGTAATTTACCTAATTCACTGTCGTACCTTTTCGAAAATTAGATTACTCATAAGAAAATACACCTGGTTCACCCAAAATCAACAAAATAAACTCAAACAATTCTTGCTTTTAATAAAGCGCAGAAATTCAAATTTTTCTTTCTTAAGTAAGTAATACTTTACAAATGCATAATTCATACATTTAAATTAAATATATATAAACAACCAAGTTTAGTTGGAATGCAATCGAATATCGAAAACATTTACATTTTGGAAAAAAATTCTTAACCTTAAGTAAATAATTAATTTAGATTTAATATTTCGATCCAAACATGTTTGAAGTTTTAAAAGAAAATTTAGTTTTGAATTTTATTATCAATAAGTATATCTGAAAACCCATTGTATACGCATTTCCAATAAATTGCTATCCCTCACATGTGCTTTCTTTTTATTCATTATGCAGAAGCCCAATAATGCAATTTGTGGAAAGCCAACGCGGGTGAGGTTATATCTGCAACCATATCAAAGCTAAAAATAAATGTGAAAATGCAAAATTTTTCAATGCTTTAGGGACATATGTAAAAAGCTGGCCTTGGGAAAACACCAAAATTCGCAGTTAAGTTTCTTTTTTCCTAATTATTTTCATTTGTAGCAACTGTTCTGAGCAAAAACATTTTAAAATAATGAAGGAATGTGCTTTTCCTGTGTAAACTGGTAAAAATGTTATAAAGTTAGACTCCTCGTGATATCTTACAGGCTTTAAATGGTTGGTACGCTCGGCGTGCAATCTCGAAGATATGTGGTTTAATTCCCGGGCAGAAAAAAATGTTTATTTCATATGTTTATTCGTTTCGGCAGCAACTTCTCCATCGATTAGCATTTTCAAAACCCTTAAAATTAAAAACAAAAGCGGAAATGTTTTCAAAAATAGTATCCAGTATCTTTAATACTAAGCAAACCTCATTTTTCCATAAAATTAAAGGCCATTTATTTTTACTCTAAACACGCTCATTAAATTGCAAGGAATACCAATCCAAAACTTTTTTTAATAAGTAAACTTTTTAATAAGTAGCTTAATAAATAATGGTAGCTAAATTTAGAAAACTAATTGTGGCTGAAAACACAGCTGTTCTGTGAACGATAACAAGCGTCTTTCTAACTAAAAATAATGGAAAATAAAGCTTAAATGTTATCATTTATTAAAATATTATACTAAGTACTACTGCGTGTTTTTAATAAGCTCTATTTTTTAAACTTAGTTATATGTTCCCTTTAATTTAGAAACTCCATTACAATGTTTCAATGTTAGTCGTATTTTCCTTCATTTATATTCTTCTTTCCATCATTTTATACATAGTGCTGGAAAGTCATCATTTTAGCCAAAGCATATTACTGCAAAATTTTGATAAACACTGAATCTTAGAATTAAAAAAATAGATATAAAAATAGGTATAAAAAGAAATGGGGAATACTTTACTCATATTATTATTTTTAACTCATTTATTTTAACTTTTTTTAGAAAATAGCAGTAAGTTACTGAAGTATGAATAACAATTTATTATCCTCTCAAAATAGAAAAAAATGGTAGAAATTACATCTGCATTCTGCAGAAAATCAAATTATAAATTCATGTAATAATCTCTCAAAGTCATAACTTACTCTATCCTTTTTGCAAAATCATATTATTAGTTTTTCATGAAAAAATATATTTTAAAACTTTAAAATCTGGAGAAGAAATCCGATAGCTATTTTATGATTGTTTTATTTTTTTAATCATAATATTTTGTGCCCAATACTCTCTTCTCACTTCCTGTTCAACCATAATGTCTTCCCTCGTCTTGTTTTCTCTCCGATATTTTCGTTCACGGAGATGTGTGCCAGCATGTTTTCGGTAGTAACTCACTTTCCGTCATGCAGATCTTTTAAAAAAAAGGAGCACGAAGATTTAAATTTTTGCATGAGACCGATAAAAAGATAGATGATAGTGAAGAAAATATTTTTTCATAGTCATATTTTTCAAAACAAAGTAACCTTCCATCATCATGCGATCAAAGATACCATTCAATAAAACTAAAGACGCTTGTTTATAAATAGTTCTGAATATAGCATGCATGTAAGTATTCAAACACAATTTTAAAGGAAAATAAAATTACGGCTAATCTTTGGAATATGGTAACAGGTAGTTTGAAGACATTTTGTTAAGGCGATAAAGGTTACTAGGTAGGACTTTAGCAATAATCTGAGAAGTACACAGTTCGAATCACAGATTATTTTGTCTCAGAGAAATGAGAGATCATGAGACATGTCATGTGACATTTTCCGGAAAATTCCGATCGTGATTTTAGCTAATAAGCACTTAGAAACAATTTAAATGCTAAAGTGCAGAATCGTCCACTTATTTGTTTGACGCTTTTTACAAGAGTAAGAAGAATTGGATTTTTGTGAATTTTCTTTAACTTTTTAAGTGAAAATAGGGCGATGTGTACATGGATAAAGTCAAGGGTGAGCGCAGTGCCCTTTTTGTGCAATTCTGGGATTTTTTTTCTAATTGAAAATAGGTCGACGTGTACATGGATACCGCGTATGTGCAATTCTTAAAAACGCGCGAAGCAGTGGGCGATTCTGCACTTTCTCCCGAATTCGCACCTAATCTTCGTCATGATTAAGCACTTTTGTTCCATAAAAGTTCTAGCATACGCGTAATTCCGCTAGCAGATTGTTGGGGGAAAAATGTTAAGTAAAAAAAATAATAAATAAATAGAATAAAAACATGCCTTTACTTTGTGAAAACAAAATGGCGTTCAGAAAAAGATAGCAGGTTGCTGTAGCAGGGTTGGTCGCCAAATTTTCGCCAAAAATTCGCCAAGTTACCATAATCCGAAGATTCACCAAAATTACAATTTCCTTATTTGTGGAAATTGTTAACAATTTTATGTTATAAGGAATTTTCGTATTCCTCCTTGCATATTCTGGGCGTGTAAGTGGTTTGCCTGCTCATCTAGCAGTTGCAAGATCTATTATTCAAATTACATTAACGTAGCATTTCATTTTTAACTCTTATAGGCCGCTAAAACAATTGCTACAGCGGCAATTATTTTAGAGGTCTAAAGAATTACCACCGAATTGTGTGATAGCTCGTCACCACCTGGCTTCGGTCGACTGAGTCTCGTGCCTCTGCATAGTCGGACTTTAAGAGTGATGAATACAAGGAATTGTTGCATTCTCTCCTGCGTGGTTTGTAAGTTTTGTAAGTGATTAGATGATCAAGATAGAAGTCTAAAGATCTGCGGCTCGAATCCCAGTAGAAACGCATTCTATTTTTTATGTCTCCGGCACTATAAAAATTTTAAAATATCTGTGGAATTCCATTTTTAAGCTTTCCTAAAATTCTATTTCTTCGGTGTTATTTTATTGGAGGAAAACGTTTCTATGCTTTAACGATTTTTATCAATTATTATATTAAGTTTAATCTTAATAAGTTTATTCTTATTATCAAATTACCAAATGTCAAAGGATAGGAAACGGCTTACCAGCTAGTGTTTTCTTTTAAATGTAAACCTGTAAGACTTAAAGACTTAAATTGTAAAATTTAAGTCTTTAAGTCTTAAATTTTATAATTAAGTAACTATATTGTTAGTAAAATATGTCATGAGATCATAACTTTTATAAACCAAAAGCTTACGCTATTTAATTCATTTCTTAGATTTTAATTACACTTACTAACTATTCAAATTATTAAAATAAAATCTGCTATCTTTTTTCAAATACCTTATATACAACTTTAAAATTCTTTTCTGCTATATCATTAACTATGATATTATTCTCTAAGACATTTGATAACATTTCAGTTTTAAGCGACAGTAAATATGTCGGCCCAGGTAAACTGCCCTCGAAATAGAAATTTAAAGCTCCAATTTCAGAAAGGAACTTACCGATCAATAAAGAAAATGTTCTTCATTACAGAATTATTTGATCAAAAAGCTAATGCTTAGAATCCGATGCAGATTTCTTCGTTGTAATGGCAATCCATTAAGCCTCGAAAACACAATACTACTTGCATTCCAGGATAAATGCAAATGAAGCGTTAACATCATCAGGAATTATACATTGAGCATACTAAAGCCCTTCTGCGCTTTTATGCAAAAGCCTTTTGAATCTTTTAAGACTTGTGCTGGAAGGTTTGTGTTATAACTTCTTTAAGTTCTGTTTTCGTTAAGCTATGCGCATGTATACATAGTTTGTTCCCCAAATTCCGTAATTTAGTAGATTTCTAATTTTCGATGCAAGTATTTGCAAATGGATAAATTCCAGTCTTGTAGTTTAATTCCCAAAGAAAATTTACCGATGCTGCTACAAATTCCGGGAGCAACGAGTAAAGAAAAATTCTTTCTATGCCAGGCTTAACTTACAATACTTAAAGTAACTATTTTATTTCAAACTCCTGAATAATATCATTGTATTTAAATATCGTGTAAACAGACATCTAGTCTCAAGGGCTTTTATTTCGGATTTATCGTTACTGAAATTGTTGATCGAAAGTATGCAGTGATACTGAAGCACAGTATTATTATGCGTTCAGTAATCATTGATGAATAAGTAATACAGGCATATTTTACAAAGAATTTAGCGAATGCAGAACTCGTATAATGCGCCTGATGTCCCGATAAGGTCATAAAATAAGCTTAAAATTTGTTGAAGCTTTTATATCTTTCAATGAATAGAATATTTAATTTATTGAAATTTAATAATAATTATAGAAAATCACTTGAATAAATATGGAAATAAATATATTGAAATATTATTTGAATGATTTGGCAAAAATCAAGACATTCTCGTATGATTTTGTGTTGTTTGTGTTAGTCCAATGATCCGGTAACTGGAAGGTCTAGTGTTCAATTGCGAGCAATAGAGCAATTATTTCTTAACGAAACCACATTCTCGAACTTCCTCGGTCTCAAACATTTGACACTTCAACTAATTGGGGGACAATAATTTGTTATTAAACTGGAATTGGTCGGTTGGAAGCTCATGATAATTTTACTGTCCGGTCTCCTCTTAACTAATTTTGGATGGAAAATTGGATGTAAGGAATTAAGACATTTATAGTATTTGCTCTGGTGATACAATGATCTAACGACTGGATGGTTTTGAGTTTGACTCAGACAATATCATATTTTTTCTCCAACAATAGTTTGCTCGTAAACTGTTTTCATCTCAAACAAAATTTTGAGGAAGCTATCTAAATTAATTAATACAAATTATTTTTAAATATTTTAAACTAATTATTAAGATAAAAGTATGCCCCGGGTTGTTTGAGTTTTTTGCACAGTGATCCCTGAAACACATTTCATAGATATTCCAACCTTCAGTTGTTAACTACTTTGCAGTGGTATTTCGACACTGGCATCCCCATAAAGAGCTTGAGCGTAATGAATAGGCAAGAAGCTTCTTGATCAATAGAACAAATGATTCTAATTCAATTCTATATGAAAGAGAGGGGTAGACAAGAAAAGCGTCTTTATCAATAGAACAAATGATTCTAACTCAATTTTATATGAAAGAGATCTCAGATGCTCAACGCTCGGTTAGTCTTTGCAAACAACATAGATTTGACAAACAATATAGATAGAATAATCTACATCATGCTTAGTGGATAAGCCTTGTTGTCATACTTCCGTTATAATACAGATTTAGATCCTAGCATTCTCAATAAATATCACAGCAGTTCAAGAGCGAGTACATATCGAGAAAAACTCCTTTTTAAAGAGGAGATAAAATGACTTCTAGAATTAAGGAGAAGATGTATCGTAGCGTATGAACACTAAACCGAATAATAGCATGTTCTGCAAATATGTAATCATTTCATTCGTTAGAGTCAGACATGATGCCCTGGGATTTTAAACATGCATGACTGAGTCGTGCAATAATCATTTCATGCAAATCAAAACCACTACGACGAAGTTAAAGTTTATTAAAATAACAATATTCTTATTTAAATTAGTAAGTCGGAAAAAATGTGTCGATATAAAATAATTAATAAAATGTGGAATTTAAGACTCAACGCCGTTTCTAACGCGCTTATGTGGGAAAAGGTGTGTCGTAGAAGCGAAGAAATGCTGTGTTATATTTTTAATGACTTATTGTTTCCATGAATTGAAGCAGAAACAGGAACTATCAAAACTTACTCACTTCAAAATAATGCGATTTTTATAAGCTTTGATCATGCAATCTATAAGGGAATGTTCCATCAATACATCCTTACGACGCATATCTGTACTGTATCTTTTTAATTAGACAAGTACGTAAATCAGATATTTTGGAGTGGATCGTTCTTCCATTTTTTAAGCACAGATTTATAAAATCTAAAATACCATTTTTGTAACTTTGTAATAAGTAAAGTAAGTCTTGTAATTGCGAAAAAATTCGGGCATCACGTTTCAATGCAAATATCAATTTTCACGGTTTTCGTGACATACTATATAAAATATACCGACCCCCCTTACCCAGCTTAAAATCCTCCACTATTTTCGCAATCTTTGGTCTAGTTATATACTTCCAGTTACACAAGTGTTTTAAAAGTCAAAAATATGTATGTTTTGGCAATCTCTAACTTAAAAATAAAATCATTTTCAGCAAAAAGCGAAATCTATCGAGTAGGACAAAATTTGACCGGAACACTTTATGTCAAAATTTGGAATTACTTTTTGTATCATTTTCAATTTGCCTTGAAGGATTGATTACTTGAAAAGTTTAAATAAAGTGCTGCCAAAATTTGTCTAATTTAATAGGTCATACAAATCATTTGGTGTACACATTTGATGTTTTAACAATGAGGTCAGTTCGTCATTAATCCAAAGAATTGTAACCGAGTCATACCTAAAAAACGAAGCGAACAAGAAAATCAAACATATCTGGCAGAACGAATGGAACTCTGTTTTCCCCAACGCAGAAGAACATATGAACTAATCAAAGTAATAAGTGATAAAAGATTTCTCAATAACCCTAGTTTAAATCAATTCATATCTGGACTTGGATCCCCCCCTTATTTCTACGATAGAAATAACTTTTTCTCAGACAACTGTGGTTATGGAAAAATAGGATCTCCAGAACATACACGTCTTCTCACGCCCGTTAACGCAAACACATAGCAGAGTAAGACCAACTACAAAAGAAGTTTAAAAGATATATGATAAATAATCCAAAATTTCATTACAAAATCCACAATGTTGCAAAATAGCATTTGGAACAAGGGCACGATATTTGTGAACAAAACCTATTACTAAAAAGTCTTTATATTGATATACAGATTCTTCTAAATAATAACTGCATGAAAATGTTTTGGAATAATTGCATGGAACTTCTGTAGGATGCTTCAGTGGGTCAGTAGCATCAGGGCGCAATATCTGTATCATCACATGATAACATCATGATGTCGCCTATGCTTATTCTTGTCCGGTCCTGTCGTATCTTGCCTTATACTGGCAAAAAAGAACTCAGATTCTGTATTGGCATTGCGCCTGAGCTCGCATGTCACTCATTTTGCGATGGGAATTTTGAATCATTTATTCGTAGTGTGTAAAATAAGTTTCTAAGCATAGATGATTCCGTATCCCAAAGTTTGATCAGACAAGGCATAGAGTTGGGTCCACTGCAAAAGACCAGCATATGTGTTTAAGACCGTGCAGAAATGCTATTTGCATTCTACTACAATTTTTCCTTATAAACGTTGCCGTGAGTATTTTATAAGCATAAAACTAAACTATAAATAAAAACTTCATATGATAGTAGACTTAACCTTAAACAACTAATAGTTTACTCACTCTTTAACCTCACTTCTAAGGAATGGATTATGTAGATTATGGTTGTTAGAGATAGAAATTGGCATTTCTCCCATTCACGATTGCCCTGAGGGGAAAATACGGAACTATATAGCTATGGGGAAGGTTCCTGCCGAAGAGGAGACGAGGAGAGATTAACAGGTAGTCTGTCTTCCCGATTCTCAGGATCCTAATGTCTGACCTCCCTGCTAAGGCTATCTAATGATGTTTACCGACGTGGCCAGCTGCTTTGATTCTCTCAAGCGTGGAACTGTAAAGTTATGCATGGAGTCCTACTAAGGAACAGTTCATTGGAAATAAGAATCTACTCAAACATTCCGGATTATCCATCTACATCGCCATATACCTGCCTATATGAAAAGGACTGTTAAGCAGGATCAATTTATAGTGTACCAATATAGTACAATCGTACGTTATCCATCGTATAAGTTCATTAATGTGTCATAGTCTGACACGTATGTTCATTTATGTTGTTAAATCTTAAGGATAGAAGACACTGATTAAATTTTATGTTTAATATTTCAACTTGATGAATTTTATACTTCTGTAGCAGAGAACCTTGGTTTCTTACCCACTACGCGCAACTCTCGAAATTCTGCCAAATCTTCAAATACAACAATGGTGATACATGCGAGGGCTATCTGCCTAAAGAGACGGACGCCTTTGCGGAGGGCTTTCTAATAGAACTTGCCTAACATTTACATTACACGTAAAGAAAACTCAAGGAAACTCCCATGCTGCGTGACCGTTCGCTTGTATTTGAACCTAGATCGAAATGACAGAATTCGGGATTTTGACAAATCTACCACTGGCAGGTTCCACGGCTGAAGAAACAGCTGTTTATTTTAGCACAGAGCGATGTAAAATAGACTTAAAATCAGTGAAGCTCTCTAATGGTTTCACCCAATTCCAAGTGAACATATCGCATTTCTGATTAATCCAGGTATTTTCTGCTCATCACTATCAAGCGTTATTTGCGGAGATAACTAATGATATGCTTTCTTCTAAGTAATATTTCTCAAACGACTACTATCCAGTAGCTTACTAACTGATTTGGAATTGAATTCCTTCAGATCGAAGTACAATCTTCTGTTGCTAATAAGAGTGACAGGAAGGATTGCATTTTATAACGCATATCTTTCCTTTAAGTCCGACATATTTACTTTAAAATTAACACTTTTATTTTTAACTATATATTTGTTTTCAAGAACAGTATGGTAGCATAAAATTGGATTCCTTATTACAGTAATAAATGAGGGCATTTTTTATATCTACATAATTGTTGTAGGAGACTTTGAAAAATATATAAAATAGCAGGACAATAAAACATTTAACAAATCCTATGCCAGTAAGTGGCTATATAATTTGTAAATAATATGTTTTTAAAATTGGCGAAGTCGAACGTTCAGAGCTCTAAAGATATATCGGTCAGGTTTGTATGCATTTTTTTATATTGCTGCAGGCTAATTCAAGTGTTCTCGAACCCGCATAAACAATAACATCTTTAAATGCTTTGCTAAATTTAGTTATCTAAGTTTTTCATTGTGTTTGCTATCAACAATACATTGTTGTTGATATATTGAAAACATTTTACCATATTTTAATTTAGAGGTTATTTTTCTATACGACTATCTTTCCATCCATAATAAAAATATATTTTGACGATCTAGCGCATAATTAACAAGCTGATAACCCTTTTATTAGCATGCACACTCAAGCAAACATTTTTAGACATTTGCAGTTGGTTCAGTAATTTTGTCTTTAAAACAGTAAGATGTAATGCAATGTGACCACAATTAAACTGTCACGGAAAATTGTTTTTGGAGCTTTGTGAAAACGTAGTCTAAATGTAAAAGAGATCATTAGAAATTGAAATAGGTATTATTTAGTGACCAACTGAGAGCAGCACAAAATAAAGCTAACGATGAAACAACACGAATTTGTTTATGAGTTTGTGAAAACTATGTACTGAACTATTTGCTGAATATTTTAAGAATGGATGAATATTTTCTGGAGGGTCTTGTAAAACCCTCCAGAAAAATATGCAATGAAAACCTTGCTGATAAAAGGGCAGGAAATTGATTCTGTAGCGAAAGCATTTCTGTTAATTAGCAAGAATAAATTAAGTCTCAGAATTAACGCATTTTTCGGGCCAGTTTTTGTGAAGTCACCCTGTACTTTCAATACAGTATTACTTTTATGAAATTTTTTTAAGAAACATAACTACCATTGCATTCCAAATTTTAAATGTCAATAATTATAAAACACTTTTAAATACATATATTGACATAATAATGAAATTCCTCAAGTTGCTTTGAATTTATAATAAAGTCGGAAATCCGCTTACCAATGGCAAGCGAAGAATCTTTCGTAATTTAAGAATTTTAATCTCATCTTTATCTCTTTGCCTTTCATTTCCTACAACACTGCAGATCGTTTTCATATCAACATATTAATGAGCTTTGAACTTATTTAAGTAAATTAATTTCCTAATTATAAGTGTATCTCTCTAAGACGATATGTCCAATGCCAGATAATTTCAGACTTCTGCGGAGATGATAGAATAGCAAAACTATTCTTCCTTAGAATAGCAAAACTCTTCTTGCACTACAGTAGTTATTTAATTAGTTTTTCAAAAACATCTGCTTATTTTCAAATGTGACCGTATAAAGAAGAGGGTAGCTTACGAATGATTTCACCGTAAAAGTTGTTAGTTTTGAACTAAATCCTACAAAATATAGAGCTTTTCTTTCTTTTAAAAAATGTTTTGCTGGCAATACATGTATAGAAACAATTTTTAAGTCATTAAATTATTAGAAACACGCACTTCTGGAGCTAATTAAAAGTCGCTTCTAATAAAAGGTTTATTGTAATGAGTGAAAAAAGAATATCATAATCGAAAATTAATAATAACGGGTGGCCATAATTAAACTGACAGTGCTCACAGTGTTCTGTAGCGCGATCTATTTGCGAGAATGACGCCACAATTTGTAGGAACTTTGTAGGAAGATTAAACAAGACGGGGAACGAAGGATTCCGCGAAAAAAAAAAAATTAGTTCCAAAAGTCACCACTAGGGCAATATATTTTTCGCTGTGTATTGGAAAATAGAGTATTAACAAATGCAAATCAATACGGAAATTACCTTTTATTTTGCATTCAAATGCGGTTCAATGTGGCTGCCGTTGTTGTGGACCACATATTGCATTCTGTGCACAGTATGCACAACAGCAGAAAGTAACATGTCTGCATGAATCTCCCGTACAGTCCTTGATATGTTATCCTTCAACGTAGCCAGGTCCTGGACCACTCCTTGATAGACCTTGGACTTAAGGTAACCCCATAACCAGAAGTCACATGGGGTAAGATCAGGCGACCGAGGTGGCCATGCAGTTGGAAGGTAGGGGCTAATGACTCTCTCTGTTGTGAATTTCTGTAGTAGCATCTGTTGCACCCGTACTGCAACGTGTGGAGGGGCTCCATCTTGCATGAAAATGATTTCCCCCAGGCATTGTCTTTGCTGAAGTGCCGGAATGACAAAGCTGTTCAACATGTAGCGATATTTCTCTCCGGTAACAGAACAGGTTTCCGGTCCTGTCGGGGTAATGTTCTCATAGAAGAATGGACCTACGATAAATTCCGCTGTGAACCCACAACAAACAGTTACCTTTCGTGAATGTAAGGGAATTGCTGTGACTGCATGCGGTGATTTGTCATCCCAAATTCGGCAGTTCTGGGTATTCACAGTTCCATTCAGGTAAAAGTGGACCTCGTCTTCCCATAAGATTTTCCACGGCCAAGCATCATCCACCTCCATTCTGGCAAGAAAGGTGAGAGCAAAAGCCAATCGGTTATTATGGTCGGGGTACAGTAACTCCTGTACACGGCTGATCTTGTACGGATAGAAGTTGATAATCTTTCGTAAGATTTTCCATACCGTACTGTAAGGCATATCCATATTCCATAAGGCATAACCATAATAAAAGGTAATTTTATTCCGTATTAATTTGCATTTGTTAACACTCTATTTTCTATTACACAGCGCCAAATATTCCCCTAGCGGTGACTTTTGGAACTATTTTTTTTTTTTTCGCGGAACCCTTCGTACCCCGTCTTGTTTAATCTTCCTACAAAATGTGGCGTCAATCTCGCAAATAGATCGCGCTACAGAATACTGTGAGCACTGTCAGTTTAATTATGGCCACCCGGTATATGGTAGTCAGCCAGGAATTACAAAAAGTGCAATAAATAATCCAAATATGTTATTTTAAAAAGGAAGATAACTTTCATTTTGCTCCTATGTTTTCCTTATATTCATTCTTTTTATTATTTACAAATTTTATTTACAATTATTATTTTATTTACAGTCAAATTATTTACGACTGATTGCTATTTTTATTTGACGCTATTTCCTTCCCCCTATTCCTTTTATTTGACCACTTTCTGTTTCGAAAATATATCATTTTCGGTTTTGATAAATGCTTAAAGTTGTTTCAAGAAGAATGTTTGGACACTGTTACTTTTCTTCTAATTACTTAATCATATTTCATTCTAACATTCATTTTTACATTTTTTTATACACTCCTGTTACATGAAACACCAGATCCTAGGATTTCATCTGTTATTTTATGCGTCCACTTTACTCAACTGACTAATCAGCATCTTTTTTAATTAAATCTTTTATTTTATACCATGCTTTTTGTTATTTTGCTGTTTGTGGTCTTCTTCACAACAATGTACATTTAGCTTTGTTTCGCAAACGTTCACCACGTGTTTACTTTCTGTAGATTGGATAAAGCTTTCATTTGATAATTTATTACCTAGTTTTTCGATAAATCTGTTTTTAAATATTCGAGTGTTTATTGCCTTACATAATGATTCTTTAGTTTTTGCAGCCTTGTTTTGTAGATTTTTATGATGTTTTTAGGCAATTTTATCGATTATTGCACCTTATATATTTTATATAGAATATCACGCATACCTTAATTTATTCTAGCTTCTTTGTGAACTTTTGTATGATGTATCTTCGGTTACTTTTAATATGTGTATTTTAAAATCTGATTTTGATCCATATAATTTAGCGGTATTTTCAGTTAAATGCTTCTTAACATTGATTTAGTCTGAAACACAGAAAACTAATATCAAATGTTCCCCGATTTAGCAGTGGATTTCTTAATAATGCCAGCTGGCTTAAAGTTAATATTTTGCAGGCTATCGAATTTGTTTTCAAAGCTGGGATGATTTAATAAACCACATTCGTTTCGCAAATTGAGATTTCCTCTTCCTAGGGCAGAAAAACAAAAGCAAGACGCGTTGGAAACAGTTAGTTAACTGCATGGTAGATTTGTTGCTCTGAAAGTCTTGAGCATTATAGATTACATGATGAGACATTCAAGAATTTCTTCTGAGTGAAAAAAATTGTGACAAGCAAATATTAAATATCAAGCCAATCTATTCGAAACAGAATGCAAGATGAGGGAAATACGAGCGAAATTTCTCTTCTAAAACAAAGAATACCAGAATGTATAAAAAGATACTTAAAATCTGAAGTGGACCAAGAAGATTTTAATATATTTCTGTGCGTTTGCCACATTCTTTTGTTGTTTGGATTTTTGGTTTCAAAACCATTTATAAAAGAATAATATTTCCTGTCATGGATGCTTTTAAAATGTAAAATAACTAGATAATTGGCGAATATAAATTGGAACTTCAGAATATTGTTAATACATGTCATATATAATATTAAACTTGTTATATAAATAATATAACCTCCAATTTATTCTCGATAATTCAGGATAACGGTTAAATAGGGATTTTATTACATATATACTTGTACAAACTGATAGTCCGATCAGTATTCATTGAATTAAGTGTTATAAAGGAACACACAATTGAATCCTTATTTTTTTCACAAAAATTATATACTATTCTACTCATATAGAAGAAATAATAGTCAACGAATTAACAGCTAGCATTTCAAACATAATTTATAAATGGGTTACATATAGAGTTTTTAATGCCAATGGCGAATTTGCTGAAGAATTTGATCAGCAACAGCCAACTTTCGGAAAAAAATCTTAAATTTCGCAAAATATCCGAAACATCATTGCATCGCTAAATATAATTAGATTGGTATATTTTTAATATTCTGTTTACATTGATTTAGCAGTTAAATGCTTTCTAATAATATAAATGAGCAAACGTTTGGAATGTTTGTGCATTGTCTGATTTCTAATAATTTTAGTGGTTTATCAAAAATTCTCCCTCTGTATTTCAATGAACTTACAGTTTGTACTTAATTGAACTTGAACTTATTTCGGATAAAAAAAATATAGTTTATTCTACACCAGTCTACAAATTTAACAGGTAAAGGTAAATGACCCTGTCTCTCTTTTCTGTGCCATTAGGAACGTTTAATGTCCAAATTTTCTTTCCAGAACTTAATTTCTAAAATGAACACTGTTGTCAAAATAGCTAATTTCATAGTGTCTAGTTCTTCATTATTAATTATGCAATTTAAACCTCTTTTAGAAGAAATGGAAAGCGGATATGTGGATCTCTTCTTATACAGCCATCAGAATACAGTGTCCATTGGCTTAGGTAATGTCTTAAATAAGTATGTGTCATGCCCGAAACACATAAAAGGTTTTCTTAATGAGAAGAACTAACATTTCTCCGAATTGAACGATAAAAAATGGTTATGCAAATTAATGTTTCTGACTGATATAACTAAATATCTCAATGAACTAAGAATTGCAAGGAAAAGGTCAAACAGTGTTTGAACGTTTTGAGTAGTGGGAAGGTTTCGTTACAACATTAAATATATTTTTCCGTAGTATTAATACTAGTATCCGCTTTCTCAGTTTTTGAATGGATGGAAATTGATAATTTTGGTATGGAATTTATTAAACTAACATCTTTAAAATTAAAGAAAGCAAAATTTATAACATATTAAAAACAATCTTAAAGATAACTCTGATGATAAATCGACAGCTGTTTTAAATTGTTGGATATCAGTTCCGAAGAGATTTAATTGTTTAAAGGAAATTACATGTACTTTGTTTTCCGCTTTTGATTCCAAATATCTGTGTGAACAAATCTTTTCTGATGTGAAACATATTTTGTGTCCACAAAGAAATTGTTTAACAACTGAAAATTCAGAATCAAATGTCAAACTGAAAGTCACAAATCATATCCTGGATACTGCGATATTAAGTAGAGCAGCACAGGGACAAGGTTCGCATTAAAATTGTAATTTTTTATTTAACTATACTGAAGGAATACTTATATTTTATATCGTTTATTTTTTATTTTAACAAATATTTTAAAAGGCACATAATACATAATGTATGTATAATGTAAATTTTTTATTTATGTTGATGGAATAGTTATAGTTTATGCTGTTTAACTAGTTTTGTATTAATAAATATCTTTAAATGATGTATAACTAATATATAATGAAATTCTAAATCTTAATTCTTATCCTCCTTTTCCAATCTCTGCACGGCCCACCAGCGGCCGAGCGATAAAGACGCTGAACACTGGTAGTTCGGTCTGAGGTTCGAATCCCGCGAACGGGCTGGCTGCATGCGCGTTTTCGTGGTTTTCCCCATGTGTAACGTGTATACGAGCCAGTTTCCCTTAGAAAGTCCTCCACGAAAGGCATCACTCCCCTTAGGCAGATAGCCCTCGTGTGCTTTGCCATAACTGAATAATCCAAATCCAATCTCTGAACGCATTGCCGCGGGAATCCAATTGTTTCAAATATTCCCTACTGTGCGGCATTCTAAATCAAACCGGCAGATTGTTTTGGCACACCACCGCTACAAGGTTGCTGACCCCTGTTTTACATCCTCAAAAGGTTATAAAGTTAGCTGCAAACTTTCTCAGGATGAAAGCAAAAATAAACAGATAAAAAGCTTTTAGTCTTCAAAGGCAAACATTCTGGCATATTTTACTCAATTTGCGAATTCATTTCTTTCGATAGCCGTAAGTCAAAAAAGCATTTGCACAAAGGTCTTTCTTGAGAAACATTGCAATATATCCTTTTGGGAGGACAAGACTCTAATATTAATACCTTTGCTATAAATTATGATCAAACTCTTGGCGCTTATAGATATTATATAATATTTATTTCTTGCAATGCAAATTGCTCTCATTATTTTATTCTTTTTTATTTTTCCAAGCTGCAGAAAACTTTAGTTTAATTTATAATCAAATCTGAATCCTAAAGTCTAAAAAAAAGGAGATAGTGGATAAGACTTCAAATTCTGAGCTATGCATTTATTGGAGATATAAATATCTGATTTCTGAGATTTTAAAGAAAATGAAAGGCCTATGGAAAATAACAATTGTCAAAGTAGTAGAAGAGGTCATCATCTTATCAACTGAATAGACTAATCCTAAAATCAAATCAGATAATGCATTTAAAATTCCATTCACAATTTTTCCGTCAAATAATGAATCTGGAAAAAAGAAACTCGACAGAAGAATACATTAGTAGAAACAGTAAAATTCTATCGTAGCAATATTTATACATTTGAAAGCAATATTTATACAGAAAATATTCAAAAGGAAAGGGAAAAATGAAGATGTAAAATAGCTTATATTTATTTACATTATTAGAAGAGAGAGACACTAAAATTTCTTTTCAGCCTTTCCACTCACTGTAATTTGAATTCTATGTCAAATTAACTATATTCAGTGGTTTATGCTGGGTTTATGCTAGACTGTAATCAGCTGCGCCTTGCAACCAGCTGTAAAACAGATTAGTACTTTGATCCTTTTTACTGCATCTCATGTCTACTATGCATTCAACCCATAGTCAACGTATTTATTATTACGTAAAATGTGTACTCTTAATACTATGTCTTTGTATGTAAATGTCTTTGTACTACGCTAATATGACTACAGTATGAGACATCTTTATACAGTAAAATAATTACCAAACTTATTTGCATCCTTACCTAATTTTCCAAACATTAAATTTCCATCAATTCTATTTAACTTTAAGTGTTACATTACTGCGTATTGAGAGCTAAAAGAGACAACTTTTGCTTTTTATCTCTTCCTTCAATGTTTTACACTTTCGTTGCGCACAGTTTCGTGACAAGTTTCAAACTGCATTTTGAAAACTTAGAAAGTTGCCAGATAAGCTCTGTCGCCAATTCTTGTTATGTTTCCTATCTACAGAATATTAGCAACTGACCTTTTACTATTATGTATGGCTAGATTAGTGGATTCGTTATATATAGACTATATATATATATATATATATATATATATACCCTGCTAAAATACCCCAAAGAAACCGGTAAATCTTTTTATGGGTACCCATAAAATTCTATGTGTTTCTATTGACTTTTACTGGTTTCTATTGGTCTCCATGGGTTTTTCTTACTGATTTCAAAATGGCTCTTAGAGACCAGCAAAACTTTCTACCGGTATCTATAGAATTTTGTTGGTCTCTACTGACTTTTACAGGTTTATATTGATCTCTGTGGGATTTTCTTACTGGTATCAATTTACACCCATACAACCAACATTCAATGTCAGAACTTTCTACTGGTTTGTATTGGTTTATATTGACTTTTACTAGTTTTCTTACTAGTATCAATATAAATAAATCTTCTGTTGGTTTATATGGGTTTATGCTAATTTTCTTGTGATAGACTTCTTGTGAACAATAAAATTAATAGAATGAAAATATGATCTCTTTAAGACCATCAGAGTAACCTGGAAACACAGGTGGTTGTTCTATTAGGTTTAGAGAGGGTTTTTTTTCCAAATATGCTTATTAATTTGATTTTTAAAAAACTTTTGTAACAGTAATCATATACACCACACAATAATAGTAATCATATACACCACACACAACGAGGTTTCTCTAGGGCGACCAAAGGCAAATAAAAATGCATTTTTGCAAGTGGTCGCTTTAGAGAGCTGATGCTCAATACCAATATATACTCATGTTCTCAGAAATACGTTTATCTTTTAGAGGTGGTCGTCTTAGGGAGGTTGCCTCTACGAAATCATTCTCTCTAAGGCGACGAATCACACTTGCAGAATTTTTTTTTCTTTGTGAATGGTCGTCTTACAGAGGGAATTTTCAATACCAAAATATACTTATGTTTTCGCAAATATTGGTCTCTTTCAGAGGCGGTCATCTTAGGGAGGTTGTTTTTGCCACGAGTTGATTCTCTGAATACACACACATACGCACTTACAATTCTGATATTACAAATAAACACCGGTATCAACCATTATGTCTTTAACGCGACCAAACATTGTTCATTCACAATCGCAAAACTATTTTTAACGCTGACGTGAGGAAACAAATTCCCCTCCCTCCCTCTCCCGCTCTCAGAAGTTTTTCAAACAAGCAATATGGCGCCGTTCTTGTTAATGTTGTGCGATGTTTGTGTTATGGTCTTCATGGATAGTAGGCTGTAGTAATGCAATAAATAATTTACTATGATTTATATATTCCAAATTTCACTATGTTTTACTGTTTAGCTATTAATAAAGAATAATAAAATACCAGCATTGACTGTGAATATGAAAGCAAATACTACTAAAGCCATGCACGTGTAATCATGTCTAATGTTTGAGAGAACATTGCTGATAGTTGACTAATTCTGAAATGGAGTTTCTGTGCGTGAAATTGATTTTCCATCTTTACTTTTATCCTTAAAAGCAGTGTGCATAAAGACTAAAAAGTGATAATATCAGACTCGATAATTTGGTTCAGTGTGTTTACATCAGATGCACAAATATAGTTTTTGCATTCCACTAAAACTGTATTTTTGAAAATTTGTTTTTTTTTTTTTATTACAGTTTAGAAATACTTTTTAAAGGTTGTTCATGTACATGCTTTATCATTTGAATATTGTGTCCTAATAAATTTGAGCATACCTTACTTAAAAGTACATAAAGAAACTTAATAAGAGGCAAAAATTAAAAACTAATTTTTTACACCCGTTCTGTGCTATAGCTGCAGAATTGAAGTAAAATATAAAGCATCTAAAGTTAAAAGTAAATTGCAAAGCAAGGCAATTCCCCAACAATATTAATAACTGCAACTATCTCTCCCATTTACTAGCCTATACATCACATACCTAAAAATTTTGTTACGTTTTTTTGCAATACTATTGGAAACTACTTATCCCTTCTGTCTGATGAAACCAATTGTGACGCGAGAGAAGGTTTAAACAACATTTTTATTAAAACTTAAACTCATTTTATTTTTTACAACTAGTGCTTACAATCTCCGCTGGTTGCGAAACTTCTTCTAGCATAAAATATAAAGCAACATTTAAAGTGTTTTAACACCAGAAATTGGCAAAGCAAAATCCTATCAAGCTTTGGTTAAACGCTTCCTACAATGCGCGGGAACATTTAGCTAGCAAAATGTTTAAAGTCGATCTAAAGCAATTCTCAGAGTTGGTCTAAAATAATTCTCAGATCTGAACCAGGAAACAAAACGAAGGTTAAATATTTATATCCATATGTCCAGTGCTTCATTGAAATAATTTCCAGGCAGACGAGAATCCTGTTAAACTGTCTTTGACATATGGTTTCTGTTGTAACATTATTGTAGCATCGTAATTAATCAAAAGTTAAGAAAACTTCCAAGTCTCTGGATGAGCTCGCTAAAGACTGCTTTGTAGACAGGCCATGCTAGACAAGAAGCTGCTTAGTGTATCTGAAGTAAAACCTACGCCCTGCTCTTGCCCTCTTTGAGCTGCTGAAGAACTACTAGGTAAGCAAAACATTACGTTACACTGTAGGGTTTCCCTTATTTTGCATAACAAATTACTTTAAGTTTGGTACCTTTTCTGAACTCCTCAACTTCGCCTCACGTTTCCTCGCCATGGGGTATATTTGAAGTTACGTGAAGTAAGTATTTAAACGTGTGAATATCTGAGTTTATTGTTATGAGAGTGTTTCGACACCAAGGTTAAATAGCTTTACTTCAGGGTACCATGTTATATCTGAAATTCCTATATTGTTAAATGTTAAATATGAAACTACTTGCCGTGAAAGGTAGTGATCGTATAGTGAAACGTGTACAGCATTTTTGCGTTGTGAAAAAAATGCATCCCGGGACCGCGCCGTGAGAGGATCGAAACATAAGAAAAACATATACAAGAAATATAGGAAAAAATATATTAAATATATAAAGAAAACATATTGTAAGAAGTTCCAGATTAAATATCAGTTTATTCAATTACATCACAATAAGAAAAATCTTAACCTCATCTGAGAGTCTTTTCATTTTAATTCATAAAAAAAAAACTTAAGGTTTGTCTGGTAATTTAAAAGAAAGGAAAGGGAAGCAATTTAAGGCATGAGAGTTAAATTTTAGATTCGACGTTGTTTTTTACTGCTAAGGACGTTTTTTGAAAAGCTTGCCTAAAGTTCAAACACACCAAAAAAAAACTTATCTTGAGGGGACATCTTGAAGTGGAGGACTCGTATCTTATCAAGCGTTGATGTCGGCCGGGCTCATCTTGACACTGGTTCTAAAAGGGTCGGCGCCAATTCCCACTGGAGAACCGAAACAGGAGCACTGCTGCCCAGGACGGCTATCCGCTTGGTCCTGAAAGTCACACGCAGGTAACTTGTTCAAATTTCGCCTCTTTACCAGCACGCCGCAAGGAAGAGGGTTTACAGCCTCAGGTCAGAAACGTTTTTTCTAGGCAATTACGGCTCGCCTGTTCTTACTCATCCCAAGAGCAAGCTTCACGAGTAACGTCCCAAGTAAGTTCCACCCGCCAGTCAGTAAGAGAGAGAATCCAACTCGAATTTCCTTCAAGCCAGTTTTCAAGAGCAACGTCCACAATTCCAGCAGCCCGAAAGTCAGCGAGTCCAAGCGTGAGTGTCAGTGTAGGTGAGTCTCGCCTCTTAACCAAACGCGGCCGGGGAGCATATTTGCCGCTCCCCGCCGGGAAAACATCTCTCTTCGTAATTACATTTTGTCCAGCAAGCCCGTAAGTCCAGCAAGCCCGAAAATCAGCGAGTCAGTCCAAGAGTCAGAGAGTAAGAGAGTCTCGCCTCTTAACCAAAACGCGGCCGGGGAGCATATTTGCCGCTCCCCGCCGGGAAAACATTTTTCTTCGTACTTACATCTTCTCTCTCGCTTTTTCAACCTGTTTTCAAGAGTAACATCCACAAGTCCAGCCAACCAGTAAGTGCGCGAGTCCAAAAGAGAATGTGTCCAACTCAAATTTCCTTCTTCTCCTTCACAAACGCGGGCTCCCACTATGGCTTCACTTATCGCCCCCTTAATTATGGCAAAATCTTCGTTTTCAACCCCTGAATGCGGAAATAAGGGTGATCGCGCATGCGCGCCTTTCTTCACTTAGCCAACAACCGGACCCTCAATCGCCAAAAACCTGAATGACTTACATTGAAAAACAAGTAGCAACCTTTGACCTTTCTGTCACGTACTTTCCTCTCTTAAGGTCAACTAACAATGAAAATTCTTTCTCGAACATTCTAAAGGACAAAGCGCGCGAAATCATGACTTGGCAAAAAATTGCCTACCTTTCCCTGCTTCTTTCACAATGAATAAAAGTTTGTACAAGATTTGCAAATAGAGGAAAATAAATAATATTCTTTTAAACTAAGTAATATTTCCAGAAGCATCTGTTTTTTCCCAAATTAAAGCCTTAAAATAAATAATTCATAATCAAATAAAAATTAAGATTTCCATAATCATAAAATCATTCACATAGTTTTTATAACGCTATCAGACAAATTCTCTACATAACATTCCTTTCCCCTAAGGAATTAAATTTTGGTTTACCAAGATTTAGCAGACAGACACTTCTTGAAATACCATGACTCATACTGTGCAATAAGGCTAAAGGATAACATAATGTAACAATATTTCACACGACTCCTTGGTAACAGTGACGTTACTGACACATTAAATTTCAAGTCCAAAATGTGCAAGTAAAACAACAAGATTAATCAAAGCAATTACTAATTAAAATACTCAAGGAAGATCATAAAAAATAATTAATCAAAAACATCAATTAAATCACTTAATTAATTACCTAGAAATACTCAGAACACATACAAAAATAAAAATAAAAATAAGGCGTTAATCACAAACAAAATATGTCTAAGATCAATCAATAATGACAAAAAGAATTTCTCTTTTTTTTTTTCAGTTCATTGCATCACATTAGTGTTGCAGTCTCTGTGTGGCCACATTTCTGAACGTTTATTTATCTATTCATTCCTTTTCAGTCCATTAATGTAAACAATTTCACCTGAGGTCGAGCACATTCTACTATTGTGACAATTTCTGCTGAGCACAATCATGGAGTACATTAAATGAGTACGGAGTTGTCAATGCAAGCGAGGGAAAACCCTGTAGTTAGAAATCATTGTGTTAGCAACTCCCCCCTGCAGCTTTCAACGCGAGAAAATGAAAGCAACCAACCCCGGAATGTGAACTCAGCACCACAATACTCCTTAGTAGAGGAACTTGACCCTAGAAGAAACCAGATTTCACCCTCCTACGTCTCACCTTCGACCAAGGAAGAACAATCACTCTTTCAAAGTTGAAGAAGACTATCTTTCAATTTTTCCCTTACGATAGATAAGCCACTGAATGTGTTCGGATACTCACACCCGAAGAAAGAAATAATCTAATCCAATTGTTCACACCAAAAAAAAATGAAATGAATAAAAAATAAGATAATTAACGCGCCGCAGATACATAAAATACATTCCTGAGAAAATAACACACTAATAATTCAAACAATTCCAAATAAAATATGTCACATGAACGTATTCAAACAAAGACTAAAGACCCCTAAGTACTACGAAATTGAATAACTTCCAAGATTGAATCCCAAACAGTCACGTCTAAGAACAGAAGCGGCCTGATCAGGGCCAAGCATTAGAAAAGAAAAGAATGTTACAACACAAGGAACCTCGGAACCAGCCGAAAATACCCCACACAAAAAATCAGAAAGAAAGAAAACGTGATTGTCCAAAAATTCAATTCAACCAAAATCAATTCCGAAAATAGCATCCAGAATACGCTGTGCAAATACCAATTAGAATTTTATCCAAAACACACAAAAATAATAGTAATAATAATACAACCTAATGTATATACAAAATAACGTTTGGCCAATATTTACAGATACTACAAGATACACATATACACATAAAATGAAAATACAATTAAACTGTAAAAATTTCGTACATAATTCAAATGAGCAATGAGATCAGTGATACTTAAAAAAAATTTAAACTGCAATACCTAAACAAATACACACATAATCATTATGTTAAACCATATCAAGTCAAAAATATTTCACTGTAATTCAAATCAATCCAAAAAATAAAAAAAATCAACCAGCAATAGTGAAGTGTCGCTAAAAATTCAAACCTCACGGTAAACACTAGTGAGTAACAACACCATATTTAAGTCCCCTTAATAAGACAACAACAAAAAAAAAATTCAGTAATTCTAAAAATCCACTAAGTCAAAAAAAATTTTCAAGCTAGTCAAAGAAATCAATCAAAGCTGGACTGAAGCACGTTAGTAGAACACTAAATAAAATATCACAAATCAACAAAGTGTTAAAAACAACCCCCCAATGTAGGCAAAAACTGAGATCTATTCTGCATCAGACTTTTTCAAAACGTTGTATAGTAACCTAAGCAATAGCTTTCAGCACACCTCCACCCAAACAAAAGAAACAAAGTAACTCTTTACCATGTCCATGTAAGCTGAGAAAAGCGCTGTATTATGAATATGACAGACTCAAACTTTACGTATCAAGCAAACCCCCAGACACGTTGAAAGAGAACATAAGATCTCTAATCCCGGAAAGAAAAGTGCGCTGACTGAAACGTTACAATCCTGAACCAACACAATGAAAAAGATACAACAATAGTTTTCTCAGATAACAAGTTCCTGTTTGCCCCGGTGTAAGAGGTCAAGTGCCACCATGAAGTGCAAGTATTTACAAGAAAACGAGCTTTCAGGACATTACAACTTCACGCAAGACCTAACTGCAAGCAACAAATGCAAAGTTCTCAAAAGTGCTAAACTAAAAAAAATAAATACTCATAACTCGTAACTCAAAAATCCCTAAAAATCACACAAATGAAATCCATAACTCAAATTCTTCTATTTTCCTATGACCACAGAAATCTCAATTCTTCCACGGAAACTAAACATCAGAGAACTTACATTTTACGGACCTTGGCAGTAACCACCAAAAAACAAAACAAAAACCTGATACAACTATCTTGATACTACCAATTGAAATACAAAACTTAAGCCAAAACAAGAATTAACCCCAAATTCAGCAACAAGTCCAACCAAGAAAGAAAATTCAATAACTCAAATCAAATCTATTACGATTCACTAGCAAATTCAAGACAAACTACTTGTAATCAACAGAAAATTCCCACACATGAGTACAGAGCAAAAGTAACTAATCTTCTCAAACTTATTTCAAAAATTTCATAAAACCAATTCCCGTTGTCACCAAAATTCTCATTAAAATTCACTTTCTACAATTCACAAGAGTAACTCCATTTCTACTGTTTAACCAATTCTCACATGACAACCCTTCACAAACTTAAAACTCAGAAGATAATTAATCTCAATTACTCTGACTCAATAAACTAATTAGAACTTCACTCAAGCTGAAGAATTCAATCAAAAAAATTAAATATGCAAACATCACTATTGCTGATCTCAGGCAAAAATTCAAATCTAACCCATGTTCACTTTAAAACAGAATTTTGCAATTGAAAAAAAAAATCTTCAATTTTTCTAACTCATTCATTTGTATCATTATGCCTTCAGAACTTATAAAATTCATTGCTCAATACTAAATTAAATTTTCTAACACATTACACAATATACTGGAATCATATCAAAACATTGTAAATCAAAAAGCAATAATATACTACGCTAGATAATTATGAAAACATTACATACATTTCACAAAATATTATTCAATTAATTCAAAAAAAAATCAAAATTTCTCTAACGTTACCCCTCACAATTACACATTTCACAAGATTCTAGGTTAAAAAATCAGCAAAAACACAAAAAAAAAATTTCTAACTACGCATAGCTATGGCTTGTCTCATTCAGTAAAATAATTAGAGTCTTTAATCTCTTTCTCTTAGAAGTGCTCAAAAAATGAGTCCAGTTTTTAAAGACAAGCACTCGAAACTTGTTACAAGGATATACAAATAGCATAGGATTATCGTGAAATAATTCATTTTCCATCTTGTATCATAAATCAGAAATCAAAAGTATACATCCTTAAACACTCAAGGATTTTCAACAGTAAGAATGTACAGTACCTATTCTGCTACATTAAAAAAATATATTTTTCCTAATTTTAAAGTTCAATTCTGTTTGCCTAACGTTAAAGTCCAAAATTCCTGAAATTCACACACATTTTCAAGCTTTATCACTCTCGTATTAACAAATAAGCAAACACAAATCAAAAACTCCAATTAATCCTAGCACATAAAATTTAACACCTTCTTAAAACAGTAAGTTATACGAAATAATAAATTCAAAAAATGAGTTACCGATTCGATCCTTCACTAAGCAGAGGTCACGGCACCAGTGTTATATTGAGAAGTTTCGTGAGAGGATCGAATAAACACACAAAAAAAATATATATATAACTTATCTGTTAGGGGACATCTTGAAGTGGAGGACTCGTATCTTATCAAGCGTTGATGTCGGCCGGGCTCATCTTGACACTGGTTCTAAAAGGGTCGGCGCCAATTCCCACTGGAGAACCGAAACAGGAGCACTGCTGCCCAGGACGGCTATCCGCTTGGTCCTGAAAGTCACACGCAGGTAACTCGTTCAAATTTCGCCTCTTTACCAGCACGCCGCAAGGAAGAGGGTTTACAGCCTCAGGTCAGAAACGTTTTTTCTAGGCAATTACGGCTCGCCTGTTCTTACTCATCCCAAGAGCAAGCTTCACGAGTAACGTCCCAAGTAAGTTCCACCCGCCAGTCAGTAAGAGAGAGAATCCAACTCGAATTTCCTTCAAGCCAGTTTTCAAGAGCAACGTCCACAAGTCCAGCAGCCCGAAAGTCAGCGAATCCAAGCGTGAGTGTCAGTGTAAGTGAGTCTCGCCTCTTAACCAAACGCGGCTGGGGAGGATATTTGCCGCTCCCCGCCGGGAAAACATCTCTCTTCGTAATTACATTTTGTCCAGCAAGCCCGTAAGTCCAGCAAGCCCGAAAATCAGCGAGTCAGTCCAAGAGTCAGAGAGTAAGAGAGTCTCGCCTCTTAACCAAAACGCGGCCGGGGAGCATATTTGCCGCTCCCCGCCGGGAAAACATTTTTCTTCGTACTTACATCTTCTCTCTCGCTTTTTCAACCTGTTTTCAAGAGTAACATCCACAAGTCCAGCCAACCAGTAAGTGCGCGAGTCCAAAAGAGAATGTGTCCAACTCAAATTTCCTTCTTCTCCTTCACAAACGCGGGCTCCCACTATGGCTTCACTTATCGCCCCCTTAATTATGGCAAAATCTTCGTTTTCAACCCCTGAATGCGGAAATAAGGGTGATCGCGCATGCGCGCCTTTCTTCACTTAGCCAACAACCGGACCCTCAATCGCCAAAAACCTGAATGACTTACATTGAAAAACAAGTAGCAACCTTTGACCTTTCTGTCACGTACTTTCCTCTCTTAAGGTCAACTAACAATGAAAATTCTTTCTCGAACATTCTAAAGGACAAAGCGCGCGAAATCATGACTTGGCAAAAAATTGCCTACTTTTCCCTGCTTCTTTCACAATGAATAAAAGTTTGTACAAGATTTGCAAATAGAGGAAAATAAATAATATTCTTTTAAACTAAATAATATTTCCAGAAGCATCTGTTTTTCCCCAAATTAAAGCCTTAAAATAAATAATTCATAATCAAATAAAAATTAAGATTTCCATAATCATAAAATCATTCACATAGTTTTTATAACGCTATCAGACAAATTCTCTACATAACATTATTCAGAGCGTGTTTTAAGCTAGCCAGCGCACTTTAAGTTCTTATCCCGCTGTTTCGATAGTACACCCATTAGCCGCTTCGAATAATTTTCATACCTGTTAGGTTTTGTTGAGTCAACCTAAGGTTAGCCATACTTTAGCCTGCAATCCAGCACTATTCTAATTAGACTTTGAATTGATTTATATTCTACGTTTAAGTTTCACTGCAAGTTGATGGTGTTATTGTAACGCATGAAGATCGCGCCTTTCTATTATTAGTTGGAATTAATAAAAGGTTATTTGCACCCTTCTTCTGTACTGGTATTTCATTCACGCCTGTGCGAGAATTCGCCAGGTTCATTGTTGGATCTACTTTAGTTTATGTGGAATTAAGAGACAGATCTTACAATACTTACCTTGTAGCATGCGTCAAAATTTGTATTCTTATCAGAGTTTGAAATCGCACAATTAATGCAGCATAATAATGATTGACTACTGCTTCCTCTGCAGTAATTCTTGTAGCATTTGGGGCAGACAAGGCTATTTGAACAGAACAGACCGATTTCCAACATTCTAACACCTATTAACTTTGTTTACTCTGTCAAATAGGCGAAACAAGCACGAGCAGAACCCTAGATATACAGGGGTTGGACAAAAATATGGAAACACCTTTAAAAAAACATGTTTCTTAGCTTAATATGGTGTAGAAAACCCGTTGGCATCCAAAACAGCTTGCAGTCTTCTCGGAATGGATAAATACAGTTCCTGTATGTTTGCCAAGGGAATATTATACCATTCTTCCTGCAAAACGGTGGCAAGTTCAGATAACGATGTTGGCGGTGGATAACGAGAACGCACTTTCCGTTCCAATGTAGACCACAAAGGTTCGATAATATTCAGATCTGGTGACTGTGTTGGCCAGGGGAGATGGGACAACTCATCCTCGTGCTCAGAAAACCAGTCCTGGACAATGTGAGCTGTGTGAACAGGGGATTTGTCGTCTTGGAAGACACCATCACCATCTGGGAACAAAGTTTGTACCATGGGATGAACTTGATCGGCCAAAATGTTCACATAAGTCTTGTCAGTCATGTGCCCTGACACAGTTATCATGGGGCTAGCAGAGAACCACGATATGGCTGTCCAAACCATAACATAACCTCCGCCATGTTTCACTCTTGGCAACAAGCAGTCTGTATTATAGGCTTGAGATGGCGTTCTCCAGACGTAAACTCGGCCAGAAGTGGGAAACAATGTGAAAGAAGACTCGTCAGACCATATTACTCGCTTCCACTGCTCTATAGTCCAAGCCTTTATGACTTAAACACCACTTTTTCCTGTTACGGGCATTAGCATCACTGATGAGTGGCTTCTCAATTGCAGCACGGCCAACAATTCCCTGTTTATGAAGCTCCCTTCTAATTGTTTTGGTACTCACAGAGTTCGGTAACACAACATTCATTTCAGCAGTAAACTTTTGCAGCTGTGGTCTTCTTATTTTTCGTCACAATTGCCCTTAATGATCGTCTGTCACGATCACTCAGGACACACTTTCGTCCGCGCTGTGATTTAGCAGATGATGATGTTTTTCCGCTTTTCAAATATGCGGAATAAATCTTCGATAAAGTACCTCTTGAAACACTAAACACCTCGGCTACCTTGCTTACAGAAGCACCTACCGTACGTGCTCCAACAATTTGCCCACGTTCGAAGTCTGTTAACTCTGACATAATGCAATGACAACCTCACATAACAGTACTCCGACAACAACTGAACTGTTTAGCACATTTACGAAGTTGTATAGGTGGCGTCAGTAGTCAAAAACTCCAGCGCCACCTACATATTTCATTAAAATCTATCTTTCTTTTCAAACATGCATTTCACAAGGTGTTTCCATATTTTTGTCCACCCACTGTACCTTTCGGTGCGTCGAAAGCTCTTCAATGAGACGCTGATTTACGTTTACTAACCAAACTGAAATGATCTGTTCTACTAAACTACTATTAATTACTAAAATTATCTGGTATTATAATTATCTTTTAAGTGGGGTTCGCGGATATATAGCGCTCCAAATTTGGAGCTAAAGTGGAGAAGGTCTCTACAATATCCTCAATAGTACCAGCATCAGATACTCCAAAGATTGTGACAGTCATCGAGTTAGCTCGCGTTTCCCTGTCCTGGAGAGTGATCTGTACAGAAAGTCTGTTTTCAATTTCTTTTCGCAGTAGCTCGAGGTGGCTTTTGCTTTGAAACGGATTAGAAGCTTTTCGAAGCAAGTACGACGGAATTCGACAAAAATTTCCATTTTTTGCATTCATTGACGCAGTACTTTACTGACATATATTTCTGGTAACCATTCTATATGTATACCGCGAACCAACATCCCATTGTTCCATACTCTAGAAGAGGAATGAAGAGTGAATTTTGTCCGCTATAGAAGTTTATCGTTAGCAACTTTATTAAGGTTAAACGTTAGGAATGGAAGCTTTTCTGAAAACCATGTAAGCAAACAGCTTAATTCCTTAACCAAAAGAAACTAGTGCAGAACTAAGTGCATGCATATGTCATTTGCAACTACGTGCAGTGAATCTGTGTCAATAATTGATGCAAAATAAGTAAGAACTGGGATTATGTTCCTGATCCCTTCTACATTTCTGTCAGTTATTCTAGAGTCATTAGGATTTCTAAAATATGAAACACGAGAAATGAGCAATGCCCTAGCTGGGACTCGAACCTGGAACTCTTACTCTTAAATACGCCCTGAATATGCTACCGTTATACCACGAAGGCATGTATAAAAGAGGCTTTATAATTCTCCAGCCACGCTCCCCAGTGCTCATTAGCTGGGATACGCGTATTATTAGATTTCGTGTATTGGACAGCTAAAACATATTGATCTGGATTTCCGGGTGCACTGTATCAACAGAGACCATTCTCCTTAATTCTTAAACGATTCATATACTATGGGAACGGACTATGTCCTCTGATGAATAAGTAGATTCTAGAATCTATGCTCATCTTTGATAATTGAATCCGCTTCTTCACAGAAAGAACTGCCTCGGATTATTACGCCCAATAGAAATTCTATTTACCTTCATTAGTCTTTTCTGGAGAATTTGACATTTCCCTGCTGACACAAAAGTCGCGAAAGTAACCCTATTCTTTAAGCTATAGAAGAATGTGTAGATTCGTTTTCCAATTTGCTTACTGCCAGCATTACGGAAAGATTCTAGAACCGATCATTTTACAAATATTGACCTTCGATCTTCGAAAAAAAATTATCTGCTTCTTTATAGCAGTTAAAAAAATCTTTAAGAAAAACGAATCTGAAACTTTTTTTAATTTCATATTTACATCCATAATTATGTGCTGTATATACACTGTTACTTTCTGGAAGCATTTATAAGATTCCTAATATTCTTATTTGATCAAAATACTTACTTAATAAACTCATCTTAGTTTTATTTTATAAATGTTCTTTTATTGTTTGTCTAAAAAAACATTATTTTTATTGTAATCTAAACTTGTATACGATTATACATATTGCTAGAATGAAAAATAACCACCTTTATATATGGCATTTAAGAATAACAAATACTTTTTTTTTAAATTTTACTCAAACAAAATAATATATAGTTATAAGTATCTTTCATGTGATAGTAAAGTGAATGAGTAGATTTTGAATATCTGTTAGGTGAAATAACAATACAGCAGTTATTTTGGAGAGCGACCTATCAAGGCTTTAGATCTTCATTTACTGTAAATTAATCACCTTAAAGAACTTCATTTTCAGTAATGTTCGTTGGTGTTATTTACAGTCTCAGAATTATACTTTCAGAGGTGCTCGTCTTAAGTTACTAGTTGTCATGAAAAGTGTTTAATTAATTTTCTATTTATTTTATACAAAATTGAATTATTTTATTGAGGTATTTTGGTAATTAATTTTATTTATTTCATTTAAGAACAAATTTAATTGAAAAGAAATTTCATGACAGTTAGTAACAAAAAGTCTCGTTTGATCTCTTAGGCATGAGTTGTAATTGAATAGCTGCTCATTTTTGTGATTTTTAATTCATGTTATGGAATGTGATTTATTATTTTACCTTTAACTGGATACAAATTTCACTATTATCTTAATTTGAAAATTTTTAATTTTCTTACTTAAAATTGGAAATTATTTTCGATAAGAATATTTAATTACCCTGTTGTTTTTTTATTTTTAATTCCATCAGAATACTAGATAATTGCCTCTACTTTTCAATTTTCAGTTTGTTATTCAATTATTAATTTAGCTTCTCCTGAAAATATAAAGCGAGCTTAAACTAAAAAATCATTTATTTTTCTCTTTCATAAAAGTCATGTATTTTATGCTTAGAATTAATCCCTTTTGCATCAGGTTTTTAATTTATTCCTTTTAAAATATATATTTACAATATATATAAAGTACAAATCTAACTTTTAAAGTTAAATATAATAAAACAATGCATAATTTGATATGAAATTCCTTTTGATGCCTGTAAAAGGGTAAATTATTTCTAAATTCTTCTAAACGAGCCTAGGAATTTTCAACAAATAAATTTTTCATGCCTACTAACTATTTTTACATTATTCAATATTCTGGAAATAGCTTTTATCTTTCTCGAGTTATTTTGCCCTTTTATCTGAGAGAAAAATACTATTCTCTCTTTTATCAGATGCAATACGCGGCTTCGAAAGCAACACAACGTAACTTCTACAGGGTATAAAATTCAAAAAAAAATTTATAGTTTGTGAATGCTTCTCTCATAAATGTGAGATGAACAGTACAACATTCTTTCGATATTTCAGGAAATAAAGTTGCAGTAAAAATAATAGACAACATTGCTGAAAACCTGTTGGAAATAGAATCGGAATTCAGAGTTCTTTCATCGATTGGTGGTCAGCCTCTCGTACCGGAATTTCACGGCACTTATTTACATTCACCCAAAAATGCCAAAAAGCAGCTGTGGTTTGTTATGGAGGTAAGTCGATTTTGTTCTTCAGCTTCTATAATAATTCTTAAAAATATTATCATTTGTTCTTGAACAAATTTTTAAAGCTCCTTTTTCTGAATCTATAAATTTAAGACAAATATTACAAAAAATCCATGTAGAAGTTTTACAGTAGAAAATTATATGCCAGCACAAAATGCACATGTCAGTCTACCTAATTATATATTACATTTCTTAATCTTTCTAACTTTTATGATTGGTATTTATTTTTATAGCGTGTTAGCAATTACGTTTTTAGAATTAACTCAAAGAAATAATGTTTTAAGATAAATTTCGTTATTATAAAGATACATTAAATACATAAGATAAAATATGTTCAAAATATGTAATTATGCGTATAAAAACGTTAACATTTGACAAACCCTGTCTGATTTACCAAAAATGTTTCCTTTACTTGCTTGGATTTTTTTACAGCTCGATATCAGTTTCTGATTTGTTAAAATTTAAACCAATTTCAACTAGTTAGGTTATGTTTCATAATGATTAATTAAGTGTAATCAAACCATTAAATTCTGGCATAGAAAGCGAGAACTGTGCATTTAAATTCCCTCCTCAATTTGAAGGGAAACACCCCAGGGGATGATATTCGAAGATATCTGACAGAAAATTTTACTAGCCCTTGTCAGAGCTTTCGGGTTGATAAATTTTATGTTCTCACATTTCATAAAAGCACAGATGTTAACTTCCCCGGCTTCTTTGAGATGTCTTTATATATGAGGCAGGTAAAAGTATATTTTAGGGTACGCCTTGGCGAAACTTGGTGATTTTTGGCGGTACATGGAAACCGAGTTTGTGCAATTCTTTGACTTGTTATTTTGGCTTGCGTAGCGGTAATTTTTGCCCCAAAAATAGCCGCTTCACAAATCAAAAATAAAAAGAGAAAGAATTGCACAAACGCGGTATCCATGTACACATCGACCTATTTTCACCTAAAACAACTTCCCAGAATTGCACAAAACGGGCACTACGCACTTTCTTGACTTCATGTACACATCGACCTATTTTCACTTAAAAAAAATCAGAGAATTTCACAAACTAGGCTTTGCGCACTCCCTTGACTTTGTCCACACATCAAACTATATTCACTTAAAAAATTAAAGGAGCAAGCAGCCAACAAAAAAATATATAATCTGAATAAACTACATTTTAAATTAAACAATGAAATAACATAAAAAAAATTCTTCTTATCACTACACGAAGGAAATATCCACTTACCTTATTTACGAATTTACGCGTCTTCAGTCAAACACAATTCCTTAACAGCATCCAAACACTTCCTAAAATTATCTGAACTAGAATCTTTATGCTGATGTAGCCACATAAATTCACAAAAATAAGAGTAAAATATATCCTCCGTTCGAAAATATCCGATGTTCGACCATACGCATTTTCTTCCTCCAAACAGGACACTTAATAATGGCTACTAAGTAAACCTTCATTTACACACCAGTCAATTAATCGTTTTTTCCCTTTCGCTCAAAATCCTATAGAAACGTCAAATTAATCTTACCACATTCAGCCAATTTACCGGGTAAACAACAAATAATCCATCACACAACAAACCCTTACCTAAAATCCGACACACATTTTCCAAATTTTCCCCATGATTCAAATTCACCGCAACCAATTACGTCATAATAGGGTTTCCATAGCATTCAACTACTCAGGTTGTCATAAATGAGACAACAACTTGGCGATAAATGAAACAACAATTTCGCAATAATACAAGGGTACCTTAAAGGCAACTCTAACCTATAAGGCAGTTGTGACTTCTTTGAGATTTATTTATGTATGCGGCAATCTCTCTTAACCACAATTCTGACTGAAGTGGATTATATTTCAGTGTGGGTATTTCCCAAATATTTATTTGAAACTATCTTTTATTTTTAAAATTATATCGTAAAATTTGTTAAAGTTACTATTGCATTTTCGAAAATATACTGATATTATTATCATTTACTTCAGCATATTTCTTTTCTTTTTATTCAAGCAAGCTATGTTAAATGGCATTTGGCATTCACTGGTAAAGATTAATAATTTTTTTTTCATAAGGCTTCAAATTTTATTGTAAGGATGAAAAAATACAATCAAGTCCCTCTTAACTGGACATGTATAAAAAAAGGCTAAATTACTTTATTGAGAAAGGATGGAAAATTACTATTATGGCAACGCATATAAAGATGCGAAACAAACTTTTATACGGAAAAGAAAAAGAAAATTGTGTGGTTTAACAACAGTAAAAGCAGTTTGTGTCATAACGTTTTGGAGTTGAATTAGCAACACGTAATTTAACTGCACATAACCCGGAATTTAGATATATATGTTATGGTAAAACACCGAAATCTGGAGAATGTCGACTTACACCGGTCAATGTCGACATTCACCATGTACTTATGATGAATGTTGAACATATAACAATATTATATTTTCCTCTCCGTAATTCAGTCGCGAAAAAACGCACTTGAGACTTAAAATGAGAACTTAAGAACATGAGAACTTAAAACACACAGTACATTCAAAATGAGAAAGGAAAATAATAGAAGTTAAAAACTTACTTAATTATACAGTACGTACTAAATGAGAAAATAAAATAACAGTAATAAAAATCTTACTAAATTATGTGATTCAAATCTTATTTATTGCAACAACTTAAACTATTATGGCACTTTATGACCTCTCTTTTCGACTTACACCAGAGCATATCTGTGATTGTCGACATACACCGGTGAGTGTCCGAATATACAAGAATGTAGTCAAATATTCGATCTTTCACCAACGTATTTGGTGAATGTTAACATTCTCTGGTGAAAGTCGACATTCTCCAATTTCGGTCTTTCACGGTAACATATATATATGTTACGGTGAAACACCAAAATCTGGAGAAAGTCGACTTTCACCGGTGAATGTCAACATTCACATAGTCGCGTGGTGTATGTCCGAAATATTTTCTAATTACTCTTATTTCTGACTTACAACGCTAAATGTCGACATTCACTATGTACTAATGGTGAATATTGAACATATAAGAATATTATATTTTCTTCTCCGTAATTCAGTCGCGAAAAAACGCACTTGAGACTTATAATGAAAACTTAAGAACATGAGAACTTAAAACACACAGTACATTCAAAATGAGAAAGGAAAATAATAGAAGTTAAAAACTTACTAAATTACGTGATTCAAATCTTATTTATTTCAACAACTTAAACTACACTCAAGTCCATAATTTAAGGATAATTCGGAGTCATGCGGAAATCGAACTCTAAAATAAATATATCCCCTTTAAAATCACTACACACATCTTCAAGAATCATATGCGAATTTCAGGAAGTGACCAGATGACACCGATGGTACGTCACAATGACGAGAGTATAAGAGAGTGATATATAAGGAATACAGGCAAAGAAGTAAAATTGTTCGCAGGCGTTTTATAAGCATTTCAGTGCAATAACCGAATAGTTATGACACAAAGGACGCATTTGGATGATTTTTAACATGGTAGAATTATCGGCCGTCTGGAATGTGGGCGTAACCAACTGGAAGTATCAGACGAACTTGGAATTGCCCAGAGTGTCATCTACAGGCTTTGCCAACGATTCCAAAATGATGGTAATATGAGTAGACGTTACAGCACAGGTCGCCCCAGAGTTACAACGCCGAATGGGGACCGGTATTTGGCAGTTACTGCCAAAAGAAACAGGCGGAGCACAGCTTCACACCTGTCTCGTCAGCTCTCTTCAGCCACTGGTACGACAATTTCAAGGCAGACCGTGTACAGACGCTTTGGGCAGATTGGTCTATATGCTGTCAGATGCGTTCCACTTACTGCAACTCACTGTCGCCTGCGGTTAGCCTGGAGTAGAGAGCATGCATTGTGGACACCGCAACAGTGGGCTTGTGTGATGTTTTCCGACGAGTCCAGGTTTAGCTTGCAGTCTGATTCTCGCCGGACGTTCATGTGGAGTACCCGTTACCACCAAGAAAACATCACTGAACGACACCGTTACGGTGGTGCAGGAGTGCTCGTTTGGGGTGGAATTATTCTGGGTTCCAGAACTGACCTGCATGTTCAAATTGGAACCATGACAAGCGAAATCTATCGGGACGTCATTCTGGAACAACATGTACTTTTGTGTCGGGGCGCCATGGGCGCACAATTTGTGTTTATGGATGACAACGCCCGTCCTCACCGTGCAAACATCGTAAGCGAATGCCTTAAATCGCAGGATATCCCCCGTATGAACTGGCCAGCATTCTCACCGGACTTTAATCCAGTACAGCACGTGTGGGATATGCTTGGCCGACGATTTGCAGCCCGTCAACCTCCTCCTACATGTCTACCGGAACTTCGGAGAGCGTTGCTTTTTGAGTGGTGTAATATCCCCCAAGATCAGATAGATAATTTGATACTCATACAATGTATTAACAATCATACCAACCATGTAATATTGGTTTTTTGTAAATAGTTTTTTTTTTTTTTTTTTTTTTTTTTTTAATTTGCTCCAGGGAGAAAAAATCGCTTTTTTTTAATAATATCAAACCGATGGTACGTCACAATGACTTTTTTTGCTCTTTACCTTTTGTATAATAAATAAACTTTACAAATAAGTCAAATTTGTTTTGCTTCTAACTTTTCCTTTGCCTGATTTTGCATTATCCTTAATTTATGGACATGAGTGTATTATGACACTTTGAACTGCACAAGAGGCGCTTGCTTTTACGACTGCATTTATTTGTGGAACACTTCCTTTTGCAATGACAGCGTGTACATATACTCTTCTCTTTTCGACACACCAGAGCATATCTGTATTGTCGACATACACCGGTGAGGGTTCGAATGTACAAGAATGTAATGCAATATTCGATATTTCACCGACGCATTTGGTGAATGCTGACATTCTCCGGTGAAAGTCGACATTCTTCAATGTCGGTCTTTCGCGGTAACATATATATATAACTTGTATAAAAAAGTACTTACTCGGCCTTGACTGTCCAACCGCTGGTCGTAGACATGTACGAGGGGGTTAAAAAAAAGGCCCACTTTTTTTATATATGAACCCGTAACGGTCTATTCACTTAATCAGTAGAAATGAAATTCCAGATACTCTTATCTGAAGGTATGCACTCGAGATTGTGATGATTAAAGGGAACAGAGATCTCACAGTTAAGGTTGCATTGAAAACAATTCGAAGGTTTCCAATGGCAACTGATCAGTGCAAACTGATCAGTGCATTGAAAAGCAAACATCAGCAAACTGATCAGTGCATTGAAAAGCAAAAAATGTCGTTTGAACGATACATGTATGACGAATGCCGCCGGCTTAAAACAAGTATTGTAAGAAGAGTATTGTAAAGGACCAATGACTACACAAGAGAGAAATGGAGGAAAACTTCGATTGGAATTAACAAGCTTTCAACGTGCTTACCTTCGCAGATGACAACGCATTGCATGCCGGATATTGTTCACAACAATGAAGAATGTAACATTGCAGGAGAAATCTGTATAACTTCACATTTTATGATATCTTTCAATTCCGACAAATCTCGTGGATTTGATGTGTACAACTTAGATTTCAAATAACCCAAAGACCAATAATCCATCTGTGTGAGGGCGGGGCATTGCGGTGGCCACGAAACTGCAACGTTACGGTAGATGACTCTATCTTGAAACACTGTACACGTTGGAAACTTGTAATTCCAATAAAAGATTTTTTCCTTCTCCTTTCTATTCTGCCATTGGTACTTTTGCAATACTCTGCTTTTCAAATGTTTAATGCTGGCAGTTTTTATCATAAGTGCATCATTCCAACGACATTTCTGTTTTACAGTGCGATTATTAATTTGTGCAGCAAAAATAAGTGTGTTGTTATTAAAGGATTTCGGAGTGTTTTCACTGTAACCGTAACCGTGACAGCTCTATTGTTTTAAATCATTACAATCAACGCATACCTTGAAATATTATTATTTTTAACTGAAATTTTATTTCAGTACGTTGAGCGGATAGGTCGCTAGAGGTTCATATATTGGGAAAATTTTTACGACCAGCCTGTACGTACACCTAAAAATGTGCTTTAAATAAAGAAAAGATTCATGTTTACGTGTTTAAAAAAATTAATTTTACATAATATAAAAAATATATATTTTTATATGTTCTCTCGGTTTCCATGCTTATATTTAGGAAACTTTTACCCTCATCATAAAAGAAACAAAACGCAAAAAATGTGATTCTCGAGAACACAGATTGAGGACACAAACTGAGAGAGATATTTTATATTACAGTTAGGAATCATATTTAGGGGGCGTGCGCAAGTTGAAGAGTAAAATATTTGCGTATGTGCGTACCTAAAAATAAACTATCACTTTAGAAAAAAAATTTAAATGTTAAGAGAGATTAATGTTTCAAAGAGATTAAAGTTTCAAATGTTAAGAGAGACAAGCATTTTTATGCAGATTCTTGTGAAAAGTATTGATAACTTCCTTTTCAAAATAGAGATCTTATTCACAGATTCTTATACAAATGTTTTTTTAGGAAATACTGCAGGCTTATGTCTTGACACGAATCTAATTCGTAGCATTATTTGCATTAATTTAAAAATGAAAAATATTTTAATTTCAGTTATTTTTTGCACGATTATCAGATTATGATTTTTAAGTATTAAATCTTCATGAGAATATTAATAATGTATTTCTATCCTTTGAAAACTTGCAAATTACTTGAGTGAAAATGCTTTCGGCATTCCAAATATGATGAGATCATTAATTAATAACCCACTGCAAAAAAGGTTTTTGAATGACACTTGAGGAGTAAAAAAATCAGCCTGGAATTTTTTGAATTTATTTGCTAATAGACCCATCCATGCAACTATGACGTCAAAAATAGCTGATTTGGGAATTAAATATCTCGGTCAATTTTTGTGGGATGGAAGTTAGACTTGTAGAGATATTAGGTATTTTTTGGAAGCAGGAAAGATGAAAAATTTGCAACGCCTTCGCCGGGAATCGAACCATGGACCTCTGTAATACGCGCCCAGCGTGCAGACCACCTCACCATGAAGGCATGCCAAGAAGGCGGGAGAAATACCTTATATACTCTTCCTCTTAAAGGGCGACTGGGGTTTTAGGGAACTTATTCGACAAATCCTGGGTGAGGAGAATCATCATCCAACACCCTTTTAGTTCGGGCGCCACAGTAGAGACATTAGGTAATTTAGGAAGCAAGAGAGATTGAAAAATATGCAGGTGACAGGTGAGGAGAACTGGGCACCTGACGTCTACCGGAGGTAAGCAGGTGTATGCCCTTCGTCCTCCACTATCCAGCGCTTATCGAAGAATTAAAGGAGTTACGTGAAAAACATGGCATTACAGGGGATAGGTGGCTGTACAATGGCTACAGATGTGGGAAATAGAAAACAGGCAGCTGGAGGGAGAGAAAGTCTTATGGCAGATGTCCTGTCCCAAGGCTGCAATCATGATAATAGTCTGACATATCTTATGCAAAGTTACTCAAGCGTCTGTGAGTGTCCACATCGCTGAAGCACTGACGTAGGTGAGTGGCGTTGGTGAGAGAGCATTGATAGGCGTAGTGGTCTGGGGAGTCTTCTGCTCCGCAGACGGCAGATTTCAATTTCGGAAATACCAAAGTGAAGAAAATAAACAGACACGTGTCCGTCACACAAATAACTGGGAAGAAATCGTATGTACTGAAACTGGAATGTTAACTGGGAAGAAATCGTATGTACGTCTCCCGGTATTACTTAAGTCCCATTCCTGTTGCCATTTTAGGGTAAATTTTTGAAGCAGCACCTTTTTCAAGAAACAGAGAGGTGCCGGAATATTGATTTCCTCCTGGGTTTATGTTGTTACTTGCCTCTTTGGCGAGTTTGTCGGCTGTTTCATTGCCTATCAGACCTGTGTGTGCTGTGACCCACACTAGTTGTATGTACTTATGGGCATTGCTTTGCAGAAGATGCTGTATGTTGATAATGAGTGGAGAGGAGCAGTTATAATTTAAGACTGCCAGAAGAGTGGACATACTGTCTGAGTAAATAGTGATGTAAGAACAGGGTGAAGCCAGAGCGTATTCAATAGCCGCTGTTATAGCTAATTCTGCCTGGAAAACGCTGTTCCAAGATTGTAAATAACCCTTCCAAGAGTGAATTATATGTGCGCCATCGAAAATTACAAAGGCACTGCCTACTCCATCGGAGGCCTTGGAGCCATCTGTAAATATGGTAAGGTCTGCTTCTTGTATGTATTGATGGTGAAGATTGCTGTTGATTTCAACATGTGTGCCCAAGCCTTTACGCCCTGGGTGCGTGAGCATGGCGTTGATAGGGCATTCGTACTGTACTGGGCTGAATGTTATGTTGTGAAAACTGGCATCTCATCTTAGCTGAATGATTCTGGTATAGGCAGCCTTCTGTTCTGCTCGAATATGAAGGAGAATCAGTCCTGCGAGGACAACGGCGGCGTTAGTGGCTGTTTTCCTGTGTGTCTTGCACAGATTAAGAGCAAACTGCCGTTGGATTATGAGCAGTTGTTTTTATAATCGACTTCTCATTGTCTGAGGCCAGATGGCAGCTGCATAAAGGATGATCTTCTCAATAGCAGTGGTGTAAAGAATTTTGCGAAAGTTGGGATTTTGTCCTCATGTCGCGCCTTGAAATCTGCGAGCCTTCCGTGCAACGGCTTCAGTTTTAGTTTCTAAGTAATGCAAGTGAGGGATCCATGTCAGACCTTTATCCCATATAAGACCTAAGAATTTTAATTCTGGGACGATCTTGATGCTCTTGCTCTCAAGCTTGATGCGCGGTTTCCGTGTGGGGTTAGTAAGCGGCTTAGAGATTATCAAGGCAGTTGACTTTTTTGCATAAATCTTGAGTTTTAGGTTATGACACAGGGCTGTAAACTGACTGCAGATGTTTGTGCTTCTTTGCTCGAGTTCGTCTTTTCACGAGAAATGTCACATCGTCAGCATATGCAATAAGGTGTACGTAGTATGGCCGATTGGCAGTTAAAATAGAATTTAAAGTTATGTTCCAAAGTATAGGGCCCGTACATGAACCCTTATACCTTGGCTGTGGGCAATGATGCAATGATTAAAGTGCGGTATTTGAAGTAACTGGCAAATATGTGATACAGGTTTGTGAGACATTCAGCTATTCTGAGCGCTTGCTTGATGGCAACCACCAAAGCGCGCCACCAAACGTGTCGAAGACGCTTTTGAGATCGATTGAGAGGAACGCTGTGTGGAGCTGTTGCGTCCTGTTGAATTCAATGTTGCAATCTCTTCCAGAGCTTGTAGTGCGGACAGTCTTGATCGAAAGCCATATTGAATTGGGCTGATGAAGTTGGTAACTTGAAGGTGGTGAGCAAGACGTTGTACTAAGAGTTTTTCGTACACCTTACCTAAGGATGGAAGTAGGCAGATGGCACGTAGGGAGCGTGGGTAATGCTTTCGCCGAGAATCGGACCACTTCTGGAATACGTGCCCAGCGTGAAGACCACCACTCCACGAAGGCATGCCAAGAAGGCGGAGAAATACCTTATAGACATTTTTATGCTCTACTTTTTACAAAGATCAGAGAATGTTCCTAATATAAGTATAGAGATCGCAGGAACACATAAAAATGATTTCCTAATTTTTTATAAAATTAAGTTAAAATTCGCGAAACATGAATATTTTCATCATTTAAAACATTTTTTAACTGGAAGCATGTATCTAGAATCAACGGTTGTGAACATAGAGTCCGGGTAATGACTTTTGCGAACACACTGTATTAAAACTGTGTAGAAAAAGAAAAAGTCCTAAACGATTTTTTATGTGACTTTGAACTCAGTTGTGATATCCTGTCGTAAATATTTTTCATTACTGTAATTTATAACTTTTTGTTTCCTCATCTCTCATCATGTTTATTCTTTCGTTATTTACAATGAGGTATCTTTTATCTTTTTTAAAAAAATACTGATTTAATTTCCATAGCCAAAAACCTTTTTCTCGAGATTAAACTCCTTGAAAATACATATAAATTATTAATTGTAATTGTAAATTATTAATTATAAATTATTAATTATAAACATGTAAATTATTAATTTTAATGTGGATTTTATATTTTGCCTATATTTTTTTCATTCAATTCGGACGAATCGTAAATTTGGGCTATGTCATCCTCGGTAGCATTCCGGTAAACTGGGGTTGATAGTACACATATAGAACTAAAATAAAAATTTGTATAACCAAAAGCATCTTAAAAAAATAAGTTAAAATTTAATAAAATTATTTTTTTCTGTTTCGATACAATTTAAATCATGGACCTCTCCTCCCGCTAATTTGATATGACTGGGCTTCTTAAATTACATGTTAATATTTGTATCAGTTTGCCAGCTGACTGTAGTTTAGATTACCCAATATGGATTACAAAAATCAAAGAATAAATAATAAGAAATATATTTTCTCACCAGTGCTTATAAAAATGAGTCTTTCCATTTTAGCTAATCGAAATTTTAAAAAATCGATATTAAACTATTGAAATATTGAAGTCTTCTAATTAATCGCAGTCTGAGCCTAAACAGTAATATATCCTTACTTGAAATTACATAATATGCTTGAATATCTGTCCTGCAATTATTGAATTACTGAATGCAATTATTGAATTATTATAACAGCGATTAACACTGTTCACTTTTACTGTCATAACTTTTTCACCTACACCTCTAACTGCTGGTGAAGTTCTAAAGAACTATTCCCTAAACATTATAATCTTGGCTATAACGTATCGACTTTTTTCTCAGTGTATCAAAAAACGCACTGCTTCTAGTCACTAGATATATATACTTCTATTCTCAGGTCTTAATGAGATGCAAAATTAAAAGTGTGTTGCGTGCGTACGGATTCATAATAAATTGAATGTACAACTCCGATTAAAAGTGAATAAAATTTATTCTTATCGCAACAAATAAGAAATTTCCTCAGAGAGATTCGTACAATATCATAATATTTCACAGTGATTATATTTTAAACTCTTAAAACGTTTATTAGAACTTAATTAAAAAACGCTAATCCGATCTCATCATGAATTCGCTACAGTCAATAACAGCAGAAACAATAACAAGAAAACAACTTATAAAACAACTGAACTGAGATATTTTCCTTCAGCTTTTATAAGCTTTTTAATAAAGCACGAGAATTTTCTGTTATTTTCTCGATTTTTCTGGATAGCAAAAGAGTTCAATTACGAGATATCTATTTCTTAAAATGTTAAATTCGCGTACTTCTATATTTTAATTTTTCTGGCGTAGCTTTCTCTTCAAATAAGTCTCGTGCTGCATTGCACGGGAATATAAAACAATTTTAATTACAAGTTCTACTAGAAATAGCTAGCTAAATACAAACTTCGTAACAATAGTATTTCTAGGGCCGCTATCAAAATTAACAGGCCCACCATTGGCCAAGCAGGTAAAAACCTCTGAACAGTGGCAGATTGATCCGAATTCACATCCTTCCGAATGAACTGGCTAGATGGGAAACTTCGTAGTTCGCCCCATGTGTAATATGAACACGAAACAGGTTACGTTATAAAGTATCTCACCTCATAGGCAGATAGCATTAGTGTGTGCTTCCGTAATCTAATAAATCCAAATTTAAAAAAAAATTATTCAAAGTTAGTAAAGGAGAAAACTGGCTCTCACGTGACATGCTCAAAGGCACTTTGCCTTCTTAAAATTTTCTTTTTTCTCAATTTGCCAAAAACATTTTCATACATCTAAATCATGGGAAATGCATATAGATAATTTTTCCTTTATACCTTGTTTTAGCGCTTTATAAAATCAGTTGCTAATTATTTGTTTTCCGAGTGTTACCCAAGATGCCATCCGCTGCTAGCTCGAATTACCATTAATTCGAAAAGCAGTTAAAAATCATAGAAAACATATATAACCAATAATGTAATTAGCAGACAAATGTTATTAGTAATTTATTTGTCATTTTAAACAGTTTAATTTACAAAATAAGTTTTTTTGGTTAACCCGACCTTGTTGACCCTTCTCTGACGATCATTAACTTTGTTGTCTCTCCTCTGACGGAACTGGAACTGACTCTATGTCTAATACCAAAATATTTTATATGATGCATTTGCTATTTTAACGTTAATATGTACTCATGTTTATGGGACTCTTACTTCATCTGTGGAAGAACGGCAGAGCCTTATGAAGGTTATAAATAAGCATTTCTATTAAAGCTTGAACTTAAATGAAGGCACAACTTGTACGTACACCGTCACTCGCATGTTTTAAATAACAAAAATTAAATTTACAAATTTAAAATGGATTCGTAGCTTGAGACTACAGAGTTTGGACTTAACTATGATTGGCTCAAACTTTTAATGGCGCGATTTAACTTCAGCTAGCAAGAAGTCCTAGTCCAGAAGGTATTTATATTTATTATTCTAACTTAACAGAGCTAAGCTACAATAACAAATATAAATAATAATTTTTAATTTTTAATTTCAGTTTCCTTTGATTCAATCGAACTACATTTTATTACGATTTACAGCTCTGCTTTAATAAAACTAATAGTGCAGTGGCATCCGTATAAGAATATATTGGCAAGGCATTCCTTAATTGGGACGGGATCTTCACATCCCGTTCCATAACATGGTATGGAATATGAAGCTAAATCATCTGAAACGACTCTGATAATTAGAGAAATCTATCCGCAGACATTTGATAATTGTTACATTTTACAGTAATATAAAGCTAACTGTTAGACCACATCTATTTTTTCTCTTCTTATAACTAACTATACTTCATTAAACAAAACATATTCCATTCGATTTTACTCCTTCATTTATGAAGACTGTTTTAAATAAATCAACTCGGAAACAAATGTAAAACACAAACGTCAATTTTTATTGCTTCTGGGAGGTAAAAGATTTTCAAAAACACTCTTCTTGCTTAAAAGAGTAGAGCACTTTGAATCTCAATAATGCATTCTGGTATATGAAATGAAAATGACTTGAGTTCGATGTAATGGAATATTGAATGTCTCTGCTGAATGAAAGTAGAAATATGAATACAATGTTATTGTGCCTGCTAGTAGTATTATCATTGACTGAACCTTAAAAAATGCAGTAAAACTCTTCTTCTTGCCTGTCTATTTTACTGAGTTATAATACTGTGAGATATAAATTTCGCGGCAATACTTTCTAGATATATTTCTACATCTGTACTTCCTTTATAGTATATGAAGAAAATTTCATTTAGATTAAAAATGCAGTTATAAATAAAAGTAATTTTTTAACGAAAGGTTACAGAATGATACTCGGTAAGTAAAACGATAGAATAAAAAAGTAAAAAGTAAAAAATAAAAAATCTGAAAATTACGCTCAAATGGGCTTTTTTTAACATTTTGTGTGTTACCTTTATTAAATATCATGTTCTTCGTACTTAAATCGTAAAATTCAATTCAACAGCAATATCACAAAATAATTTGAAAAGAGCATATCTTTAGAATCTCCTATACCCAGTCTCACGTGCTGGAAATAAAAATGTTTTTTGCCAGACAGTGTTGCCATTGCTCACTTTGAAACTTTTGAGTTTGTTAATCGAAAATTTGCTAAAGTTTTACAAAATATGAAACAGATTATAAAACAAATTCCAACTTCCAAATTTGGGCCTCCAGATGCCCATACTCAAATGGGGGATTACGCTATTTAAAAGGTAATCGTTTTAGGTACCGTTGTTTTATCACAGTGAGAGTAATATATATACATTTATGCAGATTCTTCATTATTTAATTTCTTTAAATATAGTACAGGATGTTACTATTTGGTGTCAACAATTTGAAAAGTGATATCGTCTTTCAAAGTTTTCAACGAAAAATGCAAAAACGAAATTAATACCATTTCTGGGCTAACGCCATTTGGACTAATAATATCAATTAGGAAACAGATAATTTAGAAACAAAATTGAAAATAATACTTTCGCGTAGATTTAGTACTTCTAGCTTCCCAATAGAGTCCATCTGTTAAGGAAAAATATTTGATTGCTGCCAATGCAATTTTACTTCTATACCTTCAAGAAATATTCAATAAAACACCCTTGAAAGTGTAGGAATTCACATCACTTCTTCCCCAAGAATTCATTCTTGTCTTAAGGTAGGTAGCCTTCATGTATTTTTCAATAATTAACCTAATTTTCCTCATCTTCTAAATAGATAATAGTATATTTTATGTACATCGGCCAGTATTTATAACGACATAAATAAACATCAATATTGATAAACATAATATTCTTTTTAAAAGTAACCTTTCTCTCTAACATGACCTAGACATAGTGGGGAAGATGAAAATTCTTTGTAAGACTTAAATATTTGTCATCACTGTATATAAATGGAGCAAAGGCACACAAAATCTGACTGTTAGGAGATCTTTTTAAGGGTGGTGTAAGGTATTTTTATCCACCTTTTTAAGGGTGGTGGATAGCTGAAGATAAGAGGTTTCCTACCATATTCAGCAGAGGCTTCTTGTTTGGGTGATCCAAGTCGGCATAGTGTTGAACGAAGGAGTCACGCTATCGGTACTCTACGCTCTGCGTGCAAGATCTAAAATCAGCAAAGCCCTTTTTACTACCTATGATTTTTCATAGGCTAATGACTTAATTAGCCTATGAAATAAGAAAATTAATGCAAAAATATATTGGAAGATCAATATAACTTACAAATTTTGAACTAATAAAACTTTCAACACTCGTATGTGTTCTTTAGTAGCTCTTGCAATTTAATAATAGGTTGCTGATAGAGAAAGTATTACAGAGTATTATTTTTAGAGAGCATTACACAAAGTATCATATCTCCATGACTTACAAATATTTTTTGTTATTAAAATGAGTTATCCTTTCAGTTCAAATTAGATATATGTTGATAATAAATATTGCAAAACAATTTCGATTTTAAAAATAATGCATATAAATTCCTTTATATCTTACAATTAAATTAACATTTTCATTTGCCACAATATGTGTATTTTTCTCAACAGTTGTGCGAGGGCGTTCCAATTTCGGAGCTTCTCTTATGGCTGAGAAAAGAAGGAAAATCTCTGTCTGAAGAAGAAATAGGAGCTCTCTTGAAAATATTTATGCTAGTAAGTAAAATTCATCATATCCTTTAGTTGAACAGAACGTATGGCAACGATTAGATAATTTTTAAGATGATATAAATTTTGTGTATTCTGAGTTAAAAAATGAACGAAATGTAATACTGTTAAGTGAACCTAGGGCCAGAGTGTCGCTATGGTAAACAAATATAGTGAATTTTAAAAGAGTGCATTTATTCTATTGTGGTTTATGCGATATCGACGAAGTAGATTTTATTCAATCCAATAAGTTTAAATGAAATGCAAGAAAAAAGGGGTGTAAACTCGGTAAAGGGGTAAAACTCGAATTTTAACGTATTTTCGTCATTCAGATCTTCTTTCGTCTTCAGGAAAGCGACTACTACAATTTGCATAATACATGGATCACAAGAATCGCTATCTGACTAAGTACGAGTATTGTATATTTATTTTAAAGTATGACATTTAGCAAGGTCTTCCCAACTTTTCTAGTAATCAGTGGGGTGCCTTTTCTGGAAACTGACTCTCAAATCCTCTCGATGGTTCTGAAAAAAGGGTAACATCGATTAACTGGTCCTAGATGTTTCTAGGAGCTTATACCGCTGTACATAAACGCTGCATCACGTATAGATTCCAGTTGTCTGCCAAGTGAATTATTCAGACATATGTGCTGAATTTTAACCCTTTAACGGGCCCAAGCCATTTATTTTCAAAATTGATATTTTATACAACTATTAGGAAAAAGTAGCTCGTTTATGACTAAAAATACTATTTTTGAAATTCTATTGTTGTTGTTTGTAATAGTGGTGGATATGTATAAAACAAGATATGTATAAACGCAAATATGTATAAAACAAGATATGTATAAACGCAAATATGTATAAACAAGATATCGCCCGGTATCAGCAATCACATTTTACTGATTTGTGCAAAAGAAAAAAATCATAATTACAAAAATATTACAAATAAACATGTATTTTTTGATGGAAACTATTTATTCTTGATTATTTAAATATGTATAAAATTTATAATATAAAATTCACATATACAATTTATTATAGAAATAAATACGTATAACCAAATGCAATACTTCTACTGAGTTTCATGAACTTTCTCCTCTGACTGGCATTGTGGGTTCCAACATTAGTTATTCGGATTTCGGAATAGTGTTTTTCTTTTACGCTGATACCCAGTTTGATTGTTAGTTTTCGTTTCTTACTAGAGAAGCCTCCTATTAGGCCGCGAGCTACTCTCAACCTAAATTGAAGATGAGACTTTCTTGACACTTTATGAAGTCCACATATAAAATATATGAAATGATAAGAGAAGCATCCAATAGAAAATAAAATAGTAGATGTTACCATTTATTTGATCTCTTACTTGTACTCTATATTCCAAACTTTCAGAAATGGAACCATCGTCTTTTTTCCCCAACTTCAAACTAATATAGCTAGCCATTTGATGCGTCTGATCTAGCCCAAATCTTATATCCTCCTTTTACAGGCTTCCCTGGCACATATTGTTTCATTCTGGACCTTTGAATTTTATCATTTTTTCATCAATAGATTGCACTGATGAGTTTAAATATATTTCTCGCATTTTTTTTTTCTAAACGGGTGATCAAAGAACGCACTTTGTGTAATTTGTCAAATCCTGGCTTATTTCGAAGTACAGCCTTTTGATTGCCATTGAGATTTCCTGATTATTGAAAAAATAGTCAGAAGACTAGTACAAATTTAAAGCAGCTAATTTATTGATTCCCATCATAATTAGGATTCCCAAAAAAGCCTGCAGTTCTTATTGCGTGAGGGAGTCCTTTTTCGGAATCTTCAGAATCTGAAGACAGTGGAAAATAGAGCTCTACAGCTTCCTCGGTGGTTATTTTTTTTCCATTTCTTCAATGCGTTTACCTAAAATAATATTCATTACATTTAATTAGTTACTTATATTTTGAAATCACTTTAACATACTGATCAGTATATTACCTTTATATTAGCATTCTAATTCTATATTCTATTTATTTTATTATAGCATTCTAACTAAAGTAATATTTTAATTCTAATTTCTAAATGCATAAATATTTATAAAATCCTAAATAAATGCTAAACTATTTTCCATAATATTTATAATAATTAATATTAGAAACAATTAATTATTGAAATGACAATATAAAAGTATTAGAATATATATGTATACAAAGAAATCAAGTACCATGCAAAATGCTATTTCAAACAAAATGCTATTTCTAAAGCTAAACATGCAAAGTAAAACATGTAAAGTTCTAAAGTAAAACTGTGTTTCGATCAGGCAGTGATCGAAACACAGTTTTACTTTAGAACAAATTATATACCACCTCTAAAATCACTAAGCGTGCCGTGGTAAATATTTTACCACCAAACGCAAATATGTATAAAACAAAATATTTCGCTATTTTTTTAAATGCATAAGATACAAAATATGTGAATATATAGCTTTTAACTTATTCTTATATATTATTACACAACAAAATAAGAAAAAGCGTACGTGTTTACCCTCTCCATTTTGCTTGAAAACTGGGTGAATGCAGAAATGTTGCAGTTTACGTGGCCCCTACTGCCATCTTTTAGAGAAAATGTGAAGCTCTGGTTCCAGAGGATAATTCCTGATATCGTACACTAGTAAATAATTTTCCGTGTGCTGCTAGAGAACAAATTGTCTAGTGGTAAGATATTTGCCCCCGCCTGTAAAAGGGCTGTTAAACTGAAATTTTAAGCGTTATTCAAGCATTTTTTTAAATTATACTCAGAGAAGGAAATTTTAAATTTTAAATTATGCACTTCATCTATTAAATTGCTTCTTGTCCTTTGAAAATATATAAAAGTAATTTAAAAATTTATAATCTTAGTTTTGTTACTCATAAATGTTTATTTTATATATTGTTGTACTTAAAAACTTTTACTGTTAAATAAAATTTGTTTTTCTTCCTCTTATTCCTACTTGAAACATTTAAGATAATCGCGAAAATTTAGGAGTCGTCCCACTAGTATGTAAACGTGTAAAGAAAAAATACAGAGTCATGAATTATGTACTGTTTATGGTTGTTTAGAATGTATACCTGAAAGGTACTAAAATATATCATAATAAAAACTTCTTTTATACAGAGAGGAACTTTGACAGTGTGAATATGCTTCTTTTAAGAACTGCATTTTCTAGTTTTTCCTGACAACACTTCCTAATATAATATGCATAAAAGCTAAACATTTTATTAATCTGTAAATTTGGAGTGTATCCCTTACCAATTTTTAGCGCATATTTGTTTGTAGAAAGATAAATAACTTGTAATATATGCAACTCATTATGTAAATGTTTGACAGGCAATTTATAACCTCCATCAAAATGATATTATTCACCGAGACATCAGAGCGTCGAATTTTATTCTTTCGACTGAGGGTGACATAAAACTAATCGACTATGGTAAGTGTTTTAAGCTTTTGTATTTTCTTTCCACATACGACAAAAGAGTGCATTATAATATGTCAACGTAGAATATTAAGTGTTCGACCGTAGCAATATTTATGAAGAATGCGTATGCTAACGGCAGTGAAAATCGAAACATGTCTGAGAACAGAGAGTTGTTTCTTAGAGAATATTGTTGAACACTGACGAATATACGCAAGCAATTAAAATATTTGACCATATTATAGATATTTACTGGTTAAAGATATAAAAGTTACATTTTTTTCAATTGATATTCAATTTAAATATTTAGGTAAAGAGAAAACTGCTAATGAAAACTTATAGTGTATGAAGTAAGCTTCAAGTAATCCATAAAAATATGAACAAAAATCATTTTATTTCTTTGTTTAAATTCATAATGGATTAAGATACTTTTTTACTATAATGCATATTATTTTAGCGTGACAATTACTTCAATATTCTTAATAATTAAAAATTATTTCATCATAGATTACTTTTGATAGGATTATAAATCTTCTAATTTTTTTTCTGTTAATTTATGATAAGAAGCACAGTGGAGAATATAAATAATGCTAAAAATAACCAATAGCAATGAACACCTAATTCGTTAACCCAGTCGATAAAATAATCATGAAGATGGGGGCTATGGCTGCTGTAGCAAAGCCTCATATCTATGTGCAGGTAAGGAAGTACTAGATTCAATTCACATTCGATCCCTCTGGCATTTTAATGCTGCAATAACCCAAACCAAAAGGGCAAAATATTCAACAGACAAAATTTCCATGTAACTACTTTTGCAAATATTGGCTATTGTTTTAGTGGTATGAAACCAGAAATGGTAATACCGATTTTAAACCCATATTCTTTAAATAGATGAATAAACACTAATTTATATATGCAATTATTTGTAAAACTCTCAGCTTTAAATAAATTCTCGTAATTAAATAATTTTAAATAATCTCGAAAGATTCTCGTAGATTACTTTTATATACCTAGACCTAATCATAATAAAGCTTAACATAGAATATTCTCATGTATATGACATAAACTCAGCTTTTAATAATTTATTTTACAGTTCCGAAAGAACAATACCTATGGAAATGCAAATATAGATGCGATTTAAGCTAACATTTGCGAAGTATTAATTCAACAAACAAGAAATTAACTTCCCAAAAATGCTTGAACAATGTACTCATATATTACACAAGTTTATATCTCTTGAGCATTTTCATATGACCTGAAAATTCAGAGTCTTTCCGATATCAGAATCTAACTACATTTCTGTTTTTTTTTTTTTTTTTCCTAATCAGAGCAAATTTGAAATTTGAATGCACTGTTCAACTGATATCCTCGATTAATATGAACAAAATCACATAGTATCAACACTGCATATTGGAATTCTTTGTTTCGATTCTAGAAATTTTTATCACTTTGAGATACAATTTTACACTCTTTAGCGTCATTGTGTTTTCAGACTAAATGCACATGCTTTCGAACGAATATCTGCAAAGTTTTACACTAACTAAAATTTAGAGGGTTCAAAGTGAAATGTATATTCTTAAAAGTACAACAGAATGAAATTAATTACACATTAAGTCTAAAACTATTCTTTCTTATTTTCTGAATTAACAATTGACTGAATATTGGGGCATTTTTATTTCATTCTTTTAAAAGTGCTGATAGTTACAAAACGTAAACTCCTTCACTTTCAATTTTGGTAATTGGTATTTCTTTGCAACAGTGTTCTACAGTTTGTTTTCTCTTAGAATTGTACTGAAATAAAAGCAAAAGTATAGAACAAAACTAGAATTTTTATATTTTAATTAAAACTTGATAAAAAAGTTAATTCTAAATACCATATAAGATCTCCTTTTATTCTACCCTGATTTTCCATGATACGATATGCTTGGAATTTTCATAACCTTCAGATTTCGCTAATTTAAAATGATGCGTTATGTCACCATTATACTCGAATCCCAAAAGGTGCTGAACTTAGACCTTATAGGAGACTATCAGACAGATTCATAACTATTGGTGCTATGAATACTACAGATATATATTAAAAGAAATTAAATTGTTCAACTGCCGAAACCTTTCCTTTGAATGAATGACTGAACATCTGCCAATTAGAGTGATAATATCTGTTCAATAATCCGTAAGCTAAATTCGAGAAATATTGACTTCTAAGTAGGAGTCAAGTTCTACCAGTGTCCAAGAAGTGAAGTCGCTGAAAACCGATTGTTCAATCTGATTTCAAAATCCGGTGAATTAGCTGTCAGTTTTCGCTATTTTCTCTATATGTAACTTGGTTCCCTTTAAAAGTCCTGTACAGAGACAGCTCTCTGTTTTGAATATGCCTTCGTGTGCATCACAATAATTAAAAAAAATGTGCTGTGTTATACCAGTAAGGGTATATCCACAAAATAATATAATCCGTAAAGAAATTCTAAAATTTATAGATCAACTTTTCAATCTGGAAAAAAATCTACTAACAAATTAAAGCAATGAATAAACATATTAATAAAATCTGCATTTGCTAGAAGTTTCTTCATTAATTCGCAATTTCAATAGACTTTGAGTGATAATCGTCAGCACCGTAGAAAATCCGACTTAATGCTTGTCATATTTTAATTAAAGAATTTGGAGTTTTATTTGTAAAAGCAACTAAGTATAAAAATAAATGATTGCATAAATAAACAAATACTCTGCTCAATGAATTCTAAGATTTTAAAATTTTCTTTAATAGATAGTGTCATGTACCTGGCTGCGGCCAGCCAACCAGCTGTCTACCTCGCGGTCCCCCCCCCGGGGGGTTGACTCAGGCGAACACTTAGCAAGTACTGGTTAGTATCTGTACCTAGGCAGTCTCAACCACGGTGGTATATAATTTGTCTTCACAGGACTAGAGCCCGAGTATTGTACTCAGGTTGTTTCAGGTTTGGCAGGGACCCTACTGGTACTGTCGTGTCTGTTCCTTCGGCTCTGGGGGAGCTATATGGAAGATTTATCGACTGAGTTCCCTGGGGTTTGACCCCATTCAGTTCTCGTGGCGGGGATTGACAAAGTGGACAGAGCACCTATCTACAATGTCGTTTTGCCGATGGAGTGGTGCCCGGAGGCAAGGTGACAGAGTTTCAAAATAGCAACGTTTTCGTTCTGCCCAATGCTTCGTAAAAGCCAGGCAGGGACTGCGGGGGTTGCGCCCGCGAGAACGAGGTCCCACGGACGTTCGATGTTCCAAACTCTGAATGGGTCCCGTATAATGAGGACCTGAGACGGAGGTCCTTCGTCTGGAGTGTCTGTCTACCTCGCGGTAAGAATCCAGCAAGTGAGACAGACGAGAGCTGTATACAGAAAGTTTGGTAGGGGGTTTACGCCTAAGTTCGAGTTTCGATTTCAGCCAGCGTGGCTGATTAATTTGTACTCCTGATACCCCACTCCTGACACCATGCTGTCATGCTTGTCGGGATGGCAGAGATACATTATTGGAAAATGAATCCTTTATTATATAAAAGCACAACTTTTATGTACGAATATTTACATGACGTTGATATTATATGATTTAAGAAAATAATTCCAATGAAACACAGTTGTTTAATACCTTACAAATTAATCAACCAAGCTGGTTAAAATCGAAACTCGAACTCAGGCGTAAACGCCCTACCACACTTTCTGCAGACAGCTTTCGTCTGTCTCACTTGCTGGATTCTTACCGCGAGGTAGACAGCTGGTTGGCTAACCGCAGCCAGATACATGACAGATAGTCATGTATTTATTGTTTAATCTCTCTGAAATCGTAAGTGATAATCCAAATTAGTAGATGAAATATTAAATAGAATTACAGTCAAATTTTTCCTGTGGCATATCCGCTTTCCTTATTCACTGCATGTTAAGGGAAATATGCTACCAAAGGGGAATGCACCAATTTGACATATCCCCCTTTGCTGACCCGTTCAAAATTTGCTTGGTTTAACGATTTATTTTCAAGTATTGCATTGTAAGCAATACTGTAATTTAATTTATTTAAAAGAATAAAAAATTCAAATATAATAAATAGTTAGAATTTGTTAATGCACGAAACATTATGAGTATTATAGATATTTGTGATATGAGTATATATTTTGGTTGCATAAAAAGTAACTTCGTTTTTGTATCGAGAAAGATATTTACTCAATTTTACTCATTAATTTTTATCAAAGTGCATAAAAAATATAATTCACATATAAAAGCACCTAATTACCACATAAGCCGATAAGGACGAAGATAAGGGATCCAGAGTCCCAAAATGTTTTGTGTAATTCTTTATAATCCTTGTTTTACTCATAAAAACTAGGAAAAAAGAGTTTTGAAGAATGTGTATCGCCCAGACTTCCTGAGTCAGAACCTGGTTTAACTGACAGTGAAAAAAGCAATAAGATGAGTATGTATGTTATAAGAAACTTATTTTCTTTCTGCACACAAATCTTCTGAATTAAACTGTAACATTAGTTTTCTGGTAAATTTTGACATTGCATTTGAAGATAAAAGCTGATAAGCTGTGCTGTCAAATCCTATGACGACATGTTATTCGGCTTTTGTTTCTAAAATGCTCATTTTTACGTCCAAAAAAAACTGGGAAACTGTAGTTTATTTCTATACGAAGTGAATCTATAAAGTTTTAACAGTGTATCTTTCAAATCAAAATTTATAAAGTAATAGTTATGTGATAATTATTACAAATGATAATCATTAAATTATTTATCTTTAAAGAAAAAAATTTAAATGTTAGTTTTTTTTTTTTTATTTTTTTTTTGTCTCATTATGTGCAGTGGTTATTTGAGGATAAGAATTCTAAAGACTGAACAAGGTGATTATATTTTCTTCATTTAATGTAAAAATAGAATCAAAGACTTCTCTAAAAACCGAGTCCTGCAAAACCATCCAGAAATACTAAGAATTTGTTAAATGTCATACAGTAATGTAAAGAATGAGTGTAGAAGGCTAAGCAGTAATAATATTTTTCAAATCTGCATTTTTTACGATTTTAGTCCTGAAACTGTGCAGTTGCATTGCGAAGTTTGAACTAAATTCAATAGATTTTGTATCAGACTTTCAAACAAGAAGAATACCATTTCCTTTAATGCTATATCCCTTATGTTAGTTCTTTTATTTTTTTCTTTCAAAGTGAATAATATATACGTTTCACAATGTAACGCTTGTAATTTCCAAGAAAGAACATTAAAATCATTAAAATTCTATTAAAGCTGAAATTTTGATTGCAATTTGTTCCAAAAGGAAGAACCAGCCTTTCGTGTTATTTTACTGTTCGCAGCGCTAAATTCGGGAAATGCAACGTAATTAATTGTCTTCTTTTATTATGTATGTTATAAGAAATGTTCTTTCAAATACTTCATAAATGCTCCAAGTGTAAATAATAAACAGCCTTGTTTTAAAAACTTTAAATGAATAAATATGTAATATAATTAATTGCACAAATTTTCAATCAACGTGTAAAATTTTATGCAAATTATAATTTTTTCAATTCTATTATTTGCATGTTTGCAGACTATTATATACTCTAAATGCTTCGAACTGCAATATCTACTTTTATAAACAAAGTAAAACAGAAACTCTTTCTCAAAAGGTGTTTTTTTTTTTTTTTTTTTTTTTTTTTTTCATTATAACCAATAGAACAGTTTGATGTTCATTTTCAAAATTATCAAATTATTTTTATTGTATTATAAACTCTTTCTCTGCATGTACTTAGAATTATATGAGAAAAAAGTTAAATACTATTTATGACATCTATGCAAAATGCTAAACATTAATTTTAATCAATTATTTTATGAATTAATGCAATTAAATGTTTTGTTTAAATTAATAGTAAATAGAATAAAATAATTAAAAGTTCATATAAAATGCGAATGAAGAACATAGGACGTAATGGAAAATATTGTTAATTTTTATCATGAAGCTTAAAATTAAATATTATGTTCCGCAGGAAAAATGCTTGATTTTAACCAGGAGACTGAGCTCTCTATAGATTATTAAATTAGATTAGGTTACATTACTAGGGGCAATGTTCGTGAGGATTGTTTTCCTAACATGGGTGATCTTGGCGAGACAGTTTCCAAACAAAACCGTTTTTCATTTACTTTGAGCGAAAAAGAGTATTTTTAAATATAGTTACAATTAATTTAAGTATTTATCTGTTAAATGGTTTCAGCTGCAGACAAATGTTTCATTCTCCCCTACTGTATCTAATCTATCAATATTAATTTCAACCCAAAATTAAATTACTAAAATACGTTCTAAATTAACCAAAATAATTTTATCTCAATCAAGAAGATTCTTCTCTTAAGAACCTAAACTTACTTTTTACTTTTTATGAAAAAATATAGTTTCAGGAAGTACGGTACAGTATTATACTTCTTTTAATTACATTAGCAAAATTTAGAAATATTTCCCTTATATTAAATTTGATTTATAATAATTTACTTGTAATATCAAAAGATCACTTAAGAGTTTTAACACTTCGATTTTCTTAATTGCTGTATATTAAATACATCAATCATTACATATTTGTAAGTGTAGTGTAAAATCTTTCGCTTAAAGTATCATTTAGTACAAATTTTCTTTTCTTTCCATTGACTGATGTTTCTTAAATGAGTCTTTCTTTCGTAACGTCTTTTATACATGTAATGCCTCATACTCTAGAAAAATATTTTGTAAGGAGGCCTACATAAATAAAATTAAAACCTTTATCTTTATAGGGAAATATGTAACAAGGACATTGTAGAAAAATCAGGTACAAAAAAATCACAGGTTGACCACAGTAATGATAGATTTCTGCTAATTGATTTCTAGAAACAGCAGTAGCAAAACTAATAAAACATAATTTTTTAAGAAGATAATTCACTGATTTTCCGCGAAATTTCATATATTAACAGGAATGATAAACCAAATATCCTTTAGAATGAAGTACGATTTAGACTGATATGCATCCTCGAGAAGCAAATAATGGAAATTATTTGCTTCTTTATTGAAGCAAATGAAACAAATAATGGAAGCAAATAATTAGAAATAAAGCGAGTTTTTAAAAGTATCACTCTTCGTGATTATTAAATTGAAATTTTGATTTGTACTTCTTAACATGAACACATGAACGCAACTCATACGAACAGAGTTTCATATAAAATAGCGAGAATAAGAAATTATTCTAAAAATTTCTAATCTGGACCACTTATGCATCGCATTCATAAAATCTTTTATTTTCGCAACCATTGGTCGTAAACATGCATTTCTTTTCCCAAAAAGCTTTTAATAAGAAATCATTTGTATAATGTTCGAAAAATTGCGAAATCTAACTTCTTTTAACTAACTGTCTTCCATTCCTGATTTATATTTAGCAAACATTTATTATCATTTTAAAAAATAAGATACAAACCGTTTCACTCCTGTACAAAAACTGAAAAAAAAAGTATGACGATATTTAATCAATGAGATTTAATCTTAAAATTTGAAATTATGTTCAGAAATAGTATAAACATTTAAGAGTGAAATGTTTGTATTTGTAGGTAGCTAAAAATGAAAGACCAATGTAGAAAAAGATTTCTAATGCTATTAGATTAAATGGCTGCTCCTGCTATGTAGACTGTAGTGAAAAGTATTGATCACTATTTTTTTTTCAAGTAGATGACCTTGTTCACAGAATCTTACAGATTTCGTATCCTGGAAAATAGTGTTAGGCTTCATGTCTTGGCACAAAACCATCTCGTAACATAGTTTGCATAAATTAAGAAATTGAAAATATGTTTAATCTAACGAATTGCCTTTATAATTACTAAATTAGAATTAAAAAGTAATGGAACTGTATAAAAATATTATTAAAATACTTTAAGCAACTGAAAATTTATGATTTATCCGTGTGAAATGTTTTCGGCGAATCAAATTTAAAAAGCCATGAAGGGAAGAATGTAATCCCAAGTTAATCCATTAAGTGATATTAAAGAGAAATACATCGATCTGGAGTTATTCTCCTTTATTCTTTAACCGACTTATCACGGTAAGTGGATAAAAGTCCAAAATGTTTTAGCTTATATATTTCGGTCAAATATGCCGTAGGAAAAATAAATGTTTCTTGTTTTTACAATCTGTATGAACTTCTATTTAATGTAACTGTTCGGACCAGAGATATAAAAATTAGATTTGCATTTCTTACAGTATTATTTTGTTAATTTAAAAATGCTATAACATAAATATTTGCATCATTTAAAGCTTTCCTTTCCGTTTCAGAAGAATATATCTACGACCAATGGTTCTGAAATTAATAAGCGCACGAATACTTTTATACACACTGTTTAATAGCCAATAATCAAATGGCGCTTAAATACGAATTCAAGTTTGTTTACTTTACTCGATTCAACTACTTCTTCATGCACTTCACAAATTCTAAACATACAATAGTTAAAATATGCAGCATCTAATAATATGATATTTCAGTTAAAGGTCAATATAAAATAGTTAAAGGTAGGCTATGTTCGAATTCCATGGCGACGACAACACTAAATCTTACAACCGACGCTGGGCAATGAATAACTGTAAATTAACTACCAGAGGTCATCTAGCGAAAGTAAACATAACTCCCTGTCTCTCAAGTTCGCCCACCAGCGGCTGAGCTTTACCGCTCCGCCGCTGAACACTGGTAGTTCGGTCCGAGGTTCGAATCCCGCGTACGGGCTGGCTGTATGGGCGTTTTCGTGGTTTTTCCCATGTGTAACGTGTATATGAGCCAGTTTCCCTTAGAAAGTCCTCCACGAAGGCATCCCTCCTCTTAGGCAGATAGCCCTCGAGGCTTTGCCATTATCACACACACACACTCAAGTTCAGTCCTGGTACAGAGGTAAATTTTAATTGTAGGCTTTTCGAAGTTACCAGTTTTAGTTTTGACTATGGCTACACGAACTAACCCATCTTTGCCAGGATGGACGTCGATGATACGCCCTATAAGCCAGGTTAAAGGTGAAGATGCATCTTCGAAGACAAGAACCACAGTGTCGATCTTCAAATGGGGATTGTTGAGCTGCCACTTAGATAGCCGTTTGAAGAGAAACCAAATATTCCTTCTCCCAGCGATTCTAGAATCCACGTCGAATAAGTTTCCACATAGAACTCATTATGCGAGCAGGTAGCTGTGTTTATCACCTGTAATAAGATAAGATAGAGTCAACGCATTGATAGAGTCGATATCAGAATCGTTCATGTAAGCAAATGGACACGAATTCAAAATAGCTTCTATCTGAACAAGTAGTGTTGATAACTCTTCTAGGTCAAAAGCGTCTCTCTCAATACTTTTCTCAAATGAAATTTCGCTAACAGAAAGCTGGCTTCTCATAGTCCTCCAAATTGTGGTAAAGCAGGAGGTATGAAATGCCATTAAATAGATTAATTTGTTATTCTTGTGATACTGATGCTGTTCCATGCAAAGAAAACCGAATTTGTTTTAGTTTCGAGCAGTTTCGGCAGACTTCTACAGAACTGATACCGTTGTCACTGTAAATATGCTGTTGTGCGACATGAAATGAGACGTCAAAGGCAGTAATAAACGGATCTGTCATCGAAACGCTGATCTCTTCAATACAAAGAAAACCAAATTTGATTTAATTTGTGCAGTTTTCAGCAAGCTCCTGTAAAAGTGATACCGTTAACGGTAAATATACTTCTGTACACCGCGACATGAAATGAGGCTTCAAATGCAGTAATAAACGAGTCTGCCATCGAAACGCTGACTGCTTCTAGGCACAGCTTTAGTTGATAAACAAACAAACAAAGCTAAATAGCCTTTCGTTAATTTAGAAACATGTCCCTTATTGAATTTAAAGGTAACAGGACCAGCATAGTTCACACCAGGTATGAAAAACGGTCGTTCGAAAGTCACGCGGTGTTTAGGTAAGTTATCCAATAATTGCGGAAATGTGGAAACTTTAAATCGATGACATGTTAAGCAGTGGTTGACACAACTACGTATCTGTCTTTCCCCTCTAAACATCCAGTATGATTACTTAATGAAATGAGATAATAAAGATGGACCACCATGAAAGTAATATGACGCTCTCTTACTAGTTTTGGCAGGATACTTGGAGTTAAATGCTAAAGATAAATTTTGAAGACGTCCTCCTACCCGTAAGAGACCAACTTGGTCTATGAATGGATAAAGAGAACCCATTTGTCTCTTCTTGGATAAAAGTTTCTTGCCTTTTATACGTTCCAAATCAGTTTGGAAAGAAAGATTTTGAATCAATGAATAATGATCTTTTCTACTACTTGGATCTCTAGAAATGTTAGTGGCATAAGGCAGTTGGAATGAATATCGTTATTCGAAATGTTTTGAGTGTTAATAAGTTTCTTGAAATTAGCAACAAATTATTGGCAATAAGCCAAAATGCGAATAATCTTACGATGAGGTGAATTTTTTTCGAATAAACTAATTAATAAATAGTTCGATTCACATAAATAAGAAATAAAAATAGGATCAGATCTTTGTTCGGCCTTTACTTCGGTATCATTTTCAGATCTTAACTTATATTTAGCCTAGTTTTTCCTCGTCCTAATGGAGCCATGGCGGAACGTTCCACCACACAGTACATGTCGCTAGAATACCTCAAGATGCAATGTCTGCAGGATTGCATTTTCTTTAGAAGGAACATGATTCCAGTGTTTAATAGGTTTCACTTCTATGGTTTGAGATGTTCTATTTGCAACAAAAGTTTTGCACTTAAGTAGATAATCGGATAGCCAATATTGAGCTACCTTGGAATCCATCCAAGTATAAATTTCAAAAATTAAACTTCTTTAAAGTGTTCAAAAGAGGTCGAAATAATCTGGTCAACAAATATGAGGCACAAAGTTCTGATCGAGGAATAGATATTTGCTTTATAGGCGCGAATTTAGTCTTTGATACCAAACTATTGGCCAGCGAAGAGGCATCACAAAATTCATGGACTTGAATAATATTGCCAGTTTTAAGTAGGAGAGACACAACTCGGAATTTCACAGTTATTGATATGGCTGAATACCTCTTAAAATTTCGACCAATCGTCTGGGAGAGATTGGAGAATAACTGAATCCCAATCGCCCTTAATTAACCATAGCTTTTGGTAGAATATTTTAAAAAATATAACACAAGGAGAAAGCAGACCTAAAGGATCGGAATTGCAGACAGATTCTGCCGATATTCGTCTCTGTTGTAAGCGCGGTGAATTGGAACGCAGCTTTAAAATTCAAGGCATCAGTGGCTGAATTCCAAAAAAACCCTAAGACCTCCAAGCTTTAATTACAGATATGTCGGAAACGGAATTCAAGTAAAAGACACGATGTATTTTTACTTGAAATATTGTTGTCTTTTACTTATAAATTACATGAACTAGTATGAAATCGAAAATGACGTTGTTCATTGCTGATTTCATACATAATTGGCTCGCGCGTCTACACATATAGATTTGAACTTCATTATTTCCATTATATTATTAACTGAAAGTCAATATTTTTTTAGTTAACCATGCATAACTAATCCTTGAACAAAATCTTTGGTAAAAAGTAGTTTTGATGGGTATTTTTATCACAAGAGAAAAGGTCTAGCTAGAAATATAGTAAGATTTATAATTTGTAAACTTACTGTAAAATTTGTTGACAGCTGAAATGAATTACTAAATGCCTTGATGACATGCACCGAACAAATTATAAATGGGACTTTCATAATGACTTATAAAAAAATTCTGATGTGTACATCACATGACTTCCTTGTACGGAATATTAAATTATACGTATTCCTTTCTTGAATTTCATTTAAACTTATTCGATTGAAATAAATTTACTTCATTGATAGCTCATAAACCACAATAGAATAAATGCCCTCTTTAAAATTCACTATATTTGTTTACCATAGCGACACTCTGGCCCTACGTCACTTAACAGCGTTACATTTCATTCATTTTTAACTATATCTATGTCTGTATGTCTTATCACTTAGTAAGAGGCAGTTGGCCATTAGGAGCCTTTATCAATATATTATACTTTTTAAATGCGTAAAGAATCGACTAAGAGTTATCCAATAATATGGAAGTACTTTTGCACATGCTGTGCTAGAACTCAGAGATTACTAGCGACGAAGGCTCCTGTGCCGCCGTTCGTCAAATAAGTGAACTTTGAAGAAATGAGGCGCTCGTGTGACGCCATCACCATTTTAGTTGACTAGAACTCTGGTGGCGCTATCTCTTGCAGGATGTATTTTAAGGCATTTTTAAAATTTCATAAAAATTTTTCTTCTGATGAGCAATAATTGGCATGAAGTAAAACGATGACAAACACAATTTTCTGTACATTGAAACACGGTCCACAAGAGTATAAACTATTTACACACAAAGTCTACCTTCTTTGGCAAGAACAAAGTCCATAGCGCTTTGTAATTTGATAAGTAAAACTATAAGTAAAGAAAATTAAGTAAAAATCTTGGCTAAATAAGAAGAAAACAAAAATATACACTGGTGTGCAAAAATTAAGGACGAAGTCGAAAAATTAGCATATCAGCTGAACGAAGAGGCAGAGCGGACAGAAAGACCAATCAGGAGATTAAGTAAGGTGATGTACGGTAGCACATGCGCAGATATGCAGGTAGACGTAATGGGGGAGTGTCTGAGTAGTATAAAGCATGTTGTCGGTGTAAGATCAGTATTCCTGGCAAAGAGATTGCACGCCGTATAGCAGTTAAAATCACACCGAGTTGCTGCCTCAGCGAGAAATGGCGAATAATCAATCTGTTAGACGACATCTGGATGCTTTTACACGAGGTCGAATCATTGTTAAGTTGGAGGAAGGCCGCAGTGTGACAAGTGTGGCTGCAGATTTCGGAATTGTTCACAGCATCGTTTCACGACTTTGGAGACAATTTCAAACTACAGGAACAGCTATCCGAAGGTTTAGTAGTGGTCGTCCACGAGGAATCACACCCGCAGATGACCGGTATGTTGCCTTACAGGCCAGAAGAAACAGGCGGCAGATAGCGGGAGAAATCGCTAGACACACGACACAGGCGTTTGGACGACCGATATCGCGTTTTACCGTGGCCAGAAGACTGCACGGTGGTGGTCTGTTTGCACGACGCCCTGTACGGTCTGTACCTCTAACGCCTGCCCATCGGAGAAGGCGTTCTCTGTTGTGCCGGGAACACCGGAATTGGAGAGACAATGAATGGGGACGAGTACTCTTTACAGATGAGAGCAGATTCAGTCTGAGTAGCGATTCTCATCGCATACTCATCTGGAGAGAGCGGAAGACCGCAATCATCCCTCGAACATCATTGAAAGGGACAGGTATGGAGGTGGCGGTGTTCTCGTTTGGGGAGGCATCATGCTTGGTAGTCGTACAGACCTTCACATCTTCGACGCAGGATCAGTCAACGGGACCCGTTATTGTAACGAGATTCTTCTTCCATATGTGCGTCTTTTTAGAGGCGCTATGGGTCCGCAGTTCCTTTTCATGGACGACAATGCACCATGTCATCGCACAGTAGCTGCCGAACAACTCTTAGAGAGTGAGGATATTGAACGTATGGCTTGGCCGGCACGATCTCCGGATCTCAATCCCATCGAGCATGTATGGGATTTTCTAGGCAGACGCTTGGCAGCTCGCACCTTACCACCAGTAACGATTCCGGAGCTTCGATTGACGCTGCAAGACGAATGGGCAGCAATGCCTCAACAACTCATTGACACCCTCATTCTCAGCATGGGCAGACGCTGTGAAACCTGCCTAGCAGTCAGGGGAGATCATATCCCCTATTAAAGACCGGATGTTTCTTGCTGGACACCCATCACAGGGATGTTTCGGCCTTCAGTCGCATTGCGCTCCATGCTACTTTTTCAATAAAGCTTCTTTTTATCCCTCTGATTTCTCTTTTAGTAAGTGTTGCTTACATTACTTATGTCCTTACGTATTGGGGATCTTACGGTATTAAATGTGTTGATTTGGAAAGCTTTTGTACAAAGTTATATTGAAAAAACCGTCTTGTCCTTAATTTTTGCACACCAGTGTATATGCATTACCACCGACTATTATGGTGAATAGTGCAAGACCTCTTGTGGCATTGTTCAGTTGTCGAATCATAATTTTCTAGTTTTTTGATGATATTCTTAGGGTGACTGTCACAATTCGTGAAAAAAGTTATGAGAAGCTTTTAGAATTTCAGAGTCCGTGGGTTAATTTTTAAGTCATTGTTGAGTGCTGTTTTGTACGAACCAAGGTGCATTTGTAATTATTCATTCAGATGGCCTTGTTTTGAACTTTTTCTATTTTTTCGTGGGGAGTTCTTGCAGTTGCAGCCCACTCTGGGAAAGCATCAGTAAAATCAGGTGGATAGCTTGTAGATAAATAACTCTTTTTGTACCGAGACTAAGTTTAGAATTTCTTCCTATGAATGCATAGATACTGCCTATTGCTTGGTTGGCTTTTTTGCAGATTTTTAAATTCATTTTTAACTCAGAATTCACAAAATTTATATCATCTGAACAATTATGTAATCGTTGCCACATGTTCTACTCAAATACTATAATAAATCTAAAACGATGTATACAAAAAAATAAGCAAATAACAACAAAAAGACACAGTTTTTCACAGACGATTCAGCATTTCTCATTCAATTAATTCAGTTTTCACTTCTTGACAAGGCAAAAATACATAAAAACTCAAAATATCTGTATTGAAAATTATAAAGTAAATCTTAAACACTTATTTCCTCGAATAAATGCCAGAATGGATTAAGCATGGTTTGATTCGCAATAATTAAAGAAGGCGTTATCTTCGTTATTGCGAGACTTACTTACTCTAGATTGGCAACAAATCTACTATTCTGCTGTTTCAAATGTAAACAAGCAATGGCCGCCATTGAAAAAATTATTAGGCTTAGCGGCCCTTAAACAACTTTTAAATTGTTGATAATTCTAAAAATATTGCATGCAGAGGCATAAAATCCTTAACCGGAAGATAAGAGCTACATAATTCAATCCTTTTTAAAGAAAAAAATGAACAATTTACAAACATATAAGAGTGAAGAAACTGAGAGCACTGAGCTGAGTAACAGAGTGGATATATATAAACATATATTTACGTACACTGCTAAAAAAAATGGGACAGTTCTATATCTCCCGTTCTACTGGGCCGATTGACAAAATTCAAATTGCGTTCTTCATGTCTCGAAAGCGCGACTTAGGATATATATTAGATTTATATATAGCACTATTATAACATAGGTATTTTGACACAAAATCGGACTTTTTCTGAAATAACATACCAATTTTTTTTTATATATTTCGATTCTACGACTCAAATTACGCCTAAATATGAAATTGTGTAAAATTTGGAGCGAAATTTACGGAGAAATTCACAAATTTATGTTGGCACTTTTTTCAGGTTGCGCCAAGAATAGTTCACTTGGCGAATTTCTTAATATATAGCAACCTAGTTTCCTTTCCCGTAAGAGGAAAAAAGTCACAATCGTTTCTTTTTTTCCAATAACATTCTTTATATTATATTTTTAATTATAACTGTTATTATTTTAAGTAATTTTTTCTCTTCGAATTTCATTTTAATTGTTTAAGTTGCATGTTTTTTCTTCGAATGACTGTTTTAAAATTTCCTGTTTACCTATTCGAACTGCGTAAATAAAGGTGCACCGTTTATTTTTTTTTTCAAATAGTTTTCCTCATATATATTTTTGTCATACTTATTATTTTAGGTAATTTTTAAATGTTTATACTTTTATTTTAATTGTTTGTGTTGCAATATCTCTTCAGATAATTGTTTTAAAATTTCTATTTATTCATTCGAACTGAGCATTTTAAATATATTTATTAATATAAATTTTCCAGGATTTTATTTTATTTACTTGAATTGCGTTTCTTTCGGAAGATCACTCTGTGTCCTGCACTACGATGCATCTAAAAACTGAATATATTAAAAGAGAAAATACAGTACAGTTAACACGCCTTTCAATGTTCCGTTTAGAAAAGATATATAAATGAGAAAGATGTATAACCGACATTTTAAATTAGGATGACTTGCATATATTGCTTTAAATAACTGTAGAGACATTAGGTATTTTTAGAAACAGAGGAGATGAAAACTTAGCAACGCCTTCCCCGGAAATTGAGCCGCGGATCTCTTAATTACGCGCTCAGTGTTCTGACCATTACACCCCGAAGGGTCGCTAAGAAGGCGGAAGAAATATATTATATAGCTTTAACATTGTGCTCATTGCTTTATACAATTTTATCATTCTACATTAAGTTCATATTTTGGTTAAATATTTTATTTAAAATCGCAAGAATCAAATATCATAAGATTAAAAAGTTTAAATTTAAAAAAAAAACTAAATTATATGCAAAAATTTATTTTTTTCTTCTTAATTTTCTTCTTATTATTTTTTTCTTCAGGCATTCTGCAAGTATATTAAAAAGCATCCAACTTTTCGAAATATCTTCGTATTTCTGATATTTATTTTAAATAAAGTTATTGTATTCCATTTCATAAAGGCCCACAAACGCCCGAGCGGCAAAGTTGCTGAACACTGGTAGTTCACTCCGGGGTTCGAATCCCGGCGAACGGGCTGGTTGCATGGGCGTTTTCGTGGTTTTCTTCATTGCAACGTGTATGGCAGCTGGTTTCCCTTCGAAAGTTCTTCACGAAGGCATCCTTCCTTTTAGGCAGATAGCCCTGCTTTGCCGTAATTTAATAATCCAATTCAATCCATTTCATCAGTATTTGGTCAGAGCCTTCATCAGTCTTTAGTGGCTAAGCATTTTGAAGGCATGAGAAAAAGGAAAGACTAGTTTCATCAAGCGGGAAAGCGTCTTTAGATGATATCCATATATGTTTTAGAGATATTAGGATTTTTGGAAGCAGGAGACTTGAAAAATGAGCAATGCCCTCGCCGGAAATCGAACTACGACCTCTCGAATACGCACCGAGCGGGCAGAACACTACACAAAGAAAGCACACTAAGAAGGCGGGAGAAATACCTTATACACTCCCCCCCTTAAAGCTCGATTGGGGATTAGGGGACCCAGTCGCCAAAGCCTGGTGGTGAAGAATCATCATTCACCACCTTTTAGTTCGGGCGCCACTGCAGAGACATTAGTTTTTTTGGGGGCAGGAAGTAGAGGAAATGAAAAATGAGCAATGTCCTTGCTGGAAATGGAACCACGGACCTCTCGAATATGCACCAAGCATGCAGACCACTGCACCACGAATGCAAGCTACGAAGGTGGGGGCAGGAATTATCCAGTGACGTTATAATACTTTATAACGTCACTGGATAAATTCTTGAAGCTTCAAATAATTTGACTGAGAAATTATGGGATGGTTCCATTTACGATACGATATGATGTTCTATGATGTAACTTAAATTTATACAACCATACAGTCGCTCTTCAATTCAATCTGCAATGATATGGTTTTTGCTTTTCTGTTAGTACTAACTCAGTTGCTGCTATTAGTTGCTGGTATGCACATCCAAGAGTTTTCTCTTTGAACACCCAACTTCCTTGAAGTAGATTCTCATTTAAGTTTTTGCTTCCCCCCAGTTTCTTTCATTACTTCTACATTTGTTTTCAGTGCTGGCACAAAAAAATTAAAATTTTTCGATTGTTACACTTCCATAAATTTTGTATTCCTATCAATTTTTTTAAAATATCAGTTGCATCAAATGCAAGTTTAAAGCAAAGTTCAAAGGATAATTATTTGAATCACAAGATTTTTGTTAAATGAAAAGGAAATAAACCACTCCAGCGGCGCTTATCATGTACCCCGGAGTGGCACGATTTTTATATCGGGTGCAAACAATCTAAGCCTAATAATTTCTATGTTAAAGAACATTTTTATATAATCTACAACATGAGACAAAATTACTATTTAAAACATTCTTAAGGATTAATGTAAAAATTTATATATATTATATATATTTAAAGCTGGGACATAATCCAAATTGTCAACGTCCTGTATGCTTAAAAACATTTTGAAAATAAACATCAAATGAACTTTCTCAGTTTTAGACAATTCAGTTTAAATGAAGTTAAAGCAAAGTAGCAGACTACACAGCGAAGGTAAAAATTTACTCTTACAAAACATTTTTAAAAGAGGAAGAAACAAACAAAAAGTTAAAATTTTGAATAATATTGTTGTGTAGAGAATTTCTGATCGCGTTATAAAAACTAGGTGAATGATTTTCTGATTTATGGAAATCTTAATTTTATTTGATTCTGAATTATTTAATTTAATGCTTTAATTTTGGGGAAAAGCAGATGCTTCTGGGAATATTATTTAGTTTAAAAGAAAATTATTTATTTTTCTTTTATTTGCAATTTTTGTACAAGCTTTGATTCATTGTGAAAAAAGCAGGGAAAGGGAGGCAATTTTACTAAGTCATGATTTCGCGCGCTTTGTCTTTTAGAATGTTCTAGAAGAAATTTCATTCTGCAGTTGACCTTAGGACAGGAAGTACGTGACAGAAGGGTCAGAGGTTGCCACATGACTTTCGATGTAAGACATTCAGGTTTTGGCGATTGAGGGTCCGGTTGTTGGCTAAGTGAAGAAGGGCGCGCATGCGCGATCCCCCCTTATTTCCGCATTCAGGGGTTGAAAACGCAAATTTTGCCCAAATTAAGGGGGCGATAATTGAAGCCATAGTGGGAACCCGCGTTTGTGAAGGAGACGAAGAAAATTCGAGCTTGAATCACTTTTCGTGCGAGACTTGGCAAGACTTGCTTGCGGAACTTACTTTGGACGTTACTCTTGAAACTTGTTTGAAAGTGATAGAAACGATGGAATTTACGAAGAGAGATGCTCCCCGGCCGCGTTTTGACTAAGAGGCGAGAGACTTTACTCACTTATTCTTCTTACTCTTGGAATCACTTACTGGGTGGACTTGCTTACTTTTGGGCTAAGATTATAACTTCGAGCTTGCTCTTGGAATGAGCGAGTGAAGGCGAGCTGTAATTGCCTAGAGAGAGGTTTCCGGCCGGGAGCTGCAAACATGCTCCCCTGCCGCGTTCTGGTTAAAAGGCGAAATTGAACCGGGCGAGTGACTTAAGACTTTCAAGACCAGGCGGACAGCCGTGCTGGGCAGCAGTGCTCCTGTTTCTGTTTTCCAGAGTAAAAATAGCTTCGTCGTTGTGAAAACCAGTTACCTGCGTGTGTGTTTCGCCAATAGTGCCAGGACAGGACGATGTCTTCTGAAACTTCCATTTGTGACCGTAAAAATCTGCCCCGCCGACGTCAACGCTTATTAGGATACGAGTCCTCCACTTCAAGACGTCCTTACAAGATAAGTTCTATTTTTTTGTGTTTGAACTTTAAGTAAGGTTTCAACGACTTCCTTGGAATGTAAAATAACAACGTCGAATCTTAAATTAATTCTCAGGCTTTCAATTGTTTCCCTTTCCCCTTCTAAATTACCGAGACAAACTTTAAGGTTTTTATATGAATTAGGATGTAATAATTAAGGTTTTTATATGAATTAGGATGTAATAATTTAAGTTGTTTGTGTAATCTTCCTTAGAACAGATGTGAATTGCAAATAATATGTTTTCCTTAACCTCTTAGAAATTATAGAACGGGTACCCGTTAAATTAAAAGAGTCATGTAATAGATTTGCAAATCATGAATTTAAATGTAACAAAAGAAAATGACAAATTGAAGAATTCACCTGTGTCTAAAATAAGTAAATTAAAATGGTAACCTGAATAAGAAATTTGACTCTCTGATTAAGATAAGATTTAATTTTAATTGTAAGGAATTTGAATAAACTGGTATTTAATCTGGAAACCTATTACTTATGTTTTCTTTATATCTTTTATGTGTTTTTTCTTATATATTTATTGATTTTACATGTTGTTTATTCGATCCTCTCACGGCACGGTCCCGGATGCATTTTCACAACGCAATGCATTAAAAATTCACTTCTACGATCACTAAAAGTTTGGTAATTAGCAAACTCTTAAGTGTTTAATTTCTCAGTTGATATATAGTTAGTTGCGGTTTCACTTGTCTGTTTCTGCATTAGCTTCCTACCTAAGAGGAAGTTGTAACACAGCATTGGTGCCCATGATTTTTCGGCAAAGTAAAGAAACAAAACATAGGTTTCTCTTATAGAAACATAACATTGGTGCAGTAGCTATTTAACAATATCATCTGTAATTTTAAAAAAGTAGCTTTTCATATAGTATTAATAAATATTTATTACGCATCATTGAGGGGGGAAAATTCATATAATTAATCCTTTTTAAAAATTTATTTGAAATTTAAGGTTAAAAATAGCTGTGGCAATTCACTGTAACAAAATCCATAAACCACATTTGGCGTTATTATCGCTCAAAAAAAAGATGCCAAATTTTAAAGCGCAAAAATATGTAAATTCGTGTATATCTTAGAAAATTTTGAATAAAAAATTCTAATTTTTTGCAGGTATGCTTAGAACTGCACCTACTTTAAGATGATGGTAAAACTTTTATAGGTTATAATACAAAACTTTTTTCGAAAATATCTAAAAATTATTTAAAAATAGAAATTTTTAAAATAAAACACAAAAAAATGAGTGAATTTGTTTTGGAATGAAAATAAATTTCGAAATTAAAAAAAGAGATATTAATAAATATATGCCAAATTCAATTAACATTGAGGAGCTAAAATTTCGAGAAATAATTATTTAAAAACTACTCGTACGATTTTTACAAAACTTGGCACTCTGGCATAATTTGAGTCGTAGAATCGAAATATGTAAAAAAAGTGGTATGTTATTTCAGAAAAAGTCCGATTTTGTGTCAAAATACCTATGTTAGAATAGTGCTATATATAAATGTAATACATATCCTAAGTCGCACTTTCGAGACATGAAGAACGCAATTTGAATTTTGTCATTCGGCCCAGTAGAACGGGAGATATAGAACTGTCCTTTTTTTTTTTTTTTTTTTTTTGAGCAGTGTACTTTTTGTACTCTAGATACTACTCACGATAAACTGCTTTAAATCTATAGCTTCTGAGCGGTCTTCGAGAACATTCTGGGGAAAACTGGTCAGAATTCGTTCTAGAATGTTCTTGCTCCGTCTGCATATCGACAATTTTGTCACAAAATATCGCCAAATGGCGATTGTGTGCCAAATCTGGCAATCCGGTCTTTCTATTCATCTTTCTGGCAACCCTAAACCCGCTTGGAGGGAAAGTTATCTGGCCGCAGCTAGGCATTTCGTAACAATATATTTGCTTTAGAATAATCAGAAAGGTAAAAGAATGCATTAAAAATCCTAGAACTGAGTAACACTTTTAATCAACTAGTTTTTTTATCCCACGATTTCTATTTAATTTATTGCTTTTCAAAGCAGTATTTCTGTTAAGCGATGTTTCACTGTAACAGCTCAGTAAAATTTCTAACAAAAATAGTGATATTTTCCTATTTAAAATAATCTCTTCGTTGCTTCACCAAAGATGGCAAAACGCACGAATTTGACGTGTATTTAAATTCTCATAAAAGCCTCGTATGGGTTGAGAGTATGACAGACTGAATTTTAGGGTATTAAAATGTTTTCATTGATTAATTATGCAAATTTAAGCACTTCTTTGTAACTTCTTTGTTCGTATTTGGAAAAAATAACGATTATAGGCATGTTTTATTGAATTGATGACAAGTGAATATTTTACAGGTTCTTGTGCTTTAGTTAAAGAAACGGAAGGAAAAACTCATTCATCCATCGGAACCCCTTATTGGATGGCTCCAGAGGTAATATTTTCAGTATTTATTTTACTTTTTTCAATAATCATTTCTTCATAAACGTAGTTAATAATTCTATTTAATATGAATTTTCAATTTTTCCTCACTCATATTGCAAAGTGCTGCTTTAAACGGACTTAATTTTAACGGGCTTTAAACGGGCTGATGCTTTTGATCAAAGATTTTATATAGTTTATTAACATTTTAAACTAAATTAGTTTAAAAAAACTTTTTTACTGCATTCACAAAAAACACGAAATGTAATTTAATCATAAATCTGAATATAATCCATCATAATATTTATTTGATCTCTGAAGTTAAGTTCATTAACTGCTATAGTTTGATTTTGTTCTTTATTTTGCCTCATTTTCCATTCAATCCACTCAAGTATTTGAATTCGATAATAATTTGGAACGATTCAGAAACTGACAGCAGGGAACTAGCAGCCGATGTGAAGCTACGCATACGATATTTAAGATACCCTTCTTGTGGACATAGGTGGAGGGAGAAACAACCATAGATAGACATAGGTGGAGGAAGATAGTTATAGGCTATATAATTGCTGAACATCTTAAGCCAATCCACATGTCTTACAAATCCGCCTGATACACTGAAAAATCTTCTTGAAAAATATTTTTTTTTATTGTATTAACTCTTTATTTAAATGAATAATAAAAAACATAAACGTTTAAATAATTTAAAAATATGTTTAATTTTACTGAGCCTAGAAAGAAAAATAAACCAACCGAATATAAGTTCCGATGAATGGAATCCGAATAATTAGAGTTCTACTGCACAATTAATGATCTTCCCCAGAAGTAAAGCGAGTTATGGAGAAGGTAAGTTTTGGTTTAGTTTAATTTATTATATCAAGGCACTCGAGGGCTATCTGCCTAAGGGTAGGGATGCCTTCGTGGAGGACTTTCTAAGAGGAATTGTCTTGCATACACGTTACATATGGGGAAAACCATGAAATCGCTCATGCAGCCAGCCCGTTCTCCGGAATTCGAATCCCGGACCTAAATACCAGTGTTTAGCGATTTTACCGCACCGCCGCTGGTGGGCCGATTTTGGAGGAAGGGATGAGGAGCAGACGAACAAAATAAAGACAACAGTGATCGAAGCAGGTAAAGTGGGAACCCGCACGTACAATTTGACGTTTCTCGTTTGAGTCCACATTTTAGTAGCAGTCTGTCTATACATTCGCAAAGCGGGCAATAGTTTTTCTGCCTTGTTACGAACCAAGCAAAGGTGTATTAGAAAAAAAAAGAAGAAAAGAGTCGAAAAGAGTTACTTCATAAAGTTTTGCATGAAAGTTAGAAAATGTAGTTCTGAAATGTTGTTTTCGGTCCGAATTTGTAGATAATACGCTGAGCTCATTACCGTAATGGGTAGCGTTGAGAACGAAGAACTTCTTTTAACTTCAAAACCGGAAACTAGCGTAGTCGCATATATTATCTACTATCACAGAAGAGCCTATAAGCTTTTGATGGTATAAGTTATCTGCATCAAAGGTCTTATGCCTATAAACCTTTGATCCTTTTATCAATGGCTTATAGGTACTCAAGATTTTGAGTCGAAAAAAATATTAAAAAGAGTTGTGAATTTCAGTCGTGAAATCTCAAACACGTGTTTCCTTCACTCTGTATTGCGCCGTATAATATATTATTATTAGTAAGCTACTTTTCAGCTCAAAAAATATCGCAGTGCTTCTCCGTCTATCGTATTGGCCTGATTAGGTTTCGAGCAATTTCTTGTATTTTTTATGTTTAAAACTCATGTCAAAGTATATCATTTTGAAATAGCTGAAAAAACACACACACACACAATTTCGAAGCGGTGTCTAAGAAACGCAGCAGTTGTTTAATTGCTGTGTTCGATTAAAAGGGCTTTCCCTGAATGTAATAAGCAAGAATTTCATGTATGCTCAATTAAAAAATTTTTAATTTTATCCTTAGTTTGGGAGAGTTCGTAATTCAGATTGACATGCTCTGCATAATAAAGATAAAAGATAGCAATAGCCTCAATATAATATTCTAAAAGTAATTAATAATTTAGTTTTACGTGAAAATTGTCTTTATGATAATTTTTCCCCTTCCGTGACTATATAATCCTCTCTGCTAACGTTTAATAATAAATTTAATTCCGTTTTGAAACTAGCTGACATTCACAGGTAATAGAAATTTTAAACGTCAGATTTTAAACGTCTGGAAATATTTGACTAACGAACGTGCTTTCAGAATTAATAAAATAAGTGAAAAATGTAAATCTTTAGAAGAGGATCTGAGAAAGGGATTATAGTAAGTGAAGAGTATAGAGACGCTAAACTATATTTTTGAATACAAGTTCATTGTTATTTATATAAAGCTCATAAAATATCGACATAGATACACAACATGTTTCTTTCAGATTAACGAAAAGTTACAAAATACGATTGTTTCAATTTTCTCACGATTTTACCGTTGCTGAGATTGTTTTACTTTATTCTTGAGAATCAATCCTTCATTTAGCTGTTGAAAGAAATGTAAATATTTCTTATCTAAACATGCAAACTAGACTACTATTGTAAATTTTTTAAATAAAAGACGATTTAAAATTATATTTCTTAGACTAAGGCAAACTGTATGCGAGATGCAGAGAAAGAGAAATAAATGAAACCTTTTGTAGAAGTATTTTCTACTTGCTTCAGCAAGCTTCCTTACACTGATGTAGTTGCAAGCAAAAAATTTAATCTTCAGATTTGAAGGAAAGTTAAAACATAAATGAATAAAATACACTGCTGGGCATTAAAATTGCTTCACCAGAAAGAAAAGCAACTAAAAGAATCTTATTCATTGTAATATACTCTATAATGGGACAGAAAGAGTATTAAAATTGCAGGTAGTTTGGGATATGCAGCATGCAGAATTTAGTACGCAGAGCTGCCACCTCTGGCAGCAACAACGACTGTAATCCAGCTGGACGTCTAGCTTTACTGAGCTTCAATAACCGTTATACGAATATTTCCCTCCCTTTGGCTTCAACTCTACGAACGAGTTCGTCTGTTATAGTGGCTGGCGAGTGGTGGCATACCCATGACCACATATTCTCAGTGAATGAGAAATCTGGACAACGTGCTAGCCAAGACAACAATTGAACACTCTCTGTAACCACAAAATCAGGACAGCATGAGCAGCATACAACATGCATTTAATGTTGTTGAATAATAACTCACTGAGGCCTCCGGGACAAGATACAACTACTGCCAAGTTAACACAAGACAGAATTGTGACGGATTTTCTCCACATTACCGGCTATGCGAACCCGGGATATTTACCCAACTGTGCTTCATACCAGCACGGCAGGTACTGGGTCCGTATGGCGATGACGATTGCAAGCTGGCAGATGGCTTCTTAGTGCCTTCACACATATCCATCATGATACTATATACAGAACTGGGATTTGTCCGAAAATACGCGTTGTACTATTTTTGTGTACAGTATCGTCGTCCGCTGCATCGCTGTAAGTGTTCCTGTTCCTATTGCAGTGTCAATGAAAGCCGTAAGAATGGTAGCCGTGCTGACAGTCCGTAGTGTTGCAGATGACGTAGCACTCTTCCTGCAGTCACTTGTTGTCCTGTCAAAGAACCTCTATGAGAACTGATCTTCTAAAAGTTCTTTGGTAATGCACACGAGCCAAGTTCTGCATTCAGGATACGATACAACAAAGTCAAAAGGAACAATATGTCTGTCCTCTAGGGAATTAATGGCCCGGGACCACTAAGATTCTAGCGTTCCGTATGACCGTTCTGGACCCGTCGATTCCATATTCGCTTGATTGTCATGGAATCCCAGCTATCATGAGCAGCAGTGTCGCGGAACAGTAAACCGAAATTCAGAGAGGTCGCGGTGGACTTCCGACATATGCTAGTAGGAGTTTCTCTCTCTTACATGAGGCATAACACGACCTTTAAACAAACGACCAACGTTTAAATGCGATTTTCAAATGAGAAACCCACTGTGCACTCTTCCGCATACACAATATAGATGGCGTTACTCATACGTGCTTTGAGGGCATATGCTGGAATGCTAATCATTTGCATATCCGTGGATATTGCATCTTTCATGCATATGTGTCGCTTGTCGAATGCCGCCTTAATGGTATAGCAATTTTAATAGCCAGCAATGTAATTTCCCATAGAAGTCATACAGTTAGCTATTAATGAATCCAAAAAGAATTTAATGTTTTTTAATTAATTTTTGAATTTTAATGAATTATTAGTAACCGAAGACTTTTGTATGCATTGATGCAGTGCGGGCTTAGTTATATAATACCCAAAACATTTTAAGGAGATATTTGAAACAAAATATTATTTTAGTGTTCAAAATAATACATATTACCTTGTTCCCTTTCGTTCTGCTTATGCAATTTCAAGAAATTCCTAGAGCACTTTTCTGAATAACTTTAAATTTTTTTTTTAAATATACATGGATAATAAAACATATACAGCATATTCTTTTGTTTGTTTGATAGCTTAAAATTTTAATTTAACTAATGCAAATTAGTTTAAACTTAGCTCATTCGCATCAACTTCTGCGTGGCATGATTACCGCATTAAATAAATGGAATGAAATTCTAGTAGAAAGATTTTCGATAAATACAGTTATGTGAAACGGAGCTGCGAGAAAATGAACTTTGAGATTTTAAGCCATTTGTATCTTCCGTTGCTAATATTGCGATAAATATAGGACGTTCTTTTTTTGCAGCTGCTGCAGAGGGCGCTAAGGAAAGTTACCGTTTGTATCTGAAAAAAAACCAATCATAGTATATGTGAGCTTTCTATCCGGAACAGGGTCTCAAATTTAGAGGTAAAAACCGGCTTAATGACATGCTATAAAAATCCTTTCTGTTAACATTAATAGCAATTTAAACATAAAGCATTTGTGAAACTGATGAGAAGAATATTTGCATTAGCATTATGAACAGTGAAATGAGCAATGTTCATTTATGGCAGGTTTTCTGTTCAAGTGAAAACTGATATCAGTTTCAGTTCATTTGTTTTAAGAATTTAATTCACATGCTTATGGAGTTGCTAAAATAAAATGTTTATACTTTAAAAACTTTCCTGAAAACTTTTCTCTGAGAAAAATGTATATTTCAGCGTGATAATGCATCCATTTTCTCTTCAAACTGTGCAAAAATGTTGCATCAGCAACAAAGCGAAGTTATCCTCGCTTCTTTGACCTAACCCTAAAGCTTTCAAAGTAATCTAAGGTTTACACTAGCTAGAACCTTTTATTAAGATAGACAACAATTTTCGATGATTTTACTGATGTAAATTACGACTACTGAAGCATGGAAGAATATGTTTTGTGGTACTTTTATATATTTGTTTAAATTAATGCTGAAGAGCATTTATGAAGTTATATCAATGGAGGAGATCACACAAATTGCTAATTTTATTCTCGCCAGTTTTATTATGCAAGTGGTGTTAGTTTGGATAGGCCATTACATTTACTGAGTTACGCAGTTTTCTTTTCTTCCCCATCCTTTCTTTCCCAGCAAATTTCAGTACTTATAGTTGTTTATCATGTTCAACATAAATACATTTATTCAGAAAATTTGTCGAATTTAAAATATTTATAGCTTTATAAATATACAGCTTAATTTTTATCTTAGAAAGAATGGAGATATTTCATACGTTCGCTAAACGCAAATAGGTAAGTAGCTTAGAAACGATGTAAATTACACATCTACTCAATTTAGAATTCTATTCGCATATTTTATAGAGCTGTTAAGCTTACATGAAATGAAAAACTAACATCATGAATCGATTCATCCTGAAGGAGTATGAAATAGTGTATTTATTACATAAAAAGACTATAAAAGTAAAAAGCACATAAATATGGTTTTAAAACTGAGAGTGAAAAAAATCTTAAAAACACTTAGAAGTTTCAATACATAATGCGCTTTCAAAATTTTGAGTAATATTTCCAGAATCCATAAAATTGGGTTTGAAATAAAAAATTTATTTTAAAATATGAGTTAAAATTCATCTTAATATAATATTTTTATGTTTCAGAAAGTATCTTCGTATCACAGTTTGAAGTATTTTAGCATTATTAGAATATATAATTACTTATTTAGTTGTTCTATTGAGATTTAAATACATTGTAGGATTGTCCACTGTGTAATTCTAAGTTACAGTTGAAAGTGAAGCATCTTAAGAACTAGTAAGCGAATAATTGCTTGAATTCGTGTACAGGAAACAACAAGTAAGAAGGGTGAAATAACCCTTTATTATTCCAAATTAAAATTCAACAAAACTCCGTATTGGAGTTGTACAATAAAGCCGACACTTGGACTTGAACTTAAGAAACTAAGAATTAAACTAAACTAATCTTATCTAAAGAGATATAGCCGAAGCTATTGAAATTCTAACAGAGTGGCCCCTTAACGCTAATTGACTGCGAAGCTATCAGGGGCCTAAAGTACGGCCGAGCGTAATAATAGCTTACGAGAGAGTAGCCTAAAAAGGCGGACGGACGCGTGCAGCCAAAATACCTTGTATCTCTCTCACTAAGACAGAAGAACTTCGCGGTTACATACCGCTCTTCCTCATTAGCATTCAGACGTGATTCTAAAACTACGTTCTGGTCGGAAGTGGTGAGTTGGAATTAAGAATCGATAGGAAAGGATGTTTAACTCCAAATTTAACTGTTAATAAAATTAACATAATCTTTACAACATACTATAAAGAAAATTCTGCATACACTTAAATTTTTTAGTCTAAATATTTATTTCGTACAACTACAAAAATTCACTTAAAATCTCGAACTCTAAAAAAAATATAGAAATAAACTAAGAAAGGAAATATATCTAAGGAAAATTTTAATTTAAAAGTTCAAATTTCTAGTGCATCCACAAATTTTTTTAATTGGATGTATATTGTACTATTTCCTATTATTATAAAAGAAAGTATTTATTTTCTTATAGAAGGATCTGAAGTCTATAAAACATGAACATACCAGCAAAGATTTAAACGAAATCAAATTTTGTTGTGCGTCCGAGCTTCACTAAAAAGAGTTAAAGTGTGTTTTATGCCTTGCGAATTTCGTGTAGCTATTAGGACAATATATGAACCTATTTGTAATTAATAATTGTATTTTGGTTTCCTGTATTTAAAGAATTCCTCTAAATCTAAGCCAAAACTGGAATTTCGTAGTTACATATTATGATGTCAATGTAAACTTGACATGGCAGTATTTCTTGTATTTTCTTGCTTATATTGCGATCTTATATTGCATTTTAATTTAAAACTAATATTCTACTTCACTAAATTATGATATATATTTCAGGTTATTAACTGCGAGCAACTAATGCCTTATACCAAGTCTTGCGATGTATGGTCTCTTGGAATCACAGCCATCGAATTGGCAGAGACTCAACCTCCTTTATTTGACATCCACCCTGTTCGGGCAATGTTCCAGATAGCTCGGTAAGTGATCAAACGCTGTAATCACATGGTCTGTGACATAGTGACTATCAAAATTTCCTCTGTTCTCAAAGTGTCCTATTGATGTGATGCTCATATTGTGAAATAACACGGCTCATTTAATGTTTCGCATTAACGAACTATTATTTATCTTCTGTCATTGTAATACTTAATGTCGTTAAATATTGCTATTTGTCTTGCAGCTGTAAATTAAATCCGTTTAAATAAATTTCTTGTAAGAGATAGATCTACCTTCTGCTATTTAATATGTTCATAAGGTAAAAATTTTTGCTACAAGAGCAATACAAAAGTCTGAACTTCTGAAATAGGAGGAGTGTCATGAAATCATTACAGGAAATAGAAGGAACGTTACAAAATCAATTTCTTATCTTTTCTGATGGAACTAAAGTAATCATAGCATCATAAAGATACAAAATACTGCACGTGAGCCCCTGGAGGAAATACAGACTAGCTATAAACTCACATGATCAAACAATACTTGAGAAAGAAACGGTTTGCACATAATATTAAACAGTACACTCATTAACTGTAATTTCCATCGGCTTCACTAGTAGGTACGGACGTCATACTGTGTAATCATATAACGGCATCATAATAACGGCATATTATAATAATGGCATTAGAATCACAATAAGGGCTCACTGCTACCTGACATTCTAAAGGCATCAGAATCATTTCTTGTCTTTTCGATAACGCAAAATTAAATTTTCATTCAGAATTATGCTTAGGATTCTATTCAACTTTTTGATATTTTATCTGAACATAATATTTTATATAAGTGTATATAGTTACTAATTTGTGTCATACATAGGCTTAACTGTTTTCATGTGTTTTATATGAAGAGAGTTAATTAATTGTGTTTCATCTGAATATCACCATTAGTACAAGTGCAAATATTTATTTCTAACGGAAGGATAGCTAATTAATCAGTATTATTAGTTTGTCTGTTTAAATAATATTAACTGGAAAAAAGTAAACTAAATTATTTGATTCGTTATTTAATTTTACTTTTAAATTAACTATATTAAATAATTAGTAAATTAAAGTAATCATTAAAGTATTACGGTAAAGTATTAGTGAAATAAATTATTAGTAAATCATCATTATACTCTTGTTTTAATTAAATTCAACAACACTTTTAGGCCTAATTCATGATGTAAACTATCGACAAAGAATATAAAAAGACTTACTGTTTGACCTTCGTTTTTAGTAGCATTTCTTACTTTGGAAAATATCTGGGTTATTTAGAATAAATTACACTTCACTCCCATAAATTTCACTTATCAACTCTTAAGCACCTCAGTGTAAATCTACACTTCAGAAATAACATTTTGAGCCAAAAAAATTCATACCACAAAAAAAAACTTATTGTGGGTTTTGTTATAGTTATTCTTTTTTATTAATGTTCCGAAATTCGCCTATTATATTATTTGAATAGAAGCTCAATAAACAACCTTTTTCCCAACAACAAAAACTATATAGTGTTTCTGGAAATAAAACTAAGTATTTGATATGTTTCCTAAATAAGATATGTTTCATAGACTTACGTTTGTGCAGTTTCCAAAGTCTGTCTTCTTTTCCAACATAAAGAAAAAAACGCACTTTTATTAACGAAAGCTTTCATAAACCTGCTAAAGATGACTACAGTTAAATTTTTGCATTTTATTCTGCTTTCAAGAGCATATTACCAAACTGGAAACATAATAACTATAAATAGGATTTAATCTTCCTGTAAGTTAGTCTATTTTGAGTAAGGAAAAGCATACAAGAGCTATGAAGATGTCTTCGCGGAAGACGTTTCAAGGGAAATTGGATCATATTCAGGTTACACTTAATGAAAAGCACGAAACGTTCTATACAGCAAGCCCGCTTGCTGGGATTTAAATTTGGGTAGAATTACCAGCATTCAACGATTTTACCTCTCAGCAGCTTCTTATGATGATGCATGTTTTGCACATCATAGTCCTGAAATTTAATTGATAGTTTATTTTTGAAAGAATGGCGTTAGCCACGAAATCATTAAATCGACGTTATCCTTAATCCTACATATTTTCCGTAAGAAAATTATATTGATTATAATAAGATTTTAGATTACAGGAAGATACCGTGCTATCAGTTTATTATTTTACTCAATGTTTTAAATTCATACTACCAGATAAAGGTGGTTTGACAAAATGACAGCGTTCGATTTCAGCTGAGTTCTAATTCATTCCAGCTGAAAACTTTCACTTTAAATCGATCGTCTCTCGAACAGAAACATTTCTAATCGTGTAAACATCACTTCTACATTCCAAGTACCTTTACTTATATCTTAGGTTAACAACTACTTCGTAACATTTCTAACTGTAGATTTGTTTTCACTCCGTTCCCTTTTAACGGAGTTGTCTAAAACCAAAATCAATAAAAGATCTCGTACACTGATGCAAGATTACACAACGTTTCAATTTTTTATTTCTTCTTTTCGACAGCTGTCTAAGTAGTTTTGACCTTCTCGATTGCCGAGACGTGTTCAATGCATTGAAGATGCCAAATTGCTTTTCCGATAAAGAGGACTTTGTGGTCGGAAACGGATATAGCTACAAGTAAAGAATAACGTATAACCTTGCCTCTACCGCAAACGAGTTGATGCATGTAAAACATAAACCTGAAAAGTAGCGCTATGTTCATTTTTCAAGCTTTGAAAATCACACTTGAATGTAAACAAATTTTCCTTCAAACTCACACTTTCGAACCAACGTCATGTTTGAGGTCCTAAATTTCATTATATCTTTCCTTTAATGTAAGTATTTATTTAGAAATATATTTTTCAGTAATAAAAACTAACTGCTGGAGTGCTTCGATACTTTGTAGAAAAGAATTTTAGAATTAAGAAGCTAAGTTCAATTACGATTTTTATTTAAGACCATTTTTACCAAATAAAAAAGGCACGGTAAAGAAGCAAAATTGCAGAGGTTTACATGTCGATATTTAGACGGAGTCAGTATAACATGCAAAAAACTGTCAAAGACGTTTTTCTCCTAAGCTTGAAATCACGCATAATTCATGCCACATAAGAGCAGTCTAATTCATGCAATTCAACTAAAGCTATTAGTAATTCAGAAGTCAAACAACAAAAATCAGCGTTATATTTTCAAATTTTCACAAGACTAGTTTCGATGGTTTTACCGAACCACCATCGTCAGCTGCAAAAAGCTGCATTTTGCGCTTTTGCAGCTGACGATGGTGGTTCGGTAAAACCATCGAAACTAGTCTTGTGAAAATTTGAAAATATAACGCTGATTTTTGTTGTTTGACTTCTGAATAAGTATTTGTTCGGCGTTTATTGTGTCTTAATTAAAGCTATTAGATTAATTATTATGAGTTTAAATACAATTCATATATTTTCATTTAAACCCAGTTTTAGTCTAATAATTTAAATCTAATTGTTTTCAAATCTAGAAATTAAACGGCAGATGTTACATCCCTGCGAAGGTCAAAATGGGAAACATAGTATTGTATTTTCTAAATAAAAACAAAAAAATTAATTATATTTATATAGGTAGATTATTTTCGGCAGATATTCAACGAAAACTATTTTTCGTTTGAGGATATGTTAATCACCTCATCCTAGATCAATACAAGGAGTGACAACACAGTGGAGATTTGTAATTAAAACATTCCGGAACTGAATCATACCAATAATCTTTTCTTTCCGCTTTCACTTAAAGAATGTATCAAGAACCAAAGCAAAAACAAGAAATTTTAATGTTTCTTGGGTTGCTTGCAACGTAATGCCTTCACGCTTGGTATCTGCTGGTTAACGATTTCCTTTGATTTATCTTTTTAAACTGTATTCTAAGGCAAAGTTTTCAGAATCTCACAAATTGAATATTCAAATTTTAATAAGTAAATATAATCTATGAAGCAGATGCAAGGCATCGGTTTCACGGATAAATTTTGTTACCTTGTGAGATTCAGATATTGTCATATTTTAAAAGGGCTTTGAGCTATTTGCTATTGATGTCATAAATAATCATTGGAGAGTTTTTTTTATCATTTTGTATTTCACTAGTTCCTGTAATACGTGTATTACTGGGATTTTCTGCTTTCTTAGATCATCTTTTCCGTCCATTCCAAAATGGAGAAGTAATTTAATTCTTCAGTATCCACAACTGATTGTTCATTTTTTATTTGGGAATAACCATCCACTGTGCCTTCCTGCTTATTCTTCTTTTTCGAGATTCCATCAAATAGTTATATATCTTTCGTTACCTTGATATTCGTGTTGTTCACATGGGTAGCATAATTCATATATTCTTTTGAAACAATTGTTTATTCTGCGTCTTCCCATTTTTAAAAATGTTTACAACTTCTTCCAAAGATTTTGAACACATTCGTTCTTTATTAGGGGCATGGCAAAGCAATATTTTTTGTTTCTCTGATAGCAATAACTGACCAGCGGTAGTTCTTCATAATTAATTCCATCATATTACATGTCTTCATTTTCTTAATAGTCATATTCTGATTTTAATTCGTGAAATCTGTGTTTGGATGGCCGATAGTTTTCGTAAATAGAGATTTTTAAAATTGAATTTGGTGCCTCTTGTTCTTAAACCTGCTTAAGAAATATACAAGAGTATTTATAAACCCAAAAAATACAGTTATGGTCTATTTTATGAAAGAAAAACATAAAAAAAAGTTTTAAAGTATAACATTAAATTCTTGAATCATAATTTGGAGGTTTAATTAGAATGCTGAGCTGCCTTTTGTAATTATTGTTTTTTTATTATTATTATTATTATTATTTTTATTTCTCTGCATTACAAGATAACATTTTTATTCATTTTATTCTGTAAAGCCTTTTACAGTAATACTTAGATCTAGTTAAAAGAAACAGTAAGGTCTTTCTCATTGTTAAACATTCGTATTTCCATTTATATTTAGTGATGATTTTATATTAATCTTTTCTGTTATCTTGGATGCTCACAGAAGAGCATCAAGTTTGAAGCATAAACATCTCCTTGTTTATTTTCTTTTTCTGGGCAGGTAATATTAGTTATTTATGGAGAATAATATTAATATTAAAAACATAATAATCGGCGAATAATTTTTAAACGATATAATAACTACAACTAAAATTTATATGAACTGATCTTCTTAAAGACTTGGAGTCTTGTTACATTTAACATCATAAAGATTTTGAAATGAACATCTTATCTCTTATATACCTGTTGATGATATCTATAAAAACGGAAAATAAATGGTGAACGTATTTTCTTCTTTAGCAACCCGCCTCCAACTCTAAAGAAACTTGCGGAATGGAGTGAAGAGTTCAAAGACTTTATCAGTGAGTAAGTGCATTTAAGATCCTCATCACGTATTAGTTTAGAAAAATATCACGTCCTGGCTAAGAACAGATCCGTGTTATTAGCTTCAATTTCTCCATCTTTTTTCCACAAAACTTTTTCAACAAATGTAATTTACTTGGAAGAGATAAAGTATGCAGTAATCTGTGTGGCTACTGAAGTCACATTTCGCGTACCCGCCCCAATTTGATACAACTGAATAAGATGCTAAGAAACAGAAATAATGTCTTTGTGCAAAAAGTAGTATTTCAGAACATTTTTGCATCATTTGCTGCTGTAATATTTTGAGATACAGATATTTAATATTTTGCTTAGCAGATTGGCTTTATCATTTTCATCCTTTCCGCACAACTAGAGTTTATTGCAACTGGAACGCTTACTAAAGGAAACACAAATTTTCAAATAAATTTGGTATGTATCTGAATTCGACTTTCACGTGTTTCACCGAGCTGCTTAAATGAAGCTTTTCTAGCAGTAATTTTACTCATGATTTCTTTTCACCTCACACTCAGATTTAGTAAAACAACAGTTTTATTGACATAAGCTTTTATTCCTCCTTGAAATATTAAATAAATTATAATTAATAGATCAGCGAACCTCCATCTACATAATTCAAGCAGAAACTAAGGGTATTCATGAGCAGAATTATTAAAATTGTAAGGATATAAGGTTATATTATACTATATAAGAATTATAGAAATTCTTAGAAAAAAATTAAATTATACATGCCATAGTTTCGTACCATTCATGCAACAAGAGCATATCCAAATAACATCTGCTTTACGTGGTTCCTCAAAAACGCCACAACTAATATTAGTTTAAGATTTTATTGTAACAAAACCAAAGATGCAATTCTCTCTCCTTCTCTCAAGATTTGACGTGCACTAAATCATATCAATGGGGCGTTATTTTCCGTTCAAATTTATAACTTCTTTAATGAGGAAATATAATCAGTATAATAGTATGTAACAACCATCTTCATTGCATAAACGTCTTCAAAGCCTTCTAATGTTCAACTCAAAATGAATTAACATCTTTTATCTATTAACATACTTAAAATTAATATACTCAACGTACGTTGAAATTCTAATCTGAACTCCAGCGTCCAAAATCTTGGGAAATCTTTGAATATTTATTAAAAATTGGTCATTCAATAATCAAAATCATTGATCAAAATAATTTAAAATTGTCATTAGAAAGGATTGTCTGAAATTATTATATTAAATAGATAGATATGTAAATTGTTTTGTCTATGTTATATAATAAGTGCACTTTTGCTTGAATAAAAATTAGGAATAAAAACATATGCACCTGCAGTAAATAAAGACTGAAATGACAAATTAAACAAGGAAAAAACTGAAAAACACAAGTTTCAATTTCAGTGGAAAAACGGTCGACCAAAAGGGTTTGTTAATGTTTTTTACGCTCTCTCTGAGTTCGCAGTCTACTAGTCTGCTATTGAACTCACTCCTACTAACCCTTTTTTTTTCTCTTTTCAGCTTTATTATTCAGTATCATTTTCTTTCAGAAATTTTAAAGTAGTATATGTTTAGAATTAACGACGCAATGTCTAATGTTCGCATACATTTTTCTATTTTTTACAATCTTTTTGGAGTTCGTCACATCAATGTTCAGTTTTATTAATCGGATGGCTTGCAAAACAATTTTTTGTATGTTAACTTTATTTATTAAACAATACGTTCTTTGCACATACGCCTCATACAATTCAACAGCAAAATCACAACACATTTAAAATCAGCATATCTTTAGATTTTCTTACAGACATCACGCACACTGGAAATAAAAATATATTATTCTGTACAATGTTGCCATTGCTTGCTTTCAAATCTTTTTCATTGAGTTTTTAATCAAATTTTCATTAAGATTTTACAAAATATGCAATAGATTATAAAAAAATATATAACATTATTGTGTGAAAACATTGAGTATTTCCAATTAGATAAATTTTGAATTAAATGCATTTTTATCATTTAAATCAATCCAATTCAAAAACAAGGAACAAATATTCTTAAGAACTGCATCTATTGATTTGAAATAACTTAGTTTGTTAATCCGCAAAAGAAAGATTCAGTTTTAAATATAAATATCTTTCATTTTCCCGAATGGCAAAAGATTTGAAGGAAAAGTGAAATGACGCATTTATAGTGATTCAAAGCAAAATACCATTTTGAGACCAATAGTCCCTTTTCAGCTAATAATTATAACATCTATTTAAACACTGTTAATTACTTATTTCATAGATCACAGTTTCCTATTAAAATTTAACATTGTAATTTAATTTTGATCTTAAAGTATATGTTTATAAAAAGTATTTTCAATGGAACGTTTTTATTGAGTTTCATATTTCGTTGTCGAAAAAACTTTTATTCGAAATTAAATTTTTTTACATCTCTGATATTTTGGCTTCCCTTTCTCTCTTTTCCTATGTACGGATTTTGGTGAGCGGGTGTATTTTCAGAGTTTTAAAAATGTTGCTCTAGATTTTACCTCCTTAAATATCGATCCTAGTCTATACACTTAGGGATACAACATTTTTTTTAAATAAAGCACAAAATTTTATCCAGCAATTTTAGCTATGTGGATGGATCCTTATAATAGAGTTTAATAGATAATAGAGTTTATTGAGATAACTAATATCATAATAGAGTTTTCTAGAGTTTTTCGCATAATCAAAGTAGAGTTGAAGTTCCAATTAATAAAACTTATTTTGCGATTTAATGAGTTAAAAGTAATATGCATACCTTTAGCTCCAGATATTAAGAAATATTTTAATGATTTAGTTTACTGTTCCATGCTTGTGACTGTGAAATTCAAGACTTTTGAGAACAAGTTTATGAAGCAGTTATAAATGCTTGTCGTTTTCAGGATTAAAATTTCCGTATTAGGCAAAATAACATTCTTTATTAAATTTACAGCTGGCCACTTGACAAGTTTTGTTTAGTATATATGAATGAAATTTGCACTAAATATGTAAGCTCTTTTCTTAACAAATAAAAGCAGAATGTATGTATTACTAATTGAAATTTCGCTTAACAGAGGCTATGTGAAATGTTTTTCATACTATTGCATGCGTATGGGTTCGTAATGGGTTGAATGCACACACAACCGATAATGTTTTGATAGAAGTGATTATCCCAAAAGTAAAGCTTTACAGTTCTGAAATTTTCCACAAAAGTACTGGAAAAACACTTCTCAGTATAACAAAGCACAATCAGTAGTTACTATTATAGACTACTAAGAACGCTAAACACAGCGCAATGCGAAGCGCATCTAAAGAGCGAAGCTGGCACGGAGATCTCTCAATATTCCGGAATCCACTCTGAACTAAAAAAAAAATGATAACTGATACTCTCTTATATAGTTCCCCCCCTCAGCCAAAAGAAATCTTTTGTACTTTCCATTTCTCGAAACTTTTGGAAGGCATATACTGTTAAAGTTACACATTAGGACCGGATACGGTTAGAGCTACATATAGGAATCAATAACAGTTATACAGTTACAATATCGTTTAAAGTTATACAAAGACCGAACAAAAAGGTCTCCAAACGGTCGCCAAGTTTGGGGACTTTGGGCGATTTCTTGCCAAATTTAAAGACAAAAATTAGTCGCCAAAACTATAGCCAGCTTGACAATATCTCGCCATTTAAGCGAGATAGCTATTTACCTCAATGTTAAAAATATTTGACCCTGTAATCTTATATTTTAAGCAAAGCTTGGCTTTCCTTGAAGCCGATAATGTTACATTATACTAAATTCGTAACAATAGTTGTACACAGCATTTCCACCCACAGCGTAAAACTATTTTCATTAAAATATTTACTTTATTTCAAGAAACTTAATGGATGGATATATGTGTGTAAGATTCATATTTTGGAAAATATGTACTGCCACAGTATTCGAATAACTTGTCAATAGCCCAAAGACAGAACTTTCATCTTAAAACTATATAACAAATTTTATAAAAAATTTTATAAAAGTGTTTTGATACATTAACCATAGATTTATTCTTAAATGATTTCATTTTTGTTTAGATGCTTAGAAAGAAACGCTGAACATCGGCCATGTATTTTGGAACTTCTCTTACATCCATTTATATCAGCAGCAGATGATATTAGTAACGAAGCTCTTACGATGGAGGAACATTTACATGCAGAATTCCAGCCTGTTATTGGATCCAAAGTTAAACAGGTGAGTTTAGTGAGTTTACGTTTTTAAATGCCATATTGATGTAAATTGTTATGATTTAATTTCTAGGAGCACTCTAACATAAGATAAAAACTGTAGATATCAACAAAATCCAGAAACTTCCGACAGAAAGTAAGAAGCGACGGTAATTCTAGTAACTCACCATGTTCTCTAAAATCTCTACAATTATCACATTAATCAAAATTAAATGCAATGGGTAAAACGGGCTACCTGTTGTTACGAGCTACAGATGGAGGACAAAATAATACGAACACCTGTGAAATAATGAAGGGGGTTGAACCACCCTTTGACTGAAGTACAGATTGAATGCGACGTGGAATAGGTGCATTAAGGCCATGGAAAATATTTAAAGGATTATTAAGCCGTTCGTCCTGCATAGCCGTCCCTAAGTCCGAAAGTCCGGATGGAGGCGGAAATCGGAAGCGAAGTCTGGACTCCAAACATGCCCATAAATGTTCAATAATATTCAAGTCCGGAGACTGAGGGGGCGAAGCGAGATGTTCAATTGCATCGTCATGCTCTTCGAACCATTCTTGAATACACCTAGCAGTGTCGATAGGAGCGTGGTGGTCTTGAAAAAACGTTCGCTTCCCAGGGAATACAGTCTGGACAAAAGGTTGTACATGATCCCCTAGAATGCTTAGATAGTGATTGGATGTGATCCTCCTATGCAGAATAACGAGTGGCCCTAGACCGCGCCAAGATATCGCCTCCCATACCATAATGGCGCCACCCCTTGCTTCACAGTCGGAAAGAGGCAGCCAGGATGAAACGCTTCTTTGTGTGTTCTCCAGACATAAACGCGTCCGGTCATCTAAAATAGGGTGAATGATGATTCATCTGATCATATTACCTGTTGCCACTGCTATTGGGATCAGCCTTTGTGACCTCTGCACCATTGGTGTCGCTTAAAAGCATTAGTTGCTTTTACCAAGGGTTTACGAATTGCCACTCTACCATAAATGTTCGCAGCATGAAGTTCCCTTTTGACAGTTTCTGTTAAAATGGGATCCTGGAGATGGCTGTTCATTTTGGGTGTTATCTCGGATAATGATTGCTTGTGCTTTCGGGCTACTATGCGCTTCAAGACTAATATGCGTCTATCCTTATCCACCAGGTTTGACTTTCGGCCACTGTTGTGCTTTAAAGACTTCGTCTTTCCCTCCTTCGTGTATGCTGTCTTAACGGCTGATACCGTACTCCTTGCTCACCTCACAAGGTTTGCTATTTTCGTAACCGATGCTCCACTTAAACGCACTCCAACTATCATTCCTCTTTGGAACTCTGACAGGTCTGACATTTCAACTTCTCACAGCAGTTCGATCGAAGCATGCAACGCAGGTGACTGCTGTTGAGAGACTGATACCTTCCTTTTCACGCTCACTAGGTGGCAGACTTCTGTTGCAGGTGACGCGGCTGTACTGCAAGTGTAAATTACGTCATACGTTTTCACAGGTGTTCGCATTATTTTGTCCTCCATCTGTATCTTGAATCGTACTCAACAACAAAAATTTGAATAGCACAAAACAAAAACATTTATTCTAATGGAGCTGGTAGATTTAAATAAATTATGCAAATTTGAATATGTTAACTAATTTCAATTGAAATTTTAACGCTAAATGTGCAATTTTTTTAATTTACAGAAATCTCAGTTTTTAAATATAGTAGAAATATAACTAATAATATATGCCTATATCAGAAAAGCATTAGACATTCATTTATACGTTTCTTTCCCACTTTACAGCACTTTCTATTTTAAAGCTGTGTGGATGAAAGCCACTAAAACATTATATTATATGAACTTTCTGAGTAACGAAAGTGACAGTAATTATGAATTCCATATCCAAATTTATAGTTTAAACCGAATTTCCGATCTACGGTTTCTTTCGTTTACTTGGTGGCTATTAACGATAACTCTGACACTTCTAATACTGTCATCATATACCAGAATTAAATTAAAATCATTGATTTAAAAGCATATATTATTTATGCTGAAAATAAATAGTCGTTTAATTTTCCTAAGCTGCAAACGGCTTATTGTGCAGACACTCCTACACTTCAGGATACAGAAACCAACATTTTTGGTCTAAAACGTAAAAAAATAAGAAGCATTCACTTAACAACTAACTAAACTAAATAAGAATTAAACTTAAATGCTTCGCAGAGACTATTAACACGAAGATTGGACTTTTGACACTGCGTATGTAGTGAGCTAGATGCAAATACTAGAATACTTCTAGTATATCAGCAGGAACTAAGTTCTGACATAAAGGTAGGGACGAATTGATTGAAAAGCACGCGCGTAGCAGGACAGTGGGAAGGCTCTCTCTCTTCTTAGATAGAAGCCACTTCTTAAATACCTTCTACAGTTTTGTAACTCCTTAGCATAAAAATCCTACTCGCGTTTATTCTGGCCGGAAATGCAAAATAAGAGAGGATAATAAAATTTAAAATAAAAAAAAACGTTAGTAAAAACTTAAATTCCTTATACAACCACAGTAAAATCAAACTGAAAATTTATTTGTACTCTCACTGGTAGATACTAACTAAAACGTCTTAAATTAATTACCACACTTTGCGGAGTCCTGAAATACAAGCCAAATATGTAGAAAATAAATGGTAAATTAAATGCTTAGTAATTCGGCACCAATTTACAAGCAATCTCTAAATATTGAAAAATGCCAGAAAATTTATCGAAAGCAACACAACTAACTGGGCGGGAAGATTACACGAAATACAGCGTCACTAAATGAGTAGTCAAACTGCCTCTTACAGCATTCATTTTCTTCAACTATATGCTTTCATTTCCTGGAAACCCTCTTAGCATTACAGACGTAAAATTCTGTATAAGGGAGGCTTTCGTATTCACTACTCATAAAAATTTCTGCCAGCTTTTAATGTATGCGATTTCGGGTTGGATGTCCATTGGAAGCAAAGAAATTAAGTACAACGTGACAGAGTCATCTTTTAATTATAATCAAGAAATACCGTTTATTGGGAAACTTTGTGAGGAATTTTGAAATTTCAGGGCTAATCCCGTAACGCTCGGAGGATTAATATTTATTTTGATTAATATAGAAAATTACAAACCTAACCACGTCAAGTTTATCTCCTTAAATTAACTTGGATAAAATACGTAATACTTTCAATACCTAATTAAATATGTATAATAACATGATATTCGATAATACTCACAATTTATTAATAGTTAAAATTCCATATTAAAGAAAAAATCAATCTTACTTATTTCATAACGGATTCTTAAAATGGTATCTATATTAAACCGTAAAGAAAAACAATATTACGCAAGGAAGCACTGACTTAAAATGTTTTATGATTTTTAAAATAACATCTTGCAGCAACTGAATACGAACAGCACTTGTTGACAGATAATAAAGTCTGAAGATGCTTGAGAGAACATATATTGATTTCATCCAAACTGAACCGTTGCCAATCAAGAAATGCTACCGAAATCGATGAACGTTTTTAGAATTTAGCCTTCCAAGAAAATACTTCCGCTATTCTGTTTTTTCTTTCATCTCGCTCTTCTACTACTCTTTATCTTATACTACGTGTATTTCTTCTTTAAAATGATTCAAATCTTTATGAGAATTTTGTTATTACTTTATTTGCATATCCAGGATAATATTCTATTCCGGACTTTTACTTCTTTCTAAATTATTTTTATCTTTTAACAATATATATTTTAACTTCGCCATTCTTTTTATTCTGTGAAATAAAATACGTTTTAGAACCACTCTTTATCAGAAAATTTGCAGATGTCAATAATTGTTTCAAAAAACATGAGTCGAAAAGTATGCTAACAGTTAAACAATATCATACAAAAATGGAAAATACAAACTGAATTGACATTTTCTAAACTCAATCTTTCATTTTCAATCAGGCACATTTAGAGAAAAAGGAAAAAATACACACTTTTCTAAATTGTTTTAAAAATTAATTCACTTCACAAAATAACTCAAAATATATATCTACGATGCGCACGAGTATATATGGCATGAAAGACGTATCTAAAAGTTCTAATTTTAAACATTTATTAAAAATTTCGGATACTAGAGCAAAGCAATGCTTTATAGTTGGAACTTACTCACTCAATCTGCCTTTAACATTAATCACAGCTAGCATACAATATCGGAAACGAGAACAAGGGCTTATATAGCTCTCAAAGAGATAAATCTTGAAATACCGGACAGATTTTACTTCTCAACTCGCCTTTACTGTTAGAGGCAGTCTTCTCAGTTATCCGTTCATCTGTGTCCCGCAAATAATATTCAAGTGAATAGCAATTAGCTGAGTTTCCAGACCACGTATCAGGAGTCACATAGTAAAAAACGAAAACGTTATCCTCCAGCCAAATTTTCTTTGTTTTCCTAGCCATGTGCAGAGCTTCGTTGGAATATGTATGATTTACCTGAGGTAATTTCTTCAATTGAAGACTTGACTACGGTCACCAAATCATTCAGCATTCTGGTACACATTTTGATTAAATGTCAGATCTCCTTCAAATAAACATCGAAGTTTAAGAGGCATAATAGTTCTCACTTTGTCTTCATCTCCATCTTTTGCCTTTTTGGCGGGCAGTCTGCACATCACAATTCTACCAAATTCTCTTAATTGCCCTAAATAGCAAAATGATTGACCATCTCGACGCGGATGGAGTAGACTATCATCTTTCTTCTGTACTTCTTAGGCTACTCATAATTATTCAAACTGTTTGGGGTCTGAATTCTTTGGAATCTTACTCATAAATTGGAACACTAAAAGGATTCATTTTCTTAATTTTAAATTTTAATTATATATTTGTTCTATATGAGAATCTAGGTTTCTATCTATGGTTTCGAGAATAGCCACAGGTGGTGAAGAAGTAGATTCTCACTCGTCATATACTCTGGGCAATAATCATAATGCTACATAATAACTCTGTAAGGTTTCTTTATAACTGGAAGCTAAAGTCCCGCAGATACCATTAGATAAATAGCGAGTCATCCCTACATCTTAAACAGCTCACAGCTCACAAAATACAGAAGAAGGTTTTAAAATAACCTTTTTTTCTTTAGTCTTAGGGTAAAAGAACAAGCACAACATGGGCTAGGGACAAAACGTCCACCACTTTTGGAGATTTAAATTAACATAACAGACAACTAAATTTTAGTAACGTAGTCTAAGACTACTGATTATATAGACTAAAAAAGACAATCTCAGAATATTTTGCCAGCGCACATTTAAAACATCAGTTAACGAGAATACTTCAACCGGAATGTAACTTTTAAATAGAGCTAGCGAAAATACGAAGAGCAAGAAGAGATTTCCAAAAGCGCTTATCTGAAGAAACTAAACCCTCAGCTTAAATACAGAGTCTAATTTGCATTCTGGTGAAGAATATTGAAAGGATAAGTTATAATAATAATTGGTCGATTAACATAAGATACTTTACAAATTCCGTATTCATTTTTTTCAAGAAGAACTCAAGGAATGTAACTCGAGAATGTGTATCCGTCTTTCTATACCATCAAACTCTAAAGAAATGTTTTAGATCAGTTGGTTTCTATTGACTTTCCGTTTTATTTGTATCGTTTTCCAAAATCCAGAAAGGAATCCAGAAGACTATAATACTGCCATTGTATTATAGTCTATACAATGGTCTTCTAATATAAGAAAGCGATTTTAATATTGGATATTTTGTAATTTGTATTAAAAAATGTTTTTTTACTTCGGATTGTGTGAATACCTATAAAATACAATTCTTCTTTGGTTAATGTGATGAAATTAATAATCATACAAAATAAAGAATATTTTATTTGTGTAAATTATATTTCAAAATTGGTAACTTTTCCTTATCTTCCAAACTGTATTTTGGATACATGTATTAATCTGAATTTTTTAATACCCTTTCTCCTGTAGTAAAAGAAAGCACCTATAAAAAAGCTAATTTCCAGCAGAAAGCACATTTTTTACCTTTTCTATAGTAAAAAATGCCCTAAATCTTACACAAGGGCTAAAATTAATTTGCAAGTCACTAGACTTTGTCTCAAAATACAAAGACAGTGATTTTAACCATAAAAAAAGCAAATCTTCTTACCAAGTCGTTTTTAGAATTCTACTTCTTCCAACCAACTTCTTTAGAAGATTTCTTTTAACTTTCTTACTCCCTCTTTTTTGTTGACGTTAAGCCAAAAACGGGGCCATTGTTTACATTTAGGTAAAAGCTTTGAAACAGGTTTTTTGCGAAGCATTCCGACAAACATATACTCTTATCTTGTATGAACCGCTTAAGAGAAAAGGATTCATAGCTTCCATTAATGCAAAACGAAAAAAAGCACTTTTACTCCTTATTTTCTCTCTTGGTGGAAGAAATACGGCCTCTCTCAAAAGTGTGTTACTTTGCTAGCGCTGAATTTTAAGGTTGTAAAAACAAGTTCACGCATGTAACGAAAAGCTATCTATTTACGCACATGTTAACTGTTGTATAAGAAGAATATTCTGAAAATAATGCATTTTGGTTTGCTGTAAACTTCTGGCCATATTTTTTATTATATATCTTTTAAGCATCAAGTTGAACCTGTTCTCAAACCTACATTAAGGAAACCTAAGACAATTATTCTTATATTAAACTCTTTAGGATGGTTCTATAAAGCTTTCGAGTTTAAATAGCAGGAATTTTTACATTGCATTTTACAGTATTCTCTTTGTTTTCACAAGACAAAATTAGTTTCATTGTTAAATTCTTCTGAAACATTAGAATGTTTCTTGATTTAAGCTTCAAAGAGTTTAAGATCCGGTATTCTCTAAGATCCGGTATTCTCTAAAAGAAGTTTCTAATTTGTTGTAAATTTAGTTTCTTTCTCCCTTCAAATTTATTTTATGATGTGTTATACGACATAAAAATTCGTTTAATTTATTATATGGGATTATTAAAACATTATCATCTAGATTATATGGGATTATTTCAATCGAAAACCGCTTAATCGTTTTCCGCTTTAAATCGATTGTTTTAATCATTATACTTAATCGTTAATATTGTATTATGAAGCCATTTAAAGGCTAACTGGTTAAATGAGTTTATTGTATCTTGTGATTCTGATATTCTCCTTGTTATTGAGGATTCGTCCTATTTTACAAGTGATCTGCATAATCATGTTCTAATTAGAGCATATGAGAATTTCAAAATTTACAGTAAAATGTATGATTAATAGAAATTATCTTATAGTGAAGTAAAACAACACTGAATTTTGGATTTCGAAAACTAAATATCCTTCATTTTGATTTCATTCAGATTCTTATTGTCTCATTAATTAGAAATATAGAAAATGATCTTAATATACCTCGTGCAACAAAAGGTGGACTGGAAATCTGCGTCCAGAGGTTGACTTTCAAGTATCTATCTATATTCATTTATGGATTATGTCCATTAAAATTTGCTTTGTATTAAACGAATTTCCTAGAAGTCATTAAACTACCAAAAAAAATCTGAGAGGTTTTAGATTTTAAATTACGTCCAAAGGGGCTTTTTTAACGCTTTGTGTGTTACCTTTATTTATTAAATATCATGTTCTTCGCACTTAAACCATAAAGTTCAGTTCGACAGCAATATTCCAAAATAATTTTAAAATGAGCATATCTTTAGAATTTCCGATACACAGTTCCGCGCCCTGAAATTTGGGCTTCCAGATGCGCATATTTGGGTGGAAACGTACGTTATTCAAAATTGGATGGCTCTGGGTACCATGGTTTTATCACAATGCGAGAAACATACATACATTTATGCAGATTCTTCATTATATAATTTCTTTAAATATAATACAGGGTCATAATATTTGGTGGCAACAATTTCAAAAGAGAATCGGACATTTATAGTGAACCAACGCAAAACGCCAAAACGAAAATAATAGTCCTTCAGGGCAAATTTCCCCTTTGAACTAAAAATAGAAGCATAAAAACTGCAGCAAATTACGGAAAATGTCAAATGAATATTTGGCATTTTGCGACAAAACCTACTGGTAGAAGGGATTTCTGAAAGATACAATGTGAAATATTGAAATAAATTGTTAATATCAGGTTTTTCATACTAAGTTTGTAAAATAATAGGGTATTCATAAATTCAAAGTTTCAAAATAAGTTTGTAAAATAATAGGTACTAGCGGGCAAGCCCGCCAGCTGAGCGGGCTGAAGCCCGCTTATCATTGTTCGTTTTTAAAAGATATCCTATGTTAAATTTGGCCGGTATTGAAAAGTTGAACCGAACTACCATTTTTTAGCGGCATTCCGCGGGCTTCCCCCGCTTTTTTAACCTATGCATCCAGAAGTTACCGCATACACTATACATATGCGGAAAATCACGAAAACACCCATGCTTCCAGCCCTTTCGCGGGTATTCGAAATTTGGACCGAAATACCAGTGTTCAGCGCTTTTGGGCGGGAGCCCGCCCAAAACAGTGTTCACGTGTGCATGCAAAAGATACTGCGTACACCGTACACATGCGTAAAATCACGAAAACACCCCTCCAGCCAGCCCGCTGCCGATTCGAAAGTTGGACCGAAATACAATTTTTTAGCGATTTTGCGCGTGCTGTGCCCGCTTTATTCACGTATGCATGCTGAAGATGGTGCATAAACGATACACATGCGTAAAATCACGAAAACAAACATGGAGCCTGCCTGTTCGCCGGTATTCGAAAGTTGGACCGAATTACCAGTGTTATGTGGCTTTGCGCGGGCTCTGCCCGCTTTATTCACATATACACCCAGAAGATACTCCATACACTATACACATGCGTAAAATCACGAAAACACCCATGGAGCCAGCCAGTTCGTCGGGATTCGAAATTACCGCATTACCAGTATTCTGTGCCCGCTTTATTCACGTATGCATCCATGAGATACTTTATAAACGATACACATGCGAACAATCACGAAAACACCCATGCAGCCAGCCCGCTCGCCGAGATTCGAAAGTTTGAGGGAACTACCAGTGTTCAGCGGTTTTACCCGGTATTCGCGCGCTGTATTCACGTATGCATCCAAATTTTATATACAGTACCCCGGAATTCGAAAGTAGGACCGAAATACCAGTGTTCAGCGATTTTGTGGAGCGGGCTGCGCCCGCTTTATACACATAAGCATGGAGAGGATACTGCATAAACGATACACATGAGTTAAAGCAAGAAAACACCCGGGGAGCCAGCTCGTTCGCCGACACCGAAAGTTGGATCGAACTACCAGCGTTAAGAGGTTTTGAGCAGGCTGCGCCCACTTTTATCACATATGCATCCAGAAATCACTTTATACACTATACACATGCGGAAAATCAGGAAAACACCCATGCAGCCAGCCCGCTCGCAGAGATTCGAATGTTTGACCGAACTACCAGTGTTCAGCGGTTTTACCCGGTATCCGCGCGCTGTATTCACGTATGCGACCAAATTTTATGTACAGTACCCCGGAATTCGAAAGTTGGACCGAACTACCAGTGTTCTGTAGTTTTGCGCGGGCTGCTCCCGCTTTATTCAAGTATGCATGCAGAAGATACCGCATACACGTTACACATGCGAAAAATCCCGAAAACACACATTGAGCCAACACGGTCGCTTGGATTCGAAAGTTGGACCGAACTACCAGTAATCAGAGGTTTTGAGCGAATTTCGGCCGCTTTATTCACTTATGCATCCAGAAGATGCTGCGTACACGAGGCACATGCGTAAAATCACGCAAACACCCATGGACCCAGCCCGTTCGCCGGGATTCGAAATTAGGACCGAACTACCAGAGTTCAGCTTTATTCATTTATGCATCCAGAAGACACTGCATACACAACAGATATGCGTAAAATCACAAAAAACATGAGTGTAGCCTGCCTGCTCACCGGGATTCGAAAGTTACCGTATACCATCTCAAAGGAGCAAAGAAAAATCTTTAATCTAAAAAAAAAAAAAAAAAAAAAAAGTGTGAATTTAATTTTTATTGGTGCGAACTTATTTAAAATATCATTTGCATTAAAAGATAATATCTAAATTAAGTGCACGTATCTAATAACATAAAAAAATATATTATTCCAAAAAATCAAATTTATTATTAAAAAAATAACAACATATTTTTAAAAAATAGCCTTTTCAGATTTTTTAATTAATATCCCAGCTGATTAAAGTTGTACAACTTCAAGAACGTCATCATTTAAATTTAATGTAATATAATAACTTTTATTCAATATCAATAAAAGAATTAACGTGACAATCATCCTAACCTGAAATTAAAAAAAAATTGTGAAAAGCAGCTGTTTATTTAAAATGCCTACATTAACGAAATATTTTTAAAATACAGTTAGGTAACATGCAATCGCGTGCTTTATTCAACTTTAGAATATAACCTTGATTTGTACCTGCGGCGATTCAAGAAACTGTTGCAATCGGAAAAATGAGCCCGAAAATTAGCGTTTTCACAGTTTTTAATTAATATCTCAGCTGATTAACGTCCTACGAAGATGAGAATGGTATCATTGGATTCGTAGAATTTTTTGGAATCCGCAGACACCTGCCTCGAATTCCAACTCAGCGCCGTTCCATAGATATTTAAGAAAAAAGAAATTGACACGTCACCTTTCGCCAGCACAAATCTCGAGCGGAAGCAATTGTCATCCCCCCGGCGCTTTCGAAAAAGCAATTTTATCTCAGCTAATTCCGAGACGGTTGCCACTCCGAAAAATGAAATAACGTTTTCGCAGTTTTTAATTAATAACTCCGCCGATTATTGTCTTACGAAGATGGGACCGGTATCGATGGATTCGTTGATTTTTTTCGAATACGGGGATATGCGTTTCGAATCGCAACTCGGAGCCGTTCCGCAGATATTCGAGAAAAACGAATTTGGCACTCGGCCAAATCCCTAAAATAGGGGAAACCCGTGAAAGAAAGTGCAAAACGTAGGGAAATGTAGGGAAAAAATCAGTTTTTAATTAATATCTCGGCTAATTAAAGTCGCACGAAGATGCCGATGGTCAATCCGGCGAGCCACGGGCATTCTGAATCCAACGGTACCTTCCGCTAAGCTCTACACCCAGCCGTTCCCGAGGAGATGATGTTACAAACACACAAACAGACAGAGGCACACAGATTTTAATAGTATAGACTAGCGGGCAAGCCCGCCAGCTGAGCGGGCTGAAGCCCGATTATCATTGTTCGTTTTTAAAAGATATCCTATGTTAAATTTGGCCGGTATTGAAAAGTTGAACCGAACTACCATTTTTAGCGGCATTCCGCGGGCCTCACCCGCTTTTTTCACCTATGCATCCAGAAGTTACCGCATACACTATACATATGCGGAAAATCACGAAAACACCCATGCTTCCAGCCCTTTCGCGGGTATTCGAAATTTGGACCGAAATACCAGTGTTCAGCGCTTTTGGGCGGGAGCCCGCCCAAAACAGTGTTCACGTGTGCATGCAAAAGATACTGCGTACACCGTACACATGCGTAAAATCACGAAAACACCCCTCCAGCCAGCCCGCTGCCGATTCGAAAGTTGGACCGAAATACAATTTTTTAGCGATTTTGCGCGTGCTGTGCCCGCTTTATTCACGTATGCATGCTGAAGATGGTGCATAAACGATACACATGCGTAAAATCACGAAAACAAACATGGAGCCTGCCTGTTCGCCGGTATTCGAAAGTTGGACCGAATTACCAGTGTTATGTGGCTTTGCGCGGGCTCTGCCCGCTTTATTCACATATACACCCAGAAGATACTCCATACACTATACACATGCGTAAAATCACGAAAACACCCATGGAGCCAGCCAGTTCGTCGGGATTCGAAATTACCGCATTACCAGTATTCTGTGCCCGCTTTATTCACGTATGCATCCATGAGATACTTTATAAACGATACACATGCGAACAATCACGAAAACACCCATGCAGCCAGCCCGCTCGCCGAGATTCGAAAGTTTGAGGGAACTACCAGTGTTCAGCGGTTTTACCCGGTATTCGCGCGCTGTATTCACGTATGCATCCAAATTTTATATACAGTACCCCGGAATTCGAAAGTAGGACCGAAATACCAGTGTTCAGCGATTTTGTGGAGCGGGCTGCGCCCGCTTTATACACATAAGCATGGAGAGGATACTGCATAAACGATACACATGAGTTAAAGCAAGAAAACACCCGGGGAGCCAGCTCGTTCGCCGACACCGAAAGTTGGATCGAACTACCAGCGTTAAGAGGTTTTGAGCAGGCTGCGCCCACTTTTATCACATATGCATCCAGAAATCACTTTATACACTATACACATGCGGAAAATCAGGAAAACACCCATGCAGCCAGCCCGCTCGCAGAGATTCGAATGTTTGACCGAACTACCAGTGTTCAGCGGTTTTACCCGGTATCCGCGCGCTGTATTCACGTATGCGACCAAATTTTATGTACAGTACCCCGGAATTCGAAAGTTGGACCGAACTACCAGTGTTCTGTAGTTTTGCGCGGGCTGCTCCCGCTTTATTCAAGTATGCATGCAGAAGATACCGCATACACGTTACACATGCGAAAAATCCCGAAAACACACATTGAGCCAACACGGTCGCTTGGATTCGAAAGTTGGACCGAACTACCAGTAATCAGAGGTTTTGAGCGAATTTCGGCCGCTTTATTCACTTATGCATCCAGAAGATGCTGCGTACACGAGGCACATGCGTAAAATCACGCAAACACCCATGGACCCAGCCCGTTCGCCGGGATTCGAAATTAGGACCGAACTACCAGAGTTCAGCTTTATTCATTTATGCATCCAGAAGACACTGCATACACAACAGATATGCGTAAAATCACAAAAAACATGAGTGTAGCCTGCCTGCTCACCGGGATTCGAAAGTTACCGTATACCATCTCAAAGGAGCAAAGAAAAATCTTTAATCTAAAAAAAAAAAAAAAAAAAAAGTGTGAATTTAATTTTTATTGGTGCGAACTTATTTAAAATATCATTTGCATTAAAAGATAATATCTAAATTAAGTGCACGTATCTAATAACATAAAAAAATATATTATTCCAAAAAATCAAATTTATTATTAAAAAAATAACAACATATTTTTAAAAAATAGCCTTTTCAGATTTTTTAATTAATATCCCAGCTGATTAAAGTTGTACAACTTCAAGAACGTCATCATTTAAATTTAATGTAATATAATAACTTTTATTCAATATCAATAAAAGAATTAACGTGACAATCATCCTAACCTGAAATTAAAAAAAAATTGTGAAAAGCAGCTGTTTATTTAAAATGCCTACATTAACGAAATATTTTTAAAATACAGTTAGGTAACATGCAATCGCGTGCTTTATTCAACTTTAGAATATAACCTTGATTTGTACCTGCGGCGATTCAAGAAACTGTTGCAATCGGAAAAATGAGCCCGAAAATTAGCGTTTTCACAGTTTTTAATTAATATCTCAGCTGATTAACGTCCTACGAAGATGAGAATGGTATCATTGGATTCGTAGAATTTTTTGGAATCCGCAGACACCTGCCTCGAATTCCAACTCAGCGCCGTTCCATAGATATTTAAGAAAAAAGAAATTGACACGTCACCTTTCGCCAGCACAAATCTCGAGCGGAAGCAATTGTCATCCCCCCGGCGCTTTCGAAAAAGCAATTTTATCTCAGCTAATTCCGAGACGGTTGCCACTCCGAAAAATGAAATAACGTTTTCGCAGTTTTTAATTAATAACTCCGCCGATTATTGTCTTACGAAGATGGGACCGGTATCGATGGATTCGTTGATTTTTTTCGAATACGGGGATATGCGTTTCGAATCGCAACTCGGAGCCGTTCCGCAGATATTCGAGAAAAACGAATTTGGCACTCGGCCAAATCCCTAAAATAGGGGAAACCCGTGAAAGAAAGTGCAAAACGTAGGGAAATGTAGGGAAAAAATCAGTTTTTAATTAATATCTCGGCTAATTAAAGTCGCACGAAGATGCCGATGGTCAATCCGGCGAGCCACGGGCATTCTGAATCCAACGGTACCTTCCGCTAAGCTCTACACCCAGCCGTTCCCGAGGAGATGATGTTACAAACACACAAACAGACAGAGGCACACAGATTTTAATAGTATAGACTAGCGGGCAAGCCCGCCAGCTGAGCGGGCTGAAGCCCGCTTATCATTGTTCGTTTTTAAAAGATATCCTATGTTAAATTTGGCCGGTATTGAAAAGTTGAACCGAACTACCATTTTTAGCGGCATTCCGCGGGCTTCCCCCGCTTTTTTCACCTATGCATCCAGAAGTTACCGCATACACTATACATATGCGGAAAATCACGAAAACACCCATGCTTCCAGCCCTTTCGCGGGTATTCGAAATTTGGACCGAAATACCAGTGTTCAGCGCTTTTGGGCGGGAGCCCGCCCAAAACAGTGTTCACGTGTGCATGCAAAAGATACTGCGTACACCGTACACATGCGTAAAATCACGAAAACACCCCTCCAGCCAGCCCGCTGCCGATTCGAAAGTTGGACCGAAATACAATTTTTTAGCGATTTTGCGCGTGCTGTGCCCGCTTTATTCACGTATGCATGCTGAAGATGGTGCATAAACGATACACATGCGTAAAATCACGAAAACAAACATGGAGCCTGCCTGTTCGCCGGTATTCGAAAGTTGGACCGAATTACCAGTGTTATGTGGCTTTGCGCGGGCTCTGCCCGCTTTATTCACATATACACCCAGAAGATACTCCATACACTATACACATGCGTAAAATCACGAAAACACCCATGGAGCCAGCCAGTTCGTCGGGATTCGAAATTACCGCATTACCAGTATTCTGTGCCCGCTTTATTCACGTATGCATCCATGAGATACTTTATAAACGATACACATGCGAACAATCACGAAAACACCCATGCAGCCAGCCCGCTCGCCGAGATTCGAAAGTTTGAGGGAACTACCAGTGTTCAGCGGTTTTACCCGGTATTCGCGCGCTGTATTCACGTATGCATCCAAATTTTATATACAGTACCCCGGAATTCGAAAGTAGGACCGAAATACCAGTGTTCAGCGATTTTGTGGAGCGGGCTGCGCCCGCTTTATACACATAAGCATGGAGAGGATACTGCATAAACGATACACATGAGTTAAAGCAAGAAAACACCCGGGGAGCCAGCTCGTTCGCCGACAACGAAAGTTGGATCGAACTACCAGCGTTAAGAGGTTTTGAGCAGGCTGCGCCCACTTTTATCACATATGCATCCAGAAATCACTTTATACACTATACACATGCGGAAAATCAGGAAAACACCCATGGTGCCAGCCCGCTCGCAGAGATTCGAATGTTTGACCGAACTACCAGTGTTCAGCGGTTTTACCCGGTATCCGCGCGCTGTATTCACGTATGCGACCAAATTTTATGTACAGTACCCCGGAATTCGAAAGTTGGACCGAACTACCAGTGTTCTGTAGTTTTGCGCGGGCTGCTCCCGCTTTATTCAAGTATGCATGCAGAAGATACCGCATACACGTTACACATGCGAAAAATCCCGAAAACACACATTGAGCCAACACGGTCGCTTGGATTCGAAAGTTGGACCGAACTACCAGTAATCAGAGGTTTTGAGCGAATTTCGGCCGCTTTATTCACTTATGCATCCAGAAGATGCTGCGTACACGAGGCACATGCGTAAAATCACGCAAACACCCATGGACCCAGCCCGTTCGCCGGGATTCGAAATTAGGACCGAACTACCAGAGTTCAGCTTTATTCATTTATGCATCCAGAAGACACTGCATACACAACAGATATGCGTAAAATCACAAAAAACATGAGTGTAGCCTGCCTGCTCACCGGGATTCGAAAGTTACCGTATACCATCTCAAAGGAGCAAAGAAAAATCTTTAATCTAAAAAAAAAAAAAAAAAAAAAGTGTGAATTTAATTTTTATTGGTGCGAACTTATTTAAAATATCATTTGCATTAAAAGATAATATCTAAATTAAGTGCACGTATCTAATAACATAAAAAAATATATTATTCCAAAAAATCAAATTTATTATTAAAAAAATAACAACATATTTTTAAAAAATAGCCTTTTCAGATTTTTTAATTAATATCCCAGCTGATTAAAGTTGTACAACTTCAAGAACGTCATCATTTAAATTTAATGTAATATAATAACTTTTATTCAATATCAATAAAAGAATTAACGTGACAATCATCCTAACCTGAAATTAAAAAAAAATTGTGAAAAGCAGCTGTTTATTTAAAATGCCTACATTAACGAAATATTTTTAAAATACAGTTAGGTAACATGCAATCGCGTGCTTTATTCAACTTTAGAATATAACCTTGATTTGTACCTGCGGCGATTCAAGAAACTGTTGCAATCGGAAAAATGAGCCCGAAAATTAGCGTTTTCACAGTTTTTAATTAATATCTCAGCTGATTAACGTCCTACGAAGATGAGAATGGTATCATTGGATTCGTAGAATTTTTTGGAATCCGCAGACACCTGCCTCGAATTCCAACTCAGCGCCGTTCCATAGATATTTAAGAAAAAAGAAATTGACACGTCACCTTTCGCCAGCACAAATCTCGAGCGGAAGCAATTGTCATCCCCCCGGCGCTTTCGAAAAAGCAATTTTATCTCAGCTAATTCCGAGACGGTTGCCACTCCGAAAAATGAAATAACGTTTTCGCAGTTTTTAATTAATAACTCCGCCGATTATTGTCTTACGAAGATGGGACCGGTATCGATGGATTCGTTGATTTTTTTCGAATACGGGGATATGCGTTTCGAATCGCAACTCGGAGCCGTTCCGCAGATATTCGAGAAAAACGAATTTGGCACTCGGCCAAATCCCTAAAATAGGGGAAACCCGTGAAAGAAAGTGCAAAACGTAGGGAAATGTAGGGAAAAAATCAGTTTTTAATTAATATCTCGGCTAATTAAAGTCGCACGAAGATGCCGATGGTCAATCCGGCGAGCCACGGGCATTCTGAATCCAACGGTACCTTCCGCTAAGCTCTACACCCAGCCGTTCCCGAGGAGATGATGTTACAAACACACAAACAGACAGAGGCACACAGATTTTAATAGTATAGACTAGCGGGCAAGCCCGCCAGCTGAGCGGGCTGAAGCCCGCTTATCATTGTTCGTTTTTAAAAGATATCCTATGTTAAATTTGGCCGGTATTGAAAAGTTGAACCGAACTACCATTTTTAGCGGCATTCCGCGGGCTTCCCCCGCTTTTTTCACCTATGCATCCAGAAGTTACCGCATACACTATACATATGCGGAAAATCACGAAAACACCCATGCTTCCAGCCCTTTCGCGGGTATTCGAAATTTGGACCGAAATACCAGTGTTCAGCGCTTTTGGGCGGGAGCCCGCCCAAAACAGTGTTCACGTGTGCATGCAAAAGATACTGCGTACACCGTACACATGCGTAAAATCACGAAAACACCCCTCCAGCCAGCCCGCTGCCGATTCGAAAGTTGGACCGAAATACAATTTTTTAGCGATTTTGCGCGTGCTGTGCCCGCTTTATTCACGTATGCATGCTGAAGATGGTGCATAAACGATACACATGCGTAAAATCACGAAAACAAACATGGAGCCTGCCTGTTCGCCGGTATTCGAAAGTTGGACCGAATTACCAGTGTTATGTGGCTTTGCGCGGGCTCTGCCCGCTTTATTCACATATACACCCAGAAGATACTCCATACACTATACACATGCGTAAAATCACGAAAACACCCATGGAGCCAGCCAGTTCGTCGGGATTCGAAATTACCGCATTACCAGTATTCTGTGCCCGCTTTATTCACGTATGCATCCATGAGATACTTTATAAACGATACACATGCGAACAATCACGAAAACACCCATGCAGCCAGCCCGCTCGCCGAGATTCGAAAGTTTGAGGGAACTACCAGTGTTCAGCGGTTTTACCCGGTATTCGCGCGCTGTATTCACGTATGCATCCAAATTTTATATACAGTACCCCGGAATTCGAAAGTAGGACCGAAATACCAGTGTTCAGCGATTTTGTGGAGCGGGCTGCGCCCGCTTTATACACATAAGCATGGAGAGGATACTGCATAAACGATACACATGAGTTAAAGCAAGAAAACACCCGGGGAGCCAGCTCGTTCGCCGACAACGAAAGTTGGATCGAACTACCAGCGTTAAGAGGTTTTGAGCAGGCTGCGCCCACTTTTATCACATATGCATCCAGAAATCACTTTATACACTATACACATGCGGAAAATCAGGAAAACACCCATGCAGCCAGCCCGCTCGCAGAGATTCGAATGTTTGACCGAACTACCAGTGTTCAGCGGTTTTACCCGGTATCCGCGCGCTGTATTCACGTATGCGACCAAATTTTATGTACAGTACCCCGGAATTCGAAAGTTGGACCGAACTACCAGTGTTCTGTAGTTTTGCGCGGGCTGCTCCCGCTTTATTCAAGTATGCATGCAGAAGATACCGCATACACGTTACACATGCGAAAAATCCCGAAAACACACATTGAGCCAACACGGTCGCTTGGATTCGAAAGTTGGACCGAACTACCAGTAATCAGAGGTTTTGAGCGAATTTCGGCCGCTTTATTCACTTATGCATCCAGAAGATGCTGCGTACACGAGGCACATGCGTAAAATCACGCAAACACCCATGGACCCAGCCCGTTCGCCGGGATTCGAAATTAGGACCGAACTACCAGAGTTCAGCTTTATTCATTTATGCATCCAGAAGACACTGCATACACAACAGATATGCGTAAAATCACAAAAAACATGAGTGTAGCCTGCCTGCTCACCGGGATTCGAAAGTTACCGTATACCATCTCAAAGGAGCAAAGAAAAATCTTTAATCTAAAAAAAAAAAAAAAAAAAAAGTGTGAATTTAATTTTTATTGGTGCGAACTTATTTAAAATATCATTTGCATTAAAAGATAATATCTAAATTAAGTGCACGTATCTAATAACATAAAAAAATATATTATTCCAAAAAATCAAATTTATTATTAAAAAAATAACAACATATTTTTAAAAAATAGCCTTTTCAGATTTTTTAATTAATATCCCAGCTGATTAAAGTTGTACAACTTCAAGAACGTCATCATTTAAATTTAATGTAATATAATAACTTTTATTCAATATCAATAAAAGAATTAACGTGACAATCATCCTAACCTGAAATTAAAAAAAAATTGTGAAAAGCAGCTGTTTATTTAAAATGCCTACATTAACGAAATATTTTTAAAATACAGTTAGGTAACATGCAATCGCGTGCTTTATTCAACTTTAGAATATAACCTTGATTTGTACCTGCGGCGATTCAAGAAACTGTTGCAATCGGAAAAATGAGCCCGAAAATTAGCGTTTTCACAGTTTTTAATTAATATCTCAGCTGATTAACGTCCTACGAAGATGAGAATGGTATCATTGGATTCGTAGAATTTTTTGGAATCCGCAGACACCTGCCTCGAATTCCAACTCAGCGCCGTTCCATAGATATTTAAGAAAAAAGAAATTGACACGTCACCTTTCGCCAGCACAAATCTCGAGCGGAAGCAATTGTCATCCCCCCGGCGCTTTCGAAAAAGCAATTTTATCTCAGCTAATTCCGAGACGGTTGCCACTCCGAAAAATGAAATAACGTTTTCGCAGTTTTTAATTAATAACTCCGCCGATTATTGTCTTACGAAGATGGGACCGGTATCGATGGATTCGTTGATTTTTTTCGAATACGGGGATATGCGTTTCGAATCGCAACTCGGAGCCGTTCCGCAGATATTCGAGAAAAACGAATTTGGCACTCGGCCAAATCCCTAAAATAGGGGAAACCCGTGAAAGAAAGTGCAAAACGTAGGGAAATGTAGGGAAAAAATCAGTTTTTAATTAATATCTCGGCTAATTAAAGTCGCACGAAGATGCCGATGGTCAATCCGGCGAGCCACGGGCATTCTGAATCCAACGGTACCTTCCGCTAAGCTCTACACCCAGCCGTTCCCGAGGAGATGATGTTACAAACACACAAACAGACAGAGGCACACAGATTTTAATAGTATAGACTAGCGGGCAAGCCCGCCAGCTGAGCGGGCTGAAGCCCGCTTATCATTGTTCGTTTTTAAAAGATATCCTATGTTAAATTTGGCCGGTATTGAAAAGTTGAACCGAACTACCATTTTTAGCGGCATTCCGCGGGCTTCCCCCGCTTTTTTCACCTATGCATCCAGAAGTTACCGCATACACTATACATATGCGGAAAATCACGAAAACACCCATGCTTCCAGCCCTTTCGCGGGTATTCGAAATTTGGACCGAAATACCAGTGTTCAGCGCTTTTGGGCGGGAGCCCGCCCAAAACAGTGTTCACGTGTGCATGCAAAAGATACTGCGTACACCGTACACATGCGTAAAATCACGAAAACACCCCTCCAGCCAGCCCGCTGCCGATTCGAAAGTTGGACCGAAATACAATTTTTTAGCGATTTTGCGCGTGCTGTGCCCGCTTTATTCACGTATGCATGCTGAAGATGGTGCATAAACGATACACATGCGTAAAATCACGAAAACAAACATGGAGCCTGCCTGTTCGCCGGTATTCGAGAGTTGGACCGAATTACCAGTGTTATGTGGCTTTGCGCGGGCTCTGCCCGCTTTATTCACATATACACCCAGAAGATACTCCATACACTATACACATGCGTAAAATCACGAAAACACCCATGGAGCCAGCCAGTTCGTCGGGATTCGAAATTACCGCATTACCAGTATTCTGTGCCCGCTTTATTCACGTATGCATCCATGAGATACTTTATAAACGATACACATGCGAACAATCACGAAAACACCCATGCAGCCAGCCCGCTCGCCGAGATTCGAAAGTTTGAGGGAACTACCAGTGTTCAGCGGTTTTACCCGGTATTCGCGCGCTGTATTCACGTATGCATCCAAATTTTATATACAGTACCCCGGAATTCGAAAGTAGGACCGAAATACCAGTGTTCAGCGATTTTGTGGAGCGGGCTGCGCCCGCTTTATACACATAAGCATGGAGAGGATACTGCATAAACGATACACATGAGTTAAAGCAAGAAAACACCCGGGGAGCCAGCTCGTTCGCCGACACCGAAAGTTGGATCGAACTACCAGCGTTAAGAGGTTTTGAGCAGGCTGCGCCCACTTTTATCACATATGCATCCAGAAATCACTTTATACACTATACACATGCGGAAAATCAGGAAAACACCCATGCAGCCAGCCCGCTCGCAGAGATTCGAATGTTTGACCGAACTACCAGTGTTCAGCGGTTTTACCCGGTATCCGCGCGCTGTATTCACGTATGCGACCAAATTTTATGTACAGTACCCCGGAATTCGAAAGTTGGACCGAACTACCAGTGTTCTGTAGTTTTGCGCGGGCTGCTCCCGCTTTATTCAAGTATGCATGCAGAAGATACCGCATACACGTTACACATGCGAAAAATCCCGAAAACACACATTGAGCCAACACGGTCGCTTGGATTCGAAAGTTGGACCGAACTACCAGTAATCAGAGGTTTTGAGCGAATTTCGGCCGCTTTATTCACTTATGCATCCAGAAGATGCTGCGTACACGAGGCACATGCGTAAAATCACGCAAACACCCATGGACCCAGCCCGTTCGCCGGGATTCGAAATTAGGACCGAACTACCAGAGTTCAGCTTTATTCATTTATGCATCCAGAAGACACTGCATACACAACAGATATGCGTAAAATCACAAAAAACATGAGTGTAGCCTGCCTGCTCACCGGGATTCGAAAGTTACCGTATACCATCTCAAAGGAGCAAAGAAAAATCTTTAATCTAAAAAAAAAAAAAAAAAAAAAGTGTGAATTTAATTTTTATTGGTGCGAACTTATTTAAAATATCATTTGCATTAAAAGATAATATCTAAATTAAGTGCACGTATCTAATAACATAAAAAAATATATTATTCCAAAAAATCAAATTTATTATTAAAAAAATAACAACATATTTTTAAAAAATAGCCTTTTCAGATTTTTTAATTAATATCCCAGCTGATTAAAGTTGTACAACTTCAAGAACGTCATCATTTAAATTTAATGTAATATAATAACTTTTATTCAATATCAATAAAAGAATTAACGTGACAATCATCCTAACCTGAAATTAAAAAAAAATTGTGAAAAGCAGCTGTTTATTTAAAATGCCTACATTAACGAAATATTTTTAAAATACAGTTAGGTAACATGCAATCGCGTGCTTTATTCAACTTTAGAATATAACCTTGATTTGTACCTGCGGCGATTCAAGAAACTGTTGCAATCGGAAAAATGAGCCCGAAAATTAGCGTTTTCACAGTTTTTAATTAATATCTCAGCTGATTAACGTCCTACGAAGATGAGAATGGTATCATTGGATTCGTAGAATTTTTTGGAATCCGCAGACACCTGCCTCGAATTCCAACTCAGCGCCGTTCCATAGATATTTAAGAAAAAAGAAATTGACACGTCACCTTTCGCCAGCACAAATCTCGAGCGGAAGCAATTGTCATCCCCCCGGCGCTTTCGAAAAAGCAATTTTATCTCAGCTAATTCCGAGACGGTTGCCACTCCGAAAAATGAAATAACGTTTTCGCAGTTTTTAATTAATAACTCCGCCGATTATTGTCTTACGAAGATGGGACCGGTATCGATGGATTCGTTGATTTTTTTCGAATACGGGGATATGCGTTTCGAATCGCAACTCGGAGCCGTTCCGCAGATATTCGAGAAAAACGAATTTGGCACTCGGCCAAATCCCTAAAATAGGGGAAACCCGTGAAAGAAAGTGCAAAACGTAGGGAAATGTAGGGAAAAAATCAGTTTTTAATTAATATCTCGGCTAATTAAAGTCGCACGAAGATGCCGATGGTCAATCCGGCGAGCCACGGGCATTCTGAATCCAACGGTACCTTCCGCTAAGCTCTACACCCAGCCGTTCCCGAGGAGATGATGTTACAAACACACAAACAGACAGAGGCACACAGATTTTAATAGTATAGACTAGCGGGCAAGCCCGCCAGCTGAGCGGGCTGAAGCCCGCTTATCATTGTTCGTTTTTAAAAGATATCCTATGTTAAATTTGGCCGGTATTGAAAAGTTGAACCGAACTACCATTTTTAGCGGCATTCCGCGGGCTTCCCCCGCTTTTTTCACCTATGCATCCAGAAGTTACCGCATACACTATACATATGCGGAAAATCACGAAAACACCCATGCTTCCAGCCCTTTCGCGGGTATTCGAAATTTGGACCGAAATACCAGTGTTCAGCGCTTTTGGGCGGGAGCCCGCCCAAAACAGTGTTCACGTGTGCATGCAAAAGATACTGCGTACACCGTACACATGCGTAAAATCACGAAAACACCCCTCCAGCCAGCCCGCTGCCGATTCGAAAGTTGGACCGAAATACAATTTTTTAGCGATTTTGCGCGTGCTGTGCCCGCTTTATTCACGTATGCATGCTGAAGATGGTGCATAAACGATACACATGCGTAAAATCACGAAAACAAACATGGAGCCTGCCTGTTCGCCGGTATTCGAAAGTTGGACCGAATTACCAGTGTTATGTGGCTTTGCGCGGGCTCTGCCCGCTTTATTCACATATACACCCAGAAGATACTCCATACACTATACACATGCGTAAAATCACGAAAACACCCATGGAGCCAGCCAGTTCGTCGGGATTCGAAATTACCGCATTACCAGTATTCTGTGCCCGCTTTATTCACGTATGCATCCATGAGATACTTTATAAACGATACACATGCGAACAATCACGAAAACACCCATGCAGCCAGCCCGCTCGCCGAGATTCGAAAGTTTGAGGGAACTACCAGTGTTCAGCGGTTTTACCCGGTATTCGCGCGCTGTATTCACGTATGCATCCAAATTTTATATACAGTACCCCGGAATTCGAAAGTAGGACCGAAATACCAGTGTTCAGCGATTTTGTGGAGCGGGCTGCGCCCGCTTTATACACATAAGCATGGAGAGGATACTGCATAAACGATACACATGAGTTAAAGCAAGAAAACACCCGGGGAGCCAGCTCGTTCGCCGACAACGAAAGTTGGATCGAACTACCAGCGTTAAGAGGTTTTGAGCAGGCTGCGCCCACTTTTATCACATATGCATCCAGAAATCACTTTATACACTATACACATGCGGAAAATCAGGAAAACACCCATGCAGCCAGCCCGCTCGCAGAGATTCGAATGTTTGACCGAACTACCAGTGTTCAGCGGTTTTACCCGGTATCCGCGCGCTGTATTCACGTATGCGACCAAATTTTATGTACAGTACCCCGGAATTCGAAAGTTGGACCGAACTACCAGTGTTCTGTAGTTTTGCGCGGGCTGCTCCCGCTTTATTCAAGTATGCATGCAGAAGATACCGCATACACGTTACACATGCGAAAAATCCCGAAAACACACATTGAGCCAACACGGTCGCTTGGATTCGAAAGTTGGACCGAACTACCAGTAATCAGAGGTTTTGAGCGAATTTCGGCCGCTTTATTCACTTATGCATCCAGAAGATGCTGCGTACACGAGGCACATGCGTAAAATCACGCAAACACCCATGGACCCAGCCCGTTCGCCGGGATTCGAAATTAGGACCGAACTACCAGAGTTCAGCTTTATTCATTTATGCATCCAGAAGACACTGCATACACAACAGATATGCGTAAAATCACAAAAAACATGAGTGTAGCCTGCCTGCTCACCGGGATTCGAAAGTTACCGTATACCATCTCAAAGGAGCAAAGAAAAATCTTTAATCTAAAAAAAAAAAAAAAAAAAAAGTGTGAATTTAATTTTTATTGGTGCGAACTTATTTAAAATATCATTTGCATTAAAAGATAATATCTAAATTAAGTGCACGTATCTAATAACATAAAAAAATATATTATTCCAAAAAATCAAATTTATTATTAAAAAAATAACAACATATTTTTAAAAAATAGCCTTTTCAGATTTTTTAATTAATATCCCAGCTGATTAAAGTTGTACAACTTCAAGAACGTCATCATTTAAATTTAATGTAATATAATAACTTTTATTCAATATCAATAAAAGAATTAACGTGACAATCATCCTAACCTGAAATTAAAAAAAAATTGTGAAAAGCAGCTGTTTATTTAAAATGCCTACATTAACGAAATATTTTTAAAATACAGTTAGGTAACATGCAATCGCGTGCTTTATTCAACTTTAGAATATAACCTTGATTTGTACCTGCGGCGATTCAAAAAACTGTTGCAATCGGAAAAATGAGCCCGAAAATTAGCGTTTTCACAGTTTTTAATTAATATCTCAGCTGATTAACGTCCTACGAAGATGAGAATGGTATCATTGGATTCGTAGAATTTTTTGGAATCCGCAGACACCTGCCTCGAATTCCAACTCAGCGCCGTTCCATAGATATTTAAGAAAAAAGAAATTGACACGTCACCTTTCGCCAGCACAAATCTCGAGCGGAAGCAATTGTCATCCCCCCGGCGCTTTCGAAAAAGCAATTTTATCTCAGCTAATTCCGAGACGGTTGCCACTCCGAAAAATGAAATAACGTTTTCGCAGTTTTTAATTAATAACTCCGCCGATTATTGTCTTACGAAGATGGGACCGGTATCGATGGATTCGTTGATTTTTTTCGAATACGGGGATATGCGTTTCGAATCGCAACTCGGAGCCGTTCCGCAGATATTCGAGAAAAACGAATTTGGCACTCGGCCAAATCCCTAAAATAGGGGAAACCCGTGAAAGAAAGTGCAAAACGTAGGGAAATGTAGGGAAAAAATCAGTTTTTAATTAATATCTCGGCTAATTAAAGTCGCACGAAGATGCCGATGGTCAATCCGGCGAGCCACGGGCATTCTGAATCCAACGGTACCTTCCGCTAAGCTCTACACCCAGCCGTTCCCGAGGAGATGATGTTACAAACACACAAACAGACAGAGGCACACAGATTTTAATAGTATAGACTAGCGGGCAAGCCCGCCAGCTGAGCGGGCTGAAGCCCGCTTATCATTGTTCGTTTTTAAAAGATATCCTATGTTAAATTTGGCCGGTATTGAAAAGTTGAACCGAACTACCATTTTTAGGGGCATTCCGCGGGCTTCCCCCGCTTTTTTCACCTATGCATCCAGAAGTTACCGCATACACTATACATATGCGGAAAATCACGAAAACACCCATGCTTCCAGCCCTTTCGCGGGTATTCGAAATTTGGACCGAAATACCAGTGTTCAGCGCTTTTGGGCGGGAGCCCGCCCAAAACAGTGTTCACGTGTGCATGCAAAAGATACTGCGTACACCGTACACATGCGTAAAATCACGAAAACACCCCTCCAGCCAGCCCGCTGCCGATTCGAAAGTTGGACCGAAATACAATTTTTTAGCGATTTTGCGCGTGCTGTGCCCGCTTTATTCACGTATGCATGCTGAAGATGGTGCATAAACGATACACATGCGTAAAATCACGAAAACAAACATGGAGCCTGCCTGTTCGCCGGTATTCGAAAGTTGGACCGAATTACCAGTGTTATGTGGCTTTGCGCGGGCTCTGCCCGCTTTATTCACATATACACCCAGAAGATACTCCATACACTATACACATGCGTAAAATCACGAAAACACCCATGGAGCCAGCCAGTTCGTCGGGATTCGAAATTACCGCATTACCAGTATTCTGTGCCCGCTTTATTCACGTATGCATCCATGAGATACTTTATAAACGATACACATGCGAACAATCACGAAAACACCCATGCAGCCAGCCCGCTCGCCGAGATTCGAAAGTTTGAGGGAACTACCAGTGTTCAGCGGTTTTACCCGGTATTCGCGCGCTGTATTCACGTATGCATCCAAATTTTATATACAGTACCCCGGAATTCGAAAGTAGGACCGAAATACCAGTGTTCAGCGATTTTGTGGAGCGGGCTGCGCCCGCTTTATACACATAAGCATGGAGAGGATACTGCATAAACGATACACATGAGTTAAAGCAAGAAAACACCCGGGGAGCCAGCTCGTTCGCCGACAACGAAAGTTGGATCGAACTACCAGCGTTAAGAGGTTTTGAGCAGGCTGCGCCCACTTTTATCACATATGCATCCAGAAATCACTTTATACACTATACACATGCGGAAAATCAGGAAAACACCCATGCAGCCAGCCCGCTCGCAGAGATTCGAATGTTTGACCGAACTACCAGTGTTCAGCGGTTTTACCCGGTATCCGCGCGCTGTATTCACGTATGCGACCAAATTTTATGTACAGTACCCCGGAATTCGAAAGTTGGACCGAACTACCAGTGTTCTGTAGTTTTGCGCGGGCTGCTCCCGCTTTATTCAAGTATGCATGCAGAAGATACCGCATACACGTTACACATGCGAAAAATCCCGAAAACACACATTGAGCCAACACGGTCGCTTGGATTCGAAAGTTGGACCGAACTACCAGTAATCAGAGGTTTTGAGCGAATTTCGGCCGCTTTATTCACTTATGCATCCAGAAGATGCTGCGTACACGAGGCACATGCGTAAAATCACGCAAACACCCATGGACCCAGCCCGTTCGCCGGGATTCGAAATTAGGACCGAACTACCAGAGTTCAGCTTTATTCATTTATGCATCCAGAAGACACTGCATACACAACAGATATGCGTAAAATCACAAAAAACATGAGTGTAGCCTGCCTGCTCACCGGGATTCGAAAGTTACCGTATACCATCTCAAAGGAGCAAAGAAAAATCTTTAATCTAAAAAAAAAAAAAAAAAAAAAAAGTGTGAATTTAATTTTTATTGGTGCGAACTTATTTAAAATATCATTTGCATTAAAAGATAATATCTAAATTAAGTGCACGTATCTAATAACATAAAAAAATATATTATTCCAAAAAATCAAATTTATTATTAAAAAAATAACAACATATTTTTAAAAAATAGCCTTTTCAGATTTTTTAATTAATATCCCAGCTGATTAAAGTTGTACAACTTCAAGAACGTCATCATTTAAATTTAATGTAATATAATAACTTTTATTCAATATCAATAAAAGAATTAACGTGACAATCATCCTAACCTGAAATTAAAAAAAAATTGTGAAAAGCAGCTGTTTATTTAAAATGCCTACATTAACGAAATATTTTTAAAATACAGTTAGGTAACATGCAATCGCGTGCTTTATTCAACTTTAGAATATAACCTTGATTTGTACCTGCGGCGATTCAAAAAACTGTTGCAATCGGAAAAATGAGCCCGAAAATTAGCGTTTTCACAGTTTTTAATTAATATCTCAGCTGATTAACGTCCTACGAAGATGAGAATGGTATCATTGGATTCGTAGAATTTTTTGGAATCCGCAGACACCTGCCTCGAATTCCAACTCAGCGCCGTTCCATAGATATTTAAGAAAAAAGAAATTGACACGTCACCTTTCGCCAGCACAAATCTCGAGCGGAAGCAATTGTCATCCCCCCGGCGCTTTCGAAAAAGCAATTTTATCTCAGCTAATTCCGAGACGGTTGCCACTCCGAAAAATGAAATAACGTTTTCGCAGTTTTTAATTAATAACTCCGCCGATTATTGTCTTACGAAGATGGGACCGGTATCGATGGATTCGTTGATTTTTTTCGAATACGGGGATATGCGTTTCGAATCGCAACTCGGAGCCGTTCCGCAGATATTCGAGAAAAACGAATTTGGCACTCGGCCAAATCCCTAAAATAGGGGAAACCCGTGAAAGAAAGTGCAAAACGTAGGGAAATGTAGGGAAAAAATCAGTTTTTAATTAATATCTCGGCTAATTAAAGTCGCACGAAGATGCCGATGGTCAATCCGGCGAGCCACGGGCATTCTGAATCCAACGGTACCTTCCGCTAAGCTCTACACCCAGCCGTTCCCGAGGAGATGATGTTACAAACACACAAACAGACAGAGGCACACAGATTTTAATAGTATAGACTAGCGGGCAAGCCCGCCAGCTGAGCGGGCTGAAGCCCGCTTATCATTGTTCGTTTTTAAAAGATATCCTATGTTAAATTTGGCCGGTATTGAAAAGTTGAACCGAACTACCATTTTTAGCGGCATTCCGCGGGCTTCCCCCGCTTTTTTCACCTATGCATCCAGAAGTTACCGCATACACTATACATATGCGGAAAATCACGAAAACACCCATGCTTCCAGCCCTTTCGCGGGTATTCGAAATTTGGACCGAAATACCAGTGTTCAGCGCTTTTGGGCGGGAGCCCGCCCAAAACAGTGTTCACGTGTGCATGCAAAAGATACTGCGTACACCGTACACATGCGTAAAATCACGAAAACACCCCTCCAGCCAGCCCGCTGCCGATTCGAAAGTTGGACCGAAATACAATTTTTTAGCGATTTTGCGCGTGCTGTGCCCGCTTTATTCACGTATGCATGCTGAAGATGGTGCATAAACGATACACATGCGTAAAATCACGAAAACAAACATGGAGCCTGCCTGTTCGCCGGTATTCGAAAGTTGGACCGAATTACCAGTGTTATGTGGCTTTGCGCGGGCTCTGCCCGCTTTATTCACATATACACCCAGAAGATACTCCATACACTATACACATGCGTAAAATCACGAAAACACCCATGGAGCCAGCCAGTTCGTCGGGATTCGAAATTACCGCATTACCAGTATTCTGTGCCCGCTTTATTCACGTATGCATCCATGAGATACTTTATAAACGATACACATGCGAACAATCACGAAAACACCCATGCAGCCAGCCCGCTCGCCGAGATTCGAAAGTTTGAGGGAACTACCAGTGTTCAGCGGTTTTACCCGGTATTCGCGCGCTGTATTCACGTATGCATCCAAATTTTATATACAGTACCCCGGAATTCGAAAGTAGGACCGAAATACCAGTGTTCAGCGATTTTGTGGAGCGGGCTGCGCCCGCTTTATACACATAAGCATGGAGAGGATACTGCATAAACGATACACATGAGTTAAAGCAAGAAAACACCCGGGGAGCCAGCTCGTTCGCCGACAACGAAAGTTGGATCGAACTACCAGCGTTAAGAGGTTTTGAGCAGGCTGCGCCCACTTTTATCACATATGCATCCAGAAATCACTTTATACACTATACACATGCGGAAAATCAGGAAAACACCCATGCAGCCAGCCCGCTCGCAGAGATTCGAATGTTTGACCGAACTACCAGTGTTCAGCGGTTTTACCCGGTATCCGCGCGCTGTATTCACGTATGCGACCAAATTTTATGTACAGTACCCCGGAATTCGAAAGTTGGACCGAACTACCAGTGTTCTGTAGTTTTGCGCGGGCTGCTCCCGCTTTATTCAAGTATGCATGCAGAAGATACCGCATACACGTTACACATGCGAAAAATCCCGAAAACACACATTGAGCCAACACGGTCGCTTGGATTCGAAAGTTGGACCGAACTACCAGTAATCAGAGGTTTTGAGCGAATTTCGGCCGCTTTATTCACTTATGCATCCAGAAGATGCTGCGTACACGAGGCACATGCGTAAAATCACGCAAACACCCATGGACCCAGCCCGTTCGCCGGGATTCGAAATTAGGACCGAACTACCAGAGTTCAGCTTTATTCATTTATGCATCCAGAAGACACTGCATACACAACAGATATGCGTAAAATCACAAAAAACATGAGTGTAGCCTGCCTGCTCACCGGGATTCGAAAGTTACCGTATACCATCTCAAAGGAGCAAAGAAATATCTTTAATCTAAAAAAAAAAAAAAAAAAAAAAGTGTGAATTTAATTTTTATTGGTGCGAACTTATTTAAAATATCATTTGCATTAAAAGATAATATCTAAATTAAGTGCACGTATCTAATAACATAAAAAAATATATTATTCCAAAAAATCAAATTTATTATTAAAAAAATAACAACATATTTTTAAAAAATAGCCTTTTCAGATTTTTTAATTAATATCCCAGCTGATTAAAGTTGTACAACTTCAAGAACGTCATCATTTAAATTTAATGTAATATAATAACTTTTATTCAATATCAATAAAAGAATTAACGTGACAATCATCCTAACCTGAAATTAAAAAAAAATTGTGAAAAGCAGCTGTTTATTTAAAATGCCTACATTAACGAAATATTTTTAAAATACAGTTAGGTAACATGCAATCGCGTGCTTTATTCAACTTTAGAATATAACCTTGATTTGTACCTGCGGCGATTCAAAAAACTGTTGCAATCGGAAAAATGAGCCCGAAAATTAGCGTTTTCACAGTTTTTAATTAATATCTCAGCTGATTAACGTCCTACGAAGATGAGAATGGTATCATTGGATTCGTAGAATTTTTTGGAATCCGCAGACACCTGCCTCGAATTCCAACTCAGCGCCGTTCCATAGATATTTAAGAAAAAAGAAATTGACACGTCACCTTTCGCCAGCACAAATCTCGAGCGGAAGCAATTGTCATCCCCCCGGCGCTTTCGAAAAAGCAATTTTATCTCAGCTAATTCCGAGACGGTTGCCACTCCGAAAAATGAAATAACGTTTTCGCAGTTTTTAATTAATAACTCCGCCGATTATTGTCTTACGAAGATGGGACCGGTATCGATGGATTCGTTGATTTTTTTCGAATACGGGGATATGCGTTTCGAATCGCAACTCGGAGCCGTTCCGCAGATATTCGAGAAAAACGAATTTGGCACTCGGCCAAATCCCTAAAATAGGGGAAACCCGTGAAAGAAAGTGCAAAACGTAGGGAAATGTAGGGAAAAAATCAGTTTTTAATTAATATCTCGGCTAATTAAAGTCGCACGAAGATGCCGATGGTCAATCCGGCGAGCCACGGGCATTCTGAATCCAACGGTACCTTCCGCTAAGCTCTACACCCAGCCGTTCCCGAGGAGATGATGTTACAAACACACAAACAGACAGAGGCACACAGATTTTAATAGTATAGACTAGCGGGCAAGCCCGCCAGCTGAGCGGGCTGAAGCCCGCTTATCATTGTTCGTTTTTAAAAGATATCCTATGTTAAATTTGGCCGGTATTGAAAAGTTGAACCGAACTACCATTTTTAGGGGCATTCCGCGGGCTTCCCCCGCTTTTTTCACCTATGCATCCAGAAGTTACCGCATACACTATACATATGCGGAAAATCACGAAAACACCCATGCTTCCAGCCCTTTCGCGGGTATTCGAAATTTGGACCGAAATACCAGTGTTCAGCGCTTTTGGGCGGGAGCCCGCCCAAAACAGTGTTCACGTGTGCATGCAAAAGATACTGCGTACACCGTACACATGCGTAAAATCACGAAAACACCCCTCCAGCCAGCCCGCTGCCGATTCGAAAGTTGGACCGAAATACAATTTTTTAGCGATTTTGCGCGTGCTGTGCCCGCTTTATTCACGTATGCATGCTGAAGATGGTGCATAAACGATACACATGCGTAAAATCACGAAAACAAACATGGAGCCTGCCTGTTCGCCGGTATTCGAAAGTTGGACCGAATTACCAGTGTTATGTGGCTTTGCGCGGGCTCTGCCCGCTTTATTCACATATACACCCAGAAGATACTCCATACACTATACACATGCGTAAAATCACGAAAACACCCATGGAGCCAGCCAGTTCGTCGGGATTCGAAATTACCGCATTACCAGTATTCTGTGCCCGCTTTATTCACGTATGCATCCATGAGATACTTTATAAACGATACACATGCGAACAATCACGAAAACACCCATGCAGCCAGCCCGCTCGCCGAGATTCGAAAGTTTGAGGGAACTACCAGTGTTCAGCGGTTTTACCCGGTATTCGCGCGCTGTATTCACGTATGCATCCAAATTTTATATACAGTACCCCGGAATTCGAAAGTAGGACCGAAATACCAGTGTTCAGCGATTTTGTGGAGCGGGCTGCGCCCGCTTTATACACATAAGCATGGAGAGGATACTGCATAAACGATACACATGAGTTAAAGCAAGAAAACACCCGGGGAGCCAGCTCGTTCGCCGACAACGAAAGTTGGATCGAACTACCAGCGTTAAGAGGTTTTGAGCAGGCTGCGCCCACTTTTATCACATATGCATCCAGAAATCACTTTATACACTATACACATGCGGAAAATCAGGAAAACACCCATGCAGCCAGCCCGCTCGCAGAGATTCGAATGTTTGACCGAACTACCAGTGTTCAGCGGTTTTACCCGGTATCCGCGCGCTGTATTCACGTATGCGACCAAATTTTATGTACAGTACCCCGGAATTCGAAAGTTGGACCGAACTACCAGTGTTCTGTAGTTTTGCGCGGGCTGCTCCCGCTTTATTCAAGTATGCATGCAGAAGATACCGCATACACGTTACACATGCGAAAAATCCCGAAAACACACATTGAGCCAACACGGTCGCTTGGATTCGAAAGTTGGACCGAACTACCAGTAATCAGAGGTTTTGAGCGAATTTCGGCCGCTTTATTCACTTATGCATCCAGAAGATGCTGCGTACACGAGGCACATGCGTAAAATCACGCAAACACCCATGGACCCAGCCCGTTCGCCGGGATTCGAAATTAGGACCGAACTACCAGAGTTCAGCTTTATTCATTTATGCATCCAGAAGACACTGCATACACAACAGATATGCGTAAAATCACAAAAAACATGAGTGTAGCCTGCCTGCTCACCGGGATTCGAAAGTTACCGTATACCATCTCAAAGGAGCAAAGAAAAATCTTTAATCTAAAAAAAAAAAAAAAAAAAAAGTGTGAATTTAATTTTTATTGGTGCGAACTTATTTAAAATATCATTTGCATTAAAAGATAATATCTAAATTAAGTGCACGTATCTAATAACATAAAAAAATATATTATTCCAAAAAATCAAATTTATTATTAAAAAAATAACAACATATTTTTAAAAAATAGCCTTTTCAGATTTTTTAATTAATATCCCAGCTGATTAAAGTTGTACAACTTCAAGAACGTCATCATTTAAATTTAATGTAATATAATAACTTTTATTCAATATCAATAAAAGAATTAACGTGACAATCATCCTAACCTGAAATTAAAAAAAAATTGTGAAAAGCAGCTGTTTATTTAAAATGCCTACATTAACGAAATATTTTTAAAATACAGTTAGGTAACATGCAATCGCGTGCTTTATTCAACTTTAGAATATAACCTTGATTTGTACCTGCGGCGATTCAAAAAACTGTTGCAATCGGAAAAATGAGCCCGAAAATTAGCGTTTTCACAGTTTTTAATTAATATCTCAGCTGATTAACGTCCTACGAAGATGAGAATGGTATCATTGGATTCGTAGAATTTTTTGGAATCCGCAGACACCTGCCTCGAATTCCAACTCAGCGCCGTTCCATAGATATTTAAGAAAAAAGAAATTGACACGTCACCTTTCGCCAGCACAAATCTCGAGCGGAAGCAATTGTCATCCCCCCGGCGCTTTCGAAAAAGCAATTTTATCTCAGCTAATTCCGAGACGGTTGCCACTCCGAAAAATGAAATAACGTTTTCGCAGTTTTTAATTAATAACTCCGCCGATTATTGTCTTACGAAGATGGGACCGGTATCGATGGATTCGTTGATTTTTTTCGAATACGGGGATATGCGTTTCGAATCGCAACTCGGAGCCGTTCCGCAGATATTCGAGAAAAACGAATTTGGCACTCGGCCAAATCCCTAAAATAGGGGAAACCCGTGAAAGAAAGTGCAAAACGTAGGGAAACGTAGGGAGAAAATCAGTTTTTAATTAATATCTCGGCTAATTAAAGTCGCACGAAGATGCCGATGGTCAATATGGCGAGCCACGGGCATTCTGAATCCAACGGTACCTTCCGCTAAGCTCTACACCCAGCCGTTCCCGAGGAGATGATGTTACAAACACACAAACAGACAGAGGCACACAGATTTTAATAGTATAGACTAGCGGGCAAGCCCGCCAGCTGAGCGGGCTGAAGCCCGCTTATCATTGTTCGTTTTTAAAAGATATCCTATGTTAAATTTGGCCGGTATTGAAAAGTTGAACCGAACTACCATTTTTTAGCGGCATTCCGCGGGCTTCCCCCGCTTTTTAACTTTTGCATCCAGAAGTTACCGCATACACTATACATATGCGGAAAATCACGAAAACACCCATGCTTCCAGCCCTTTCGCGGGTATTCGAAATTTGGACCGAAATACCAGTGTTCAGCGCTTTTGGGCGGGAGCCCGCCCAAAACAGTGTTCACGTGTGCATGCAAAAGATACTGCGTACACCGTACACATGCGTAAAATCACGAAAACACCCCTCCAGCCAGCCCGCTGCCGATTCGAAAGTTGGACCGAAATACAATTTTTTAGCGATTTTGCGCGTGCTGTGCCCGCTTTATTCACGTATGCATGCTGAAGATGGTGCATAAACGATACACATGCGTAAAATCACGAAAACAAACATGGAGCCTGCCTGTTCGCCGGTATTCGAGAGTTGGACCGAATTACCAGTGTTATGTGGCTTTGCGCGGGCTCTGCCCGCTTTATTCACATATACACCCAGAAGATACTCCATACACTATACACATGCGTAAAATCACGAAAACACCCATGGAGCCAGCCAGTTCGTCGGGATTCGAAATTACCGCATTACCAGTATTCTGTGCCCGCTTTATTCACGTATGCATCCATGAGATACTTTATAAACGATACACATGCGAACAATCACGAAAACACCCATGCAGCCAGCCCGCTCGCCGAGATTCGAAAGTTTGAGGGAACTACCAGTGTTCAGCGGTTTTACCCGGTATTCGCGCGCTGTATTCACGTATGCATCCAAATTTTATATACAGTACCCCGGAATTCGAAAGTAGGACCGAAATACCAGTGTTCAGCGATTTTGTGGAGCGGGCTGCGCCCGCTTTATACACATAAGCATGGAGAGGATACTGCATAAACGATACACATGAGTTAAAGCAAGAAAACACCCGGGGAGCCAGCTCGTTCGCCGACACCGAAAGTTGGATCGAACTACCAGCGTTAAGAGGTTTTGAGCAGGCTGCGCCCACTTTTATCACATATGCATCCAGAAATCACTTTATACACTATACACATGCGGAAAATCAGGAAAACACCCATGCAGCCAGCCCGCTCGCAGAGATTCGAATGTTTGACCGAACTACCAGTGTTCAGCGGTTTTACCCGGTATCCGCGCGCTGTATTCACGTATGCGACCAAATTTTATGTACAGTACCCCGGAATTCGAAAGTTGGACCGAACTACCAGTGTTCTGTAGTTTTGCGCGGGCTGCTCCCGCTTTATTCAAGTATGCATGCAGAAGATACCGCATACACGTTACACATGCGAAAAATCCCGAAAACACACATTGAGCCAACACGGTCGCTTGGATTCGAAAGTTGGACCGAACTACCAGTAATCAGAGGTTTTGAGCGAATTTCGGCCGCTTTATTCACTTATGCATCCAGAAGATGCTGCGTACACGAGGCACATGCGTAAAATCACGCAAACACCCATGGACCCAGCCCGTTCGCCGGGATTCGAAATTAGGACCGAACTACCAGAGTTCAGCTTTATTCATTTATGCATCCAGAAGACACTGCATACACAACAGATATGCGTAAAATCACAAAAAACATGAGTGTAGCCTGCCTGCTCACCGGGATTCGAAAGTTACCGTATACCATCTCAAAGGAGCAAAGAAAAATCTTTAATCTAAAAAAAAAAAAAAAAAAAAAAGTGTGAATTTAATTTTTATTGGTGCGAACTTATTTAAAATATCATTTGCATTAAAAGATAATATCTAAATTAAGTGCACGTATCTAATAACATAAAAAAATATATTATTCCAAAAAATCAAATTTATTATTAAAAAAATAACAACATATTTTTAAAAAATAGCCTTTTCAGATTTTTTAATTAATATCCCAGCTGATTAAAGTTGTACAACTTCAAGAACGTCATCATTTAAATTTAATGTAATATAATAACTTTTATTCAATATCAATAAAAGAATTAACGTGACAATCATCCTAACCTGAAATTAAAAAAAAATTGTGAAAAGCAGCTGTTTATTTAAAATGCCTACATTAACGAAATATTTTTAAAATACAGTTAGGTAACATGCAATCGCGTGCTTTATTCAACTTTAGAATATAACCTTGATTTGTACCTGCGGCGATTCAAAAAACTGTTGCAATCGGAAAAATGAGCCCGAAAATTAGCGTTTTCACAGTTTTTAATTAATATCTCAGCTGATTAACGTCCTACGAAGATGAGAATGGTATCATTGGATTCGTAGAATTTTTTGGAATCCGCAGACACCTGCCTCGAATTCCAACTCAGCGCCGTTCCATAGATATTTAAGAAAAAAGAAATTGACACGTCACCTTTCGCCAGCACAAATCTCGAGCGGAAGCAATTGTCATCCCCCCGGCGCTTTCGAAAAAGCAATTTTATCTCAGCTAATTCCGAGACGGTTGCCACTCCGAAAAATGAAATAACGTTTTCGCAGTTTTTAATTAATAACTCCGCCGATTATTGTCTTACGAAGATGGGACCGGTATCGATGGATTCGTTGATTTTTTTCGAATACGGGGATATGCGTTTCGAATCGCAACTCGGAGCCGTTCCGCAGATATTCGAGAAAAACGAATTTGGCACTCGGCCAAATCCCTAAAATAGGGGAAACCCGTGAAAGAAAGTGCAAAACGTAGGGAAACGTAGGGAGAAAATCAGTTTTTAATTAATATCTCGGCTAATTAAAGTCGCACGAAGATGCCGATGGTCAATATGGCGAGCCACGGGCATTCTGAATCCAACGGTACCTTCCGCTAAGCTCTACACCCAGCCGTTCCCGAGGAGATGATGTTACAAACACACAAACAGACAGAGGCACACAGATTTTAATAGTATAGACTAGCGGGCAAGCCCGCCAGCTGAGCGGGCTGAAGCCCGCTTATCATTGTTCGTTTTTAAAAGATATCCTATGTTAAATTTGGCCGGTATTGAAAAGTTGAACCGAACTACCATTTTTTAGCGGCATTCCGCGGGCTTCCCCCGCTTTTTAACTTTTGCATCCAGAAGTTACCGCATACACTATACATATGCGGAAAATCACGAAAACACCCATGCTTCCAGCCCTTTCGCGGGTATTCGAAATTTGGACCGAAATACCAGTGTTCAGCGCTTTTGGGCGGGAGCCCGCCCAAAACAGTGTTCACGTGTGCATGCAAAAGATACTGCGTACACCGTACACATGCGTAAAATCACGAAAACACCCCTCCAGCCAGCCCGCTGCCGATTCGAAAGTTGGACCGAAATACAATTTTTTAGCGATTTTGCGCGTGCTGTGCCCGCTTTATTCACGTATGCATGCTGAAGATGGTGCATAAACGATACACATGCGTAAAATCACGAAAACAAACATGGAGCCTGCCTGTTCGCCGGTATTCGAGAGTTGGACCGAATTACCAGTGTTATGTGGCTTTGCGCGGGCTCTGCCCGCTTTATTCACATATACACCCAGAAGATACTCCATACACTATACACATGCGTAAAATCACGAAAACACCCATGGAGCCAGCCAGTTCGTCGGGATTCGAAATTACCGCATTACCAGTATTCTGTGCCCGCTTTATTCACGTATGCATCCATGAGATACTTTATAAACGATACACATGCGAACAATCACGAAAACACCCATGCAGCCAGCCCGCTCGCCGAGATTCGAAAGTTTGAGGGAACTACCAGTGTTCAGCGGTTTTACCCGGTATTCGCGCGCTGTATTCACGTATGCATCCAAATTTTATATACAGTACCCCGGAATTCGAAAGTAGGACCGAAATACCAGTGTTCAGCGATTTTGTGGAGCGGGCTGCGCCCGCTTTATACACATAAGCATGGAGAGGATACTGCATAAACGATACACATGAGTTAAAGCAAGAAAACACCCGGGGAGCCAGCTCGTTCGCCGACACCGAAAGTTGGATCGAACTACCAGCGTTAAGAGGTTTTGAGCAGGCTGCGCCCACTTTTATCACATATGCATCCAGAAATCACTTTATACACTATACACATGCGGAAAATCAGGAAAACACCCATGCAGCCAGCCCGCTCGCAGAGATTCGAATGTTTGACCGAACTACCAGTGTTCAGCGGTTTTACCCGGTATCCGCGCGCTGTATTCACGTATGCGACCAAATTTTATGTACAGTACCCCGGAATTCGAAAGTTGGACCGAACTACCAGTGTTCTGTAGTTTTGCGCGGGCTGCTCCCGCTTTATTCAAGTATGCATGCAGAAGATACCGCATACACGTTACACATGCGAAAAATCCCGAAAACACACATTGAGCCAACACGGTCGCTTGGATTCGAAAGTTGGACCGAACTACCAGTAATCAGAGGTTTTGAGCGAATTTCGGCCGCTTTATTCACTTATGCATCCAGAAGATGCTGCGTACACGAGGCACATGCGTAAAATCACGCAAACACCCATGAACCCAGCCCGTTCGCCGGGATTCGAAATTAGGACCGAACTACCAGAGTTCAGCTTTATTCATTTATGCATCCAGAAGACACTGCATACACAACAGATATGCGTAAAATCACAAAAAACATGAGTGTAGCCTGCCTGCTCACCGGGATTCGAAAGTTACCGTATACCATCTCAAAGGAGCAAAGAAAAATCTTTAATCTAAAAAAAAAAAAAAAAGTGTGAATTTAATTTTTATTGGTGCGAACTTATTTAAAATATCATTTGCATTAAAAGATAATATCTAAATTAAGTGCACGTATCTAATAACATAAAAAAATATATTATTCCAAAAAATCAAATTTATTATTAAAAAAATAACAACATATTTTTAAAAAATAGCCTTTTCAGATTTTTTAATTAATATCCCAGCTGATTAAAGTTGTACAACTTCAAGAACGTCATCATTTAAATTTAATGTAATATAATAACTTTTATTCAATATCAATAAAAGAATTAACGTGACAATCATCCTAACCTGAAATTAAAAAAAAATTGTGAAAAGCAGCTGTTTATTTAAAATGCCTACATTAACGAAATATTTTTAAAATACAGTTAGGTAACATGCAATCGCGTGCTTTATTCAACTTTAGAATATAACCTTGATTTGTATCTGCGGCGATTCAAGAAACTGTTGCAATCGGAAAAATGAGCCCGAAAATTAGCGTTTTCACAGTTTTTAATTAATATCTCAGCTGATTAACGTCCTACGAAGATGAGAATGGTATCATTGGATTCGTAGAATTTTTTGGAATCCGCAGACACCTGCCTCGAATTCCAACTCAGCGCCGTTCCATAGATATTTAAGAAAAAAGAAATTGACACGTGACCTTTCGCCAGCACAAATCTCGAGCGAAAGCAATTGTCATCCCCCCGGCGCTTTCGAAAAAGCAATTTTATCTCAGCTAATTCCGAGACGGTTGCCACTCCGAAAAATGAAATAACGTTTTCGCAGTTTTTGATTAATAACTCCGCCGATTATTGTCGTACGAAGATGGGACCGGTATCGACGGATTCGTTGATTTTTTTCGAATGCGGGGATATGCGTTTCGTATCGCAACTCAGAGCCGTTCCGCAGATATTCGAGAAAAACGAATTTGGCACTCGGCCAAATCCCTAAAACAGGGAAAACGGGTGAAAGAAAGTGCAAAACGTAGGGAAACGTAGGGGAAAAAGCAGTTTTTAATTAATATCTCGGCTAATTAAAGTCGCACGAAGATGCCGATGGTCAATATGGCGAGCCACGGGAATTCTGAATCCAACGGTACCTTCCGCTAAGCTCTACAACCAGCCGTTCCCGAGGAGATGATGTTACAAACACACAAACAGACAGAGGCACACAGATTTTAATAGTATAGACTAGCGGGCAAGCCCGCCAGCTGAGCGGGCTGAAGCCCGATTATCATTGTTCGTTTTTAAAAGATATCCTATGTTAAATTTGGCCGGTATTGAAAAGTTGAACCGAACTACCATTTTTTAGCGGCATTCCGCGGGCTTCCCCCGCTTTTTTAACCTATGCATCCAGAAGTTACCGCATACACTATACATATGCGGAAAATCACGAAAACACCCATGCTTCCAGCCCTTTCGCGGGTATTCGAAATTTGGACCGAAATACCAGTGTTCAGCGCTTTTGGGCGGGAGCCCGCCCAAAACAGTGTTCACGTGTGCATGCAAAAGATACTGCGTACACCGTACACATGCGTAAAATCACGAAAACACCCCTCCAGCCAGCCCGCTGCCGATTCGAAAGTTGGACCGAAATACAATTTTTCAGCGATTTTGCGCGTGCTGTGCCCGCTTTATTCACGTATGCATGCTGAAGATGGTGCATAAACGATACACATGCGTAAAATCACGAAAACAAACATGGAGCCTGCCTGTTCGCCGGTATTCGAAAGTTGGACCGAATTACCAGTGTTATGTGGCTTTGCGCGGGCTCTGCCCGCTTTATTCACATATACACCCAGAAGATACTCCATACACTATATACATGCGTAAAATCACGAAAACACCCATGGAGCCAGCCAGTTCGTCGGGATTCGAAATTACCGCATTACCAGTATTCTGTGCCCGCTTTATTCACGTATGCATCCATGAGATACTTTATAAACGATACACATGCGAACAATCACGAAAACACCCATGCAGCCAGCCCGCTCGCCGAGATTCGAAAGTTTGAGGGAACTACCAGCGTTCAGCGGTTTTACCCGGTATCCGCGCGCTGTATTCACGTATGCATCCAAATTTTATATACAGTACCCCGGAATTCGAAAGTAGGACCGAAATACCAGTGTTCAGCGATTTTGTGGAGCGGGCTGCGCCCGCTTTATACACATAAGCATGGAGAGGATACTGCATAAACGATACACATGAGTTAAAGCAAGAAAACACCCGGGGAGCCAGCTCGTTCGCCGACAACGAAAGTTGGATCGAACTACCAGCGTTAAGAGGTTTTGAGCAGGCTGCGCCCACTTTTATCACATATGCATCCAGAAATCACTTTATACACTATACACATGCGGAAAATCAGGAAAACACCCATGCAGCCAGCCCGCTCGCAGAGATTCGAATGTTTGACCGAACTACCAGTGTTCAGCGGTTTTACCCGGTATCCGCGCGCTGTATTCACGTATGCGACCAAATTTTATGTACAGTACCCCGGAATTCGAAAGTTGGACCGAACTACCAGTGTTCTGTAGTTTTGCGCGGGCTGCTCCCGCTTTATTCAAGTATGCATGCAGAAGATACCGCATACACGTTACACATGCGAAAAATCCCGAAAACACACATTGAGCCAACACGGTCGCTTGGATTCGAAAGTTGGACCGAACTACCAGTAATCAGAGGTTTTGAGCGAATTTCGGCCGCTTTATTCACTTATGCATCCAGAAGATGCTGCGTACACGAGGCACATGCGTAAAATCACGCAAACACCCATGGACCCAGCCCGTTCGCCGGGATTCGAAATTAGGACCGAACTACCAGAGTTCAGCTTTATTCATTTATGCATCCAGAAGACACTGCATACACAACAGATATGCGTAAAATCACAAAAAACATGAGTGTAGCCTGCCTGCTCACCGGGATTCGAAAGTTACCGTATACCATCGAAAACGGGCTGGGTCCATGGGTGTTGGCGGGATTTTACGCATGTGTACCGTGTATGCAGTATCTTCTGGATGAATTGGTGAATAAAGCGGATGAATCCCGCGAAAAAACGTTGAATGCTGGTAATTCGGTCCAACTTATGAATCCCGGCTAGCGGGTTGGCTGATTGCGTGTTTTCGTGATTTTAGGCATGTGTATCGTATACGGAGTATCTGCTGGATGAATACGTGAATAAAGGGGGCGTAACCCGGTCAAAACCGTTGAACGATGGTAGTTCGGTCCAACTTTGAATCCCAGCCAACACGCTGAATCTATGTGTGTTTCAGTGATTTTCCGCATGTGTAACGTGTATGCATTATCTTCTGGATGCGCACGGGAATAAAGCAGGGGGAACAAGCTCAAAACCCCTGAACACTGGTAGTTCGGTCCAACTTTCGAATACCGGCGAAATTACAATGGACATTGAACAATGAACATTGAACAATGAAAAGCCGGCTTCAGCCCGCTCAGCTGGCGGGCTTGCCCGCTAGTCTATACTATTAAAATCTGTGTGCCTCTGTCTGTTTGTGTGTTTGTAACATCATCTTCTCGGGAACGGCTGGGTGTAGAGCTTAGCGGAAGGTACCGTTGGATTCAGAATTCCCGTATCTCGCCATATTGACCATTGGCATCTTCGTGCGACTTTAATTAGCCGAGATATTAATTAAAAACTAATTTTTCCCTACGTTTTCGGCATTTCTTTCGCTTTCTTTGTTGGGTTTTTCCCTATTGAAGGGACATTTCTCCGCGGGAACTGGCGAAATTAAGGTACTGGAGCATTTTTAGTCATGTCGCTAATTAAGCGTCTAATTGGCCGATCAACTTGGGACAAACGGCATTCGTCGTTTGAAGATCCGCGAATTAAAAATTTCGAAATTTCAAGAAAATTGGATGATTGGTTCCCAAATTACGAATTTTCCTTAATTAAAGTAACTGAGTAGGAAAAATGCACAAAAAATACGTATCTCTCGATGTAACCGACCGATGTTTTTCAAATTTAGAATTTTGCACTTCCTGGATGCTCAAATGAACGTTAGCGTTGATTGTAAACTGTTTTGCTAATTAGGAGCCTAATTAGCAGGTTCATTAAAAAAGCGCTACTACTCTTATCTCCCCTTCCTAACTCTTCGTTGACGGCCTTCGAATCGGAAAGCGACGGGTGTCGGAGGGGGGAGATGGTATTCGCTCGACTGTTGAAATCGTCAAGGCCATTCGCGAGGGGTGAAATTAGCGTAGTGGCGCTTTTTTATTCATTATGCTAATTAAGCGTCTAATTGGCCGATCGACTTGGGACAAACGGCATCCGTCATTTGAAGATCCGAGAATTAAAAATTTCGAAATTTCAAGAAAATTGGATGATTGGTTCCCAAATTACGAATTTTCCTTAATTAAACAAAATGAGTCGGAAAAATGCACCAAAAATACGTATCTCCCGATCTAAGCGACCGATTTTTTTCAAATTTTGAATTTTGCACTTCCCGGATGCTCAAATGAACGTTAGCGTTGATTGTAAACTGTTTTGCTAATTAGGAGCCTAATTAGCAGGTTCATTATAAAAGCGCTACTACCTTTATCTCCCGTTCCTAACTCTTCGTTGACGGCCTTCGACTCGGAAAGCGACGGGTGTCCGGGGGGAGAGATTGTATCCGTTTGACTGTTGGAATCATCAAGGCCATTCGCCAGGGTTGAAATTAGCGTAGTGGCGCATTTTGATTCATTATGCTAATTAATCATCTAATTTGCCAATCCATCTAGAACAAAGAGCATCCTTCATCTGACCATCCATCGGTCGTAAATTTCTAAATTTGGAGCCGATCGCATGATTAGTTCCCGAGATACGAATATTTAGTGCATTTTTCTTAATAAGAGAAATTGAGCCGGAAAAATGCACAAAAATACGTAACTTTTGAAAGAATTAACCGATATCGTTCAAATTTTGAATTTTGCACTTCCCGCATGCTCAAATGAACGTTAGCGTTGATTGTAAACTGTTTTGCTAATTAGGAGCCTAATTAGAAGGTTCATTAAAAAAGCGCTACTACCTAACTCTTGGTTGAGGGCCTTCGACTCGAAAGCGACGGGTGTCGGGGAAGGGGAGATGGTTTCCGCAGGACTGTTGGAATCGTCAAGGACATTCGCCATGGATGAAATAGCGGAGGATTTTTATTCATTATGCTAATTAATCTTCTAATTTGCCAATCTCTCTGGAACAAAGACCAAACCTCTTTTCAAAATCTGGCAATTATAAGATTGTAAATTTCGAGCCGATCGGCCTGTTAGTTGCCGAGATATGTGTTTTTTGTGCATTTTTCGAACAATTCGTGATTTTTGGATCTGAATAAGAAAAGCAACTTTGAATAATACAATTTAATATTTCTAATAGCTTAAATCCGCGTGCTCATTTGTGTTACTGAGCTACGTAATCATTCACTGCTTTTGTTATTATATATAAGTTCATTAATATATATATATACTGTCGTATTTTTGGTAACAAAGGTTTCTGTTCGCTTAAAGCTAATATTAAATTTAATTTTAATTAAATTTTAATTGCAAAAAAATAAATAAAATATGAATAAACTATTTATTTAAATTCTGACTAAATTTTATTTTTCGTTCAGGGTTTTAAATTGAATTTCTGTTGCTTGAACATGGTATATGGAAAGTTTTCTTAATATAAATAATTATGGTTGATTAATTACATTAATATATATATTGATGCACTTTTGTGTGTGATTATGTTGAAGTTTATCAAAAGGAGTTTTAATAACGAATCTGCTGTTTGAATATTTTACCCGAAAAGTTTTGCGGTTACACTTGGCAAAAAGCCTGAGCAGTAAAATCGCTGAACACTGGTAGTTCAGTCCAAATTTCGAATCCCGGCAAACGGGTTGGCTCCATCAGTGTTTTCGTAATTTTGAGTATGAGTAACGTGTATGCAGTATATTGTGAATGCATACGTAAATAAAGCGGGCGCAGCCCACTAAACACTGGTAGTTCGGTCCAGCTTTCGAATAAAGGCGATCGGGCTGGCTGCATGGGTATTTTCGTGATTTTGGGTATGTTTATCGTGTATGCAGTATTTTCTGGACGTATACGCCAATAAAGCGGGCGCAGTCCGCGTTGAACACTGGTAGTTAAGTCCATCCTTCGAATACCAGCGAGCGGGCTGTCTGCATGCGTACTTTTGTGATTTAACGCATGTGTATCGTGGACGCAGTATCTTCTGGACGCATATGTGAATAAAGCGGCGCAGCCCGCTCAAAACCGCTGAACACTGGTAGTTCGGTCCAACTTTCGAATAGCCGTTAAAGAGCTGTCTGTATGGGTATTTTCGTGATTTCACGCACGTGTATCGTGTATGCAGTATCTTCTGGATGCATACGAGAATAGAGCGGGCGAAGCCCGCGCAAATCTGCTGATCACTGGTAGTTCGATCCAACTTTCGAATCTCGGCGAACAGGCTGCCTCCATGTATGTTTCATGATTTTCCGCATGTGTAATGTGTATGCAGTATCTTTTGGATGCATACGCGAATAAAGCGGGCGCAGCCCGGGTAAAATCGCTGAACACTGGTAGTTCGGACGAACTTTCGAATAAAGGCCAACGGGCTGGATCTATGGGTGTTTTCTTGAGTTTCCGCATGTGTGTCCTGTATGCAGTATATTCTGGATGCATAACTTAATAAAGCGGTCGCAGCCCGCCCAAAACCGCTAGACACTGGTAGTTCGTTCCAACTTTCGGCAAGCGGGCTGGGTGGAAGTTGTTTTCGTGATTTTACGCATGTGTAACGTGTATGCAGTATCTTCTCGATACATACGTGAGTTAAGCGAGCGCAGCCCGGGTAAAACCGGTGAACACTGGTATTTCGGTCCAACTTTCCTATACCGGGGAAATTTAACACGGGAACTCTTTTACACACGAGCAATATATAGCGGGCTTCAGCCCGCTCAGCTGGCGGGCTTGCCCGCTAGTCTATACTATTAAAATCTGTGCGCGTCTGTCTGTTTGTGTGTTTGTAACATCATCTTCTCAAGAACGGCTGGGTGTAGAGCTTAGCGGAAGGTACCGTTGGATTCAGAATTCCCGTGGCTCGCCATATTGACCATCGGCATCTTCGTGCGACTTTAATTAGCCGAGATAATAATTAAAAACTAATTTTCCCCTACGTTTCCCTACATTTTGCACTTTCTTTCACGGATTTTCCCTCTTTTAGGGATTTGGCTACTTGCCAAATTCGTTTTTCTCGAATATCTGCGGAACGGCGCGGAGTTGCGTTTCGAAACTCATATGCCCGGATTCTAAAAAATTCTACGAATCTATCGATACTGGTCTCATCTTCGTACGAGAATAATCGGCGGAGTTATTAATTAAAAACTGCGAAAACGTTATTTCGTTTTTCGGAGTGGCAACTGTCTCGGAATTAGCTGAGATAAAAATACTTTCTGGAAAGCGATGGGGGGATGACAATTGCTTCCGCTCGAGATTTGTGCTGGCGAAAGGTCACGTGTCAATTTCTTTTTTCTTAAATATCTATGGAACGGCGCTGAGCTGGAATTCGAGACAGGTATCTGCGGATTCCAAAAAATTCTACGAATCCATTGATACCATTCTCATCTTCGTAGGACTTTAATCAGCTGAGATATTAATGAAAACTGGAAAACGCTAATTTTCGCGCTCATTTTTCCGAGTGGCTACAGTTCCTTGAATCGCCGAAGATAAAAATCAAGGTTATATTCTGAAGTTCAATAAAGAACGCGATTGTATGTCATTGTATGTTGAAAATATTTCGTTTATGTCAGCATTTTAAATTAACATTTTTAAATTTCAGGTTAGGATAATGGCCACGATATGTTATTGCCACGTTAATTCTTTTATTACCATTGAGTAAAAGTTGTTATATTACATTAAATTTAAATGCTGACGTTCTTGAAGTTCTACAATTTGAATTAGCTGAGATATTAATTAAATAAACCTGAATGCGGTGTTTTTTTAAATATGTTATTATTTAATAATAAATTAATTTTTTCGAATAATATATTTTTTCATGGTTATATAGATACGTCCACGCGATTGCATGTTGTCTCACTGTATTTTGAAAATATTTCGTTAATATAGGTATTGTAAATAAACAGCTGCTTTATGCAATTTTTTTTTATTTCAGGTTAGGTTAATTGCCACGATATGTTATTGCCACGTTATTTCAATTTATTTTTGATTTTTATTTTAGATTAAACATTTTCTATGCAGATATTTAAACAAAAAGTTAAAATTACTATATTTTTTTTAGATTAAAAATTTTCTATGCAGATATTTAAAGAAGAAGTTGAAATTACTATGTAAACTACTAATTTAAATTTTCACTAAAAAAAAATATTTTCATTCAGGGATTTAAATTGAATATGTTTTTCTTGGAGATGGTATATGAAAACCTTTCTTATTATAATTAATTATGAATTATTAATTGCATTAATGTATATATTGATACAGTTTTGCGTGTGATCATATTGAAGTTTATAAAATAAAAAGAATTTTAATAACGAATCTACTGTTTGAATAATAAATGCGAAAATTTACGCGATTACACTTTCTACAACGGCCCATTTAGCGGCTGAGCGGTAAAGTCACTGAACACTGGTAGTTAGGTCAAGTTTCGAATCCCAGCGAACGGCCTGGCTGCATGGGTGTTTTCGTGATTTTCCGGTTGTGTATAGTGTATGCTGTATCTTCTGGATGCATACGTGAATAAAGCGGGCGCAGCCCGATCAAAACAGGTGAACACTGGTAGTTTGGTCTAACTTTCGAATACCGGCGAACACGGGCTGGCTCCATGAGTATTTTCGTGATTTTCTGCATGTGTAACGTGTATGCAGTATCTTATGCATGCATATGTTAATAAAGCGGGCGCAGCTCAGGTAAAATCGATGTACACTGGTAGTTTGGTCCAACTTTGGAATCCCGCTGAACGTGATGCTTCCATAGATTTTTTCGTGATTTTACTCATGTGTATTGTGTATGCGGTTATCTCCTGTATGCATAAGCGGATAAAGCGGGCGCAGCCCGCCCAAAACCGCTGAACACTGGCAGTTCCATCCAATTTTCGAATCCAGACGAACAGGCCGGCACCATGTGTGTTCACGTGATTTTACGCATGTGTAATGTGTATGCAGTACCTTATGGATTCATTTATGAATAAGGCAGACGCAGCACGCACAAAACCGTTGTACACTGGTGGTTTGGTCAAACTTTCGAATACCAGCGAAAGGGCTGCCTGTATGAATGTTTTCGTGATTTTCCGGATGTGTAACGTTTATGAAGTATCTTGTGGATGCATACGTGAATAAAGCGGGTGGAGAACACTGGTAGTTCGGACGAAATTTCGAATCCAATCCTACGGGCTGGGTCCATGAGTTTTTTCGTGATTTTCCGCATGTTTATCGAGTAAGCAGTATCTTCTGAATACATACGTGACCAAAGCGGGCGCAGCCCACGAAAAACCGCTGAACACTGGTAGTTCGGTCCAACTTTCGAATTCCGGCGAGCGGGCTGGCTGCATGAGTGTTTTCGTGATTTCCGCATGTGTATCGTGTATACAGTGTCTTCAGGATGCATATGTGAATAAAGCGGGCGCAGCAAGCGCAAAACCGATCAACACTGGTACTTCGGTCCAACTTTCGATCCCGGGGAACGGGCTGGCTGAATGCGTGTTTACGTGATTTTCCGCATGTGTAAGGTGTATGCAGTACCGTATGGATGCATACGGGAATAAACCGGTTAAAATCGCCAGAAACTGGTAGTTCGGTCCAACTTTCGAATGTAGGCGAATTTGAACATGGGAATTCTTTTAAAAACGAACAATGATAAGCGGGCTTCAGCCCGCTCAGCTGGCGGGCTTGCCGCTAGTCTATACTATTAAAATCTGTGTGCCTCTGTCTGTTTGTGTGTTTGTAACATCATCTCCTCGGGAACGGCTGGGTGTAGAGCTTAGCGGAAGGTACCGTTGGATTCAGAATGCCCGTGGCTCGCCGGATTGACCATCGGCATCTTCGTGCGACTTTAATTAGCCGAGATATTAATTAAAAACTGATTTTCTCCTTACATTTCCCTACGTTTGCACTTTCTTTCACCCGTTTTCCCTGTTTTAGGGATTTGCCGAGTGCCAAATTCGTTTTTCTCGAATATCTGCGGAACGGCTCCGAGTTGCGATTCGAAACGCATATCCCCGTATTCGAAAAAAAATCAACGAATCCATCGATACCGGTCCCATCTTCGTACGACAATAATCGGCGGAGTTATTAATTAAAAACTGCGAAAACGTTATTTCATTTTTCGGAGTGGCAACCGTCTCGGAATTAGCTGAGATAAAATTGCTTTTTCGAAAGCGCCGGGGGGATGACAATTGCTTCCGCTCGAGATTTGTGCTGGCGAAAGGTCACGTGTCAATTTCTTTTTCTTAAATATCTATGGAACGGCGCTGAGTTGGAATTCGAGGCAGGTGTCTGCGGATTCCAAAAAATTCTACGAATCCAACGATACCATTCTCATCTTCGTAGGACGTTAATCAGCTGAGATATTAATTAAAAACTGTGAAAACGCTAATTTTCGGGCTCATTTTTCCGATTGCAACAGTTTCTTGAATCGCCGCAGATACAAATCAAGGTTATATTCTAAAGTTGAATAAAGCACGCGATTGCATGTTACCTAACTGTATTTTAAAAATATTTCGTTAATGTAGGCATTTTAAATAAACAGCTGCTTTTCACAATTTTTTTTAATTTCAGGTAAGGATGATTGTCACGTTAATTCTTTTATTGATATTGAATAAAAGTTATTATATTACATTAAATTTAAATGATGACGTTCTTGAAGTTGTACAACTTTAATCAGCTGGGATATTAATTAAAAAATCTGAAAAAGCTATTTTTTAAAAATATGTTGTTATTTTATTAATAATAAATTTGATTTTTTGGAATAATATATTTTTTTATGTTATTAGATACGTGCACTTAATTTAGATATTATCTTTTAATGCAAATGATATTTTAAATAAGTTCGCACCAATAAAATTGAAATTCACACTTTTTTTTTTAGATTAAAGATTTTTCTTTGCTCCTTTGAGATGGTATACGGTAACTTTCGAATCCCGGTGAGCAGGCAGGCTACACTCATGTTTTTTGTGATTTTACGCATATCTGTTGTGTATGCAGTGTCTTCTAAATGCATAAATGAATAAAGCTGAACTCTGGTAGTTCGGTCCTAATTTCGAATCCCGGCGAACGGCTGGGTTCATGGGTGTTTGCGTGATTTTACGCATGTGACTCGTGTACGCAGCATCTTCTGGATGCATAAGTGAATAAAGCGGCCGAAATTCGCTCAAAACCTCTGATTACTGGTAGTTCGGTCCAACTTTCGAATCCAAGCGACCGTGTTGGCTCAATGTGTGTTTTCGGGATTTTTCGCATGTGTAACGTGTATGCGGTATCTTCTGCATGCATACTTGAATAAAGCGGGAGCAGCCCGCGCAAAACTACAGAACACTGGTAGTTCGGTCCAACTTTCGAATTCCGGGGTACTGTACATAAAATTTGGTCGCATACGTGAATACAGCGCGCGGATACCGGGTAAAACCGCTGAACACTGGTAGTTCGGTCAAACATTCGAATCTCTGCGAGCGGGCTGGCTGCATGGTGTTTTCCTGATTTTCCGCATGTGTATAGTGTATAAAGTGATTTCTGGATGCATATGTGATAAAAGTGGGCGCAGCCTGCTCAAAACCTCTTAACGCTGGTAGTTCGATCCAACTTTCGGTGTCGGCGAACGAGCTGGCTCCCCGGGTGTTTTCTTCCTTTAACTCATGTGTATCGTTTATGCAGTATCCTCTCCATGCTTATGTGTATAAAGCGGGCGCAGCCCGCTCCACAAAATCGCTGAACACTGGTATTTCGGTCCTACTTTCGAATTCCGGGGTACTGTATATAAAATTTGGATGCATACGTGAATACAGCGCGCGGATACCGGGTAAAACCGCTGAACACTGGTAGTTCGCTCAAACTTTCGAATCTCGGCGAGCTGGCTGGCTGCATGGGTGTTTTCGTGATTGTTCGCATGTGTATCGTTTATAAAGTATCTCATGGATGCATACGTGAATAAAGCGGGCACAGAATACTGGTAATGCGGTTCTGGTAATGCGGTAATTTCGAATCCCGACGAACTGGCTGGCTCCATGGGTGTTTTCGTGATTTTACGCATGTGTATAGTGTATGGAGTATCTTCTGGGTGTATATGTGAATAAAGCGGGCAGAGCCCGCGCAAAGCCACATAACACTGGTAATTCGGTCCAACTTTCGAATACCGGCGAACAGGCAGGCTCCATGTTTGTTTTCGTGATTTTACGCATGTGTATCGTTTATGCACCATCTTCAGCATGCATACGTGAATAAAGCGGGCACAGCACGCGCAAAATCGCTGAAAAATTGTATTTCGGTCCAACTTTCGAATCGGCGGCGGGCTGGCTGGAGGGGTGTTTTCGTGATTTTACGCATGTGTACGGTGTACGCAGTATCTTTTGCATGCACACGTGAACACTGTTTTGGGCGGGCTCCCGCCCAAAAGCGCTGAACACTGGTATTTCGGTCCAAATTTCGGATACCCGCGAAAGGGCTGGAAGCATGGGTGTTTTCGTGATTTTCCGCATATGTATAGTGTATGCGGTAACTTCTGCATGCATAGGTGAAAAAAGCGGGGGAAGCCCGCGGAATGCCGCTAAAAATGGTAGTTCGGTTCAACTTTTCAATACCGGCCAAATTTAACATAGGATATCTTTTAAAAACGAACAATGATAATCGGGCTTCAGCCCGCTCAGCTGGCGGGCTTGCCCGCTAGTCTATACTATTAAAATCTGTGTGCCTCTGTCTGTTTGTGTGTTTGTAACATCATCTCCTCGGGAACGGCTGGGTGTAGAGCTTAGCGGAAGGTACCGTTGGATTCAGAATTCCCGTGGCTCGCCATATTGACCATCGGCATCTTCGTGCGACTTTAATTAGCCGAGATATTAATTAAAAACTGCTTTTTCCCCTACGTTTCCCTACGTTTTGCACTTTCTTTCACCCGTTTTCCCTGTTTTAGGGATTTGGCCGAGTGCCAAATTCGTTTTTCTCGAATATCTGCGGAACGGCTCTGAGTTGCGATACGAAACGGCATATCCCCGCATTCGAAAAAAATCAACGAATCCGTCGATACCGGTCGCATCTTCGTACGACAATAATCGGCGGAGTTATTAATCAAAAACTGCGAAAACGTTATTTCATTTTTCGGAGTGGCAACCGTCTCGGAATTAGCTGAGATAAAATTGCTTTTTCGAAAGCGCCGGGGGGATGACAATTGCTTTCGCTCGAGATTTGTGCTGGCGAAAGGTCACGTGTCAATTTCTTTTTTCTTAAATATCTATGGAACGGCGCTGAGTTGGAATTCGAGGCAGGTGTCTGCGGATTCCAAAAAATTCTACGAATCCAATGATACCATTCTCATCTTCGTAGGACGTTAATCAGCTGAGATATTAATTAAAAACTGTGAAAACGCTAATTTTCGGGCTCATTTTTCCGATTGCAACAGTTTCTTGAATCGCCGCAGATACAAATCAAGGTTATATTCTAAAGTTGAATAAAGCACGCGATTGCATGTTACCTAACTGTATTTTAAAAATATTTCGTTAATGTAGGCATTTTAAATAAACAGCTGCTTTTCACAATTTTTTTTTAATTTCAGGTTAGGATGATTGTCACGTTAATTCTTTTATTGATATTGAATAAAAGTTATTATATTACATTAAATTTAAATGATGACGTTCTTGAAGTTGTACAACTTTAATCAGCTGGGATATTAATTAAAAAATCTGAAAAGGCTATTTTTTAAAAATATGTTGTTATTTTTTTTAATAATAAATTTGATTTTTTGGAATAATATATTTTTTATGTTATTAGATACGTGCACTTAATTTAGATATTATCTTTTAATGCAAATGATATTTTAAATAAGTTCGCACCAATAAAATTGAAATTCACACTTTTTTTTTTAGATTAAAGATTTTTCTTTGCTCCTTTGAGATGGTATACGGTAACTTTCGAATCCCGGTGAGCAGGCAGGCTACACTCATGTTTTTTGTGATTTTACGCATATCTGTTGTGTATGCAGTGTCTTCTAAATGCATAAATGAATAAAGCTGAACTCTGGTAGTTCGGTCCTAATTTCGAATCCCGGCGAACGGGCTGGGTTCATGGGTGTTTGCGTGATTTTACGCATGTGACTCGTGTACGCAGCATCTTCTGGATGCATAAGTGAATAAAGCGGCCGAAATTCGCTCAAAACCTCTGATTACTGGTAGTTCGGTCCAACTTTCGAATCCAAGCGACCGTGTTGGCTCAATGTGTGTTTTCGGGATTTTTCGCATGTGTAACGTGTATGCGGTATCTTCTGCATGCATACTTGAATAAAGCGGGAGCAGCCCGCGCAAAACTACAGAACACTGGTAGTTCGGTCCAACTTTCGAATTCCGGGGTACTGTACATAAAATTTGGTCGCATACGTGAATACAGCGCGCGGATACCGGGTAAAACCGCTGAACACTGGTAGTTCGGTCAAACATTCGAATCTCTGCGAGCGGGCTGGCTGCATGGGTGTTTTCCTGATTTTCCGCATGTGTATAGTGTATAAAGTGATTTCTGGATGCATATGTGATAAAAGTGGGCGCAGCCTGCTCAAAACCTCTTAACGCTGGTAGTTCGATCCAACTTTCGGTGTCGGCGAACGAGCTGGCTCCCCGGGTGTTTTCTTCCTTTAACTCATGTGTATCGTTTATGCAGTATCCTCTCCATGCTTATGTGTATAAAGCGGGCGCAGCCCGCTCCACAAAATCGCTGAACACTGGTATTTCGGTCCTACTTTCGAATTCCGGGGTACTGTATATAAAATTTGGATGCATACGTGAATACAGCGCGCGGATACCGGGTAAAACCGCTGAACACTGGTAGTTCGCTCAAACTTTCGAATCTCGGCGAGCTGGCTGGCTGCATGGGTGTTTTCGTGATTGTTCGCATGTGTATCGTTTATAAAGTATCTCATGGATGCATACGTGAATAAAGCGGGCACAGAATACTGGTAATGCGGTTCTGGTAATGCGGTAATTTCGAATCCCGACGAACTGGCTGGCTCCATGGGTGTTTTCGTGATTTTACGCATGTGTATAGTGTATGGAGTATCTTCTGGGTGTATATGTGAATAAAGCGGGCAGAGCCCGCGCAAAGCCACATAACACTGGTAATTCGGTCCAACTTTCGAATACCGGCGAACAGGCAGGCTCCATGTTTGTTTTCGTGATTTTACGCATGTGTATCGTTTATGCACCATCTTCAGCATGCATACGTGAATAAAGCGGGCACAGCACGCGCAAAATCGCTGAAAAATTGTATTTCGGTCCAACTTTCGAATCGGCGGCGGGCTGGCTGGAGGGGTGTTTTCGTGATTTTACGCATGTGTACGGTGTACGCAGTATCTTTTGCATGCACACGTGAACACTGTTTTGGGCGGGCTCCCGCCCAAAAGCGCTGAACACTGGTATTTCGGTCCAAATTTCGGATACCCGCGAAAGGGCTGGAAGCATGGGTGTTTTCGTGATTTTCCGCATATGTATAGTGTATGCGGTAACTTCTGCATGCATAGGTGAAAAAAGCGGGGGAAGCCCGCGGAATGCCGCTAAAAATGGTAGTTCGGTTCAACTTTTCAATACCGGCCAAATTTAACATAGGATATCTTTTAAAAACGAACAATGATAATCGGGCTTCAGCCCGCTCAGCTGGCGGGCTTGCCCGCTAGTCTATACTATTAAAATCTGTGTGCCTCTGTCTGTTTGTGTGTTTGTAACATCATCTCCTCGGGAACGGCTGGGTGTAGAGCTTAGCGGAAGGTACCGTTGGATTCAGAATTCCCGTGGCTCGCCATATTGACCATCGGCATCTTCGTGCGACTTTAATTAGCCGAGATATTAATTAAAAACTGCTTTTTCCCCTACGTTTCCCTACGTTTTGCACTTTCTTTCACCCGTTTTCCCTGTTTTAGGGATTTGGCCGAGTGCCAAATTCGTTTTTCTCGAATATCTGCGGAACGGCTCTGAGTTGCGATACGAAACGCATATCCCCGCATTCGAAAAAAATCAACGAATCCGTCGATACCGGTCGCATCTTCGTACGACAATAATCGGCGGAGTTATTAATCAAAAACTGCGAAAACGTTATTTCATTTTTCGGAGTGGCAACCGTCTCGGAATTAGCTGAGATAAAATTGCTTTTTCGAAAGCGCCGGGGGGATGACAATTGCTTTCGCTCGAGATTTGTGCTGGCCAAAGGTCACGTGTCAATTTCTTTTTTCTTAAATATCTATGGAACGGCGCTGAGTTGGAATTCGAGGCAGGTGTCTGCGGATTCCAAAAAATTCTACGAATCCAATGATACCATTCTCATCTTCGTAGGACGTTAATCAGCTGAGATATTAATTAAAAACTGTGAAAACGCTAATTTTCGGGCTCATTTTTCCGATTGCAACAGTTTCTTGAATCGCCGCAGATACAAATCAAGGTTATATTCTAAAGTTGAATAAAGCACGCGATTGCATGTTACCTAACTGTATTTTAAAAATATTTCGTTAATGTAGGCATTTTAAATAAACAGCTGCTTTTCACAATTTTTTTTTAATTTCAGGTTAGGATGATTGTCACGTTAATTCTTTTATTGATATTGAATAAAAGTTATTATATTACATTAAATTTAAATGATGACGTTCTTGAAGTTGTACAACTTTAATCAGCTGGGATATTAATTAAAAAATCTGAAAAGGCTATTTTTTAAAAATATGTTGTTATTTTTTTAATAATAAATTTGATTTTTTGGAATAATATATTTTTTATGTTATTAGATACGTGCACTTAATTTAGATATTATCTTTTAATGCAAATGATATTTTAAATAAGTTCGCACCAATAAAAATTAAATTCACACTTTTTTTTTTTTTTTTTTTTTTTTAGATTAAAGATTTTTCTTTGCTCCTTTGAGATGGTATACGGTAACTTTCGAATCCCGGTGAGCAGGCAGGCTACACTCATGTTTTTTGTGATTTTACGCATATCTGTTGTGTATGCAGTGTCTTCTGGATGCATAAATGAATAAAGCTGAACTCTGGTAGTTCGGTCCTAATTTCGAATCCCGGCGAACGGGCTGGGTCCATGGGTGTTTGCGTGATTTTACGCATGTGCCTCGTGTACGCAGCATCTTCTGGATGCATAAGTGAATAAAGCGGCCAAAATTCGCTCAAAACCTCTGATTACTGGTAGTTCGGTCCAACTTTCGAATCCAAGCGACCGTGTTGGCTCAATGTGTGTTTTCGAGATTTTTCGCATGTGTAACGTGTATGCGGTATCTTCTGCATGCATACTTGAATAAAGCGGGAGCAGCCCGCGCAAAACTACAGAACACTGGTAGTTCGGTCCAACTTTCGAATTCCGGGGTACTGTACATAAAATTTGGTCGCATACGTGAATACAGCGCGCGGATACCGGGTAAAACCGCTGAACACTGGTAGTTCGGTCAAACATTCGAATCTCTGCGAGCGGGCTGGCTGCATGGGTGTTTTCCTGATTTTCCGCATATGTATAGTGTATAAAGTGATTTCTGGATGCATATGTGATAAAAGTGGGCGCAGCCTGCTCAAAACCTCTTAACGCTGGTAGTTCGATCCAACTTTCGTTGTCGGCGAACGAGCTGGCTCCCCGGGTGTTTTCTTGCTTTAACTCATGTGTATCGTTTATGCAGTATCCTCTCCATGCTTAGCGGGCTGGCTGCATGGGTGTTTTCGTGATTGTTCGCATGTGTATCGTTTATAAAGTATCTCATGGATGCATACGTGAATAAAGCGGGCACAGAATACTGGTAATGCGGTAATTTCGAATCCCGACGAACTGGCTGTCTCCATGGGTGTTTTCGTGATTTTACGCATGTGTATAGTGTATGGAGTATCTTCTGGGTGTATATGTGAATAAAGCGGGCAGAGCCCGCGCAAAGCCACATAACACTGGTAATTCGGTCCAACTTTCGAATACCGGCGAACAGGCAGGCTCCATGTTTGTTTTCGTGATTTTACGCATGTGTATCGTTTATGCACCATCTTCAGCATGCATACGTGAATAAAGCGGGCACAGCACGCGCAAAATCGCTGAAAAATTGTATTTCGGTCCAACTTTCGAATCGGCAGCGGGCTGGCTGGAGGGGTGTTTTCGTGATTTTACGCATGTGTACGGTGTACGCAGTATCTTTTGCATGCACACGTGAACACTGTTTTGGGCGGGCCCCCGCCCAAAAGCGCTGAACACTGGTATTTCGGTCCAAATTTCGAATACCCGCGAAAGGGCTGGAAGCATGGGTGTTTTCGTGATTTTCCGCATATGTATAGTGTATGCGGTAACTTCTGGATGCATAGGTTAAAAAAGCGGGGGAAGCCCGCGGAATACCGCTAAAAAATGGTAGTTCGGTTCAACTTTTCAATACCGGCCAAATTTAACATAGGATATCTTTTAAAAACGAACAATGATAAGCGGGCTTCAGCCCGCTCAGCTGGCGGGCTTGCCCGCTAGTAGTATTACTAATTTTCGTCATGCTGGGTTTTGAACTTCATTTGTGGGAAATTGTTTAAGTAGTTTTAAAATGATGCTTATAAATAATAAAATTATAGATTTAACAAGTTTTAGAATTAAACCTCCGTATTAGGTTTTAGCTCTATATTAGTTAACTCTATAAGATCTGATTGAAATTAAAATGTTTAAAAGATCATTTTTATAATATATTTTATGCAACATGTATTCAAAAATATTATTATCTAACTTAATAATATGCACAAAATTAGCTCCTTTTATCTTTAATAAAAAGAAACCTTACCACAAGATATCCAAAACAATTTTTAAAAACGTGTTAGCTGCTCTAAATAAACTTGGCTTTCCTGTACTTTAACTGCTTATCTGAGTTTTGTTTTCTCATGAAAAAAAGACACTGTAGGAAAATAAACCAAACCTAGAGTCAATTTTTTTCTATACTTACTTAAAAACAGGATCGGTCTCAAAGCATTTTTCTCTTAACATTTTTTTACTATCATTGTTATCAATGTTCCCACATACTCTGTGCTAAATTACCCTTAAAATATCTCAAATATATGTTTTCAACTTCCCAGTTTAAAAGAATATTAAAAAGACGTTCTTCAAAGCAATTATAAAACCATTAGCTTTACTGTATTATTGTTAACTTCATATTTACTGCATCTAATATTTCAGAACCTAAATTTATTGTAAATATATTGGATAATTTGGAAAAAATACTTAACAAAAACTTCAAATAGATAATGAAACTGGAAAATCAAAAGCAATGTTCTGTTGCTTATGTTGTATCGAGTAAACTTTCACATGAAAAAACAACCTCAGAAATGATGGTAATTTTTCAAAAAGTATCGAAAAATATCAGAAATGGAAACAAAGCTTTGGGCATAACAGAATACTTCAGTGAATCACTTTCTTAGATAGAAAATTCCCTTAGGTGCACATAAATCAATATTACGCCATAGTTTCAAGGTATTTGATTTACTAAAAATCACTCTGTGACTACAAAATTGAAAGATACTTCTTTCTCTCTAAATATCGATAAATATGTAACAGATAAAAAAATACATGATATATTCCTCTGATAAGATTTGAAACTTCCACTTCGTTGATTACTTAAGAGTGCTGTTTAAATATCTTTTAACATCTTACAAGTAAGATATTAAATAGAATTTTTTAAGGTATAAGAATTTTCAATAATTTAGTTAGGGCATATCAATAAAATAAATTAAATACTAAGCTTTTAGCGTTGTTGAATGTTTTAACGCCTTTTATTTACATTTGTAATAAGAGGCATTAAGCTTTAACTGCTATGTTGAAAATTTGCGTGTACGGGGCAAAACTTTGCCCTATGAGCAGATTAGCAAAATCATACTTTTTGCCAATGCCTTTCAAATATGTAATTAGTGATTTATAAAAAAATTCACAGTTTTATTTGAATACAAAATATTTTTAGCTGTTTCTATAAAAAGTACCAACATGCATACTTCAGCTATATAGCAACATACACACTTCAGCTAAATAAAATATATTGTTGGAAAAAATTTTGATCCTCTCGTTTCTAGCTCCCATAGACTAATTCACAGCTATTTTGTGAATTCGTATTTTATTCTGTATATAAAAGGCATTAATTAAAAGGGGTGCTGTGAATACAGAGCATTATGTTGTGCATAAAGGATATATGCTGTGTATAAAAGCATAAAGAGCCAAATTTAAAATTAAGCATAAAAAAAATTTAATCGAAGATTCTGAATAAAACTCTATAGATTTTGAGACTGATAGCGTAATCTGACAATGATCATTCTTCTTCAGAAATAAATGATTTTGCAAAGGGGGATACATTGACGGAAATGCTTATTTTGCCCCAAATTTGTATCAAAAGCTTCTGAAAGTAACACCATTGAATAACATCTCAGTGATATCTATCTGAAACATGAACACCAGACTTAGAGAACATAAGAAAAAGGAAGTAAAGTGGGCAACCGCTCCCATGTGACTTCGCAGATTTAGTACGAAATGCGAGAAGAAGGAATAAAATAGGTCAGAAATGGCCGTATGATAAGACATCGCAGCCGACCCACGTCGCAGCTTGTGGGTATGAAAATCCTCTGTACAACGTAAAAAATACAAATTAAAGATATTTGTACTTTTTTGTGTTATCTGGAGCGGATTCAAAAATGTTGTGTAAGTACGCTTGTCTGTTTGTATATACATACTTGTATGTGTGTGTACACACACATATACGTGCATAAATACATGAATGCGTTCATCATATAAACATATATACATTTCTGAATCTGGTCCACATAACAGGAAGTACCAGATAAGTAAATAAATATGATGATGCAAATCAAAATAAATGCTAATACAAAGCAAAAAAATCTTATGTGTACACCACATGACTTCCTTGTACGGAATATTAAATTATACGCATTTTTTCTTGCATTTCGTTTAAATTTATTAGATTGAATTAAATCTTCTTCGCCGACAGCGCATAAACCACAATAGAATAAATGCATTCTTTAAAATTCACTCTATTTGTTTACCATAGCGAAACTCTGGCGCTAGGTTCACTTAACAGTATTATATTTCGTTAATATTATAACTCAGAATGCACAAAATTTGTATCATTTAAAGAATTATCTAATCATTGCCACATGTTCTATTAAAATACTATATTAACGCTAAAACGATGTATAAAAGAAATTAAGCAAACAAAACAAAAAAGAAATAGTTTTCACAGAGGATTGAGTATTTCTCATTCAATTAATTGAATTCTCACTTCGCGACAAGGCAAAAATACATAAAAACTCAAAATATCTGTATTAAAAATTACTAATTATTAAAAATTAAATTACTAATTAAAAATTAAGAATTAAGTAAATCTTAAAGACTTATTTCCTCGAAAAAATTCCAGAAAGGATTAAACATGATTTAAATCGCAATAATAAATGAAGGCGTTTATCTTTGTTGTTGCGAAGCTACGTTTCTCTAGATTGGCTACAAATTCACTACTCTGCTGTTTCAAATGTAAACAAGCAATGGCCGCCATCAAAAAAATTAGTAGGCTTAGCAGCACTTAAACAACTTTTAAATTGTTGATAATTCTAAAAATATTGCATACAGATTTACTAAAGGCATAAAAACCTTAACAGAAAGATAAGAACAATAAAGTTAAGCAAATAATGCACAATTTACAAACCTTAACCGGAAGAGGTTAGGTCATAGGCTACATGCTATTATAAACTGTTTAAAAAACACCTGGATGAAAAAATAAATAGTCTAAATTCATTAAGCTCCGTGCTATAATTTCGAGGTTATAACAGTTAGACAACTTTAAAAGTACTTATTTTAAACAGATACAAAATGTTTAAATTGCCAACAGTGAGTGTAATAGAGGGAATATTTTAACTGCCACATAGCTGTTTTACCTGAGGTTCTACTATTTTTACTTCTTATATATTCATCTTTTCTAAAATTTTACCAAGTAACCGGAAGAAAATGACAAATTGGTCGGAACGCAAGGACCACATCATTTAACTAATAAGGTAATCCCGGTCAAAGTGGGACGACTGGACAAGCCTACTCATAAGCTAAATATAAATTTCGGTATGAAAAAGGAATCACCTTTTCATGTCTCTTCTTCCACCCTTCTCAGTCGCTGAGTAATCATAAATCCGTTAACACTCCATAAAGATACGTTTTCGTAGTATTAGATGAAATTGGTTTGAAAAGATAATAAACCAGTAATCAAAGAATTTTAGAAATACCCTTAACGCATTTTCAAGTTTAGTGTTAATTCCGACCAAGAAAATTCATAATACTTCATTTTCTTGTTGATTATTTTAACATCCTCCTAAATCCTAAAGTATAATGAAATTTTACTAAAGAAAGAAGTTTCTTCTAAAAAAGAAGAAAAAAAAAACTTCTTTGTTGCAGATTTTCGGAAAGCAAAAAAAAAAAAAAAAATGTTATAAAATATTAAAGCTTAAGAAATCCCCCCGAAGAAACAAAATAAATCTTATTAATTAATTGAGTTCGTTAACTACAGAATATTTTTAATTAGTTCATTTTTTGAATATTTCAACTTTATAAAATTAATAGTAATACATTTTCATGAGGATAATATCTTATCATCGATTTACGAGAGGGATTCCCAACCCTTTTCTTGTATCAACCCGTTTTAAAAGAATCTTTTTCTTTATCGACCCCTTACATTTTTCTCTATAATATATAGTAGCATATAGAATAATCTTAATCCGAATAATTGTACCTAAATAACCTAAAAATAATAATTACCCTAATATTATAAACAGGAGTTTTGGAAAAAAGTAGTTTATTAGATTTCAGGTTTGCTATTTTTTATGTTATTATTATTATTAATTTTACAAATATAATCAAGTTTACAGAAAAACAATCGCAGGTTCTAACTGCGCAAAAGATCGATTTCAATTGATATTATGACTGGGCGTGATGTACTGATGTAATGTTTTTAATATTTGGCATAAAACTGCTTCATTTATTCTTTAATCCTCTCGTTCAAAAATATTTAACCTGTTCCTTGTTTTCCATAGTAAATTATTGGAATTATTGTATCATTTTGAAAATTTTAAATTAAATCTCTTACAAAATCACATGCTTAGGATCATTCGAATGACTTGCGTAAGAAGAAATTAAAAGAAAACTGTGACAATTTGGTTTATTTGATTAAGCAATGGACTCGGCTATGTGCATAAGAAAAAGTAAGCCTTCATGAAGGATACTGGCTCATATAAACGTTACGCATTCGGAAAACCCAGAAAACTTCCATGCAGTCAGGCTGTTCTCCGGTATTCGAACCCCAGACTGAATAACCAGTGTTTATCTACTTTATCGCTCAAACAAAAAGCAGTTTTAAAATTCATTCCTATGCCATTTGTAGTTATGTGTTTGTGATGTAAAAATAAAAATAATTTTTAAAACAAATCAAATTGTCTCATACATTTCAGTAGCTCTAATGTTATCACTTATCCATTAATGTTCATATAACTAGATTCGAAGTAATTATTTTTACACTTCTCTTGTCATATAATGCTTTTATAAAAAGGTGTAATTGTTTTTCTTGTTCACAGAGCTCCAAAATTTCTAATCTTTGGGAACTAGAACTCTTTGGGACTAGAAAAGTCGATAATAATTTTATTGTGATTTTCAATACCGTTTTCAAAAATTCAACTACGACTTATAGTTTAACTTACGAAATTATAATCCTGCAAATTCACAAACATTACGCTGATCAATTATTATAATCTTCAATAATAGTTTAATTGTTTAAATATGCTGTATTATTAATCAAATGTCATTATTAATGCATGACAAAGCCTCAAGATATTTTATTTTTACTCGGAAACTCACTTGAATGAGCCTAGAAATTATTTAACCTTTACAATATATGAGAATTTCATATCATATATGTTATCCCAATTTTAAGACAATAATCATTGTTGATAATTTATTAAAAATTCTGGAACTTTCGAGAATCTTGAAAGGTAGCCATTAGAGACCCTATGGTATAAGACCATTGTGATGCATGATACTGAAAGATAAATATGTTACTTTTAACATTATGTACGAAAAATTAGACAAAAGTGAAACTTTTATATAAAATTTTAAAACATTTTGAATTTAATATTTTTCAATTTTGATTCCTTGAAAGTATTCAAATGTTTGCGGGTTTCGATTTACAGTAAATGCTTACCAAATGCAAACTTTCGGAACACGAACTTGAGTATACGCGGTTTCTTAATTTTCTCCATTTAGTTGGTCCAATGTGAAAATTTCAATTATAGTGCAAAACGTTATAGTGCGTTCAGCTATAGTGCAAAACGTCGGTCGAGTTGTGATAGCCCTTGTTAACAAGTGGTTTGAAATTTCATTCATTAAAAAGTAAAATATTGCTTAGGAAAGCAAAACCTGTACTTTAAGGTTCTCTTAATTCCCAATAATCCTCCAGGACACGGTATTGAAGTCCTCACAACATTGCATCTAAATGTAGAGGTTTCATTATTGAGACCGAAGGCCACTTTCATAATCTGGATCAAGAAATGATAAAAATATTCAAAGCATTTTACATCAGGAATGTTCACATAACTGTACATAAAGTACTAGACGAAGGAAGGCCCGTCACTTTAATGGCATTTTGGAAGCAATTCAGGGTATACACAGCATAGAAATGCTTAAACTCAAATGAGAACAGCTGCATTCACCAACAATGAACTTTTGCTGGCATCAAGGCTGGCCAGCCGCTGTTAACAGTTTTAAAGGATTTCTGTCGACTGAAATGAAACCAAAGAATTCAAAAATATTGCAAAAGCAATAAGGAGATGAAGGATTTTCAGATATGAAAGGAGGAAAAATTAAAGAATTAGTCTAAAATGACGTAGTGAAATGGCAAATCTTTGATGATCTTATCAACGGTGTAAGCAGCGATAGTGAAGAATATAAGGAGCCTTTAACGTATAAAAAGTTAAGTGAATTGTTAAAAAGGACACAAAAACTGTCTGACTTTGAAATAAAAATTGATCCGAATGAATAAAGAAAAAGACATATTATGAGAGATATTGGAAATCCTCACAGTCCTTGTCGCGAAACGTTTCATGAATTTATTGATATTGTCCAAAGCAAAACTCAGCAACGATCTAAAACAATAATTGCATCATATGTCTACGTTTTAAGGAATAACAGAAATCCTTTCAATTAGCATTTCTTTCATTTTAAATAATCTTAAATAATAAGAAAAATACTCTTCTTGTATTATTTGTTAAGAGACAAATTCTTTTATCTGCATTATGTTGAAAGAATACTTGAGTTTGAATGCATGGAGAATACGCTTTCGAATACTGACATTTAGACATCCTACTGGAATCGAAGCTTGGCCTACGTTCTTTTCTAAACATATAAATCATACACGGATTGTACTTGATTATATGATACCATTATTTGAAAAAAAAATTCATTCTTGTTTATAAAATATTTTAAATAATTTACTATTATCATTTATTTTCATTTTTGGCAATTTTAAGGCAGTTTTATATGATGATAAATTAAACTATTTAAATAAATACAGGCATAATCCTTTGCTTTTTTTGCAGACTCTGAAAAAACTAGGAACGCTGGTGGAGGAAAATCTTTATCCACTTGTTCCATCAAATCCGCTTACAGCTACAGTGAAAAATTGGAACTTCAAAAGTGATGCTGACTCACCCTATGTCAAAATACTACCTGACGATTTGGCAGCAATAGAAAATCAATCCGAAGTAAATAGCTTCATATTATGGTAATGCGAATTAAAGTCTTGCTATTATTAAGCTACACAATTTTATAAACGTCCGTTAAATAAATAAAATTTAGTTACAATTAAAGTACAGGAGCATAAATTTTATATATTTTCCGAGTTTCTAAAACTAATACATTTCTAACACAAGCACAGTTTCAATGCGTGTCTTTACATGCCGTGTGGTTGATATAAAAATTCCCTCCGAACGTCGAGATCTATCCTAATTTGTTTTATATACTCATTTCAATCTAACTAGATATGTTACGCAATAAAAGCTTCTGAAGTTTCCATTGCAAGGAAACCTGGATTTAAATCCATATTATCTATCAGAAATCTCACTTTCCTGTCAGCATTCAAAAACTCCCAATTTGGATGCTAAAACTTTATTTCTTAGTCTGAAAACAATGTTTACGTTATTTAAGGTTCAAAGGAAATTCTGCACGCATCTGCTTTAAATTCTTATATTTAATTATATTCTTATAGTTATAATTATAATCCTTATAAGTAATTATTTAATATAAGCTTTATAATAATTATAATCCTTATATACGAAGATTAAATATAATTTTATAAAAAGGCTTGCAATTATAATTACCTCCTAATTCCTTTATTATAGCTTTATATTTAATATCAGTTCTTAACCTGTTTTTTAATAATTCTGCTTTTAATTCCGAAGAAAAAGGCCAAGATAATATACGTTAGGATTCTGTACCTCTATCAAAAAGGCCATGTCCAAGAGAATAAAACTTATTGGTACATTGTAGAGACATTAGGTAATTTTTGGTAGCAAGAGAGATGAAAAATGAGCAGCCGCCTTCGCCGGGAATCGTCAGAAATTCTTTATAAACACCTTGTCAATGAATTTTTGCTTTTATTCTGGCTATACAGTATGTAATGACACATTTGATATGGAATCAAGAAGCAACTGCTTTTATTCAGTAATTTAAATTTGCAGTATGATTCGTTAATTACATGACAGTTTTAAGAAACTTGAATTTAGAACACAAATAAATTATTACTTTATTTTTGTGCATTTTACTTATCCTTTCATGTCTTTAGTGTGATTTCTTCTTCTGTTTTCTTACTTTAATGAAAAAAAAAAGTTCGTTTCGTGTGGAAATTCACTTGAAATTATATAGATGTGAACTGTAAAAAATCGATATTTAATTTGTTTTTAAATATTCTAGGATTCTGTGGTTGATTTCTTATATCGTCGATTTTCGCAAAACGAAATATATACTTATATAGGAGATATTCTTGTTGCCATCAATCCGAGAAAAAAACTACCATTATATGACTCAAAGGTATTTCACAAGTTTTTTCTCTAACAATTTAGTAAAATAATTTTTGTGAATAAATTTTAATTATTGCACATACTCAGGTATAAAAAATTTCTATTAAAATAAAACTGTGCCTCTGGACATAAGTTCGGGAAAAAAAATGTGAGAGTGCGATAAGTTTCCAAGCTCACTTTTCCTCAGTAATTAAGTAACTATTCTCTTTTAATTAAATTCTGAGAATATTTTTTCTTTCTTAAATGTTGCCAGAAACACATTTTTATATAAATTTGAATACTTTAAAAGTTTTTTAGTTCCTTTAAGAGTACACTTTAAAAAATGTTCCGCTGAAGAATAAACAAAAAAAAATAAAAAATAAACTACTACACTTAATCATTTTTCCAAAGTTAATTTTTATTAGAGTTAGAAATAGTAGTGACTATATCCATTGAATAATTATAGCACTTATTTGCAAAATATAAATAGAAATTTATGCACATATAGCAGTAATAAACACAAAAATCTAAATTTCGAGTTTTAAAGAAAATAAAATTTTAGTTTTTGTTTTCAGTTTTAATTTAATTTCGTAGGAATAACTTACGCCAGTTTCTCTTCCGTTTATAGAAAGTTGAAAGCTCATTTACAGCTTTCTGGACTCTTCTGCTACTACGTCTTGACGAAAATGTAACAGCCTAAAGAAAAGCAATGAAAATTACAATCTGTTTAAAAACAGAAATTCAATGTTTCGTGTGATAGGTAGCAACCAGCAGCAGATTTTATCGAGTTTGCCTTGGCTTTGAAGTACTTGGTACTCTACTTAAAACACTTTTAAGTTTTTATGCTAACAACACCTGAAATGTTTACTTTTTACATATTTTCACAGATTCTTCTAATCAATTTATTTTGTTGTGATGAAACCGTTCCCTCTTCCTCGAAACCGAATGTTATCTTCATGTTGTGTCCGAATGTTGCCGTTTGTTTCATTTTTCTCATTTTTAAATTTCAAACTCGTATCACTGTTTTCTCACTCACTCATACAATAATAGCCTATTTCACAATTCTAAGCATAATTTTTGCATTTCACCAAATGCTTCTGTTAGTTTAAAATGTACCAAAAACGCTTAATGTTATACTATTTTAAACAAATTATATTGTACATTAAAAATGTCATTAGATATTTTCCGCTGTGCAAAGCTATTCTAGAGGTAAAACAGTCAGCCACGCCATTTTATCCATTGAATTATAATATTACAATAAAAACAATTCTAGTTCTCTTACCTTCAACGCCATTATACGCACAAGATATTTAATATCCTATTTTCTCTAACTTAGCACTAAACTATCACTTGTTTCTGGCATCATAGTTGTCATTATTTCGTTTTTCGTTCCTATTTATCAATTACATGTTTCTGGAAAATTTATACAATAATAGAAGTAGTGAGTACTTACAAAACTTTGGAATAAAACAGAATCAGGATGCTTAATCATTAACAAATTTATTCTAATTCTAAATCAAAGAGTCTTTCCTTTGTCTCAAAATACACTAATTCTATTCTAAGAATAAAGCATTGATCACTGAAATCTTGATTTCTTTAGGTACTGAGATGCATCTCAGTAAAAACTAATATCATTATTTCAGTTTCAACATTAATTTTCTAATTTGTAACACTGTATTTATTTTCCAAATTTTTTCTTAATTCTTAACAACACATTAATCATCATGACATTCACTTTCGAAGTGAAAATTCGAATAATTCTTCATGACATCAGCTAAATATTCCCAAACTCCCTCAGCTCTCTAAGACTTTACTTTAGATATGAATCCAAATCATATTCTTAATTAAGAATTCAGTTTATTAGTTGCTATTATTAATTAAGAATTCAGTTTATTAGTTGCTAATTAAATATAATATGCATAATTTTAAAATTAACTAAGAGGCATGGCAAGTTTCTATCAGAAAAAAAAGTGCACCAATAATTCTCAGCTGAGTTGAGTGAACGCGTTTGTAACATGTTGCTTATTCACTACATTTGGCATTTTAATTCTAGATAAATGGAAAAAGTATCTCTTTAGAGAGTACTGAAAGTTTTTTCATCTTTTTCCTTGCAGAAAAATAGAAAAAAATATATAAGCTATATATGGATTTTGCGTTGTACTTAATTTTTTCATTTCAAGTATTACCTTTTAATTACGTATTTCACAGCTACATCCCTCTACAATTCTTAATTGAGCATATTGCTTTTTGAAGCGCAAATTATGTTTTGAGTGTTTTAATTTACTCAGCCATATGGGCGAGACATTTTGTGCAGTCCTCCTTCCTTTACTTTTTTCCCCTGATAACTAAAGTTGATTAAAGCCTCTAAGGCGCCTATCTGTCATTTAAATGAGTATGTTTTCCGCTTGTGATATATAAAAGAACAATATTATCAACTACCTGTAGTATTCTGCTACAGTGTTCTTAAGATACCAAGCAACAAAGTAAAACAACAAGTAAGGACTTTTTTCTGTAATTTCAGATCAATAATCCCTCAAATTATGTTCCGTGGAATCCAAATGCATTAAAAATACGTTTCAGTACGTTACATTAGAAATAAAAGTGTCATTTCAATTACTTTAATTGAAAATAATCAGAATTGCTTTCAGACATGGTGGTTAAGAAATAACAAACGCGTGCCAGATTCTTTCTCTACGTAAAAATTATAGCAATATTTAGGCGATAAATATTCAAGTTTTCGCCTTAAATTATGGCTGGGAAATTGAGGATTACATTTATCAGAGGAGAATAATAAAACAAAGCAAAAAATCAACATGATAAAGCAACAATAACTTTCTTTTACAGAAATTTATATCAATATCTGCAAATACAATCGTAGACAAATTATTAGACTTAAAGAAAAAATAATTTTGATGTTAAGTTATTTAATAAATATTCTTATTATTATAATAATATATTATTATTATTATTATTATTATTATTATTATTATTATTATTATTATTATTATTATTATTATAAGTTTAAATTAATAATTATTTTAAAATACCGATTTTTTTGTGTTGTACTTCTTAATTTATTAATGGCGACATTTAATTAATAGTCATAGTTTATAGCATTTGAAAGGCATCCCTACTTTCTTTAAGATAACAAGCTAATTATAATTATTTTTATTTCTCCTATTTTTTTGCTTTTTGTGTGGTCGTTTTCCAAATTAATTGCACATACTAGATATTGTGGTAAAGACTATTTATTCCATATTCAATTTCATGTTCTAAGTAAATAATTTGATTAATATTTTATTTTATTTATTGCTTAATATTCAACCCTGACTTTGCTTTATGTTTTTCAGCTGGTTGGTAAAAAAGACCTTCACAAAATTGAAATTCTTCAGAACCTTTTAAATTAAAATTAAGTAAGGTCAGAAAAAGGAAAATTTTTGAAAATTCAATATTATCAGCAAGCTTTATTCGTGAAGCTCTATACAAGAACGAGGATTATATCCAATTTTTGAAAGTAAAATATGATAGCAAAATGAAATTTACACGAAGGACGAAAATAAATAAATCAATAAAATCTGGTGAAAATATGCTTATTAAAAAAATAAACAAATTTAGTAGGTTTAAAACTGTATCCATAATTTTGCAAATATCTGCTCGGATAAAGACGGAAAATAATGCATTAAATGTTTGAAGGCTTAAAAAAAAGAACAAAATTGAGCTTGGTGTGAATAAAAAAATATATATATTTAAGCTAAAAATGTTAAAGAACGAATACCGTAGTACTTATTCTTAAATATTTTATTTTGAAGTATAAAAAAACCTTAATTGATATTTTATTATTTCTGAAGAATTTTTATTAGCCGAAAAGGGCTTTTAATCTCGAAGCACAATTTTTCGTTGTTTCAATCTGCTGCCATTTGGAAAAACGTAAGATGTTATTCTTTCATATTTAATCTGTTGTTACTAATTAAAAAAATAAAGCGTAGATGCATTTCTTAAGAACATTACTTTTTTACTTTTTAATCTGATTCATTTAAATAAAACTGCATTTAATTCATGATATACCTAATTAAAAACATTTAACATTTTTATAGAATTACGCTATGTAGTTTTTCAATTTTCAAATATATAAAAGATATATAATGTTCCGATGTCAGTCCAAATGTATACACATCTAGCATCCTGAAAAATGCTTCCCTATTCTACATAGAAGCTCTACCTCCGTTGATAGTCTCTGCTTATAAACTATATCAACCTTCAAAAGAATCTTTTTGTGGGAACCCTTAAAATATGAATCCTTTCATTATTTTCTTCAATTTCATTTTTTTCCTTTTTGTTACTTTTAATTAAAATCTTATTTTTTAATTCCCCTGGATATTTTCTCGGTATCAATAGACAGAAATTTGTTTTATAATGTTTAAGTGCGCTTTAATGAAGAATCGATCTTCTCTACAAATGCATAAGCATTACGATATGTTCGTAGTCGACCAGAAGGTGTCTTTACAGTAGAGTGAAGGACTGGAAAGCATTCAACGCCAGTAATGGGCTATGCTAAACACTGAAGATCTCGAAAGGAATTCTTTGTATCTTTTATGGAAGTAATTATAAGATCAGAACAAAATATCTATATTTAAAAATTTAACTTTTACCTGAAATATTAGATTGACATTTTGAAAAACAAAAGATTAACTTGTCATGAAATGATCTTAATAAGTCATGAAATAACAAGAAATTATCTGAATTTTAATAAAGTCAAACACTTTTAAATATTGAAGAAAAAGAAAACTGAAGCAAATAGATTAGCCATCTTCCGGCTTATTCACATTCTAGCCAATGACCTGGATATTATAAAGTTACAGATCCTTAATTAATTAGATGCATATTTAATAACCTATATTTCATAATTTTGAAATTATTCCCTTTGAATTAAATAATTTATCCATGTATTATGTATTTATGCATGTTTGTCAATGCATAGAGTACATATTGATGTTACTTATGTAAATAATTTTGTTTATTTGGTTGTATCTAGTTTCATATTTGTTTTTTATATTCAGCAAACTTTTGTTTCATATATCGAGTAATTTTTAATATTTACAGTTATTTTTATTTTTTTATTTTGCATATAATTTTATTGAATTCCTTTCAAAGACGCCACAAGTTAAGTCTTTGGTGACATTTTAAATTTTCTTGTTACATATTGGGAATTAGTATATTTGTCAATAATAACGACTAGCCCGTTCGCTGCTGAAAGATGGAAGTACCCTTTATTATAACACTGTTCTTATTCATTGTATATTTTGAATCATTTCAGTTTGTGGGTGTGTTTATATATATATGTTCCAATGCTTTATTATTTTTCATTATTTGTAGTTCTATATAAACAGACGTTGGAACTGTGAAAATAGATTAAGACTAAATGTTATTATTATTTGAAATTATTAAATTATTTGAAATCGACTAAACCTTGATGGCGTTAGACAATTTCTCGCTAAATTTAGGAGAATTAGAGCTTTCTAGAAAGCACATGCATTAGATGTCACATCGACGTTTTTAGAATTATCTTATACTATACTGCTGTTTGCACCTTTCCTCTCTGGTTAATATTAAACGCAGATGGAAACTACGAGGAGGCATGAGCCATTTGAGAGTTTAGTTCATATTATTTGCAAACTTAAGAATTTTGAGTTAATTATTTAATTATTTTTGCTTTTCCTGTATAAGCGATTGATAATACTATTATATGTTTATAGCTTTTAAACTGTGAATGTTTTACCCTGGTGGTCCTACAGATTTAGGATGAATGTAGTGACAATAATTTCTGCGTTAATCAGAATTCAAACCTTATCTTGACATTTTTTCTTAAACTATCTTTAGATGATCCTCTGCATGTGTAAATGTAATTCATTGCACAGAACTTTAACAAAAGTTTAAGTTGTCCTTTTCCTCCCGCCTGTCTATTTAGAACATGTATTTAAGATGCTAACATGTAACAATCTATTTTACATAACAGTTGCAAATTATATCTTACTACGTTAAGCAGCTGTTTAATTTTACGCATGCGTTCATTAATACATAACAGTGCCCAAATAAATAAAACCCGAAATACTGGTTGTCCATTCCGAGTTCGAATCCCCTCAAATAAGCTAAACTAGAACGAGAATAAGAGCCAGTTTCCTTCCTAAAGGCATCCCTTTCCGTAGACTTATAGTTCAGGCGAGCAGTATTCGACTAAGAGACAAGTTCTTATTAATTTTTAATTACAATTTGTTGACATGCATAAAAAATTATAATTAGTATGTTAATTAATGTAGAAAAGTGCTTAAAATCTTTAATAAAACATCATTAATCATCTTTAATAAAATATATATGATTATATTTTTATGTAAACGAGCTATTCTTATTTTTAAATCATGAATATTACATTTACGTTCTACAGATTTCATAAGTCAGAGTTTTTGCCCAAAATAAACATACTTCTGTTGTCTTAAGATTTTAAAAACTTTCTTGTTTTACTCAAACATTTTCGATAAAATTATCATACTGTATTAAAATTTTATACGCAAAATCCCAAGAGAAATTTATTCGAAATCATATTAGTTTAAATCCGAATAACAGAGAGTTTAAATTAATTCATATCTCTAATCCTTTTCCCATGATTAAATTTTCCCTGGCTATTTAAACAATCATAATCCCGCCCCAAAATTTGTAAGTACACCAAAATAAAAAGTAACAATTTAAAACAAATTAAAAACCAGGTGTCTCTCTCACAAATGTTTTTGTTTCTATTTATCAGTCATTTTGTACCCAATAAGTTAAAAATGCTGTTTTATATGTACATCACATGGCTTGAATTCAATATTTGTAGCATAGCGGTTTTAGCAACGGTCTTTGTACAGTACGAACCATTGCTAAATTTTACCTAAAACAATATCCGTATTGTATCGCTTTTTAGAAGTAAGTAGAAATAAGAAAGAATCAAAAACGATAAATTCCAAGATAAAGTATTATTTAAAAAAAAAAAGTCAATATCAATTTATTACTTCAGTTGTATTATATATTTTGTTAAATTTAGTTTCGTTTGAGTTAAACCAAATATTTGACTTATATTTTCCAATTTTTGCATCATATTTTGTTTGTAATCATATTCTCGATTTTATATATTTTTCATCGGATTAACTTTATAATTACTTATGTGAAGTATATCAAATCTGCATCGCCTTTTTTTTTTCTTAACGTCATTCTAGATACAAATGCTGTATCAGGAAAAGGCTCGATCAGATAATCCACCTCATATATTCGCTGTAGCGGACAGAGCATACCAGCAAATGCTTCATCATAAAAGATCACAGGTATCTGCATATTTAAGCAAAAGAAATTTAATTAGTGTCTCAAAAGTTCCGTTCCTCATAAATTGAATTGATCTTCATTCATTCCCTATAAGACTGCAAATAAATGTTGTGTACCACAATCTCACCACACATAACCTTCAGACATGACAATGGAAGGCAGTGGTAAAAGCATTCTTTCAAACATAAATTATGTCGTAATGCATAATAGTAACTCAAATCAGGATGCGGGACTTCTGTGACGCTCTTTGCAATAAAATGTGCTCTTGAAACTGAGCTCTTAAGTAAATTAAAACAATTTTTAATCTAACTTTGTATGTTCTTAGGTCATTATTCTCTTCGGGAAATCGAATAGCGGCAAGTCCTTCTCCGCAACGCAGATCATTAACCAGTTAGCATTTTTAAGTACAGTAAGTATTTTGAATATAATATACATAACAGCTTCATTGGTTTATTTTTAATCGTGTGACTGATTGATTTAATCAAATGAAAAGGTAACGTCTTCGCTAAAATTTTTCACGATGTGGAAACAGAACCTCCTTTTCTTTTCAAATGTAGTTTTGACCTTACCGTGTAATACATGATAGAAACAGGTTCATGAAATCACACAACGTAGAAGAACCAAGCGCATTAATGTTACATGTAGCACTCATTCTCTTCCACTCAGATGGCACATGCGTTGATAAATTTGCTGCAGAAAAATGGCATTTCAACTTCAAAATTCCTCCTACGCCTTGAAGCATTCATTGATCTACCTGGTTTCTTGAGTTTATATGTAACGATTATGTTTGGCTGGCCGGGTCTTGTAATCCTTTCAATACGTTTCCACAGTCTTAAATAATAAGTAAGAATTATCTCATAGCGTGCAGTTAATAAAAAGCACATGATTGCACGTTGTGCATTTATCGAAGAATTTTAAAGCCACTTTCAAGCAGGCATTCATCAAACATGCCTGCAATCCTACTGAAGGAGAGCCCATGCTACCCCACACGCAATTGCTCATGGTCGTTCCGCGCTACTCGTATGTCCGGTAACGAATATATGCTCCCCCACAACGGCGTTTTCATTACCCTTCCTTTAACCACACCATACATGTGACGTCAATAATCCAGCAATCCAAAATTCATTTATAAACAAATGGTTAGAAATATACTACTGAAAATATTTATCAGTGAGGTAAAATCTAGTATATGATTGTGGCAGCTGAAATATCTTCAGAGAGTGTCATAATATAAATTCTTCTACAAACTTTCTAGCTTTGTTTCATCGTACATTATCCCTTACATTCAAAATAAAATCTGATAATTATGACGAAGTAGCATGCATATTGCAATACATTTCATCAATGACTTATAAAAGAGTGAGCGTGAGCACTTATTAATAATATTTCGATGCTTTTCATCTATATCCTTTTACGTTTAAAGCCGAATCACAAAAGCATTCCAACAGCATTTAAAACTGAAGTATTTTTAGCTTATATTTAATGTTACTTAATGGGGAAGATTTAGTTTTATTAAATGACAACTGTTGGTGTTATTTTATACTTAAGAGAAGTAATGTATCTGCATATTTTTGTTTGCTTGCCTCGACTTAATTTCAGTAAATTTTGATTCATAATAACTGACTCAGCTGAAAATTAAAAAAAAAATTTTCATGTATTCCCAGATGAAAAGATGTGAATTCTGATTTTAGTATTTCAACAGAAAGGCTTTTGATAAATTGCAAATGTAGATAATGGAGTATTATTTCCTCTGAAAATGTGAAGAGGTAACTTCCGCTAACTCTTCCTTATCTTCATACCAACAAGAGCTCATGAGATTTGCATAGGTAACTAACAAATCGAAGGACTAAAGTCGACTCTTAAATGGAAAAGAAATCTGATGTGAACACTACATGACTTCTTTGTATCGCCTATTAATTTATACACAGTCTTTCCGGCACTTTATTTAAACTTATTTCTTCGAATATTTTTACCTTAATTAACTGATCAATTAAGAAAAGTTGAAAATGAAGTCAAAAATTGCAAATTTGGAAATTATACTTCCCGGTCAATTTTTTTTCATATGGGACTTAAACTTCTTATAATTTAATTTTTCATGACTAATGTAAATCATTTATAATACTGCCGATTTCAATACAAACGGGAAGTACACAAGTAATCCCATATACAAAATTTCAACTTTCTACGGCTAATCATTTTTGAGTTAAGCGAGATACATACGTTGGTACGTACGTATAGACATCACGAAAAAGTCATTTTGAATCCATTTTACAATCCTTTTTGGTAACAATAGTCCTATATTCAGTCCGTACGTACAGACGTCAAACAAAAGATCGTCCATATGGATTCGAAAATGGTCATCCGACTGAATATTTCTGTTGAAATATGACACCCGAAATTTTTCGCGGTTTTTTATATTTCATTCACTTCGTACAAGGACGTAACAATAGAAAAACTTTACATTTTTTCTAATATAAAAGAAATTCTGAAATAATTTTATTGAATCAAGAACTTTTATAGGGCATTTAATAAATGAGTGTACAAAGTACCAAGGGCTGAAATTGAGTTATATCATACCGTATTACTGAGATGAGTAATAACTTAATTTATTAGGTAGCTTTAGTATCTGTTTATATAATTAGATCTCAGAAATAAGAATAAATGTTACAAATAAAAATCTACCATTGGTTTTTGATTAATTTTTCTATAGCTGGAAAGTAATTTCCGATTTAAGCCAAAAACAGGAAATTATAGTATCCATAAAGGAAATTCAAATTATTTTTATTATTATTATTATTATTCAAATTATTATTAAAGCAAATATGCTGTTCATACTACAGGTGCGTATTTAATGAACAGTACGTTTGTCTTTATAATTATTATTTTAATTTATAAGATTATCTAATTCGTTCAGTTGAATAATGTAATTATGCATTCGATAATATATTATGTCTCAGACTAAATACAAATTTCAAATTTCTTACAGAAGTTTCTTATTGATGTTTTCTATTCTGTTCCTACAGAAAAGCCTTTTCTAGCTTTAAATTTTCCTTCTACACTAAATGTTTAAAAGACATGCTCCTAACATAATTTTATAAATTAATTTATGAATGGAATGAGGTCATGCTAATCTTAAAAAGTAAAAGAAACCTTTATTTCCCTTCTGTGGGAGAAATTTGAACTAGGATTTTTTTCTTTTGTTTGTATCTCAAATAATGATCTGAATATCTGATCAGTAAGCATTTCCTCAATTCACTTGAAACAAAGAATTCAAAAAATTAACAGAACATTGATCAGCTATAATTAGATATTTGAAAAGAAAGAGTACTTCTAAATTTGATTTCGCTGGTTAGTTAATTCAGAACTGGCAGCAGAAAGACCTTTCATCAGATTTAGAAAGAAGCTCTTTCCGTCAAACAATTCTTGAAGAGAACATTATGCGTCTCATTTATGTGAGTTACAAAATCTTCTGGTTCAATGCGATGTTTTTTTTCTCTATCCATACAAACAAAGCTCTCAAAAAGGAATTATATCGATAAAAAATTATTTCAGTGATGTAGATGAAATGCAAAAAGGTGACTTGCCTTATATAATATTTGCTATCAAACATTACAGAACTGTTTATATGTTTTCAGCAATGAGCAAATCAATGAGAAAATGTACAGAAGCTTGAAGAGAAGAAAAATATTTAATGTAAAGTATAACACAATTACTTAAAAATAATTTCGGTTTTTTTCGGGGGTATGTTCTCATATATAGCTGTTTTGAAAATAATGCAGTTTTCGAAAGTTATTCTCTTTGTAGGCAACTTAATACTATAATTAATAATAATACTATAATTTAAATACTATAATTTTATGTAATATAATAACCAATGGAAATGTCATCTTAAAATGTTCAATATCTGTTAATATTTTGAAAGTAATACTTTTATTGGAACTCTTTTAGAGCTGGTTAAAAATATGGTAATATATTTTGAAATGGTACTAGCGTAAATCAAACTATTTACTACCCTCATTTGATTTAAGTGAAGAGTTCTTTTCTTTAGTGCATAATGTAATAGGGAGAATTGATAAGTACAGATGATTTTGAGCATGGTTTTGTTCTAAGAGAAATAATAGAACTGCATAAAATTTTCCGTTTTTCTCCTTTCCTCTCCATTCTGTCATAACCCTCTATCATTAAGCTTCTGGATGACAGGTACTAAATAAATGCTACCTATTACTTACTACACGAAATAGCATAATCTCTGAATAAGACGTTTAACAATAAAACGATGATTTTGGAGACGTCAAACACTTTGAATTATCAATCAATTTTTCAAAATAAATAGGTCACCTTTAAATAAATTTTATATTCTAACAAAATCGAAATAAAAAAGACATTGAAATAACATAGGACTCTGGATACAATATGGGGTGGCTTGAAATAGACAGATACAACTAGCACATACAACCATCCGAGATAAAATGTTTCATTTTTGCTTAAAAATATAAAGCTTAAATAACAGCTGAAAATTTTAAAAAAAAACTATACTGAAGAATAATGTTTTAACAAATATATAAAAAAATTATTATGGTATCAAGCAAATAAATGTATACATAATTATTCATGGCGAGATTTTTGTTTACATATTTATGCGTGCATATATTAGGAAGATTTGCTTCAAAAATTTATTAAGCATGAAAATCTCTTTTCTATAGCTGCTATTAAAATTTGTTTCAGTTAATAATATCATTTAAGCAAATATTATTAACAACAAAAAAAATGAAATTTTATCTTTTATTATTACCTACGTTTACACTGCATAAGTTTTCATCTCTTATATGAAATGAAACACCTAATAGCACATATTTTGCTTTTCATATATAGACTAATTAAATGAATAACATCGAAAATTTTCTTTCTAATCCCATGGTTAAATTTGGAAAAATGCTCTTTTTAACTACTTTTTTTACTACGTTTTTTAAAAGAAATATGTAATTAGCCTGTCAGTTTTCTTCAGAAGATTGTGCGTCTATAAAATCAAAGCAGAACCAGAATATTACTGCTGTTTTATTTTACGTTGTATATAATGTATAAAATAGAAGATTTAGCGTGAATATAAATATTCTCTGTCAGAACAGAAATAGCTTTTGGAATTTTTCTTATAATAAATAAGTCTTAATCGAAGTCATTATGCTATTTCCTTGTTAACACAAAACAACTATGCAAAAATCGGCATTATAACATCCAAAATGTAACATTTAAAATTATTTTTGGATTCAATCTAAAAATCCTATTTTTAAAGTGACTTGGCAATGCACGCTTTATCTCCGAATTCAAAGATGCTTGCTTTCAAACGAAAACTTTTGATTTTTAAAGGGCATAACGTTATTTTCAGGAAATAAATAAATATAAATGCACATACCATGTCAGCGTCTGCGTACTCTTACTAGATTTTCAAACGTAAGTCTCGAATGCTTATCTTTTTGGAAGAAAAAAGTTGTGTACATTTTTTACTTCCTCTTTCACAGAGTGGCAATGTGGCAATGGCAGAAAAGATTCAACAGCTGTGTCCTCTCCTCGATGCTTTTGGTTCAACCCGCACCAGCTATAATCAAAACGCCAGTAGGTTACTTAAAACCATAAGCGTTACTTTTACGAAGACTGGGAAAATAACGGGAGGTAAGAGTGAATTTTCTGATCTTTTTTATTATCGTGATATTTTCGGAGGAAAAAGCAGAAACATTTCAGTATAAAGAACTTTTGAATACAATATGAAACTTTAAACATATACGTAAAATCTGAACTTTTCTCGGGGAAGGAGATGAACTGAATACTTTAAATATATATAAGAATACTAGAAAAGTGCAAAACATTTTTCTTTAAAGTAGGAAGCACTTGAAATATAAACTTCTTGTTCTGAATTCTATACTCCAAGAATTAAATTTCATAAGTGGGCTTACAAGATGTCATTTTGCTTGATAGAAGATAATACTTATATCATTCATAGCATGATATATGTCATAATAAACTAGATTATTGGGAAACCATTTTCAAAATTAGCTTTTTGCAGTTGAAGCATTCTGATGGCATTTCATACATTCAGTATGAATGTAACAGAACCACAGTACATTTATCGGAATGCTGCAAACATAAGAAGAATCAAATTAACTGAAACGATACATTCACCATTTCAGCCAGTGTAGTCATGATTCTTCAAACGTTTTCGTGTCCGTTCTAAAACCGAGCTTTCCCCAACCTTATTGCCATTACTTTACTTGAATAAATAAATAAAAGGAAAACTTCTTCGTAAATTTCGGTTAAAATTATACACTTATTAAACCACTGATTCCATTGATGCGTTCATGTCCAACAATCACTAAGCGACGTACATTCTTTTTTTTTTTTTTATAAATACCGTCATTCTCAAATTTCTACAGCCAGTTCCCAACAAGTTTAATCACATAAAATTTCCCTCGCTGTAGGGTGTTATCGGCTTTATTCGATTTCCAGAAGATGCCTGTAAATATTTTTACTTGTGTGCGGTTCGTAAGGGATTGCATGCTCACAGAACCGATAATAGCTTAATTTAATTTATTTTTCAAAAAAAAAAATTTTTTTAATCTGAAAATTTTTAGATTCTGAAAGTTTTTAACGCCCCTTTGGACTAAAAATATTTAAAAACAGCATATCGTTAGAATTTCCGATAGACAGTCTCGCGCGCTGGAGATAAAAATATTTTATTCCGCACAGTGTATTGCCACTGCTCGCTTTGAAATCGTTGAGTTCCTTGATCAAAAATTCCCTAAATTTTAAAAAATATGAAATAACTAATAGAACAAATTTTAATTCAAGATTCGGGCTTCTATGTGCCCGTGTTCAGGTGGAGATCTACTTTATTCAAAATTTGATGGCTCTAGGTATCATCGTTTTTTTCTCCGTTAGAGAAACATACATATATCCATGCAGATTATTCATTATTTAATTTCTTTAAATATAATACAGGGCGATAATACTAAGTGGCAACATTTTGAAAAGTGACACAGCCGTTTATAGTGATTCGACCCAAAATGCCGTTTCAAGCAGCCCTATTGGGCTACCGCGCTTTCGGGCTAATGAATAAAAACACTTTACAGTTCTGGAACATTTCACACAATAGTATTCGTACAACTCTTCTCAGTATGACTGAGCACAATTTAGTAGTTACCACTACAAACTACAAGTACATCCTAAAAACACTGAACACAAGGCAACCCAAAAGAACCTGAGATGAGTGAGCTCGCACTGTGATCTCTCAATACTCTGAGCTAAACTTTGAACTAAACTGCAAACTGCTGTTTTCTCCTATCTTAGAGTTTTTACCCATCCGCTGAGAAGTTTCTACCTTCGATTTCTCAAACTTTGCTGTAAGGCATACACAGTTACAATTACGTAAGGCACTAATGGTACCTAAGTTTTGCCAGTTTCCGCGATTTCTCGACACATTTGGTAACAAAATTAGTCGCCAAAAGCATTGCCAGCTTGTTGCTATCTCGCTAGTTTGACAAGAAAATCATTTACCTCAATGTTATTCCTTTCCGACACGCTACCTTTTAAAGTCGAAGTTTTGATTTAAAAAAAAAAAAAAAAAAAGGTAGGCAGTCTAATTAGGCCTAGAGGAGTACACAAGTAAAATTTTGTGAAGATAGCACTTTAATTCTGTGGGTGTGCCTAGAGTGGCACACTGATTGAATAGAGCTTCGAAATGAGTGCTGAAACGAGCATTGCTGTCAATTAACTGACCGATGAGATGCGGAGAAACAAAGAATACAGACTCTCAGTTGTTCTAGATTATCGGTGAGCCCGGTCTGGGCACACCTAGAGTTTGATTTTATGCAAGATTTGAAGCTAAAAATTTAAAAATAATATAGAATAAGGAGATTAGCATACAGCCAAAAAATAATATAGACATTTCTTTTCAAACAATTCCTTTTATACCCTAAAAAATCTGGAAGATTTCTTTGAAAAATGAGGGTATTAAAAAACTAAACATGGCTAAAATATATGGACTGGTTTGTGTTGATCTGCCATCTACTATAAATAAAGAAGGTTCAGAGTAACCTATAGTAACCTATAAATCCTTTTCCATTCAATTTTTCTGTGCGTACAGAAGGAAATTTTTAGGTGTGTCCAGACCGGACACACTGTGCCGCAAAGGTTTCAATGGACTTACTATTATCACCCTGTTTTCCTGACGATGCTTCGCCCTCAAGAATCCTTTCATATTACATTATACAATAAATACTACAATTTACATATTTCACTAAAATTATTTACATAAAAACAAAATTCGTAGCAATATTTTATTTGTTTAAACTTCGAAAACAATTGAAAATCATTAAAAACAGATAAAGCAGCGGTTAGTTTAATGGAAAAATAGACTCTCAAATTGACGCTGTTTAATACAGATAAGGAAAAGCCTTCAGTATGCCTTTCCCAAACCAAAATATGAATAAAATTTATTTTAATAAATTTTTAATATTATTATATTTATGACAAGTAAAAAACAGTAACAAGTATATAAATGTTAACAGTAGATGTGTTTTTTAAACATCTCCGACAATACTGTTGACAGTAAATTTTACCATCTGCAAACAAATATCAGAAGTTATCTCAGTTCATGAAGTCTGTAATCTTTCTTTTATCTTGCATCTCATAAAAAGGCGTTATTCTTCAAAGCAACAAAGTGCTAAAAATTTATTTTATTTATATTCCTGGGCAGCATATTCCAAACGTGTCATTTTATTACGTTAAAATGAGTAAATATAGATTTCTCTGACGAAACGAAATCGTTTCCAAATTACTTTAACTAAAAATTAATCAACAAATATTATTATTATTATTATTATTATTATTATTATTACATGCTTGCATATAAGTAATGAATTTGCGCAAAAAATTTCAAATTCTCAATTAAATAATATTAATTGCAATTGACAACATTAAGAGATTCTTACGCATGGGACTCTAAATGTGAATTACAGCTGTAGCTATAACTTGAAAGAATAGTGCAGTAGTGGTGCCATGCGTAGAATAAAGCTCATGTCCACTCCTTTCTACGAAAATAATTTCATGATGACTTAGTTATGAGAATTGCATCTCAACACGATGAGAAAATGGTGCATTAACTAAAAATTTAGTCCAAGGTTGAATTAAAAAACACAATGCGCTAGAAGATAAGGGCCACAGCTATGTTAAGATTCATTGTCAAATTAAGGAGGCTGAGCAAAACCTCCACAAGCTTGTCATTTCTACCCATATTCAAAAATTAAACAGTTTTAATACGGCTGAATTGACTTAACTAACTATGATCGATAAGAAAGATCATCAACGTCGATCACGGTGGGCATTGTATTGCTAACTGATGAAATTATTGACGGGAATCGCAAAGTCATAGAAATTGCAAGAAAATTTGGTGTCTGCATGGACGACAATTTTCGAATTAAGAATAGGTGCAGTCAGGGATTTTGCAACTAACTCACCCATGAAAAAATTTCTGTTGGCAGGGAATTAAATGACTGAATGAACATTAAAACAAGTATCCATAGAAATTTTATTATTATGTGGAAAATAGTGTCAAATATTTTCTTCATACTGTATGGCAAAAGTGCGCCGCTCAGGTTTTTGAATATGCTATGCATTTTAACAAAAAGAAAAAACATAATTTTATTTGATGTTTAAGAGAATAATAAATGCAAAGTTATCATCACTTCTTCATAGAACTGAGGAGACAGATAATTTTAAAATCTTAATACCTAGATTAAAATTTAGATGTCTCATTCATTCTTCAATGCATTTTTATTTATTTCTTGAGCTAAAATGGAGAGTATTTGTGAAATTAAGTAGTAAAATTAAACAATTGTTATGGCTTTTCTTTCAGAATTTACAGAAACTGAGCTGATTTATACAGCTTAACTTCCTGCAGTTAAGATGCATACTTATAACTACAAATAAAATATAAAATGAATGTCAGAAATTAAATTTCTAGAGAATGATGGTAAGTAATTATAGGAATTTTTTGAATGAAATGCTCCCAGTAATGCTTTTTTTTTATACATTTAATACAGTCATGCCTACTTAACGCATTTGTAGTTATTAAATATAATAAATCGTTGCCAAATTATTAAAATTTGAAATAGCACTGTGAAACCTCTCATGATGAGAACGTAAGATTCAGAGAATGTAAGCGTAATTAAATGATCACTGTTAGGCCGTTATGTAAAGCAACCAGCTTCGCAGGAAATAAAAATCCTAACTGGTATCATAACTAGTCATCTTATGGAGGCTTTACTACATTTTTCATGTAAGATAAATACTGGATCTGATGCAAAAAAAGTTTCATTTATATATGTATTATCATTTATCATGTTTCCGTTTATGACTTTCTGAAATTTCTTTTCTTATTTTTCAGGAATTCTGACAGCGACGCTACTGGATAGAATAAGAATCAGTTCAACACCACCGTGAGTTAATTTAATTTTCCTTGATCCTATACTGTTCTTGATTATTTGTCCCCAAGCCTGGGAAACTCTCAGTTTCGTGTTTTGAGAGTTAAATATTTTTCATCAATTACCTGGTAAAGAAATTCAAAAGGTAGATTGCGAATAATCTTCTTTATGTTTCTGTTCTTGACGCCTGGTGTTAGCTATAATCGCCTCGTCTGAAAGGATTTTTTTCCCTCATACAAGGATGACTATCCGTATGAATTCTCTGCGTAAGCATTTTATTATTCATATTGAAATGTAATATCACCTGTCACTTATGTCCACGTTATGGTAATACGAGTAAATTAAGACGAGAGATAAATCTATGTCAAAATAAAACATAACCTTCAAGATCAAATTTTTGCTTTTTCTCAGTTTTCACGTTGGTCATTAAATTGAAATACTGATTGTTCAACATCAGATTTTTTACATTTTCTCGCTTTCGAAATAATGTAATATTTCAGTAACTGTGGTTTTCAAGTAGTACATTGTTTTCCCTTGTAGTACAAAAGTCAATATTAAACAATACAGAAGCCACTACAAAGTAAGAAACTAGACTTGAATCTTACATATAATTTTACGTGCATACAGATTCGCAATGGATTGAATACTGACAGAACCGATGGTAGCTTGATAATATTTATTTTCGCATAAGAAACACTTTACAGCTCTGGAATTTTCCACAATAGTACTCGCAAAGATCTTCTTAGTAAGACACATGTTCAGTTTCTGCTACGATATCTAAATAAAATACCGACACAGAACTGACAGGTGACACCGTAACTAATAAACGTCACCAATGTAATATTGTACCTTTTTGGGACCCACAACATTATCTGTTGAATTCGTGATAAGTTATTAATCCTTAAGCCAATATTATAAGTTATTAAACCTTAAACCAATTAGCTAGCATAACCTAAAATAATCATAGAAATATAAATGCTAGCAAATTAAATATTTAATTGTGATTGTATTTATTTATAGACATCGGGTTGTGAGTAATGTCTTTCCGGGACCATGCTAGGTAAGGATCGAATTCCAAGTTTATTAAATATTCTCAGGTCTAAAAGGAATTTTCCCAGAATCATCATTTATGGATTACCCAGTAAATTTTGTATTTTAACTTAATTCATAATTTTGATATAAACTAAGAAATAAGGCATATTTAATACTGTTCAATACAAGCTATAAAGTAGAAGAAGATATATTATTAGAGTTTTCACCTTCAGGTGTTAAGTATGAGTTAATAGTTGGACGAACAATTAATTCAGAAAATTTTAACCTATTAATTATTAATTATTTGGGTTCAGCCTAAAAAAATAAGTCTCCTGTAGGATTAAGGAACTACTCGAATTTTCAAAAAAATTAAATTTTGAGTTTAATAAGGTAAATTCCTTCAACACAAATTACGTTAGAGCAAGATCCATTGTCAATACCAGTCCATTTCTTAATTGTGTGATGAATAAAAAAAGTAAATAAAACTTATTTGTCTATTGAAGTGATACCAAGGCTCCATTTGAGGTTGCCGAAAATGCCTGCAAGGAATAAGAGTTTTCCAGCTGGTACAATTAACTAGGCTCCCAGTTGCAGGAAAACGTCGAAGAAAAGGCCAGGACTTCCGAACATGGCGATCTGAAGCGTTATGCAGAAGCAGACGAGGTTCATTCACAGCGGCGAAACCACGACAATAACTATTAGCGAGATTCGGCTAAGAGATCCTGTATCCAACACGTGGAACACGCTAATCGATAATAAAACTCCTTAAGGCAGAATGCCATTCGAGATAACAACTTTCATCGTAGTATATGGGAGGTAAGATTAACGCTCAACTGGCAGTAACCCACGAAGCACAACGGATGTCCAAATCAGCCCTAAACTAAAAAGGCGGGAAGAACCAGAACGTATAATGCAGAATTATTCTTTTTGTTAGTTCAGACAAATTTTACAGTTGGGGAGCAAAACCACTTTCGCGCTAACCATTGAAAACTCTGTTTTTTTTTTTTTTTCCCGAACTTAAAAAAAGAGAAACAATGTCGGGAGCATAAGTGTATAAGGTATTTCTCCCACTTCCCTAGCGCGCCTTCGTGGTGTAACGGTAGCACGCTGGGCCGGTATTCCAGAGGTCCGTGGTTCGATTCCCGGCGAAGGCGGATGCATATTTTTCATCTTTTATGCTTCCAAATAACGTAATGACTCTACAAGTGCAGCTCCCCCCCTTTTCCTTGCAGCTCACTCCAAGGCAACCATCACTTCGACGACTCGAGCAAAAAGTCTTTTAGATATTACAAAAACTCGCTCAATAATTCAGTAGATCGCCACACAAAATCCTATTTTTCGCAATTTCAATGAGACACGCGGCCGGGGAGCATAGTTGCCGCTCCCAGCCGTCACTACTGCAAGAACATAAAACTTCACCTCATTCTACTCCGCGCAAAAGTCCAAGTGTAAAATCTAACAGTCTAAAAGTGTTTCGTAAGATCGCCAAAGCAATGACCTCATTTGTAGGTGAAACGTTAGCCCCTCTGACCTTTCGCCACGTACTTGTTGTCATTCAAGGCAACCGAAATAAAGCAATTTCTTTCTAGAAAGATCTACGGAAGTACGTTACCCTGAGAGAATGAATAGGAGAAAATTTGCTCCTTTCCTTAATCCTTCGCAAGGACGCGGAATTCTTCATTAATTTAAATAAAAGAAAAATAAAAGTATCATTGAAGCATTGTTTTTTTTTTTTTTTTTTTTTTTTTTTTTTTTTTCAAAATTAAAGAATTTACATAACCGAATATTAAATTAATTATTAATAATAAAACATTAAATTAATAATTCAAAGAATTGAATAAAAATTCAGATTTTTCTTAAATAAGAAAAGTAGTTAACTTCAGCTCTTTCATAACCGAAAATTCAAACTATTATCAACATAACACACAGCATGATTGTTAGTTATAGCTTCAAAGTACTAAGAACGTTAAAGACAACTCAGCTCAAAATGCATCTAAAGAGCGAAGCTGACATGGAAATCTCTCAATACACCGAAGTCAACTCTGAACAAAAATCGGAAAACTGTTGCTCTCTCCTGTTTTATATAGTTTCTTCATTCGACGAGAAATTTACAGTACCTTCGATTTCTCGAAATTACTAGAAGGCATACACAGTTTAGTTACGTAGGCCGGATACAGTTACAGTTATGTATTGAGGATTAACGTTACTATTTACACAGGCATTTACACCAATTACAGTACAGGGATCTGACCGAAATGTCGCCAAGTTTGACGACGTTTGGAGATTTCTCACCAAATTTGGCGACAAAATTTAGTCGTCAGAACCAATTCCAGCTTGGCGATACCTTGCCAAATTAGTGATAGTGCATTAAATGTTGGGCAAACATTTTGCATCTGACACGAGTTATCCTAACGAAGATTGCACTTGTTTGATTAAGACTGAAAAAGAAATCTTAGCAGAAGCTTTTCTTGTAATGAGAGCAAATCAAAAATATTTAATTGTTTGGCTTATAGTAAGGCATTTTACTATTACTGTTTGACTCAAATTAACATTTTAATCTGGCAACTCTGCTGCCAGTTTAGAAAGCAATAGAATAATTTTTTTTGCTAGGTCAAAATTCATTCATTTTTATATTAATACCAATGAAATAAGATTTTAAATAATTAACAAATGACTCAGATCTGATACTAATTCTTTTTCTAGTTCGCAAGCCAAGCACTCTTTTTATTATTGGTTATTACCACAACTTTGATTTCCGTACATATCATTGTGAGTAGTCAAATTATGCTTAAACTAAGCACGAAATATGTTTGTCGTGATGGCATTCCAGGGTTTTTTTAATGTGATCCGACTGTACATTTTTTCTTAGGAGATGAAACTGGAGTTTTCAGTTTAATCCTCGAAAGCCAAAGTGGAATAGGATAATTTCATGGAGTAAATGCCAATACATTGAAAGAAGTTAACTCTCTGCTTTTGTTATAGAACAATGTATGACTTAGGCAAATGTCAGAAATAATGCAATTTTTTGTTACATTTCTGTTTTTGACTACAGAACTGTAAACTTACTTTCAAGAAATCAGATGTAATAAATATTTCAGATTTTAAATTTTACCTTAAAATATAATTCTTACAATTTTGTAAAAGGTTATATTTAACAAAAGTCTGCTGTGGCACGAAAAGTGTTTAAATTGAAAACATGATATGGTGCTTAAAGCTGTATCCGAATGATATATTCTCAATTATGACTACAAAAGTGACAGGTAAAAAATTACGTTTTCATTCTTACAATGTGATTATCGATATTCTGATCACATGAGAACATCTTTCATAGTCCAGCAGATCCACATCTGCGTCACCATTTTGGGATTTTTATGGGGGGGATAGCTTATAAGGTATTTCTCCCACCTCCTTGGCATGCCTTCGTAATGTGGTGGTCTGCACGCTGGGCGCGTATTCCAGAGGTCCACGGTTCGATTTCTGGCGAAGGCGTTGCTAATTTTTCAATCTCTCTTACGTCCAAAAAACTCCTAATGTCTCTATAACCAATGTTAGAAATATTATCTGAGTTGCGTTTTTATTAGTCCAAAGAGGCTTTGTCCCTGAGGGACTATTGTTTTTGTTTTGCGATTTTGAGTCGAATCTCTCTGAATGCCTGTTTCACTTTTGAAACTGTTGCCACCAAATATTATCGCCCAGTATTATATTTGAAGAAATTAAATAATGAAGAATCTGCATAAATGTATGCATGTTTTTCGCATTGTGATAAAACAACGGTACATAGATCCATCAAATTTTGAATGACGTAATCCTACTGGAAGCGCAAATTTGAAATTTGGAATTTGTTTTATTATCGATTTCCTATTTTGTAAAACATTAACGAATTTTTGACTAAAAACTCGATTTCAAAGCGAGCAATGGCAACGTTGTACAGAAAAAAAACATTTTTATCTCCAGCGCGTGAGACTGTGTATCGAAAATTCTAAAAATATGCTCAATTTAAAATTATTTTGCAATACTTCTCTTGAACTGAATTTTATGGATTAAGTGCGAAGACCATGATATTTAATAAATAAAGATACCACGCAAAATGTTTTTTAAAAAAACGCTCCTTTGGACATAATTTAAAATCTGAAACATTTCAAACTTTTGTAATTTATTTATTTATTTATTTTGGTACTATAATTTTTGATACGCTATAAATATATAGTGAGGAGCTGTGATTTGCGAATAATGAATGTTGAACAACAGCGTAATGAGCTTCACTGAAACAAAGCTCATAAAATATTCCTATACGATATTATTAAGAATGTACATCGATATTCGCCTACTGTAAATGTTCTCTGTTCCTCACAAACCTTTAACTTCGTTAAGTATTTCATACCTTCAATAAATATCTGGTCATTCATAAACTGCGATAAGCTGATAATAATCCTCAATTATAAATCACTGATGATTATTTCTTTTGAAATATTTTTTTTTATTGTAGAATAACTTGTAAAATAATAATGTAGAACAACCTGTCAAATAATCTGTAAAAGTAATTTTTTTACTAGCCAAATGTACTTTTTTTCGGTTTAACTACTTTAAAGCAATTATCCTAACCATCAAATAAAAACACAAAATAATTAGCCATTTCTCTTTCATTTAACATGAAGATCTCTTCTTAAATTCGGTTCCAAAAAATTGAAATATTTCTTTTACCGATTTATTTATTATTTCGATGTTATTCAAATTATGGCATTTCGTTTCTAACATAGAATATGTGCGGGAAGAATACAGTATCCAATAGTTACTATTTAACAATTATCGCTTTTATTTATGATTTTTTTCTGATTTCCTTTTTCTCATTTCAGTTTCTCTTCTGAAATTCAAATACTCTTTTTCTTTTTCATATAAGGACCTTTATATATACTCGTATTTAATTTATGTATGAACCGCCAATTTACTTTTTATAATCATACATTCTTAAATTTCAGTAAGCTTCGTAATAAAAAACATTAAAATAAAATTTTATATTTTAACTTTTTTTTTCATTTTAAACATTAAAAAATTCACGTAAATTAAGTGAAACTTTAATACTCTCCGATAAAACCCTTTATATTTCTAAATCTGCATGTTTAAATTTCTGTATTATTTTTATATTCATAATTATTAATACTTTTATTATGAATAATCAAAATTAAGCACTTCTTTTTAATGATTGCAGAAACGAAAGCAACTTTCATATCCTGTACTACCTCTTTGAAGGCCTGAAATCTGAGAAAAGACTTGCTGAATTTGGCCTCGATAAGCTATCAAGCATACGATATCTCCCTCAGAGAGATTCCAAGAATCCCGCAGATTTAGTGGCTGGTTACAAAAATGTCTATCATGCTTTCAGAATTCTTTCTTTTACAGAAGAGGTAAAGTTTTTCTCATGCTATATTTCTGCTTATTATTAAACTGAAGTATCAAAGCATATTGTTTCTGTTTGCGCAAAATATGTTCTGTGCATTCCCAAATAATCGTCTCTTACAATCTTAAGTTCTTCTTAGATATATAAAAAATTAACGGCATATTAACATTAAAAACCTATACTATAATATCTTTTTAAATTCTTTGCTAAATTATTTCTCTTTAAGACACAATAACACGCCGAATAAATACTAAATCAGAAGTCAAACAACAAAAATCAATTTGCGGTTTTGCAGCTGAAGATGGTGGTTCGGTAAAACCATCGAAACTAGTCCTGTGAAAATTTGGTAAATATAACGCTGATTTTTGTTGTTTGACTTCTGATTTAGTATTTCACTTTTCTAGCCGAAGTCTCAGGGCAATTTTTGCCTACATAATTATTTAAACTTATTCATCAATCTAAGTTCCAAATTTAAAATAATGCAAAAAAGACAACATCAAACAATTTAAATTTATTACACCACAGTAAGCTTTTAAATCGAAGAAATACACGATAAATGAATGAACTCTCTCCTAAAAACCTATAACGAAGTCCCTTTTTTGTTTGGGCATATAATTTTAAAATAGGTGGGTTACTTAAAGAATTTAAAACCTACGCAAGCAATTAATTAGTCACTTCACCTTTTTCTTAACTTCTGTTATGTCCTCAGTTCTCATTTGCGTAACTGATGGAGTCAAATAAACAAAAGAATAGACGGGATCGTAAAACAGAAATGCAAAACCTTTTAAGAAACTACATGAAACGTCACATATTAAGATACAGAATTACATTAGAAAAAAGGATTTAATATTAACAATACTAAATTGCAGCTTTATCATTTTCTTTGCAACTGTTAACCAAGTATTTCTTCTTGTATTTTCCCAAGCCTTGCGTGTCAGTTTCGCATTAAGGGTGAAAGAAACGCATAATCGGCGGAAAATTGAAACTGGAGAGTAACATATTGAAAAAATTAAATCTGAAAATTTCATATATAGTTTAACAACGTAAAAGGTATTTCGCCTTTTAAACTATTGAAAAACACATCTTAAATATAGAGTGCTCTAAAAACAGCATTTCAAAATAGTATTAAGAGAATACAAAAAGTTGTTTGCGAGCGGTACTGTATTGCCACTTTTCTACAGGGATAAGATCCTTTCTGAGTAAATAGATATACATGCGAACCTAGCTTAATAGCTGCCGAGTATCAGTGCCAGAGCAATAGTAGTTAAATGAAAGTGACCAAGTTTACGGTATAACAGTTTAAAACAGATACAAAAACGTTAATTTAAAAAAAAATCTGAAAGCTTTTATATTTTATACTACGCCAAATGTTTTAACGTTTTGTTCGTTACTTTTATTTATTAAATATCATGTTTTTCACAGTTTAACCATAAATTTATTTCAACAGCAATATCGCAAAACAATTTTAAATTGAGCATATCCTTTAGAATTTCCGATACACAGCCTCGCGCGCTGGAGATAAAAACTTTTTTTTTTCGTACTGTGTTGCCATTTCTCGCTTTAAAATCATTGAGTTTCTAATCCCAAACTCATAAATGTTACGAAATATGAAATAGATAATAAAAAAAATTCCAAATTTGGGCTTCCAGATGCCCATATTCGGGTGGAGATGTATGTAATTCAAAATTTGATGGCTCTAAGTACCTGTTGTTTTAACACAAGGTGAGAAAATTGTATATAATTTACGCAGATTATTCATTATTAATTCCTTTAAATATAATACAGGGCTCTAATATTGGTGGCAATAATTTAGAAAGTGATTCGTCGTTTATAGTGAATCGACGCAAACGAAATTAATAGCCCTTCTGGACAAATTGCCTCTTTGGGCTAAAAGTTCATTTATCAAAATTCTTTTCTGTGATGTTTATTCAATACTTGAATATTAAAAGATTAGACTCAGGAATTATTAAAAGATTAGACTCATCAACTCAGGAAGCAGTAATTAAATTGTATAATATAAAAAAATTATAGAAAGGAATTAACACAAAATTTCATGAGGAAATTTTGCAGTTTTTCAAAAGCAGGGAAATCAAATACTTTCGATTATATTAAACATGGGGGAATTAAAGTGAGAAAGGGCACCTAGGAAAGTACGAGTCTACACATTTTTGTGTAAAATCCGAGTACAATCGTAAAATACAAAATTGGGAAAACCTAACTTCTTTGAATCGTTAAACTATATTTTGCCAGGGTTTGTTTATAATCCTATATGATTCTTTCTGATAGATAAAGTATTAAAAGGAGAATATATTTCTATTTATATAGATCCAAAGAAAATACATATAGTTCCAAAGAGACTCAATATTAACGCAGAAGTTTATGTTAATCAGAAAGAGAACTAAACAATTAACAGAACAGAGTTTAAAAATTAGCTTATAGGATTTTAATTGACATTAAGAGCACTTTAAAAATAATGGAATATAGACATAAATTTTTCTTGTGTATGAAGTTTAAACGTATTAAATTTTCTTCCTGAAGAGATATAACGTCATGATACCCCCAACAATACATACATTTTAGAGATTTTACGCGATTTGATCCTTGAAGAACTACTTTTCAAGTTTTATTAAATTTCTATTTCCAAAATATTGTGTGTCTATATAAATATAGCTTGTGTGTCTGACGAGTTGTTGTTTCTACCCTAATTTAATGAATATTGGATATTGGTAGGATTGATAACAATTCAAGAATAAAACAAACGAAACGTTTATATGTTCTCTAATCAACTGTAAATTATAGATTTTGACATAAAAATTTAATCACCACCTTTTGCAGGACCGCAACTAAAGGCGATTTAATTTCTTAATAGTATGCTATCTGCATTTAGTGAAAGCCACGGACTTGCCTTGCCAATTTAATCAATGAAATTGAACTAGAATCTCTAGTTTAGACACAATAACACGCCGAATAAATACTAATTCAGAAGTCAAACAACAAAAATCAGCGTTATATTTTCAAAGTTTTCACAGGACTAGTTTCTGGATTCCTGGGGTATATATAGGATTCCTTGCCAGTGTGGTTTAATTCACATTGGCCAATCTAAGAGAGCCTTAAAATTTCGCGTCAAGGAACATGAGGCATATGTTAGAAAAAAGGAAACACAGAAGTCTTCTGTTGCACAACATTGTTGGTCCGAATATCACACTTTTAATTTTTCTGCTGCCAAAATCATTTAAAAAACATCTTCCATTGGAGAACTGGATTTTCTAGAGGCATTTCACATTCAAAAAAAATCTTTCTGTTCTAGTTAACGATCCTAATTCCAATCCATCTTTGCCTTCGGCCTTTAAAGAAATTATATTTTAGTTCTGGTTTCATCAACAGATGGCGCCACTTGCTTATTCTTATCCAGGCTTTCTTATCTTATCTAATCATTATTTCCTATCTTGTTCATTTGCGGTTTTGCAGCTGAGGATGGTGGTTCGGTAAAACCATCGAAACTAGTCCTGTGAAAATTTTGAAAATATAACGCTGATTTTTGTTGTTTGACTTCTGAATTAGAATCTCTAGCATTAAAAATCAATTTACTAATAGTTTTATCAATAGATACTTTTAGACTTCTAAGTTAGTATCTAGTAGATAACCGAACTGCCATAGAGAACAAACAGCAAGGCAGATCTGCCAAATTTATGCCTTTTAAACTAAAATTTTTGCAAATAGTTCTTGTATAGTTTAAATATCTTGCCCTTCTTTACAATTTGTTTTTCCTCTGGCATTTTTTATTTTCTTAAGATTTACTGATACAAGAGCAGACGTTATTTAGACTTCTCATAAGACTAGCATATAAACAAAAAATTATGAAACAGAGATTTTATCTAGATTTATTCATTATTCTTGGGAAACCAAAGTATATGGTAATATTACCCTGTTGACTGCAATATGAATATTTTATTTGTTTGAGAAATACAACGCAGTCTTTTTATTTCTGTGGTAATTGATAAGGCAAATAAACTGTCTACTACAAATCAAATGAGCGCAAAATATATCAGACAAATAAAATTAAAAAGAATTAAAAAGAATAAATTTTGCAAGTTGAATAAGAAAGAAAAATTACTTTTTGTTATTTTTCAGGTTTCATGATTACATCTGTTAATTAAGTTATTCTAGGAAGAATCAGATGAAAGCTACAGAATCAAAGAAATGAAATAAATTAATAAGATAAAGCCTTATAACTGTGCGAAAATTTTATAAAGCAGAAAATCATCCCGTATTCGAATTTTTAAATTTAATAATCATAACCACAGTTTCTGTGACCGAAATCCATAGCAGAACTACACAATTGCAAATAAATGACTCGAATTACAACCTATTCTTTGTAGTATCTTCTAAACTTTTAATCAGCTTTGGTTTTGTTTCGATGAATACAAACGCCTCTGTGTCTGCTGCTTTGAGAGAATGTGCATAGAATGATTGATAATCAACTCGTTATTGATAATCGACTAGTTATATTGAATTACACTTAAATATTAACAGCTTACGTCCTCTTAAATCAAACAAAACAAATATTCTCTGAAAATAATTGTTCTGATACAAAATCGGACTTTTTCTGAAATGATATACCTATTTTTTCCATGTTTCGATTCTATGATTCAAATTAACATTTTTATCCACACATTAAAGTAGATGCATGTCTAGACATACCTGCAAAACACTAGAGTTTTTTATTCAAAATTTCCAAAGATATATGTCAATTTACATATTGGCGCGTTTTGATATTTGGCATATTTGTTTTAAACGATAATAACACCAAATGTGCTTTATGCACTTTGTTAACATTATTTGAAAGAATGTACGATGCGCCTTTTTTTTTCATTCGTGCACAATGAAGAAAGAGAAATGGAAATACGTTACTGTAAATTAAGAATTTCGCCAAGTGAATTATTCTTGGCAAAAAATGCACCAAGATAAATTTTAATTTTCTCGGTAAATTTCTTGCCAAATTTTATAAAGTTTAATAGTTGAGCATAATTTGAGTCACAGAATCGAAATATGGGAAAAAATCGGTATGTTATTTCTCTTTAATAAATCTTCTCGCTTAAGAAATTTAATTTTTGGAAACACGTCTAGGATCACGTCATTGTACACTCATTTTTATTCTTTCCGGAAAAAAAAAAAAAAAAAAAAACGGGAAAATACAATTTTGTTTCCTTTTATTTCATTAACAATAAAACCAAATTTTTGTCTAATTTATCAAAACAGGGGAAAGGGTAATTTTTGTTTTTCATAAAAACACTAAAAAACATGATTTCATGTCACAGTATTACGGAAACCTACATAAACATGATATTTATATAACAGTTTTTAAGATAAACAGATTTTAATTATTTTTGATAATATTGATTTAATAAACGTTTAATATGAAATTTATTTACATAAATACTGATCTCTAAAATCGCATTTTTTTTTTTTTTCCAAATTTCCTTGTAAGATGCAAATTATATTTAGCTAGACTTACTGCACCTTATTTGCATTATGCTTTAATGTTACATTTCAGGAAATATTGGTGGTTCTACGCATACTGTCAGCTATTTTATTACTTGGTGACGTCACTTATACTGAGAAGGAATCAACTGCGACAGCAAGCAATCCTTATCTGATTTCTTCTGGTATGATAATGAGTTTTAGAAGTTATTTTGAAAACTTAGTGAATTCATTTTTCAATTTGTTTTTCCTCTGGCATTTTTTATTTTCTTAAGATTTACTGATACAAGAGCAGACGTTATTTAGACTTCTCATAAGACTAGCATATAAACAAAAAATTATGAAACAGAGATTTTATCTAGATTTATTCATTATTCTTGGGAAACCAAAGTATATGGTAATATTACCCTGTTGACTGCAATATGAATATTTTATTTGTTTGAGAAATACAACGCAGTCTTTTTATTTCTGTGGTAATTGATAAGGCAAATAAACTGTCTACTACAAATCAAATGAGCGCAAAATATATCAGACAAATAAAATTAAAAAGAATTAAAAAGAATAAATTTTGCAAGTTGAATAAGAAAGAAAAATTACTTTTTGTTATTTTTCAGGTTTCATGATTACATCTGTTAATTAAGTTATTTAAAGTGGTACATTCAACAAAAATGAATAAAAAAGTAATAATTTTGTAAAATTCCATTTTGAAGGTTATTGTTGTTAATATTTCCATGTCTCGTATGATTCGAATCATTATTCCTATATTAACAGATTTTCTTGAAGACTTTCTATGAGATGGATTTTAAATACACTTATTCGGTAAAAGCAACCACATGACTCGATCAAGAACTCAAACTTAAGCCCATTAGCAATTTTACTTACTTTCATTCAGATACTGGTAGCTGCTGTTATAATTACGAATGCTATAGATGTTAGAACAAATAATAACAGCAATTGAATTTTTCTGCTTCATTTTTAGCTGCAGTAAAAGGATCTGGAGAAAATGCAAAGATTTACTACAAAACTTCCTTAGCATGATATTGAAGTATATAATTTTTTACTTAGTTTAACAACGCCATATTTGGTTGTTTATTACATTCTCTTCACAAAAACATCACGAAATAATTTTGCGCTTAGCTAATGAACAAATTCCAAAAAACATTATATTATTACATACTTATGTAGATTTATTTGATTTGGAACTGACAATGAGTCAGAAACCCTTAACAGATGTGAAGGCGCGTCAAAATCGATATGTCGGCAGCGAATAACGCAAAGCCGAAAATTACAATTATCAAAGGCGGCAGGAGCTAAACATAACGTGCCCGCACAGCTAGGAACACGATCTATCTTACAATCCAAATATTTCAGTATAAATAGATACTATATAACTCATCTACATTTTGGTGAGAAAAACAGAGAAAAGAAATTAAACATCCAAATCATAAAAACCTTGTTAATTTAAGTAATAATAACCTACACATTTTACTTTTAAAATTAAGTTAAAAATTATGATTTGGTTCACAAATTGAACTTGTTTTCTAAAGCCTTTGGAAATCAGTATGTTACTGTTACGTTCTCACTAATATATTGAGCTGTTTCCATGCACTTTCATTTTGGGATAGTGTGGCTACAGACGTTAAAGCTGAATTTTTGTCACTCACCTAGTTTATAAATAATAAAGTATTCTATAACACAGGGGTTCTTAACCGTATACCCCGTCTGGGCACATCTGACAAACAGGAAATTGCTGACGGGCGCAGTTGAAAAAAATGTATAACGATTCTTAATATTTCGTTATTTTATTCCAATTATAAGCATCATAAAAAATATCCTACACTAAAAAGGTAACAAAAAATTCAAAATAGTTACATTTAATGCGATTTTTGGTATTGCATGTTATCCACTAATTTTTCAAAGTCAGGCGTATAAGATGATATTCCCAATCTTATATTAACATCTTCGAGATTGCTATCGTTAAGTCGAGATCTGATTGCTGATTTAATTGTATTCAATATTGAAAACAATGAACCACATAAATATATGGAACAGAAACAGGATTTTAATTTGTAAGCTCCTTTTTTCAAAAGGGGATATTTTTAGTATTTTTTCAAAAGTAAATTATTTACTCCTTTTTTCAAAAGTCAGGCGTATAAGATGATATTCCCAATCTTATATTAACATCTTCGAGATTGCTATCGTTAAGTCGAGATCTGATTGCTGATTTAATTGTATTCAATATTGAAAACAATGAACCACATAAATATATGGAACCGAAACAGGATTTTAATTTGTAAGCTCCTTTTTTCAAAAGGGGATATTTTTTATCTTCGACTAGATTTCAAATATTTTCATCAAGTTCGCATGATTTTAATACAATGTCAGTCTGAATATTTAAAATCTCATCTTCAGTTGAAGATGCTTCTTCCTGAATAATTTTCTGCACGGAATTTGCAATTTCAGAAATATTGAGGATTGAATGGGTTTACAAAAAATGAAGCCACTGGCTCAATAATCGAAAATTGCTGGAATATATTTTGGGATTGTTCCAAAAGCTTCTGAAAAGGTGACCAAAAAAATAACTAAATTCATGGCTTGCTCAAAGGACAATATTTTAGCACATGATGCTCCTTGGTGAATAATGCAATGATAATTCATGAAGAACGTGAAAGATTTATCTCTTTTGCAATGAGATATGAATCCATTATTGCAGCCCACCATTGATGGAGCCCCACCAGTAATTATTGCTGATACCTTTTGTAAAGGCAAATTAATTTCTTTAGCATAATTTTTAAAGATATTAAAAATATCTCCTCCTATTTGTTTTCCCATGCACTGGTAGTAATTTTAGTAGTTCTTCTTTTACACTAAAATCACTAAAAACCATCCTTATGCATACTGTTGCGCTGTATCAGATAAATCTGTCGTCTCGTAAATTGCAAATCATTAACATATTTGCATATCATCGTTCAACTGTGTAAATTAGTTGATAGCATATGTATTCTCTATCGTTAGATAACTCACATCTTTGTATTACTGTAATAATTTCTTGCTTATTACAAAGTACTTCAAACAATCCATCAGCTCCTGTTAGACATGCTCTCTTGATTAATTCGCTGTCCGAGAAAAGTTTTTTTTTTTTACATTTCGCCAACAAATGATAAATTCTGAAGAAAGCGACTGTGGCATTTTTATTTTTATTCGCACGATTAGTAAAAACAGCTTGCTGGGCAAATAGCCTTGATTTTTGATTAATTTTCCTTATTCTCTATTTTAAGCGGATAATCAATGACGAAAGTATTGTCATTAGTCTTGAAATGGTGTTCGAGGTTATGTTTCTTCAAAACTGATACAGTACTATTGCAAATCAAACAAACACACTTGTCCTTTGTCTGGATAAATCCGTAGTCTTCTTCCCAATTCGTTGTTGAAATGATACATTCGTTGCCTTTTGCTGGAGAAACTCATTTTAGGGTGAGAAACTTAAAATAAACATTAAACAAAAAGTTAAATTGCTGAGAAATTTCTTAATCTGCAACAGATTGAACTCGAGGGTGTTCAACGACAATAACAACTGATCCAACAAAACAGTGTTACCAGTACTAGTGTTCACAAAACAGTATTGCCAATACAATAATTTTACGGCTTTATATATTATTTCTAAAAGTATGAAGAATTTCGCGGCCACAGGAAAAATCGTGGCAAGCCGCGGGTTGGCCACCGTTGATATTGATATAGTACATAGCGGACAGTCGCTGGCGCAGAAAAATAGCTTCGCGGGCACATTGGCGCCCGCGGCAAGGGGTTAAGAACCCCTTCTATAACACAATTAACATGTTAAAGTCATTCTTGTAAAATGTATTTCAAGAAGCGAATGAATACCATTAAATAAAATGAGTATCTTCAAGTTTAAAAGAAAACGTATCTCTAAAATAAAATTTCTTTCATTTTGCTAAACGCCTTTCCTGTGACATGTGTAAGAACTGATATCACGAATTTCTTCAGACATTTATAATTAACTGGAAATTCCGATTTTAACAAGGTTTCAAAGTAAAAGTTGCTTCCAAAGCTCAGATGTTTAATGCATCTCACTTTCTTCTTAGTGTAAAATGTTACATTCAAATTTCACATTGTTATAGACATCTTCTTTATACTCTAACGTGATTTCATATAAAGTTCTGATTCCCGATGCAAAAAATTTCTGTCTGCCTCAGTTAGCTTTTCCGTAAAATAAAAGCTACTAATGCAAAAAATATCAAATTTTTTATTTTAATACTCATTGTTCTGAAGAAATTTAAAAGAAAAAAATTAAAAATCGATTTATTCAAATTAAGAGTTTTAAAAGTTTCGAAATAATGAAGTTTTTAAGAGAAAATTCACAAATCCTTATATAAAGAAAACATTCTAGATGTTCTATAGAATGCAGATAACTATAGTATTAGAATATGAAATAATCGTAACGATATCTAAATAAATAATTGATTTTTTTTTTTTTTTTCCAGAATGGATTGTTTGAAAATATGTAGAATACTCCCAGATGAATAAGGAACTTATAGCCTTTTCATGCGTCTCAATTTATCTATAAAATTCAAAATCCTATTTATACGGCCCTTTAACGTTCAGAACAATCTTAATAACTTACTGCTTTATGTTTAAATATTTAATTCGTATTTTATTTTAAATTCAAAACATGCTTTCAAAACATTCTATTCCTGCAGAAATTTCCTCTTAGGTCATTTCATTACAGGCAAATCCCACAAAAATGTTTTTAAAAATTGAGTTTATGATACATAATAATACGAATTGCCTGGAGAAACAATTGGACTTGCAAAATAACAATAAGAACGTATACGATGGTGACATTGTTAAATAAAAGAACCGCGCATGCTTGAAGAACGGTTACGCGCATGGTTGACAAAATTTGGTGCATTTCTAAATATTTGCCACTGGTTTTTATTAAGGTGCTAGTAAGTTCCAAAATATATATAATTTTTCTGAAGAAGCATTTCATACATAAATTTGGGCACTTGTTTCATAATGGGGCTCACAATTTTGTCTTGATCCTTAGGGAAAAAGAGTGTGATATATCGTCAAATATGGGGCATTTGTTTAAACTGCTTAAAAATCCAAGTCACCATGTTTGATCCACAACCGATTTTTAGATCTGTAAAACTATATTTGTGATTAAAATATTCAGATCCTTTTTGTTCTTAATATGAATTTCATTAATTGCATTATAATATTACTTATTTAATTGCAAAAGGAAAAAAGCCTGTACGATTAGGTCTTTGAAGAGGCAATTGTTTATTGGTCTCTCGGCATATATCATCGAATAATTGCTACTGAAGAAATCTAAGTTCAATTTGGATTTACCATTTAGTAAATTTTAATCCATTTCGAAGGTCAGACCTCGCGTTTTTGTTGTCGATATTTCAATAAGGATGCAATAGATACTTCATTAAACTAGTTTTCCCACTTTCATAATTTCATCCTTTCTTTGGAATAAAGATAAATTTCAAATTTTCATACTTAAAAATTTAAATTCATAAGGGTTTTATAAGCAAAAATGTTTGTTTTAAATACATGATAAGTTTGACTGACGCTTTCCTACCAAGAGCTTAAATGAACAGCGCTGTGTCATTTTAAAGAGGATATTAACTCTGAGTAGTTTTGTATAGTGCTGACAAAACATGATTTTATTATATGCATTTACTCAAGGTAAAATTTACAAAGAAAACAAAAGTGAAAAAAAAATTAATACGTATGATTAAAATAATTTCTCTTTTCAGCTGCGAAAAACTTGAGTGTAGATAATGAGCAGTTGTGTTCAGTCATTTCTAGAGGTGATAGTTTAGAAGAAGTTACTCAGAAAAGAGATGCTTGGGTACAGTTTTTGTACATGCGGCTTTTTGAATGGATTGTATCTTCACTCAAGAAGCAGCTCTCCTTTTCACGTCTTGTTTTGTAAGTACAATTGAAAAATCTTATCTTATTGAAAAGTAACACTCATAACACTCCTTATAATTAATTACATTTTCAGCAAGTGTTCGTTTAACTAATGCTTCATTTTTGGTATAAATCGTAAGCATTTATTTCATATTTCAAAATACCTCACCAAACCCTTTTGCATTGAATAACTCATAAACACGACTGTTCTTTTCGGATCTTATCATTTGAGATTATTTGTTTGGTTTTGTTAGATGAAAAGGTGACGACGGCGATAACAAATTCTGCCTTGAGTATATGAAAAATTCATTCTTTTTCAAATAAATGCTTAACCTCTGAGCATAAGGGCATAAACTGGTTCGTGACGTCATGCAGCGAGGATAATAACCATGCATAATAGGTTGGCGTGTAGCACTGGTTCACCTCCAGATAGCGTGCATCTTTCACTAACGTGCCTTTTGAAAATGGCATTTCAGCTGCAAAAAGTTACCCTAATCCACCAAAGAACTTCTAGGCTTAAGAACGAGCAACGATACGCCAAAGCAGAAGTGGCTTCCTCAAACCGAAGAGGGGAAAATATACACGAAATTTAATTTACGGGGGCTACCTATCCAGCCTAAATATCCTTATGCGCATGTGCGAAATAGATATCAAACCGTTATCAAAGGTCGAAAGTCTTCAAGAGTTCAAACTTCTGCGATGTCATTTTTTTCAGCAGTATCGACGTAAGTCAAATCAGAGATTCGCACAAATAGATTACTTAATGGATTATTTATTTTGAGTAAAAAAAAAATTAGGAAAATCCGAGTTTAAATTGTCGCCAAAAGTTTTGTCAAAGAACGAATAAGTATTTTGGTTTTGTATTGCATTCCTCGATTTCCTGTGCACCAAGCGATTTGGAAATGCGGATATATCACTCGATGATTTAGCAGTGCAGTAGTCAAACTGGTTTATATCACGTCTATAGAAGCTTTCCTTCTTCACGTTCTTTGAATCCACATTAACTTATTCCATTATATTATGAATATAATATAATAAGATCCGTTTGTTACTTTCAATCTATAAAAACATGTCCTTGACTCTATATTGTTCACCTACTTAAATCTTTTGGAGTTCACAGCCAATTAAGCAGCACTTTTACCAAACACACAAATCATCCGACTGGAGGCGAACCCATGTATATAACGGGTTATATACATGGGGGCTCATGGTTATTTCTCGCTGCATGATGTCACGAATCTGTCTCTCTTCCGTAACGTCCGGCTAGGTCAAGGTTACATTTGAAAATACAGGCAGTTTCCCATCTTCATGAAGAAAATTTTTAGTGTCATTATCACCTTTCCTTTACTCGCACTATATATTTATTTAACTGGAAAGATCTAGTTATCTTACTTGGTAGTTATCAACATTGATGCCTAGCTTGCAAGAATTACTTATATAGGAAAACAAGATAATTTAGGAGGTAAATTGCTGTGATAAAAAAATATCGATAATGATTATATAAACACAAAATTTCAGCCTACTTGTCAATACTTATTATATCTCTTTCAAAGTAATCTCGAAGTAATTTAAGAATCTTTTTATTACATTAATAAACTCAAAACGATGCACAAAGGATTGTAATTTTAACTACGGAAATAAAAATAAGTCTCACGGTACCATATTAGGTGAATGCGAATTACGGAACAGCATTTGTTGAAGTCTGGGCCAAAACTTGATCAACAATAAGAACGTTTTGAACAAGTACAATGTCGTGATGCTAAATCTGTGACTTATCTCACCTCATTTCAGTTCTTTTTACAAGTTACTTCACGCAAAATCTTCAGTTAATACATTTTGTTAACTGCTTAGCCAGTTGTTAGAAATACATAATGCACAATATCACGGCGATTGAAGAAACAGTTAACATAAACTTTATGTATGACCAACTTTCATGTAATATGTTTTGGTCTTGCCTTACCTTTCGAGCGTTATTTACTTGATTATTCAACTGTGTCTGTATCAAAAGCCTAGCTTCACAATTCATCACTGGTCATAATGCATTTAGAAAAACTCGCTTTGAGAAGGTATATCTTGGGCTACTTAAATACTTCGATCGCACAGAAATGATTGACACAACGGCTCTCACAACGAAACTATTACACTATGCGAAGGGAAAACAAGTGAAATAGGCACAAGGGGGCGTGAGCTACTCAGAATGCATAGATGGAGCTGGCTGCAAGTTGAATGGTATAAGTCAGCACACGTCCCTTTCGCCGTCGTCATTGAGAGCGTGGACTGCAATAATAGAAAGTGATTATCGAGATCAGCGCTGGAAAGCGTCTCCTATGGAAGGAAGAGATACAAGGTAGTGAAACCCATCATCGCATGTCGGTGTGCAGGAACAAAGCACCCTCAAGGCGTACCGTATCACGTTGGTTAGCCAAGTTTAGCAGTGGAGTGGAGATTGCAGCCAATGGTATCAGCGCGGAATGACCAGCAATATCGCATACAACAGCAAATGTGGTAGCCGTGTCGGATTTGATCATGGCGAACAGGCGCATAACGTTCAACAAGATGCAGGAGGAGACAGGGCTTGCGCAAGAAACATTGCAGGCGATTGGGCATAGTGATTTGGAGATGACAAATATGTGTGCAAAGTGGGTGGACCTCGGACTAAGCCTTGCTTGACAACATGAAGGACGCAGTCAGGGGCCAACATGTTGAATCTTCTGCAGAATTGTATACAGTTGTCCATAGGTTGTGCACCAACACCCTACAGACTGGTTGACCAAAGCACTTCGGGACCTCCCAGCCAGATGGCAGAAGTGTATGGACATAAACGAGGATTATTTCTAACTGATGTGCTATCAGTTTTTTGTTAATAAATTGTATTCCGCTCTGTGGCAGTATTTGTGTCATTCATTTCTGTACGACCTAAATAAATTTTTTCTTCGAGAAAAAATTCAACGTTATTGGATTAACTCGAGAACGACGCACCGGCAGCCAAAGTTATCATACAGAATTTTTTCATTGGACTCAAATGTTATAGGAGCCTGTTCAATATCTCAAATAGTTAACAAAATCTCTAACTGCTAAACATCAAATCTCTAACTTTATTGACATATTGTTTAAAATAGATTGTCTTCCAAAGACTGTTTCATCCTCAATGCATTCTTTGCTTTCTTAAATACCTTCCACCATTTAAAAACATTAATTTTTGATAAAATGCTGCTTTCAAAGGTTTTTTGTTACATTTCAAAAGCTTTTATATTAAAATTCCTACTGAGAAAACAATTATGTTTTTGCTTGATTATATTTGCCATATTAGAAAATTACCGAAAGAGAAATTTTTTATTCGATAAAAATAAATTTATTTGAAAACATACGGATAGAAGATGAAAAGCATACAGGTGGGAAATCAAATACCGATTTTTGCTAGATGTGGCTAAAAGTACTAACAACTTCTGAAAAATTTTAAATTGTAAGGTTTTAAAATCTTTCTTTTATAACTATGACCAAACTCTTGGCATACGTTAAGCGACTTATCGCTAAGTGTAAAATAAAAACAGAAACTTGCGAAGGATGTTACATGACCTTTTATTTTAAACTAAATAAGCTGAGCAGAACGCATGCCTGGTGTTTACGAATTCGCCAACATTTATGGCGAGAAACTCAAAGTATAGTAAGTCAAAGATAAATTTAAATAACTAATAGCGAAATGCTACACAGAGAATTTAACGCGAAGTTGACCAGAACTTCACCGGCGTGAATTCAACTATCGGCAGTCTAAGGCTAAATGCAGAAGCCCTTATCTAGAATAGTCAACATGGCAACGAGTGGCAGATCACGCTCTAACTTAACGATCTCAAAACCTCCCTTTAAATACAGGCGAATTCATTTACATTCTTGGGTGGAAAATGGAAAGAGAGAAGACTCACTTCCAGGGAATAAGGCCAAGGGATCCAAAAATAAGGTTCAGGGCAATGTATGTTACTGTATGTTATGTAAGAGGCGAGTACTTTGAAGGTGACAATATCCGTTAGTATAGAGTCTCACACATGTACATTTTAAAGTAGCATTGCAGGAATTAAATTGCCTCGCTTTCTGTTTCCACGAATGTCATAAACATATCAGACTTAAATGAGATTCTACGGCATAAGAAGAAAAAAATTAAAATAAACGAATTTCATTATTTCTTTCATCATTATATTTAAATAGCTTTATAAAGTAGAAAATCATTTATTGATTTCCTTATAAAATTCTAGATTTCTAGTGGCTATTTCACGAAGGAAATTTAGTATTTCTTATTCGCGCTATACCTGTGTACTTTTATGTAAGTAGAGGTTTTATACAATATTTTATAACATTAAAGATAATAAAATATTTTATTTAGAGGTGATTCCTATTCAGTTACTGTCATTGATCCTCCTGGATTTGGAGCTGGTGAGCACAACCAGATGTTTCAGCTTAGCACCAATATTATCGACGATTTCTTACAGAATTACATTCAACAGCTCATATTTTTCAAAGAACTGGTAAGTTCTTACTTAATGTTTAACTAAAATGAAACTTCAGAAGCAGCATAAAACTATACAAATTGACAATTCTGTTCATATAAATGCTATAAAGATGTTTTAATAAGTCAAGCATCACAAGAAATTTTATATCTTTAGATGATACTGTCTTATTTACAATATATAGTTCCGTTAATTTATTATACCAAGAACACAATGAATAACTATAGAGTCAATCTAATGACAGTGTGCCACCGAAATAACACTCGGTCTACACCAATGCAAACGCAGGAAATATACTATGGTGCGGGAAGTATATTATTCCAAGCATATAATACAGCAAAACACGCACTGGAAAACATTATAGGAACCTGTTCAATAATATCTCAAATAGTTAACAAAATCTCTAACTGCTAAACATCAAATTTCTAACTTTATTGACATATTGTTTAAAATAGATTGTCTTCCAAAGACTGTTTCATCATCAATGCATTCTTTGCTTTCTTATATACCTTCCAACATTTAAAAACATTAATTTTTGATAAAATGCTGTTTTCAAAGGTTTTCAGTTAGAATAACAATAGGAATATGCAGTAGTTCACCGAAGGTGACAGATCAACGCTAAAGCAAGTCAACAGTGTTTTAAATAATATTTGTTTCCAAATTTGACCTGTGCAACTTTGCTTGTCAGTGTGGTTCTAGTCAATGATGACCAGTCAGAAGGAAGCATTCTCAGGAGTAAGTTGCTGGTGGTACAGCACTTCGATGATCAAGGTTCTTTAATATTCGATGATTTAACACGTTGAGCGCCACAAGTATTTCCTAGGGAATCCCGTTCAGGCCATGGGCGCCGCTTAAAAGCGCTGGTATTGTAGAGCCAGTGATTCTTATCGCAGCAGAAAATAGTTTACATTCGGGACGGGATTCCTATAGGCATTCATTCATTCAACATGTTACGCGTCAAGTCTGTTTTGTAAATAGTTACATTCTATACAAAGATATTACGAAGCAGAAAATTAGCATTACTGAATTCCGAAAAGAATTAGCGCTATCCCTTACAAGTTGTGAAAAAGAAGACATTCCATCGAACAGAAATGCAAAAATATCTAAAAAACGACAACATAAACTCCAAAGAAAACCGGGAAAAGCCTCTGAAGTACGGAAATATTGTAAGATAATGCAACAGAAGCTGGTAGAGTAATGGGCAGAAAAAAAGACTAAGAGAGCTGTCACATTTTGTAATAGCTGTAATGGAGAGCCGTTTTTATGTTTATCGTGTTTCAATGAAATCCATTAGTCCGGTAATGAATCAAAATTAAGTAAATTTTAAATAAATTTTCTGCAATTCCATAAAATAGAGTAAATTTTATAGTTATATATCATGTTACACGCTGTCAGCCAGCGGTGGTCGACGTGGCCTAAACGGAAAGTCTAGTGTCAGCCGCAGATGGCTGACGCAGCCTAAACAGAAAGTGTCAGCCACCGATGACTGACGTGGCGCTCAACGTGTTGAAAACAGGAACTGCCAAACCCACCGCATTCACATGAATCTGTATTATTAAGCCTAAATTGGGGATAAAATTGAAAGGGACTACGTAGAGTCAAGAATTACGTTAGTGACTATTTGTTGCTCAACAATTCAGTAATTATATTTGAGATGGCATATATGTGTATAATTTGCAGACTGGTAATCTTTAAGAAGTAAACCAAATCTTCTACAGCTAAAAGTCAAATGATGTTAGATAAGGGCTTCGAAGTACTTTGCAAAATTAGTTCCATTACCTATCCAGTTTGCGTTCTGGGAACAGTATATTAATTCTGCTGTTCCCAGTAGATTAATTCTACTGTTAATTTTGTTCATATCCCCATGACATTGAACTTACAAGATATAATGTAGTGCCAATGTCACAAAGACATGTACGAGACACTTTGGAAAGAAAATTCTGGTTCAAGACTATTTTTGAAAAAAAAAAAAAAAAAAAAGTCATTTTTATGCTCACATGTTAATTGAAACTAACAGTAAATTTTACAGATTTTAACTAGAAAACCTAAAAATACATCGTTCACTTTTTTTTTATGTGTGTGTGTGAAATATTACTGAAAGTTCGGAACAGGAAATGTTCATATAAAATCAAATCAAGAGATTGCTATGAGGCATGCCTCTAATGAGGAAGCCTTGGGTATGTAACCTAATCATTTTTAAAATGCTTTATACATTGCCAATGATCAGTGAGTTCTTACACCTGTCACTAAGTTTACATTACAGTAACAGATTTTAGTATAGTTGTTACCAGAAATTATACTTCTGAAGAAATAAGTACAATCAATGCAAATATTCTGAATATAAATATCGGAATATAGCTGCAAAGAAGTTTATTAATGTAATTTATTTCTTGAGAAATGGGCAGTGATATATATATTTTTTTCATGACCACCGTATTCAGTATTTTATACAGAAACGAAATTTTAATTAACCACTAAAATTCTTTAACATAAAGTTCACCTATTTTTAAAAACTTTGAAATGCTATTTGAAGATGTTTTATTTGTTTAGCTGAAATGAAAGGTTTGTTTCATAAATGTTTAATGATTTAGTATTATAGTATTTCATTTGAACGTATTCTGTTATTTAAACACTTTTAACTGTATTATTTTTTATAAAAGGTTCTCAAATGCACTTAGAAACATCAGCACATGAGCACTTTTTGTATGTGTAGAAATATATTTCTTTGCAAAAATAAATGTTATTTAAAATCCTTTTTAGAGAAGCAATGATTAGCATTGTTCGTTTATTTTAAATATTAAAAGTAAAGACATCAGAAAATGTAGCATCTTCCAAAGAAATGACTTTTGATTTCTGAAATAAATTCAAAGGTAGCCGAATACGTTCGACACCCAAATTTGGAAAATAGTACCAATAAATCTATTATTGGTGTTATTTTAGCAGAATACTACTTAAAATGTTAGAAACAGGCGATAAGCATATTATCAAAGTATGATCTTTGATTTTGACTTACATTTTGAGTTTAAAATGTGTTAAATTTTAGGATTACGATATATGTCCCACAAAAATATTTATCAAAACATTTCACTTTTATATTTTTCAAATATAATTATTAAGGAATTAAATGGACTAAAATGTAAGTGATACAGTAGAATGTCTATTAAATACACCTGTTTGAGTACACGCACTACCTATTTTTCGAGCAATTTCTCTCTTTTCCTTTCCAAAATTGTCTGAAAAAATTTTAGATTTGTACACTGCGAAAAAAAAAAAAAGAGAGAGAGAGACTGTTCTATATCTCCCGTCCTACTGGGCCGATTGACGAAATTCAAATTGCGTTCTTCATGTCTCGAATGCGCAACTTAGGATATATATTAGATTTATAAATAGCTGTATTCTAACATAGTTATTTTGACACAAAATCGGACTTTTTCCGAAATAACATACCAATTTTTTTCCATATTTCGATTCTACAACTAAAATTATGCCTAAATATGAAATTTCGCAGAATTTGGCGCGAAATTTACGGAGAAATTCACAAATTTATGTTGGCTCTTTTTTTCAGTTTGCGCCAAGAATAGTTCACTTGACGAACTTCTTAACATATGGCAACCTATTTTCCTTCCCCGTAAGCGGAAAAAAAGTTACAATTGTTCCTTTTTTCAAATAATGTTCTTTATATTAGATTTTTAATTATATAACTGTTATATTTTAAGTATTTTTTTCTTTTTCGAATTTCATTTTAATTGTTTAAGTTTCATGGTTTCTTCCGAATAACTGTTTTTAAAATTTCTATTTACCCATTCGAACTACGTAGCTTAAATAAAACATGCATAATTTATGTTATTTATTTTTTCAAATAGTTTTCTTTATATTTTTTTTTTCGTCATTATTTTAGGTAATTTTTAAATTTTTAGACTTTTATTTTAATTGTTCGTGTTGCATTGTCTCTTCAGATAATTGTTTTAAAATTTTCTATTTATTCATTCGAACTGAGCATTTTAAATACATTTATTAATATAAATTTTATAGGATTTGATTTTATTTATTTGAATTGCGGTTCTTTCGGAAGAATACGTTGTGTCCCAGACTACGATACATCTGATAACTGAATATATCAAAAGAGAAAATACAGTAAAGCACAATTAACACGCCTTTCAATGTTCCGCTCAAAAAAGATATATGAATTAGAAAGATGTATTTTAACTTTTCAGTATTTTATACAGAAACAGGATGGTTTGCATATATTGCTTTAAATAGCTTTAACATTGTGCTCATTGCTTTACACAATTTTATCATCCTACATTTAGTTTGTTAAAATGTTATTCATATTTTAGTCAAATATTTTATTTTTGAAATCGCAAGAATCAAATATCATAAAACAAAATTTGAAATGTTTCAGATTTTAAATTACGTCCAAAGGGGCGTTTTTTAACATTTTGTATGTTACCTTTCTTTATTAAATATCATGTTCCTCGTACTTAAACCATAAGATCCAGTGCAACAGCAATATCGCAAAATAGTTTTAAAACGAGCATATCTTTAGAATTTCCGATACAGAGACTCACGCGCTGGAGATAAAAATGTTTTTTCTGCACAACGTTGCCATTGCTCGCTTTGAAATCCTTGAGTTTGTTAATCAAAAATTCGTCAAAGTTTTAAAAAATAGGAAATCGATCATAAAACAAATTTCAAATTTCAAATTTGCTCTTCCACATGCTCATATTCGTTGGAGGATTACGTTATTCAAAATTCGATGACTCTATGTACCGTTGTTTTATCACAATACGAGAAATATACATACATTTATGCAGATTTTTCATTATTTAATTTCTTCAAATATAATGCAGGACTCTAACATTTTGTGGCAACAGTTTGAAAAGTGAACCGACATTTATGAGTCCGACGCAAAATACCAAAACGAAACTAATAGTCCTTCGGGATTCAAATCCCTTTGGACTAATAAGATTAAAAAGTTTTAAATTTAAAACAAATACTAAATTTTATGCAAAAATTTATTTTTTTCTTCTTAATGGCTTGCTCTTTTTCTTCAGGCATTCTGCAAGTATATTAAAAAGCATCCAACTTTTCGAAACATCTTGGTATTTCTGACATTCATTTTAAATAAAGTTATCGCCTTCCATTTCATAAAGGTTCACAAATGGCCAAGCGATAAAGTGGCTGAACACTGATAATCCGCTCCGGGGTTCGAATCCCGGCGAATGGGCTGGTTGCATGTGAGTTTTCTGGTTTTTCTCATTGTAACGTGTATGCCAGCTGGTATCCCTTAGAAAGTTCTTCACGAAGGCATCCCTCCTTTTAGACAGATAGCCCTGCTTTGCCGTAACTTAATAATCCAATTCAATCCATTTCATCAGTATTTAGTCACAACCTTTATCAGTCTTTAGAGACTAAGCATTTTAAAGGAATGATATGAAAGGAAAGATTGGTTTCATCAAGAGGGAAAACGTCTTTAGGTGACATCCATATATGTCACTAGATAAATTCGTGAATACTCAAATAATTCGACTAAGAAATCATGGGATTCTCCGTTTATGATGATATGATGTTCTATAACGTAATTTAAATTTATACAAACATATAGTCGAAAACCAGTCATTCTTCACTAATCTGCAATGATATTGTTTCTGTCTTTTCCGTTAGCACAAGCTCAACTGATGGTATTTGCTGGTGTACGCGTCCAAGTGTTTTCTCTTTGAACACCCAAATTCCTTGAAGTATTCTGAAAGTATATTCAAAAGCATCCAACTTTTCAAAACACCTTGGTATTTCTGACAGCCAAATTCCCCTTCAAATTTTTGCTTACTTTTCTCCCTAATTTTCTTCTTTCCTTCTACATTATTTTGAGTGCTAACCACAAGAAAATTAAGATTTTACAATTGCTACACTTCCATAAATTTTGCATTCTTGTCATTCTTTTTTAAATATCAATTATATCAACTGCGTTTCAGTTGAAGACAGCTGTTCATTTTCTAGGCATTTTAACTATAAATAAAGTTTAAAGCAAAGTCCAAAGGATAAATATTTTAATAAGAGAATTTTTGCTAAATGACAAAGAAATAAAACAATATAGCAGTGTTTATTCTGTACCACTGAGTAACCCGATTATTATATCGGCTACAAACAATCTAAATCATATTAAAGATCATGTTTTTTATACAATCTATAACACGAGAAAAAATTAGCTACTTAAAACATTCTTTCGAAGAGAATTAATGTAAAAATTTATACTTATCTATATATAATTTTTAAAGCTGGGTCATGACCCAAACTTTCAACATCCTGTTTGCTTAAAAATATTGTGAAAAAAAACATCAAATGAACTTTCTCAGTTTTAGACAATTGAATTTAAATGCAGTCAAAGTAGCAGACGATAACACAGCGAAGGTAAAAATTTACTCTTACAAATATTTTTTTAAGGAAGAAAGAAATTTAAAAAGTTAAAAATTTGAATAATATCATCTATAATTTAAAAAAAAAAATCTGAAATGTTTCAGATTTTAAATTACGTCCAAAGGGGCGTTTTTTTTAACGTTTTGAGTGTCAATCTAAATCATATTAAAGATCATGTTTTTTATACAATCTATAACACGAGAAAAAATTAGCTACTTAAAACATTCTTTCGAAGAGAATTAATGTAAAAATTTATACTTATCTATATATAATTTTTAAAGCTGGGTCATGACCCAAACTTTCAATATCCTGTTTGCTTAAAAATATTGTGAAAAAAAACATCAAATGAACTTTCTCAGTTTTAGACAATTGAATTTAAATGCAGTCAAAGTAGCAGACGATAACACAGCGAAGGTAAAAATTTACTCTTACAAATATTTTTTTAAGGAAGAAAGAAATTTAAAAAGTTAAAAATTTGAATAATATCATCTATAATTTAAAAAAAAAAAATCTGAAATGTTTCAGATTTTAAATTACGTCCAAAGGGGCGTTTTTTTTAACGTTTTGAGTGTTACCTTTATTTATTAAATATCATGTTCTTTGCACTTAAACCATAAAATTCAGTTCAAGAGCAATATCGCAAAATAATGTTAAATTAAACATATCTTTAGAATTTCCGATATACACAGTCTCGCGAGCTGGAGATAAAAGTTTTTTTTTTTTTCTATATAACGTTGCCATTTCTCGCTTTTAAAGCATTGAGTTTGTAAATCAAAAATTCGTTAAAGTTTTACAAAATATAAAATCTATAATAAAACAAATTCCAAATTTGGGATTTCAGATGCCCATATTCGCAGTAGGATTTCGTCATTCAAAATTCGATGGCTCTATGTACCATTGTTTTATCACAATGCGAGAAATAGACAATCATTTATGCAGATTTTTCATTATTTAATTTCTTCAAATATAATGCAGGACTCTTAACATTTTGTGGCAACAGTTTGAAAAGTGAACCGACGTTTATGAGTCCGACGCAAAATCGCAAAACGAAAACAATAGTCCTTCAGGGACAGAGCCCCTTTGGACTAAAAATAGCTTTTCGTATAGTATTAATGAATATTTATTACGCATCATTGAGGGAAAAAATTTTATGTAATTAAATCCGTAAAAATTTATTTGAAATTTAAGATTAAAAATAGCTGTGGCAATTCACTGTAACAAAAATCCATAAACCACATTTGGCGTTATTATCGCTCAAACAAAAAAAGATGCCAAATTTCAAAACGCGAAAATATGTAAACTCGTGTATATCTTAGAAAATTTTGAATAAAAAAGTCTAATTTTTTTCAGGTATGCTTAGAACTACACCTACTTTAAGATGATGGTAAAAATTTTATAGGTTATAATTCAATTTTTTTTTTTTTTTTTTTTTTGAAAAATTTACAAAAATCATCGATCCTTGCAACAGTTTTAATTTAAATCATTGATCCTTGCATGATTTTGGAACACAACAAAAATATAAACAACACAAATAATAAATTTAATACCTAACAACCTGGCTTCTAAAGACTTCTAAGCAAAAACACTATCAAATGACTGAAGGCCACTCACCGAAACCTATACAATTTATAGGAAGGGCAATTCACAAGAGAAATAATTCTTTAAGTGTGTTGCTAAAAACACTCTCTGTTAAAACTTTCATTCGTCGTTTAAATAGAACTTAATTTACATATCTGGTGATTGTAACAGAAGAAACTTAAGTACAGAGCAGAGACAAAAAAAAAAAAAAAAAAAAAAAACTTGCGTGTCAAAATTAACCTTGCTCATGACACTTGCATACAGAAATATTGCATTGTATGGCATACAGAAAATATCTTTAATTTCAGTTCTCTTTTGCCAAAAATAATATAAACTAAGTGGTAGTAAAAGTTATGAAATGGTATATAAGAAAAGCCGCTTATTTATTACCAGTTAATTAACAGTGTTATCCATTAAAGGACAAAACCAAATGAACATTTTGGTCAGTTCAGCACATACTTTGTAAAATTCCATATTTGAGAAATACACTTTGTGGGAAACATAACATACTTAAGAAAAAATGCAATAAAATTCTAAACCTAAGAATATACAAAATAAAACATTACTTTATCCTTTTAGTGTTACAGGCTGCTAAGCAATGCGTAATAAAGAACTGCATTATCTGATAGTTTATCAAATTTTCTTGTAGGAAGAATACAAAGAAGAGAGCGTGGACATACCTTTCAAGTACGAAGAATCCACGTTACAACAGCAAGCACTGAATAACTTGATAGAAAGTGAGAAAATTCTGCTGAATGGTCTGCAGAGCTCAGGTGTGAAAGGAAGTTTCAACTGGTTGAGTAAGCTCTGAGCACAAAACATTCGACATCATTTTTAATTTCTTTCCAGTTTTTGCTTCGTATGAATCTATAATTTTAATATTCTCCTTTCAGAAAAAATGAGATCTTTGCCATGCGCGTGTGTTGAAGTGGAAAACGATAAAGTTACAGTATATCACATGTTTCAAAAGGTTAGTGGCAGTGTAAATAATGCAAGTGCGCATAAACTTGAATTTTCCGCCTCATGAAATCAATTTATACTGAAATACAACTGATTTTTTTGCTAGCAGAAAAGTACGGTGCTCATTCAGATTACGTATCTTTCCACTAAATACATATCACAAACTTAGTTCTATGATTTTTTTTTAACTAAAACATTCTGATGTCGTTATTTCTTTCCAATCAATTATTTTTCATTTCAACAAATTATTTTTTCCTCGAGGAATACCTTTCGCAAAAATTTTGGAATTTTTAGAGAGCAAGAAAAAAAATTTATTTTAAAATTAATCGAATAATGAGCATTTTAAAATCATTAAAAAGCAAATATTGATGTAAATGTATTCAAAAATCTACTAATCATTGTAATTTTGATTTAAAATTTATTCCTAAAACTGTTCTTGCTTTAAGAACATCCTCTAAAAGATTAACTTATTATTTTACAACATTGCCTAGTGTATATGCATTTAAAAAAATCAAAATGTAAATTGAATAAATATGCTAAACAGAAATATGCAGTAATCATCTTTATTTGAAGCTCTCATCGTTATGATGATTGCAGTGTCAACTTAAGTACCTATTTCATTTCTATTTATTAATTGCCATTTCATTTTTTCATGGTTATCAATTTTTATTTACATTTTATCTTTTATAATTGTTTTTTACAGTATCCTTTTCACAAATATATTTGTTCCTCTATATGTATTACAGTCAAAAGTCGTTAATTCGGACACCCATAATTCGGAATGATCTATAATCCGGACATCAAAACTAAAAACTTTCTGCGCATGCGCCACGTTGACACATGCGCAGAGGCGTTTTACGCGTGCGCGTAAGACCTTGACTACTGCGCATATGAGTGTGCGCAAGTGCAGAATACGTTTTCGCGTGCGCATTTTATGTATAATGGACGTATAAGCTAAAATTATCTAATTATCTATTTCAGTTAATGTTGATGATTGCGTTGTTCCTTAATTTTCGAATTGCATCCGGCTTATTATTTTTTGCAGACTGTAAGAGCAATTTTATAAAAGTAAGCTTAAACTTTCGATTATATCAAACAGAATTTCCGATATATATTTGTTAATATGTAAAGGATCTAAAGCGAAAGTATGTTTTGAAATCCGAAATCTGTTTATCAATTTCACGCTGCTCGGCGGCGGGCGCCTAATGAATTGGAAATTGATTTGTCAGCACTATCCTTATCTTCAGCGCAGATGTTTTTATTTTATTTGGCTTATAATTCCTTACCAAATGTAGTATTTCATCTCGATATGCTCCGTCTTTGATATGATTTAAAACAAGTTCCTCGTCATTATAATTCGCTTCCGATAGCGAAGAAAAGTGACAGAGGTTATTGAAAACAAAAAAATTTCGATTGACAAATTAGTCGGTGTTCTTGACACAGCAATTATAGGACTTGAACGGCGGAACTTTGTAACTGAACAAGAAATTATGTCTGTTTAATATAATTAAAGAGAAAGTATTATCACATGAAACGAAGCAAAACTTAAGCAACTTACATTGAAAGAAATGTTTAATAAAGTAAACAAATAAATATTAAGCTTTTTCTTTTTGCAAATTTTGATACCCTTTAGATCATAATTGTTCTTTATTTCATAAATTACGGTTTCATATTTTTAATTTTAGAATTTCTGTATGCCATCTTACGAGATTTAAACTGATGATCTATAATCCGGAAAAATCGATAATCCGGAATCGCCGAAGTCCCGACGAGTCCGGATTAACGACTTTTGACTGTATATGTATAAACCTACATATACACTGTGCCCCCAAAAGTTCTAAGCGTTGGATAGTAGACATATATATTTCCAGTACCAAAACTGTTTCATGTAATAAAAACATTCAATTTTTTGGCATTTTAAATTTTAAAGAAATTACGAAATCTAACTGTATAACTTTTCATGTTCTCTCCGTGTTTATATTTAGAGAAATTTTATAGTTGTTATAAAATATAAAAAACAAAATGTGTGACTACCATGCGACAAAAATCGACCGAGATATATCTTTTTAATATTGATTATCAAATTCAGAGACAGCAAAATGTTGACAATTGTATCAAACTAACAAAATAAAATATCAGTTTAGAAAAGGTTTTCTCGCATTAATTGATTCAGTTAGGAGCATTTCTACACACATAGTTGTGAAAAGTATTGCTCAATATCCTTTTTTTCAAACAAGAGCTCTTATTCAGCACATATCATAAGAAATTATATTCTGACACATACTAAAAATACAGTAATGGCTTATAGACAACACATATACAGATCGAGGACAAAATAATACGAACACCTGTGAAATAATGGAAAATCTTTATTAAAAGGGGGGTTTGACCACCCTTTAACTGAAGTACAGATTGAATGCGACGTGGGATAGATGCATAAAAGTCATGCACAATATTTAAAGGAATATTAAGTCATTCCTCTTGCAGAGCAGTCTCTAATTCCGAAAGTCCGGATGGAGGTGGATATCGGGAACGAAGTTTGGACTCCAAATATGCCCATAAATGTTCAATAATATTCAAGTCCAGAGACTGAGGGGGCCAAGCGAGATTAGCACACCTAGCAGTGTGGATAGGGGCGTTACAATCTGGACGAAAGGATAGACATGATCCCCTAGAATGCTTAGATAGTGATTGGATGTGATCCTCTTATGCAGAATAACAAGTGGCGCAAGACCGCGCCAAGATATCGCAGCCCATTACATAATGGCGCCCCCCCCATGCTTCACAGTTGGAAAGAATCAGTCGGCATGAAACGCTTCTTTGGATGTTCTCCAGACATAAACGCGTCCGGTCGTCTGAAATAGGGTGAATGACGATTTATCTGACCATATTACCTGTTGCCACTGCTGTGGGGGCCAGCCTATGTGATCTCTGCACAACTGGTGGCGCTTGAAAGCATTAATTGTTGTCACCAAGGGTTTATGAATTGCCACTCTGCCATAAATATTCGCAGCGTGAAGTTCCCTTTTGACAGTTTTTGTTGAAAAAGGGTCCTGGAGATGACTGTACATTTAGGATGTTATCTCAGATAAAGATTGCTTGTGCTTTCGGGCTACTATGCGCTTCAAGACCCGTCTATCCCTATCAGCCAGCTTTGACTTTCGGCCACTGTTGTGCTTTGAAGACATTGTCTTACCCTCTTTCGTGTATGCTGTCATAACGGCTGATATCCTACTGCTTACACACCCCACAAGGTTTACTGTTTCCGTAACCGATGCTCCACTTAAACGCGCTCCAACTAACATTCCTCTTTGGAACTCTGACAGGTCTGACATTTCAACTTCTCACAGACAGTTCGATCGAAGCATGCAATGCAGGTGACTGCTGTTGAGAGACTGATACCTTCCTCTTCACGCTCACTAGTTGGCACACTTCTGTTGCAGGTGGCGAGGCTGTACTGCAGGTATGAAATACGTCATATTTTTTCTCAGGTGTTCGCATTATTTTGTCCTCCATCTGCATATATAATATGTAAAATCATATAACCTGTTTGTAGAGCTTGAAATGCACCTCGAATTATTCTAGTTTATTTACAAACAGACCCCTCAAAAGAAGTTGAAAATTGCGTCAAGTATCTAAAATTTTGTTATTATATGTCTCGGTCAATTTTTTTCACTCTGGAGTCAAATCTTTTGTTTTTTATTTTTAATAATGATTCAAACAACTTCCTAAATATAAACATAGGGAATGGGAAACCATTAAAAAAGTCTTATTTCATAATTTTTATAAAACTGATTTTTAAACTTTAAAAATGCTAAAATATGAATATTTAAGTCACTTAAAATACAGGGTGTTTATAAAGTCCCGGAACCATTTTAAACTTTAATAACTCATAAAATAATAAAGATAGATTAAAATTAATACCATAAATAGTTAGATAGACTCAAAAAGTTTCATGACCCTTGTCAACGAACTTCCACGTGTGCCCCCTTCGTCGCACGGAGAATATGAAGTCGGTATTCAATTTCACGCCAGGTAACAGCAAGCATGTCGGCATCCACAGAGGCTATTGCAGTTGTAATTCTGGCTTTTAGGTCATCAATGTTCGACACTCTCCTCCTGTAAACGTTGTCCTTTACAAATCCCCAAAGGAAAAAGTCCAGCGGCGTTATATAAGGTGATCTGGGTGGCCAAGGAATTGGACCTCCTCGCCCAATCCATCTTCCTGTAAAATGGTCATTCAAAGAACTACGAACGATGGTACCCCAATGAGGTGGTGCAACATCTTGTTGCAAAAAGACATGTGGCTTGTGGAAATACGAAGTTTTCCACAAACCTCTTTCTTTCTTCTTTTTGGTTCTTAATTGAAGTTCAAAGTTCTTTAATCCTTTTGGTAAAATCTTCTGCAATTTCTCTGTGTTTGCATTATGGATTTCGTTTCTATGAACCACCATAAAATCTGTGCTTTCTCTTGTGGTGTATGCATTCTCCTTATTAATTACAGTACTCCTTAATAATTATGAAAAATGCAATTAATAAGCAGATGATATTTAGAAAAGTACAGATATTTAGACTGGAAAATGAAATTATCTGAAATTAACCACACACGCAGACAATATTTACAAAAGTAAAGGTATTCAAACCTGAAAAGGAAAATATATAAGTTATTCCATCAGTAAATGCCAAAAGTTTGTTTATATCTTCATTATTTTATGAGTTATTAATCATCAAAATGGGTCTGGGACTTTATAAACACCCTGTATTTTTGTAACTATATATCTACAACCAACTGTTACAATAATAACGATCTGAAATAACTTTGTTTTCAGGGAGGATTTAAAAATATTTCTGTTTGTTTAAATTCTGTGAAAAATTTTTATTGTGACAGGAAAGACAGATTGTGAGTAAAAGATGCTTTCGCCTTCACAATTTCAGTACCATAAGGAAGGAATAGAAGGTAAAATTAGAGAATTCTTAACTAATATATGAAGGGGAGGAAACAACAAATTTGTTGTAGAAGGTCAGATAAATTCTATAACTTGAATGATAAAAATAATAATGAAAATGATTCCCATTATTAAGCATGCACCATTTTTGTTGTTGAATGCTTTTGGATTGGCCCACAAGCGGCCGAGCGGTAAAAGCCGCCGAACACTGGTAGTTCGTCCGGGGTTCGAATCCCGGCGAACGGGCTGGTTGCATGGGCGTTTTCGTGGTTTTCCCCATGTGTAACGTGGATACGAGCCAGTTTCCCTTAAAAAGACCTCCACAGGGCATCCCTCCCTTTCTGTGTATGCCTAAGGGCGGAGCACGTAATAAGTTAAAAAAAAAAATGCCTTTGGTATGATAAAGAAATAAAACGTACACATACTGTTTAATAGGAATATTATTTCTTAAAAATAATTTCGATTAATCCTTTAGATCTCCTGTTGCAGAAAGTAGATTAAAAAAATACGTTAGTCTCTTTAACTTCGTGCGAAGTAGAGATTTGTGGCATCCATGCCAAGGCGAGTTGCGGCTGTTTGCGTTGAGTAGGTGGTGTTTTGGCTTTTCAGTGTATTTAATCTCATTTGTATTCTGGTGAGGGTTTACTGCAGCAATTAATCAGTAATTGTTGCTATTATAGAAACAAATAATTTTTTCGCCCTGCACATCGACGCCACATAAGTACTAACTATGAATTAAATCGTTAGTAAGCCTTTCCGTTTGTCTTTTATTCTGCCATTCCTCCCTCCAAAAGTAACTGGATTTTCTGTGCACAAGATATTGAAACTTCAATGCTGTACTTACGATTCACAGTAAAATTCTGAAAACCAGCCTTAATTCCTCAATGTGATAAACGCGTGAGCAGTCCCAGTATTTTATACTTCCTTCATATATATGACCTTTATCATTTTCATTGGAGTCTCCGTTATCCGGTATTTGTAATAAATGTTCATTTGTTTCCCTGAAGATTTCTCCAAACCTGAAGATTCAAGAAAGATTTCTCCTGAAGATTCAAGAAAAATATTGAATCGATAATTCCATGTGAACATCCGGCACAATTCTGCATATACTGCCCTTCCTCTTGACGAATACACATTATTGAATATTGACAATTTTTTTAGGTACACTAGATTTACCTTTTGAGTGTTTAATCAAAAACAAGCAATAAACTTCTCTCATATAATTTTTCCAATCAATAGCTGTGTTTTCACAAATATTTATTCGTTTATTACATCATCTGATGGAAGTTAATTCTTCAACCTGACTGTATATGAAGCGCAAAGCAGTAACAGAATGAATCCTAGAACCACAATCAGTTACCGGTATAAAGACCATTTTCTCCCCTCGGTGTTTCACGTTGCATCTCCAAACACTTTCCTTCCCAATAAATACTCTCATTTGGGGCCATTTTTGCATACTGAGCGAATATGCAAAAATGGTCCCAAATGAGAGTATTTTTGCATATTCGCTCAGTATGCAAAATTTGATGCTTTTTGGAGGGAAAAAATTACTGTTTCTTTTTCAGTTGATGGTAAGTTAAATATAGTTTATACTTCACAGGGAAATAAAAAAAAATGAAGCATACGAAAAAAAATGATATCACAAAGAAACGACTTCTTAGGTTTTGTTTGATGCAAAGTTAAAAATAACCTGCATTTCAGAGGCAAAAAAGTAAAGGAATGCCATCACATATCACTTAGACTAAAATGAGCGTGAAGATAAAATATGTTGCACGTTATATATACTTATATCAAAAATAAAGAAAAACTGCTTCTTTTCCAATTTATTATGTTAATGGTAAACATTTCAACGAAAGAAAAATATTGAATCGATAATTCCATGTGAACAATATCGTAATCATTGAATTAAACACGTTCAAAATCTTTCGATTAAGTTACCAATTTTGGTGATTGATCGAGATGGCCGCTTAAACGATGCACTACCCCTTCTTTATATATATATATATATAACACATTTATTTTAATTCTAGGCTAATTAACTGAACCCTTTAAAAATGCAAGTTTTGTTTGCATTACTTGCTTTTGCAATTTTTTTCTTTTTTGAACAGCTAGAGGTTAATTACCCAAGGTTACGAAGGCTATCTGACTATAAGAATGGGTAACTTAGTGAAGAAATTTCTAAGAGCTTCTATGTGTAATGTGTTCGTATTCACCTTACACATGGGGATCCTCTATGGAAAAGATAAACTTTGCAAACATGATTATGCCTTGAAAGCTGAAGATACACAAAGAGAAGAAGGAATATTGATGCAGCTTTTGGCAAGTGCTGCCTGCCACTACGCAAACACACAAAAGACTAAAATCTTTCATGCTGCACCGCAAGTATTGATTCATATCTGTAGCTTATTTTATAATAATGCAGTTATGTTATGTAACTGATTTTTTTCACCCTATTTTATGTTTTTAAAATTTTAATCATAAACTTTTCTTAGATGACTAAACTGCAGTCAGAAGTTTCCAGATTTCAATGTTTTATTTATAAAATAAAGCATGTAAGAAACATTATTGAATTTTTTAGCATAATTTTAAATTTTTATTATTATTAAAATTAAAATACTTTAGTGAATCATACTTGAGTTTAAAATTTTCATTTTTGTATAAATTTAAATAATTTATGGAGCTTTATTAGTTTAACGGCATAAAAGTTTGCTCAGAAATTTTAACAAAGTACACTTTTTGCTTCATTATTATACAGAACTGCTTTCTAAAGTATAACTTCAGTGTGTATGACTTCACACTTTTGAATTCACACTTTCTCAGCCATATTTCATTGCAACCACCCTACTTTCTATTATTTTTCAGGTCTGCTAATAAACATTTTCTTAAATTACACTTTCTTTACCAAGAATTAAAAACATCAAAATCTTACTAAAATATGCATCCATTTTAAATGAGTATCATTTCAGTTTCTTTAGCATAAATTTCCATTATTTCTCTGTTTCTGATGCCAATAATAAAATAATATATATGCTTTCCCTTTTAACATTAAGTTCTTTAAATCTAAAACGATAAAATATATGCTTCATTCTTTTAATCTTGTTTAATTTTTATAAGTGCATGTATGTTAACAACAAAAATCTAAAGTAAATTAAAAGCTATAAAAATATTTGCAGGTATCATACAATATTCAACAGCTAACAGTAGAAAATATTAGCAATATAAATGAGATGGAATTCATAGAAACTTTTAAAGGAACTGATGATCAAATAACATCAGCCATTGCCAATAAAGTAAGTATCGAATAATTTAAAAGATGCTTGTTTATATTAGTGCATAATTCAGTCTCAAATAATAATGTGTTAAAAAACGATACGCAGACAGACATAATATTTTAATGTGAAAACTAGTTACACAGCACAATAGTACATTTCATGTTTATTTCATAGCATGTCTTCATAAGTTTGACAGTATAAGAGCTAAGTCTCGAATCTTTGAATAAATTGATAAATGCAAGTCAATTTACAAGGAAGTATAGCTACACTTTTACTCGCATCGTATGATGAAGGCACACATTAGCAGGAAAAATTAAAAGAATAACAATTAAAATACTAATATAAGAATTGGAATATGTTGTCGAGTAGTTAAACGTTGGCGTCACACGACGTTTTAGAGATACAACAAAAAAGTAATAAGGTTTGATAAACCTTGACCAAAATGCAAGCTTTATTGAGATTTTCCGTGCTATGCGTTTGATTGTCCAAGATTTCCTATGTTAACAAAGTATATTCAAGATAAATAGTGCCTTAAAGCCATTGAAGAATGCGAAATAGAATGCCAGGAGCTACAGTGATGCAAGTCAGCAATTTAGTGCATCCCACCAATGTTCTATCAGATTTAAATTCAGAAAACATGCGGCCCACTCCTTCCACTGGATTACTTCTCTTTCAAGATAATGCGTCAAAGTGCAGAGCCATCGGAATAAACATTAGAAGGAATTAGCGATGAAAAAAGCATTTGTTCATTAGAAGGAAGATTTAACCAACAACTTTTTCCTAAACAACTTGATGTAAGAATCAAGAACCTCGTATTTCAGCACGCACTGCTGTCTTGATAAATGCATAAAGTAGCCGTTCAAAATGATGCCAGCTCATAGCATAATTCCATCATCTTTGTACAAATGCCTTGAGGCTTATTGCATGTGTTTTGCTACTTTCAGATTCTAAGACATTTGGAATAACTCTGTAAACAAAAACAAGACTCAACAATAAAAAAAGTTTGGCTCCAGCCTGTGAAACTCCAAACACGATTATCTCTACATCGTTGCTCTCAAACTTGAATTGCATGAAAATTGCAGAAGGATTTATTTTTAACAAAATGAGAGTGAATATGTATATACAGTCAAAAGTCGTTAATCCGGACTCGTAGGGACTTCGGCGATTCCGGATTATAGATCATCAGTTTAAATCTCGTAAGATGGCATGCAGAAATTCTAAAATTAAAAATATAAAACCATAATTAATGAAATAAAGAACAATTATGATCTAAAGGGTATCAAAATTTACAAAAAAAAAAGCTTAATATTTATTTGTTTACTTTATTAAACATTTCTTTCAATGTAAGTTATTTAAGTTGCTTCGTTTTATGTGATAATACTTTCTCTTTAATTCTATAAACAGACATAATTTCTTTTTCAGTTACAAAGTTCCGCTGTTCAAGTCCCGTTAATTGCTGTGCCGAGAATACCGACTAACTTGTCAAACGAAATTTTTTCGTTTTCACTAACCTCTCTGTCACATTCTTCATGTCTATCCATTTTTTGGAGTAGTTCCACTTTTTGTTTGTTGGACATCGAAACACACTTTCATTTTGTAGATCCTTTGGAAGTTCCAGCATCGGAAATTCTATTTGACATAATCGAAATTTCAGGTTTACTTTTATAAAATTGCTCTTACAGTCTGCAAAAAATAATAAGCGGGATCCAAATCAAAGATTAAGGAACAACGCAATCATTAAAATTAACTGAAATAGATAATTAGATAATTTTAGTTTACACCGTCCGTTATACATTAAACGCGCAGGCGAAAACGTATTCTGCACTTGCGCACACGCATATGCGCAGTAGTCAAGGTCTTACGCGCACGCGTAAAACGCCTGTGCGCATGTGCCAACGCGGCGCATGCGCAGAAAGTTTTTAGCTTTGAGGTCCGGATTATAGATCATTCCGGATTATGGGTGTCCGAATTAACGACTTTTGACTGTATATATGCATGTTTGTCTTTATGTTTTGTAAATATTTGCAGTAGTGTATGTGAGTATATATATTTATTTATATATATATTCCCTTGAAAAATCAACTAATTTCTGTCAATGACTAGAATTACCTATTTTGTTGGTTGTAATTTTGCTTTTAATTACAGTACAAAGTCTTTAATCCAGACGTCTATAATTCAAATCTCAAAGCTACAAACTTTCTGCGCATGCGTAGCTCCTACGTATACTTTTAATGTATAACTGACGGTATAAGCTAGGCTAAAATGATCTAATTATCTATTTCAGTTAATGTTGCAGATTGTGTTGTTTCTTAATCTTCTAATTGGATCAGGCTTATTATTTTTTGCAGACTGTTAGAGCAATTTTATAAAAAGTAAGCTTGAACTGAACTTTTGATTATGTCAAAAAGAGTTTCCGATTCTGGATCTGCCAAAGGATCTACAAAGTGAAAGCATGTTTCAATGTCCATCAAACAAAAAGTGAAATTGCTGCAAAAAATGGATAAAGGCATGAAGAAAGTGACAGAGAGGTTAGTGAAAACGAAAAAATTTCGAATGACAAGTAGTCGGTATTCTCGGCACAGCAATTACAGGACTTGAGGAACTTTGTAACTGAACAAGAAATTATGTCTGTTTATAGAATTAAAGAGAAAGTATTAGAACATAAAATGAAGCAACTTAAACAACTTACATTGAAAGGAATGTTTAATAAAGTAAACAAATAAATATTAAGCTTCTTTTTTTTTTTTTTTTTTTTTTTGTAAATTTTGATACCCTTTAGATCATAATTGCTCTATATTAAATTAAGGTTTCATATTTTTAATTTTATAATTTCTGCATGCCATCTTAGCAGATTTAAATTGATGATCTATAATTCGGAAAAAACCTTAATCCGGAATCGCCGAAGTCCCGACAATTCTGGATTAAAGACTTTGTACTGTATTCCATTTTAATAATTCAAGATATGCTAATGTGTAAATTGGTTTCAATAGAATTCTAACTTAACTATTTTATTTTCAAAGGCAATACTATGTTCAATAATCTACTAGAAAATATTATATATGCAAGATAAAAAGTATGAAAGCAAACTTCTAATTTTAATTGGCTACAACTTCTTTTATTTTTTATTTACTTGGGGGACTTCATCTCTCTCTCTTAGAAATAGACCCATAAGTTTAAACTGCATCATTAAAATTAATCATGTGATCTTACGTATTGCTTACTGCAGATATCCCTTGCCCAATCAAAATAATTGTAAACTAAAACTAACTCGAACTGAAACTTGACTTCCTCTCTTCTTCCTCTGAAGTACTGCGACACTCTTCCCTTTTTTGCTTGTGCTTTCCTCGTGGCCAGTCACTTTGCTACAATCCTGTATGTGCTATGATCACAATAGTATCAAAATTGTTCTGGAAATAGGCACGATTGGAGTTCCAAGTGAATTGTGGCCACAAATCTAAATTTAAATAAATATAGAATTTAATCCAGCTTGACTGCTTATTCTTCAAATGGATGGACGTTCTAAGCATCAAGTATATTTGCAACCAGCATTTCTACGCATCTACATCTCAGTGTTCTTACATTAATGTTTCCAAAGTTGTGCTAATATTACATATATATATATATATATATGTACATTAAAAAAAAAAGAAATTTAGAACCAGTGTTTCAGACAAAAAGGTGAAATTCAATAAATAAAGTTCAAGAAATCCTTAATGTAGAATTAGAATTCTGAAAAATTAAAATAAACCATTACAAGAAAAAACAATTTCTTGTACTGGTTTATTTTAATTTTTTTTATATACATCTTTTATGCAGCCTGTTATTCACAGTACAGCTGGATAGTCAAAATACTGCAGCTGCACCAAGCTCCTTAGCAATCTCGGCTGATATCAGCTGTTGCCAAATACTTGAAACAACTTTTGCCAAAGTCCAATTTTTATCCTAAGAGTCAGTCTGCTGTGGTCCATTTCCGACTTTGATTTAGTTACCTGTATACATCACCAGTGTCTCTGAGCCGTTTCTAGTTTCTTGAAATGAAACTTTTGGCTGTTTAAGACTACCGATCTAGATCATCATTCGTCAGTCATGTACCATTTCTCAAAATCTGTCGAATGCTACATGCGAAAATTTTACCTGAGCTTCTCATACAATTTTTGCAATTAGAATGAAGTAATCCTTTGCACTCCTTTTCATATGTAATAACATTGACCTTTAGCTACCTACCAATTAAGTCAGTTCTTCAAACTGAAGAACAATGCATAACAATCCAATCAGACTTACTTCATTGCTTTCTATTGGGAGAGGGAAGAGAAAGGCTATTTATTAGCTCTGCTTAAATATTACCAATGTTCTGCTAATCCTGCTAAGAGTTTTCTTTCCCAGATGTTTTCCATTATAAGCAGTCATTTTCATTTTCCCATAATTGAGGGCAACAACATTAAATCATATCTCGCTCATCTCACTGGTTCATAACTATTTTCAAATGCATTCAGCAATGTTCCAACAGTAGCTAGCTTTTGCATTAATAGAAACAACTTGATTAGTGCAATCTTGGTAAGCTCGAACGTATGTGTCTTATATGAAGTAAAAAAAAAAGAAAATATGCTTCATACCATTCACGTACCATTCATCATTTCTCTTTACAATATACAATAGCACATATATTTATTTATCAATCAATGTATTTGTATTTTATCAAATACTGTGTGCTAATAAGAATCCTGTAATAATCATAATCGAGTGCAATAATAATCATAAATAAATGCCATATGAAGTATATTTGGAAAAGAAAATTTTTAAATGACATTATTTTGAAAATCGAAAAACTGCACATATACGCGCTAAAAGTTTTTAATCACCCATCTTGCAACTAAGAATAAAGACTGAAAATTTCAATCAGTCAGCATAATAACCTAATATGTAAACACTTAAATACTTTAGTAGTCTTCAAAACTCATTCTTGCATTGCAATAAATGTTCTATCCATTTAATTCCTATTGATAATTAGCCTGTAATACACCCTTTCAAACTATTTTCTCATTTTTTGTAAATTTAAAATTTTTACTCAGTTTTAATTACATTCAGTATGGCCACTCGTTTTCCAAGCTCTGTATTACATCTGTATACGTATTACATCTATTAAAATTTTTCGGCATCCAAAATGTATCTGCTAGTTTAAAAAAGGGGGTTGCGTTTCAATAACATTCCAGCCTTCTTGATCAGTCAAATATGTGAAGAACTTATGTATTCTGATTTTCTCATTTCATGACTTTACATATTATTCAATTTTCCCTGATAATATGTGCAATGATGATAATATCGATCATATTTTTTTCTAGCTATCAGATGAGAACTCGTCTTTAGCAGAACAAACACGGTTTCTTTTACCGAAACTGCTTGAAGGGATAACTGAAGACTTCCCACATTTGGTCGTATGTATGCAGCCTACTGATTCGTGCCGAGAAGACATTCGATTTGATCCTCAGTATGTCGTACACCAGCTGCGTGCTTTTAAACTCATGGAAACTATCATGATAAGGCAAAAGGGTTATGCACGAAGACTATCGTTTTCAGAATTCCTTAACAGGTAGTAATGACATTTTTTTAATATGCAAGTAGTAAAATATGGCTTTTTCATACAGGTAAACTTCAAGGTGCAATATTTGTTGTTGTATCTCACCCACGAAATGAATATTGCAATGAAAGAAATCATATGGACATTTTGGTTTACACAATATATATACACAATAATCTATAAATTGTAAATGTATTGCTCTCTTATCATCCATGGTTTGGTTTGGTAGATTATGGCAAAGCATACTAGCTTGCTGTTTATGTGTTTGCTTGAAAAGCACTTCTCAATATTTATTTCAAAAGTCTTTTCCCCTTTGCTTCACAAATTGGTTGAATGCTTGTCACAAAAATAGCACATCCTTTAAAGTGATTTCTGATTTTCTATTGGTAATGAGGTTTTGTTTATGTGTTTATGGTAAAGCATCGAGGGCTGTCTGCCTAAGGGGAGGGATGCCTTCATGGAGGACCTTTTAAGGAAAATTGGCTCATATACATGTTACACCTGGAGAAAATTACAAAACTGCCTATACAGCCAGCCCATTCACAGGATTCGAACTTCGAACCAAAATACCAATGTTCAGCGATTTTACCGCTCGGCCGCTGGTGGGCCCATTTGTAATGAGAATTATGCGACTCTTCCCTTCATTTAAACATTTAGTGACAACTGTCTGATTATTATTAATGGTCCTAATTGAGTATTAGTGAGTTAATATTAGTGAAAATGTTTGAGATGTTGCAAGAATTACTAACCTCTTATTAAACGTTTCAAATTAATAGAAATATTGTAATATTCTTTAAAATAATTCATAAAACAGACAACTTTAATACAGTACAAAGTCCGAAATCCGGACATCCATTATCCGAAATGATCTAAAATTCGGACCTCAAAACCACAAATATTTTTATTAATGCTTTACGCATGCACATTTGATTTTTGCTTCCATAATAAAACATGTGGAGATTTTCACTTAAAAATTCTGATTTTTAATTTCTCTTAAGCACTAAATAAAATACCTCGTTATGGAAAAACAATCATGTAAGCATAAATTTGTGAGATTAATAACTGGGCTCCGTAGCCGAGTATCTTCTTGGCATACATCTCAAACCGAAACATTCACCTATTTTATATCCCTGACGCCGACCCATTATTTATTATATTTTGCTTTCATCACCGCATGCTTATCAATACATGACAGCTTCAACAATAACTCATGCTGTGATGTCTGAACCTTTCTTATATTAGTAATTAAATAACAAGAGTATGGCAACCTTTTACGCTCACATTACGCTTGGCGATGATTATAGATTTTTAAATGCTCCAAGAAATGTTGACAACAAAAAATTCTTTTTATATGCTAAAAATGCAAAAAGATTACATTTAGTGTTATTTTAATTAAGAATAACTGATATGTTATTCACCATAAATCCAGAAGCGGTGGCAAAATATGTTGACACTGGATGGCAGAATTTAAAGAAGATGAAATTTTTGGAATTTGGGGAAGCACTGAGTGGCAAAATTAAGAGAAAAGAAGTTTTATGATTTAGGGAAAGCACTGGGACCAAAGTTTAGGCACGGTGAAAATTTAAAACTTAGGAAAGCATTTTGTAGCAGAATTTAGGACCCATAGAGACAGCAGCAGGCAGTATCAAGCGCCGGCCCTAGATAAAGCCTTAAGTATATGTGGGAGTTTATTTATTGAGGACTCGGATTAGTTTGAAGCATGTGCAAGAAATAAACGTAGGTATAGTAAATAACTAAACTAATACAATTCAGGCTTAATTCAGGACACAGTATGAGCAAGACAAAATTTAGCCAAACAACTTGGTTTTCATCGCCAATCTTGTGATAAACAGCCAATAATGTATAACGGACGCTATTAAGCTAGGCTAAAATTATCTTTACTGATTCTAAGGCATTTCAATTAACGTAGCAGACTGCACTGCTCCCTGATCTTCTAATTTGATCCAGCTTATTATTTTTTGCAGACTGTTATTATTACGGCAATTTTATAAAAACTAAGCTTGAACTTTAGATTATGTTGAAAAGAGTTTTCAATACTGGAGTTGCCAAAGGATCTACAAAGTGAAACCGTGTTTCGATGTCCATTAAACAAAAAGTGGAATTGCTGCAAAAAATGGATAAAGGCGTATCCGTCTCAAAATTATGTGAGGAGTATGGCATTGGAAAGTCCACTGTATATAACACAAGAAAAAAGAAAAAGGAACTTTTTGAATTTTTTGTGAAAGCATCTTAAGCAACTTACATTGACAGAAATGTTTAAAAAAGTAAACAAATAAATATTAAGCCTTTTTTGGGGGGGAGGGGGATAAATTTTGATACCATTTAGATTATAATTGTTCTTTATTTCATAAATTACAATTTCATATTTTTAATTGTATAGTTTCTGCATGCCATCTTACCAGATTTAAATTGATGATTTATTATGTGGAAAAATACCACATCCGGAATCGCCAAGGTCCCAACCAGTCCGGATTTCGGACTTTGTACTGTAATAGAAAAGATTAAATAAGCCTTTTTATAATTTAAACTTGCATTAATCACTGACCACTCAGGAACTTTAATATGACTTTCATTTAGCATAATTTCAATTTCATACTTTCCAGCCTAATACACTCAAAAATCAGGAGATTTTTTTAAGACATCAGATTTTTCACAATGTTAAAAAAGACTTTTTAAATGATAAAAATATAGTTTTTGATAATGAATTAACTTTAAATAGTTACTAATTCTTAAATGCAACTAACACAAAAATACCTTACACATAAAAAACATTTTTACTACTTGCATCGTTTAAGAAAAAAAAAAAAAAAAAAAAAAGGCACTTTAAATCAGTTTTCATACAAATGTTATGAACAATGGCAGATTTTGCTTTCGTTAAGAAAGAAACTTCATAATTTTGTTAATAGCAATTCCCACATAGAACTGCTTTTGCTAATAAAAGTTTTTCTAATGTGTCATCACTAACTTTAGATCCAAATTTAGTCATCTTTTTCACAACAATACTGAAAATCCTCTCACACTCTGCATTACTATGGGGAACTGCCATGATGGCCAACATAATTCTACACAGTTCACTATATTTTAAAATTCCATCAGCACCTTTTACAATTAACTTGTTTTCCAATTAAACTCCACTGGGTGTCAATCCTAGCTGATTTTATAACTACATCCAAGTTTTCTAATTGTAAACTGCAATATTTTATCGGTGGCAACATCAATATCATCATCTTTCATGATTAAATGAAGTAACACAGGTAATCTGTTCAAAAAGTACTTTATATCAGAAAAAGATGCATTTGCTAGAGCAGAAACATCAGCAACTTTAGCATGCAAAATCATCGTTGACTGGAAATTTATGTATGTAATCACATACTCGACAGAAGTAACTTCTAACATGAAGATAAAACTTATTTTTGTCTTCTATTGAAAGTTCTTCCACTACTTTTGTAGTTGCAGCTCCTATTACCAAATCTTCATCTTTCTTCTGATTTTCTAATTTCACCATAAATCACATCATATATAGAATAAAAAGATAAAACACAGACTGGTTTTACAAAGTTTGATAAAATGTCTTTAAACAGATCATAAATATTTTTTGATTGCAAAACATGATTAATTTATTTGTGGAATTAGCCCATTATAAAACTATATTTGGCCAATTAGGATCAATAGGTAATCAACACTATTTATGATTTCAATGCTCTGCTAAACAGACTATATTTTTTTTATTATAATCATACTAAACCTTAATGTGCTATTAAATTTTTTTCCAGATACAAATACCTAGCTTTCGATTTTGATGAAGAAGTAGAATTAAATAAACAGAACTGTCAGCTTTTATTGATCAGACTTAAAATGGATGGTTGGAAAATGGGACTAAATAAGGTAAAGTATATGAGAGATGTGATTCAGTTTGTATCTTATAAACCCTCAAATGCAACAAATTAATCATCACAAATATAACATTATGAGAATATTTTTCTACTATTTATTTCATGAATACTTTAACACCTAATTGTAAAAAGACAGAAAAAACTTTCACTTGGGTTCTTATTAAAGACAAACTCAAAGAGATGCAGTTTTCTTTATAAATGAATACTTTATTTGGTAATCAAAAGCAACAAAAAAATTAATTTAATGTATTTTTATAAATAATTATTATTTTAGAAAGAAAAAGCCTATTATGGTGAACAATGTTTAAAAATACAACTTTAAAATCAGATATATGTTAAAATGCTTTCATAAAATGAAATCAAATATAGAAAATGGCAAAGAGCAGGCAATTAGAGAGCATGGAATAAGCAATTAGGATACATAACAAAATAATAATAAATAAAAAATATCTAATAACAATAACATTTTTGCTTGATTACAAACTTACAGTAAACAAACATGCATTTATAATTTCAAGGAGAAATCAGTACGTTTGCAATGCTAATCCATAATCCATAATTCCTTAACCCCAAAGAAAGTTACCCTTTATACCGACATTCAGTTCAACTTATAAATGCGAGCAAATATTTTCGCACATGATAGCTATTTTAAGTAAGAACAGAAGCAGCTTAAATGCTGAAAATTCAGATGCTTGTATTTGTCTATAAGACAACTAATGACAAGCCAAACTTAACTAAACTAGCATCTGAGAAGCTATTGATCTTGAAGAAAAAAATACAGTTATGCTTGTTTTTATAATAATTAGAGTTTTAATTTTTATGTTTAAAGTATGTAGAGTCATTAGGTTATTTTGAAGCTAGAGAGGTAAAAAATGAGCAAAGCCCTCGCCTGGACCTCTCAAATATGCACCAAGTGTGCTCAGTTACACCATAAAGGCATGCTGAAAGGAGGAAGAAAATACTTTATATACTCCCCCTTTTAAAGGACGACTGGGAATTAGGAGACCCTATCACTAAATCCTGGTTGTGATGAACTATCGTTCACCTTTTTAGTTCAGGCATAACTTTAGAATCATTTGGTTATTTTTAAGCTGGAGAATTGAAGTATAAGCAATCTCTCGCCAGGACTCGAACCTGGACCTTTCGAATCCACACCAAGTGTGCTACCATTACACCATGAAAGCATGCCAAAAGGAGGGAGGAAATACTTTATAAGCATATCGTAATTATTTTTCTCAATAAAATTTATCTTATTATTCACCAAGACTGATCTAAAATGAAAATACCACTGACCCAAAACATCTTAATACACACATTTTGGTGGATTTTCACCCACTGCCAAAAAAAGTTGTCAATGTCTGGCCTAGATTTGACCATTCTGTTTTAAGATTCAGATCAGATGAAAATTTGCTGCAGGTTTATTTTTTGAGTAAAAATAACTTTTAAATTGAGAATCCACAAGAATAACTATATCTTACAATATGACTCCACAAAAAAATACCATATTTGCCAGCATACAAGACACACTTTTTTTTCTTTGAAAACAGGTCTGAAAAACGAGGTGCATCTTACTTCGGTACTCAGATCTTGATTACATTCATTTCTGGAAATTTCCTCTATTTGGAGTTCGGGTTATTTTTTTTTCTTCCTTGTTTCCTTAAGGAGTGTGGGAATATTACAGTTGCGTAAAGTTCAATGAATGTGCATGTGCTGTATCGACGATCACATGTTTATTTAAACTTTCCAATTTTTTTAATGACTTTTAAGTGTGTGAAATTTCGACTGTGCAATTTTCTTAAATTTGTTGGCAAGTCATCGCTTAAAAACAATGTCGACATTGCTATAACACAGCACACAAGTTACGTGTGATTACGTATACTTAAACAGAACATGGAAACAGAGCAGCAGAAAGGCATTTCGAGCCACCTCCAACTGAGAAAATAATAAGAACTTGGCAGAATCAGAAAAAGGATCTTAAAAAAAAAAAAAAAAAAAAACTTGCAGTAAATATAATCTATGAAGGGGAACTGCACAATGGCCTGAACATGAAGCAGAGCTGAATACTTGGATTTTAGGCCACAGAAAAGTGGGACTCTCAATCTCTACAAAAATGATTATTTATCAAGCGAAAGCAAGGTACATTTGTTGTATGAGGCTCTGGAGATGACTGTCTGGGTTTAGATGGTATTTACAGAAAGTATTACTTTGTATTTGTATTACTTTATATTTAATATCAATTCAATATCAAATTCAATTCAAAATCAATATTTATTGGAGTCATGTCATCACATCCCCCCTAAAAAAAAAAAAAGGACTAATACCATCTTTAGCTAAATCTCTCTTACTTTCAGAATGGAAAACTGGTCACCCTAACTAAATTATCAGGGTTGGCTAATTATAAAAAACAAAACTACATGAACGAATTCAGGTTCAAAATATAAGACTAATGACCCCCCTCAACAAAAAAGAAAAGAAAGCAAAAAATAACACGAAGGAAAAATTTTAGAAGAACTGAGAGAAAATTCAGGATGTAAATAGATTTAAAATGAAAAATGAAAAATGACAGGCCTGAGCAGCCTGTCCAGAGAAAAAATGAATGCTAACTAGGCTATTTTATTACACATTATTATTATTCCTTTTTATTCATGGTGTTTAAATTTCTTCCAGGTATTCTTAAAATATTATGCTGAAGAATATCTTTCCCGCCTATATGAGACACATGTGAAGAAAATTGTAAAAGTCCAAGCCATGGCCAGAAGGTTTATAGTTAAAGCCCGTCATGGAAGACATGTATAAAATTGAATTAACAGATACTTATAATCAGTGTTGAATATGCTATGCTCTGAAAGTATTATTTTAAAAGAACTTTACATTAAACTATGAATAAAGTTGGAAACTGCAGTATTCTGTCCATTGTTTGTATTCCACATACATTCATAAATTTTACAAGAGTTAAGCAACTTTTACATTCCATTTTATTATTTAGACTACTATTATGCATTCATGAAAATGAAAATTTTTTTAGAAAATTTTCTTCCCCCAAAACAGCTGTTTCTAGCTATACAAATAAATATTTGGGTCAGAAATGTCCTTAAAATATTTATTCAATATAACTGCTTACATTGCATGATGAATGATTGGAAGTTAATAAATAAACTATGTTAAAATATCATATGCCTTATTTTCCAAAAGCACTTCCATACTCTGTACTTCTTGGCACCAACGGTCAAGCTTCTGCTTCATATTTGAAATCTAGAAAGGAGATTTAACTATTACATTTATTTTTGACAGTTGTTTTATAAATTCTAAGAAATGGCAATTACAGACAGTAACTCAAACTTTAATAAGGTTTTCAGCCAATCCTTTAAAATCTTCTGATATACTGAGTTATTCTTTTTAAATTAATTCAATTACATTAATTATCACAATTATATATATATATATATATATATGCTTTTAAACATACCTGTTCTAGTGATAAAACACGTGGCTGAACCCAAGACATATTTACAGTTTTATCAACTTGATCTATAGAGCCTTTAACCAAACCCAAAGACAAGGCTTTCATCACCAAGAGTTCTACCTGTAAATCAATTTTTAAAAAATACATTTGCTTTATAAAAGTAGTAAAACAGTTATTCTATAATAAATTTTATAAGACTGCACTCACTTACAAAATATTAATCATTAAAAGGTAACTCAAACACTATTCCCTTAAAATTTCTTGATATACAATGTATAAATAAAATGCACTAGACAGTTAACTAGCATGTTTCCCTTCTCAAATATAAAAAAAATGACAGAACTTGAAACCTCTAATAATGTAACATTGCTTATGGTATTATTTTTCTACTGAAATGTAAAATTTTTAATAATACATAGAGAAAAATGAAAACAAATTCAAAATGTTTCAAGATTTAAAAATTATTTCATATTTTGTGAAATTACAGCAAGCTACAATTCAAAGATATTATTCAGAATGTTTTACAAATTCAGGGGTTTTCAAGTAGTAATTATGGAACTTTAGGAAGGGAGGGTTATATGCATTTTTAAATTTAAAGAATAATTTACAATCACTAAAAAACTCAATTTTATTTAAAATATTTTTGTTAACCCTTATTATATTAACATTTCATTCACTTACTTTTCCCTCTCTATATATTATAACTTTGATTACATTGCTCAGTTGTTTGTGTATATTAGGTTACCCCCTTCACAGATTACCTTTACCAAGTATTTAGGGGTAACTTTATAATAAGGTTTTTAACTATGTTTGTTCCTTAAAGCCACTTCATCATTCTCATTTATATCTGCCCTGCTTTTAAATTTTTAATTAATTACATTAAATGCACTGTTCCATATACTACAATCAAACTTCCTATAAATCCTTCTATAACTGCATAACTTATAAGAAATTATGACTTTGATGTGCTTACTTCATTCTCTGGTAGCCTTGTCTCATTTGCTATTTCAGTAAATGTTAACACCCGATTGTTACCAGGTCGTTTGAATGTCATCTAAAATGTTTTTAAAAAGGCATAATTATCAAAAATATAATGAAAAACAAGATTTCATAAAATAAACTAATAAAGAAAGGATACTAGAACAGTACATATTAATGAAATCTAGAATTCTTGGCTTCTCTCACAAAAATTACATTTAGCAGAAGTTTATAAAACTTGAATTTTATGTACATCAAAACAAAATATCAAATAAGAATTTAAATATATTTATACAAAATAGTGTATCACAGTGGATTTTTAAAAATATATGTAAGTATATGGTATGCAGTATATAAGTAATATGCTAATTTAGAAAAATACTGATAAAAATACACGGAAGGAATCAAGAATTCATACTTCCATCAAACAAAGCAATGAGATTTTTTGCCGTAGAGCTATTTCATGGGCAGCAAGGTCAGCCTACGTAAAGAAATGGATGTTTTAGAATCAGAAAGATATTTTATAAAAATTTTATTCATCTTTTTCTAAGCATAATTTACTATTTCATACTACAGTAGAAGGTCCAGAAATCCACAAAGCTTGGGACCAGAGGTTGTGCGGATTTTTGGATTTTGTGGATTTCAGAACAGAAAAGATAAATCATAATATTCAGACTCAAAGTGCAAAATAAAAAAGGCATATTAGATACATTTAATATTATTATATACATTATTGCAGTAATTTATTATATGCATTAAATTATTATTACATATATAAATTGATTACATTATTCATTGTATTATATGTACACAGCATCCAGGTTTACCGATTTCGCTTCATGCAAAGATTTCCAGTTTCGGATTCCAGTGTTAGAATCACTGTTGCTGTAAAATTTCAACAGCTTTTCTTTTCTTTTTTTTTTTTTTTTTCTGTATATCATACACAATCATGTCGCAATTCCATATGATTCTGCTATAAACCGAAAAGTGGAACCTGCCTCCATCTTTTGCATAATTTGCACGTTTTGCATTACCGTCAATGCAAGGTGTTTACATTTTTCAACGTTGCAAGCAGTAAAATCATGAGAACGTTTCTTATCGGTCAATGTATTAAAAAGGGCTGAAATTAAAAATATTCTTAATTTATCCACAAAATATCCGGATAAAAAAAAGGCAGCACTAAATAATCTTGTGAAATAAGAAAGCTCAGAAAATACAACGTGAATCGTGAACTTGAAAGAAGAGTTGAGTGAATCGTCTGCATTCTTACCTCGATGCAGATTAGAGGGGAAAAAACTTTTATCATGATGTCAATAATTTGGTATTTCCGTTATGACTCATTATTATTTGATAATTATGATGTCATTATTGGGTAAGTATTTTTTCTTTGATATTTCGTACTCCATGTTGCAGTTTCCGGAACCTATAAACTGAATGTTTATATTTTGAGAGCCAACGCGGATTTCAGGAGTTGGCGGATTTTCGGTATTTGACTGTATAATGTACTGTTTCTGACTATATATACATCATGCTAACACTATGGCTTTAAAAATGTTTAATGTTTTAGAAGCTTTAAAAAAAAAAACACTTTTTTACAAAGATTTTATATATGTATGATTTATATTATCTGTTACATACAGTTGCTCTGAATATGCCTACACAAACATTATGTATTCAAACATACCTGTGTTATCCAAAATTTACGTAGTTCTTCATACTTTGATAAATTTCCACTGTTAAATGTGTACAATAATTCAACAACCCATTCCTTGCTTGTATCCTTAAGGGAATTTAATATTGGATGGGCAAGCTAAAGAAGAAACACACTTTTAAAACATTACATAAAATTTATTTTTAATACACAGACGAAAAATGGTGAATAAGAAAAGGAAAAAAGCAAATCACTTTCAACACAGTTTTGTTCATAAGCAAATCATTTTTAAATATGGAATAAAATAATTTGTTAACTTTCAGTCCCTCTTCTATGAAACAGATATAAAGAAATATAAATACATTATTCAAGCCTATTACAAACTTAATTATTTCCATTTTTTGGTACTGCATTATTTCCATTTTTTGGTACTGAATAATAACAAATATTTTTCAGTTGACAATATTACTGTTTATTAACATTTATGTTTCTACTTTTATCAGTTCATTTCCTCTTTTTCTTCCTATTCTGAAATTAAAAGGATCATTCAAGTTAACAGATTTTAGGGTGCCAAATTTAAATCTAAATTTACATAGTTTGCAGTATAAAAAATAGTTTCTAATCTCCAATCCAAACAAATTAGGAAAAAGCATGAACTTTCTGTTCAGTGATGATTGCACTGAACAAATAAAAAAAAAATAATAACAATAATAACTTACATGAACAATCAACCTTTCTTGAAACACTAGTGTGTGAAAAATTATATAAAATGCCAAATTCCAACACAATTAAGTTATAAAATAACTCTACAAGCCAAGATATACATAGTATCAAAATTTTTTTGATTTAAAAACATAATTATTGCAAGTATTTCTGTGCAATGCACTGCTGAATATTGATCAGTATTAACAAATAGTAAGAAATTTAGAACCAGTTTTACACAAAGACCCAAAAGAAGTGAAATTGAGTGGGAATGTAATTGAATCTGATGTAACCTCATCTTTTTACTTTGTCTTTTATTTATTTATTTTTTTGTATATCTCCCCCCCCCAAGGGTTAAAATAATTAAAGAAATGTAAAACTAGGTTTTAGTTTTACATTTCTTTAATTATTACTTTTCATATTTTTTCAATATTTGGAATTTTACTGGTATTGAATTTCACTTCTTTTGGCTCTTTGCGTAAAATTTCTTACCTTTTTGTCTATGAAACATGAAAAACAGGAGTTTCTAGGCAGTTTTCAAATTGTACAGCAACACCATTTTAAAAGAACTCAAAACTGATTTTAATTTCGTTTATAACGCATGATTCAGTTTATTCAACTACTTACATTATGATTCTGATATAAAATACACTCACGTCCATAAATTAAGGATAATGCAAAATCAGGTAAAAGAAAAGTTAGAAGCAAAACAAATTTGACTTATTTGTAAAGCTTATTTATTAAACAAAAAGTAAAGAGCAAAAAAAGATGTTATATGTTTGATATTATTAAAAAAATTAGCAATTTTTCTCCCTGGAGCAAATTAAAAAAAAAAGCCTATTTACAAAAAACAAATATTACATAGTTGGGTATAATTCTTAATACATTGTATGTCTCCCAGACGATGCAATACAGTCCGTACAATGCCTAGGCATGCTGAGTATCAAATTATCGATCTGATCTTGGGGGATATTGCACCACTCAAAAAGCATTGCTCTCCGAAGTTCCAATAGACATGTAGGAGTAGGTTGACGGGCTGCAACTCGTCGGCCAAGCATGTCCCACACATGCTCTACTGGTTTCAAGTCCAGTGAGAACACTGGCCAGTCCATATGGGTGATATCCTCCGATTGAAGGCATTTGCTTACGATGTTTGCACGGTGAGGACGGACGATCTGAAGAACGTCAAAATCACATGAAAGAAAGAAGAAGTTGGGATATGCGAATGGTTAGTATTTCAGCACATTTAGAAGATGTAGAAGGGAGAAACAACATCTGAAGCACTGCATAAAAGAAAAGTTGTGTAGCGGATATCTCATTCAGAAAGTACTTTGTACGGTTGGACTTTGCTCAGAATATCGTGTTATGCCTCAAATAAGAAGAGAAAATGCTTATCATCAAGTTTCGAAATTCGATAGAGGCAGGATTGTTGTCAATCCAAAGTGTAGATTATCGTTCCATGATATTACAGGTCACACTGGTCAACCAACATCCAACCACTGTCATGCAAATATGTAATTAATGGATTGCTAAGGGTCATACTGAATGGCTCACATGATCTCAACGCCCTCCCATGACTGACACCAGAGTGGAGAGACATATTATGAGGTCAGCCTGCAAAACCGTATGACCCCATCACAGACAGGAAATGGGCATGTTTGCAGCATGCCCGGTATCAGCTCGTAAGGTACATCAACGTTTGCAGCAGCATGGTCTATATGCAGGGTGACAATTACTTGAGCTTCCCTTGACAATGCAGCATAGAGAGAGATGGTGATTCTGGTGCACCAAACAACAAAGCTGGATACAAGAGTGGCACAATGTCACCTTTTCAAATGTGTCCCGCTTCTACATGCAGTATTCTGATGGCCATATAGGTTTCTGGAGTGTCCGAGAAGAACGCACATCATTCGATATTGGCATAGGAGCCCTGCACCTGGTGTAATAGTTTGGGCAGCCATTAGGTACACAACACGCACATCTCTAGTTCGGATTGATGGTATACAATACCTACAGAATAATGACATTCACGCTGCTTGTACCCAGTAGACTAAGCTAAATAAAAATCATCAATTCAACATTAAGAACTAACCTATCCTGTGAAAAAATAGGACTGACAGAATGGGAGGAGGACTTGCTTTCCTTATTAGAAATAATAATGCCAAATACAGAAAGATTAAAATTGATCACTTGGAAAGCACAGAAATTCAGGCCACGGAAATCCTCCTGCTATGACATTTCTTCTTCTTGATTAATGTCTATCACTCGGACTATTCAAGTATCGATACAGAAACCTTATGTAATATACCTCACTCCCAAGCTGAATTCATTATTACGATCGACCATTGTAATGCTAGAAGTTCAACTTGGGGTTTGCATTCTCTGAATGAGAAGAGAAAGCAGATGAAGGAAGGATCTACTGACAGACTTAAATTTAGCTACCTAAACAATGAAGAAAATACTCATCTTTCAAGAACAGGTACACAGCCAGCTCTTGATCACTGCAGTGAGTTATCACACATTCAATTTACATGGAAGATTCTTGATAATGCAATGAGCAATCATCGACCAGTTGTTATGAAGCTCAATTTAATGTTGAAATCCCTGCCCAGAGAAATAGCCGAAGAGAACACATAACTTTAACACTGCAGCTAAGAGCTTCATTCCAAGAGGAAAAGGAAATAAAATTGGATTGCCTATTGGAAGGGCCAAATATAGACTCCTAATTAAAGAGAGAAACTTGTTGAATGATCAACTTAAAGCAAACAACATGGAAGAAAACAGAAGACTGCTACCAGAGGCATAAGAGAATGGAAGAAAAGGTTGCTGCCATCAAACAAAAATGGGCCGAGCTTTGTAAGACCCTAGATCCAATAAAAACTCTAAGTATTGGAAAATAAATAAATTACTGAAAAACTTTTCAGTCCAAGTGCTGCCCAATCTTCAAAAATCCTTCATACAGGTGGATCAACAGTAGATACTAATGGAAAAGTGGCCAATGGGCTTGCAATGCACTTCTCTAGTTAGTAAAATTAATTATCAGAAAGAAAATAAAAAGCTCTGCCAAAAAATTGCTTCTCAAGGGAAGAGAACACAAGCATGATGACCTGTTTCTAAAGAACCTCACTCTAGAAGAATTAGATATTGTTATCAATACTATTAAAGAAAATAAATCACCAGAAAATAATAGCTTGTTGATTATCTTCATCACATCATGGAAATCAGGCAGGCTGCGTAAGTTATGGAACTAATTATCCACTCCAGAACCATGGCATACTTGTAAAAAACATGAAGATAATTTTCTGTCAGGCAGCCTACAGAAAACAACATTTCACTGAAGACTGATTATTTTATCAGTCAATCTCTCATTGATGGTTTCCAAGAATGGCTACCAAGAACAGCAAGAAAATTCTTTCACTCCCCTCTCAGTATTACTAAAGGGGGTTCTTTTGGCTTACTGCTTAACTTTTTTATTGCAATATTACTGTATAGTACAGTTCTCATTTCTAGTAAAGAACCACATCAAAAAAGGAATGCCGCAACCCAGTAATGAATCGAATGCAGATCCTCAAGCAAGCATATTTTGCTCTGTTGAAGTATAGAATAACCATACATTGTAGCAGTTTGCATACCCAAACACTTTCAAATTATTATGTCCTAAAGTTTTTGGAATATATATATTTTCCCTTATAGTTTTTAGTGACAACTTCTTTTGATAAATCGTTTTTACAAAAGATGATCATCCAGAGTGGGCATCGTCTTCAAGGCTGAAATTTTTACATTTAAACTTCTTAAACCAACTTCAGACTGCGTTATCAGAAACCGCACATTTTCTATACATAAAGTTTATAAACAGTCTGACCAACAGCTTTTTTTTCTTTTTTAAAATGAAAGACCATAGTATGAGAAAAATGAACTTTTGGATTCTCCATTCTTAGCACCTGCACTGAAACAAAAATTATGCCACAACACATCCCAGAATTTTGCAATGTGAGCAGAAAAACTACATTTAAACATTTATGTCCATCAAGATTACTCACTAGTAGCAGTAACAGAACAATCAGAAAAGGGCATGCTGAAAAACAGCAGAAATTTCCAGAAGACACCCCGCCCCCCCCCAAAAAAAAACTCCATAATGATGATTGACGACTTTTTTCTTGGAATCAGAGCTTAAAATATATTGTGCTCCATATGTTTCTCATAAAAACTTTTTCAAGACCATTTCAAGCTCCTTAAGAGCATTCACATGCATAATCATGCACTGGCCTTGTTTAGTAAATAATAGTATCACACTATAGAGAAAACAGCTTTTCTTAAATCATCACTATAAAGGTGGGATTAAAGCACTCTAGAACAATTTTTCTCATTCAGGTTTTCTTAAAACCTTGGAGCTTTATAAGAATTTGTCAGGATTTAAGCAAATTTATTTGCTAGGATTATTATAAATTTGTTACTGTATGTATGTATACTGCTAATCATATGTAATATTTATGTAAAAATTTCCAGAGGCATGAATATTATTTCAAAGCATAAAGGTTGAGAAATGCTGGTCTTTAACATCTCCACAGACTTCAGCCACAGAAACTAAACTGCACATTCAGAAATATTTGATGAACATTTCTCCATGTCTCAACCACCAGACTTCACAACAAAAAGCATCCAGACAAAAAACATTCTTCTAGTATTCACTATATATTTGCTTATCAAGCTGGCAAATTGTAAAAGGTTTTTTTATCATTTTATAGAATGCATTTGCACAGTGATGTTATCACAGTGATTCATGATACCTATAAAATGACAAATTTATCATGAATTGGTAAAAATTTCAGAAGAATCTGTAAGGTTCTTATGTTAATTAACTAATCATTATGATTTTAATCTGTATTTTTAACTTCTTTCTGTATTTCTCACCAGAATTCAAATTAGCTTACAGAGTATATAAGCTAAGGATTTTGAATCTTAGGAAAAAAAAAAAAAGAGAGAAAGAGAGAGCTTCTAAGCAACCCTAAAATTTTATGCAACTCTATTTTGTGCTCAGAATTTCCGAGGCTGACTATGAGCTTTATGCAGCTGCTTGACCATTAAAACCCAGGTAATTGGACTACTAGTGAATATTACCGATGGTGACTTGACTTTAAGAAAACCTCTAAATTAAAAAAAAAATGCAGCCGTTGAAGAGAAGTAATTTTTTTAAATATGCAATTCAACCATCAGAGGTCTTTGTTCATAATTTCAGTTTATAAGTGCATATTTGAGCTGAAGTATCATTGCTTGTAGCTGACAAATAGAAACTTTCCAATTTTATTCTTAAAAGGAAGCACTTGCATTATGGCTTCATGTTAAAAAATCCAATCTTATCACTACAGTATACTAAATGATGGTTTCTGAAGAAAGGACTGTAAACTAATGTTAATATAAGCAAAGCCTTGCTTTTAATACCAGACTGTTATGAAAGGCATGCATATTTGCTGTGTTATATATTGCAGAGAATATTAATGTATATTCTACACAATTTAAGATTATGAAGTAAAAAATTTTCCAATGTTTTAACATATTGTAATTAAGGAATTTTATTAATTATTGTGTTACTCCATTTTTTATTGTGCTTTAAAAATATCTAGTAATAACATAAAATACAATTGAAATTCAATACTCCATTAACTAAAGACAAAAATTAAAAACTACATAAATGAAACATTTAAATTCACAATTTAAGGGGAAAGCCACAGAGATTATGATATTGATCTAATTATGATACCAATATGAAATTTAAAAGATAATGTATGAACAGTACTTTGGTCAAAAATGTGAAAAATTAAAATTGTTATAATACAGTCAAAAGTCGTTAATTTGGACACCCATAATCCGGACTCAAAGCTTCAAACTTTCTGCGCATGCATCAATGTATAATGCGTTGACGCATGCGCGTAATACCTTTACGCATGCGCATAATACGTTTATGCATGCGTGTTTAATGTATAACGGACGGTATAAGCTAAGCTAAAATTATCTAATTATATATTTCAGTTAGTGCTGCAGATTGTGTTGTTCCTTAATCTTCGAATTGGATCCGGCTTATTATTTTTTGCAGACTGTTAGAATAATTTTATAAAAGTAAGTTGGAACTTTCGATTATGTCAAACAGAATTTCCGATGCTGGATCTACAAAGGGAAAGCATGTTTCGATGTCCATTAAACAAAAAGTGGAATTGCTACAAAAAATGGATAAAGGCTCCTTTGTTTCTCTAACCATTCCAAAATCTGTTCATCAATTTCATGCTGCTCTGTGCGGGGAAGGGGGGGAGCATCGCAGCGCGCCATGAACTGGAAGTTGATCTATCAGCACTATCCTTATCTTCAGGGCAAATGTTTTTATTTTATTTGGCTTATAATTCCTAACTAAATGTTGTATTTCATCTCGATGTACTCCATCTTTGATATAATTTAAATGAAATTCCTCGTCATTATAAATATCACGAACACAAATCAAATAGTTTTCTGGTTGCAATTTTCTAATTTCGACTATGCATAATGTATGCTTTACGCATGCGCGTGTTGAAAGAAATGTTCAATAAAGTAAACAAATAAATATTATTTTTTTTGTAAATTTTGATACTCTTTAGATCATAATTGCTCTTTATTTCAAAAATTATGGTTTCATATTTTTAATTTTATAATTTCTGCATGCCATCTTACCAGATTTAAACTGATGATCTATAATCCGAAATCGCCGAAGTCTCGACGAGTCCGGATTAAAGACTTTTGACCGTATAAGTTTTTGTTTGATACTAAAAGTGATATTTTTAAAATATTTTTTAAAATATTGAAAGGCTATGTATTTATTGCATTTTTATTCTTCACTTTTATTCTTTCACTCGCTCCAAAGTACTTAATCAGATTTCTAATGTCTAAGTATCCATAACATCATTTTCTATTGATATCATTCATTGACAAATTAGTATGACATTCTTCTGGCACTGCTAATCTCAAATAAATGTTTCATTAGTTTTAGCCTCTTGCATTTTATTCCAAAAACTATCATTACGTTTAATTTCCTACATTCATACCGATACACATACACACACACACAGATATATATATACACACACAAATTTGGGTTTGCTTATGAAATAAGATAACTATAAAGCTTACTAATTCTCCAAAGTTATAAACACCATCACCTAACAAAGCTGCGAGTGATAATGTAAAAGCTCTTGCCTTCTTTTCTTCACCTGAAAGAAATATTATTAAAATGTTCCTCTGATATTAGAATATTTTGATAAAGGAAAAAACTTAACAGCAAACAAATTCAAAAATAAATTTTTCAAAAAATTGGCTATAATAACATATGACATAAAAATTATATTTTTTAAGTAACAGCTAAGTTATTGACTAACCATCAATATCATCAAGATCTGTGCACCCAAGGTAGCGCAATGCATCTCTGTAATACTGGGCATGTTGGCCATTAATCTGATGATAATCACTGCTGAGCTGATAATACCGTCCATGAACAGTACTTATGCCATCCATTGCATCAATCATAGCTTCTGTTTCTTCAAGTATTTTCTAAATTAAAGATTAGATTATTAGGAATCATTTGAAATAGTCTCAATTTTTAATCAACATCTGTATGCCTTACAAAAGCTAAACTACTGTTCTTGAACAATGCACAACTGTTTTACATTCTTCATGGCAGAAATAGTTCCTTTTTCATTTGCGCTTTCATATAGCGGATATTAAATTTAATTGTATGCTAACGAGAATAATAATGGTAAAATTTTAAAAAAGTCTAAATGCCATTTAAAAATTATTACTCTTACAAGTATACAGCATTTTCATTCTTAGAAGCGTTTTAAAGTGTTTTAATAGTTATATATTCCTTAAATTTCTGTTTCACTGCTTTCAGTTACCTCAACAAATATTTTAAACTATTTTAACCTTCTTTACTAAATTAGAGATGTCACAGCAATTAATTTAATATTTTAATGGAATTAAAGTAATATTACATTAACTGTGGAAATCATTAAAAATTAAAAACTTACTTTTACTCCATCCAAATCGGCTTTCTCCAACTTCAGTAATCCTAAGATTATGTTACACAGAACAACTGCTTCATTGTTTCCTTTAACCTGTAAAATATGTTTCATTTAAATAAATGGGAGAACATAAAGAAAAGATATGTAAATTTATTCAATATTGAATGATTAATAAGAAATGTTAATGTCTAAGTGCCAGGAATGCCACTGGCTTTGCACTGATTTGCATCAATATTCAACACCAGTTCATTTAGAAATGCATTAATGAGATAAACTAAAGGTTCCACGTACATTTAATTTGATATCATATAGAAGCACTATGCTCTTAGATTAAAACATTTCTAAAATCATCAGTGGATATATTTTTTCAAATTAATTTTAATATATTTCAGAAGGCAACATTTTCAATGGACAGAAAATAAATTTCAAATCTAAGTGACAACTCATTTGGTTTTAGCAAGAAAGTACAGTGCTAGACTAATTAAAACATGCAAATTACAATTATATAACTTAAGAGCTATTTCATAAGCTCTTAATAATAAGATTATAGATGTTTATTAGCTTGTAATAAAATCTTAATAAGCAAAATGTTTAGAAATTACAACATAGTGTATCTGTAAGAAAGCAGACATTTTACTATCAATTCAATAGCCCCCCTCCCCCCCCAAAAAAAAACTTTTTCTTATGGTCAACTAATGCCATCTAGAAACAGAAAAAGTAAACTAAAATAAAAATAAAACTCTGAAATATCCATAACATATACGAGCAAATAACGCTGCACACAGAAGGATTGCCCACATGACATTTGGGTAAAACTTAAGCAATTCAACCCCCAACCTCTGCATTTTACCTCTCTTTCTTTCAACAGTAATTGCATATAATCCATATATCCATGTTTTTTAAATTATACATATCATATTTACAATAAATACATCATTGAAATGTATTGAGCAGTGTAAAGTTGCTTCAGAGGCTAGTTGGGGTCCCCATGCCACCAGTTTGAGATCATTCTAATAAACCATATTCTGGTTATGTACAAAAGGTTACTACATTTGAAATAATAAATTGCGAAGTCCATGACATGATTTTAACAAATCAGTAAAAAAAAAAAAAAAAAAAAATGCACGAAATTCAAGAAGCAGTGAGCATCTCTTATGAACAAGCAGTTCATGTTTGCTCAAACCTGAGCAAAAATTCATTAAAACACAAATCTCAGCTGAACATCTAAACATTTTTAGTCCATCAGGTTTCGAAAACGATTTGCTATAAAAGATGAGATTTGGGTTAACAAATACTCACCAAAAGCTAAAATCATGATATAGAACTAGAGATAATGCATGGACTTCAGAAGGCAAAAGAGCATTCAGTTGACTACAAAATTGACATCATCAGTTTTTTGGAATACCAAATATATTTTACTTATTATCTTATAAAAGCAAAAAATGCTATTAGCGGATACTGTGCAACCCTTTTAGACAAATCAACAATTTGGGGTCCAGAAAGATGATGCTTCACAACAATAATGCTATAGCTCAATCATATGCAAGTGCCAGAACCAAACCAAACGTGGCAGATCTCTCACTCTTATTCTGACAGACATCATATGCAAACATAGACATCCAAGAGTTAACTAAGTTTGCTGTTGAACGCGATGAATGGTTCAAACATTTTGAGATTTTGTTCTTCAGAGCCCATACTTAATTTACCTCTAAACTGCATATCTAGATACATTTATGCATAATGACAGAACATACCTATTCGGGCAAATCAGCACATTATTTTCATTTTGTGTCAGGACTAGATTTTAACACTCCAAAGGCTAAGGACATAAAATTCCATACAGAAGGATGATATTTAATTTCATTACAAGCAAAAATTTCTGCCAGCTTCTGATGTGTCCAATCAAAGACGGAGTACCTCGAGATGAAATACTGCATTTATTAAGGAATTACAACCGAATAAAATAAAAACATTTGCCCTGAAGATAAGGATAGTGCTGACAGATCAACTTCTAGGTCATTGCGTGCCACGACGTTCCTTATTACAGATTTGCCACAAGCAATGATTTGCACATCATACCCTGTGATTGTTGCTTCTACTGCCTGTCTCTGAGAATTATGCAAGAAGGTCAATACATCTCCTTCCTGTGTTGTCATTGGTCTTTTATAATGCTCTTCTTTGCAAACTTTTTACGCTGGTAATTTTCATCCCACATGTATCATTCCACTGCCATTTATAGTTTTTCAATGCATTAATCAATTTGCGCAGGAAAAAGGTTGGTATTGACATTTGAAAAATTTTGAAATTTTTTCACTGTAACTATTAGAGCTCTATTGTTTTAAATCACAATCTTTATACTTTCAATTAACAATATTTGAAATTTCATTTTGATTGGTTCAGCAGATAGGCTGTTAGAGGTTCATGTATCAGGAAATTTTTTATGGCTACCTTGTACATGTATATGTATTAAGATAAAAGAATGTGTAAATTAAATTCTAATTTTAATTTGCAATTGCCTCTTATCTCCCCATTTTAATTTGAATACTTCCCCTATCTATTCTAACAACAGTAACTGCTTATAATAAATTACTACAAACTGTGTCATTTCAAAACCAATCTATATACTATGATTCCTGCACAACACTAATAATGCAAATACTTACACAAGGCTATAGCAATAATAATTTTAGAAAGTTATTATTAACCAATAAATGTTAAACCAGACCATTCTGAATAGGGACTTCATCTTAAAGCAATTACTCTCTGCTTTTTTTTTTTTTTTTTTTTTTTTGTTTTTGTTTTTGTTACCTAGACTGCTGTTGCTCCTTTGCTTTTCAAAAATGTAAGCTTCTTCAAGAACAAGTATGCTTATTGCACCATACTATTTATGTTGGCTTTAAAATGTTTATCTAATGGCTATGACTGCAATTATGTCTTTATGCACCTACACACCACTAACACCCAAATTATTTCTTACACAATGGTACCTCAGTACACGTCATTAATACATTCCAGATTCTTGAACTATACCAAACTTTTCCCAATAAGAAGTAAAGGGGAAATAATTAATCTGTTTTTATTAAAAAAATCCTACTTTTTATTACTGTAACAATGTCAAATATTAAAATACAAATGTAGTAGGTAAAATATATGCTGCATATAAATTAAGCACAGCACATGATACAGAAATGTTTTTCTGCTATCCAGATTAAAAGCTATTTTTTAACATGCTGTAACATCTCTGATCTTTGTTTGGTAATCAATTTCATCACCTTTCCAATGTCAGCTAATTTAAAAGTTTTTCACAATCACCTTTCCAATGTCAGCTAATTTAAAAGTTTTTCACAATCACCTTTTCAATGTCAGCTAATTTAAAAGTTTTTCACAGTCAAAGATTCTATTTTCTATGCTTGTGTACAATGAAACACATGGAAATAAAAGAACATAAAATAATGGAAAGAGGAATATGGCAAGAGAAAGGCTTCTAAAATCAAAAGTAGAAAATTCAAATAACTTTGGATTCACTACTATTTTTCCAAAAACATTTTTGAAAAACTTCACAAGCTTAATACGAAAACATTGGCAGTATAAAAAGATGTAATAAAAATGACTTTATTAGTTATGGAGTCATGATTTTAAACAATTACATTTGTTGTGAACAAAAATGTGCAAGCATGGTTAACATGTATTTTAGACAGAGGTACACATTCACCCTCTTGCCTCCAGTGAAGAAATATTTAGGCATAATTCTGATGACTTCATAAAAATTGTGATCTTTCTGCATATATTGTACTGATTTGATTTGACTCCTTAGGACTTTAATCTGTTCTTAAATCTCAATACATTCCTAGTTGGAAAGAGATTTTTGTCAAATGAAAAGGCTGTGAATGGGTATTTTGCAGAGCTTAAATAAAATCACTTCTAGAAGGAAATTGAAATGTAAAGAGAGATATTGGACTAAAGTTTAAAAGTTTTATGATGGGAAATAAAATATTAGTTCAATTATTTTTTTTCCTTGTTCATTCTGGAAAATTTTCAATCTATCTCAATCAAAACTCAATTGCAAGAACATATAACGATTGATAACATAAAACAGTACGTACACTAATAATTTTTTAATTACAAAATATTCAGCTCTAAAGGACACATGCCCAAATATCAGAATTTTATGCAGCTTTATAATCGATCTGATGAAAAAAATACAGCAAAAATTTTCAAAAAACAAAATGAATATCCTCAAAAAATTTCCAAATTAATCACCGCTAAACTACATGGAAGTTGCTAGCATCTTCTTTGACTTACCATGTGTTATATTTTAAATTACTCTACAATATGGCAATGTTTCAAAGTTGACTTGCTTACTTCTGATAAGAAATTAAGTTTGCGTACTTTGTAATTAATACGGCATAGCATAAAATAATAACATAAAAGCATTAAACTTTGCCAAAAACTTTGAAATATTCTTTGTAAAAATAATAATATAACTAATTCAAAATCAGGCACTTGAGAAGATCATTCTGAACTTTCTTTAATCAGCAAAGCACCAGAGAATATCACACAAGTCTGTAAAATAATAAAGCATAAATCTATAATATTTTCAAAATTATGATGCATTTTATGGCATATGTAGTAAATTTTCTTACATGAAATGAATGTCAGAAGGAGTGCTGCTGAGCTTGCAACAAAGCTTCTGAATGGTAATCATAAATAGCTGTCGTTTAGAAAACTATACAGAGCTTTATGCACAAACAGGTCAAAAATTACCTAGATGTTTTTTTTTTTTTTTTTTTTTCCCCCAGGCACAGATGGTAAATTTGAGTATATGTATGGATTAAGTCATTTGGATTATGACAAAGCATGCAAAAACTACTTCCTAATGCCTTTGTGAAAGACTCCTTAATGGCAACTTGATCATGTTCACATTATGCATGATGAAAAGCATAAAATATCTCATGCAGCCATCTCCTTCACCAGGATTTGAATCCAGGTCGAACTTCTACAATGTTTCTTTGAAAGGTACTTCAAAGGCCATTACCATCCACCACCATCTGTGATAGTAATGCATATTATCATCACTACCATACAGCACTTATTTTCTCCACTTCATTTAAGATTGTAGATCAGGGTCACCCTTCATTCACAAGCTTTTCAGGAAGCAAAGCAAGCTAAATGAAAATGAAGTGGAAGGAAAAAATTTAGGCAACTCGAACCATTTGCTGCAGTTGTTATTCTAATGGTTACAAGGCATACAGGGTAGCAGAAAATGACCTTGAAGTTCCTATTTTAAAGTAACAGGCTTTAGTGTTCAGCAGTTTTACTGCTCGGCTATTGGTGAACATGATTGCAAGTGTACAGAATCTAAAATGAAACATTAATGACCCATCTTCCACATTGTTGTGACCCCCCCCCAAAAAAAGCTTCACATTTGTAAAACAATATTACATTAACATAAATCATATCATTATTTTCGATAACACAGAATTACTCATAAGAAACTTCATTTGTTTTAAGTTTAGCTAATAAATAACAAAAAGTTGGCCTGAGCCATGCAATCAAATCTTTTCTTCAAAAAACCTGTTTTAGTCAAGCAACAATTTTTTAGTATAAATTACATTGGACATGCCCTTAAATTTCTTAATGAAAGAATTAGGTCTCTGAGTAATAAGCACATCTTTGAATATGCTCAATGACTTAATGGAAGAAAGAGAGACCTGGTATAAAGTAATAAGAACACTGAATAATACTGGGAAAATAATGCCTTTCTCCTGAGTTTTTCAGAAACTCTTAGAAAGTCTTAGAAATTAAGCAGGCTAGTGAAAATACTGCTTTTCCTGAATCACTGAACTAAAAATTACAAAGGTTAAAAACTTACGAATTAAATTAATTCATATACTGTTGCAGGAAGATAGAAGTAATTTCCATTTTAATAATAAACAATATTAAATGTTTCAAAATTAGTTCAAACTGCAAGTTAGAAATATAAATGTTTTTTTTTTTTTTTTTTTTACCTTTTCCTTTGTCTTCATCATAAAGTCTATTTTCTTATCATAATCTGTAGAGATTAAAAAAAAAAAATAACGAATATGCAAAAGCATAAAAAAGAATGTTGAAATTTTCAGATCTTTTTAAATTAAGAAAAAAATTAGTTTAAAAATTTTTAAAAAGGCTTACCAGAAATTTGTTTAACAACAAACTTTAATATTTCAACAAGAGACAATGGACTAATTCTATAAAATAAAAAGTAAGCAATAAGAAGTAAAATAAGAAGAGACATAATATAAGATCTTACATAAAACATAAATATAAAATCATAATACATACATAAAAATAAAATCATGTTAAAAACTCACTAAAATCTGCAGCACTGAATTTTAATTTCAAACATTAGCAATAACAGATATTTAAAAATTAGTTTATTCATTTTTCTTTTCTCATTCGATTACTTCAACTAATTATATCTTATCTTTTATTGTCAAAATTCAAGTTAACAGAATAAAATTACATGTGCCATTATTTTTATGAAAAAAACATAAAATAATGAATGCAGAACCGAATATAATAATCTAACAAACAAAATGTCTATATTAATGATACAATAAAATCAAAAATACAATTACAAAATTTCTAAATGCTGAAATAAAATATGATTTTCGTGACAGTTGATACACCACACCAAACTACACTGAAACTTCACATAGTAACCATCTAGCTAATGCATTGCTGCAATACACCCCTCCTGATGCTCTTGAAAGTATAATTAAATAACAGTATTGAACATAAAAAATGGTCATGTTCACCTTCAATGAGAGAAAACTGTATAAACCTCAGGCAATCATCTAATGGAAGTTTCATTGTACATTGTATTAAGATGTCTATAAATTAGCACTACAGCTTCAAAAATCTGTCAAAACAATATTTTTCAAACATTATGAAGATATCTATTTTTATATGAAAGATAATTTTCCAATTTTAATCTGTTTATTAATTTGTCTATGAAGTAGGATTCATGAAAATGAATATTCCAAAGAAAACCCAACAATTAAAAAATTAAAATGAGACATCCAAGTCCAGTAAAACTTAGAATGCTAAAAAAAAAAAGCCACAAGCTTTATCATTCAAACATACTAAAGATGATGGTTTATGGAATATGATCTAAAGTAACTGATGACATTCATGATCTAAAACATAAAATAATTTAAATCTATGAATATGCAACATTAACAATCTAAAGTATAACTGAAATAACTGAAGCAATCATATTAATGATCTAAAGCATAATACAACTGAATAATTTACTATACTACACGTTGAGTGTGGCAGAAACTGAATACAGTAGGCACCACTACCATATCACATTATAGTGATCATATTTGTCCAAACAACTTAGATAATGTTAAGCAACAAGAAATATATCCCTTCAAAACATCAATGGAATTCAGTTAATATAAATATAACTAGAAACATACCAATACTTACTTTCACAGCATTTTAATTAGGTAAAAATGTGCATTAATAACTGCCTGTAAGCAATTATTATGCAAAAGTTCATTTATGAATTGTTCATATCTAATATTTCTGGAAATTATTTATTTAATACTGTACTGCTAATCTTGATACTTAGAGGACATCCCCATTTCAACATTGTAGTAATTCACTCACTAATTAATCATCAACTTTTTCAGACAATCACATGATGCATTTGAATTTGTTTAAGAAAGCGACTGGCAAACATCTTTTGCTATTGATGCTAAACTTGAGTTTCATCATTAATATCCACCAAAATGTTAAATTCATAACACCTTAATGTGATTGTTCGCTATTTAAAAGGATTTATTTCCTCAAATGATGTTATATACAAACTACCTGCAAAATTTAAAAGAAGATTTTAATGCTCGCTTCGAACATATTGAAAATTTGAATGCGACAGCATGGCTCATAGAACTGAACTGCAATATATCTCATCTTGATATTAATGATACAAAAAGTAAAGATGAATTGAAGAAGGATGTTTAAGCACAAGTCTTATTCAAAACACACAATTACACCAAGTTTTGTAATTTTAAAGTCAACTGAGAAAATTATCCCAAAATAAAAGTTGTTACCAAACCAACAATATAGACTTTTTTCTCTCCTTACCTATAGAAAGCAAGCTTTAATCAGGCTAGTAATTTACAATGGAAAACAAGACACAAATTAAATATTTTTGAAAGAGGTGACTTCAAAATAAGAAATTTTATACCAAATATTAAAAAAATTCTACCTGTACAGTAACTGTAGCCATATTAAAATTGAACTTTTATGCAATTAGCATCTTATTTTGTTCCTGAAAACTTTTTATATACAAAACTGAAAATATTACAAAAATAATAAAACATAAATCAAATAAAACTTTTTTTTTCCAAAATTTTTGTTCACATTCTTATTCTAATTCAAATTTCAATGTCTAATACTATATATTCATACATAAAAATCTAATTCAATACATAATAATCTTCATAATAAATATTTTCAAATTATGTGCAATTATTTGTATTATGATGTTGAATGCTGTATATTACAGAGAAAAATGTAAGGGAGTCAATGAAGAAAACAATTCTTTTAAAACAGGTCAATGCAAGAAAATGGTTGGAAATCCATGTTTTATATCCTTTTGAATTTTGTTTTAAATAAATATGTATGTTTAGGCAATGCATTATAGTACGGACCTGTTTATCAGCATCATATACGTTTACAAGACAATGCATTTGATAATCATGTTCCAAAAGCAGGTAAAGCAGCATCTTTTTCTTCACCATGAATGTATCTGTAAACAATACTTTTCTCTTTTCTTCCATCAGCCGAACTGGCTTGCCATAAAGCGATCTTTCACAATTTTTATGGCTACTTCTTCAGCTTTCTGCTGCATTAATGGAACATTTGGTGACTACATCTTATTTATGAACATTATAAATCACATCTTCAGTAATTCAGCATCTTCTTCATGCTTTATGAAGAAGATGATCTTTCTCACTATGCATTCGTTTCATGTTTTCATTTAAATTTTTCTTTGATTTGTAAACAATTTCTTCATCATTCTTCAAAATACTGCATAAAACAGGTTGAGATATATTTAAATTAAGAGCAGCATTCCATTGACTAATTTTTTAAAGTTATAAGCACACAGTACAACTGCTGAGTTGCTTTCAGAATAAAGAATGAGTTTATAGAGGAATAATCAGTAGCACATGAGCTGAGGCGGACAAACCCATATGCTATCGGCTGATGGCTTTCACAGTATTAATTAACTGACAGCTTTCAACAGCTTCCTAGTTATGCATTGTTAAATGATGGAACAGCACTTGAAGAACTTTCTAGAAAAATAAGTTCTTAGGGTCTGAGAAATGTATTTGTTGGAAAAATGTTTTCAGGCTAAAGAAACATTGCCAAATATTACCAATTTGACAACAACAATTTATTGCCAAGATTGTGTAGGTGTCTCAGCAGGAACGGATTAAAACTTTTAGAAGTGGTAAGCACTTGAAAGATTTTGGTGCCCTCGCATATGTTTACACTTGTTTTTATTTTATTCCTTCTCTCTCTTGATTTTGGTTTAGCTGTACCATCATTCCAACGGAAATTTTTTGATGCCTTGGTTCCTGAATACCTAAAGACCTTTTTTGTGGTGCCCCCTTTTCTTGATACCCTAAACATGTGCTTATACAAGTATTGCTTAATGGTTAATTCAACCCTGGTCTATTGCCTAATTTTTATATTATTTTCATATTTATTATTCATAAGCCATTTTCATAATTCCAATATCTTAATACTTGGAATCATAAGTACTATGAAATTATAGGCCAGATATATGTAAATATGATTAATGACTGCAAATTTTAAATTACTCGATTAACAAATTTCATAAAATACGTTTTAAAAAATAAACAAACAGAAGTAAAGCTTTAAAGCTATGCAGAATAGACAAAATGTATAACAAAATTATTATATAAACATAAATATTATATAAATTATATCAATATATTGCTATATGACCATGTGTGATCATTAATTGATGTGTTTAATACAGCAAGTGCCCCTTCATGTGAACGTGGTTAATGTTGTTATTCAGATATTGTTAATGAATTGCTTAAGTCTCATCCATTTGCATACAAAAACAGGAAAAACACATTGGTTATTGTGGTTGGCAAGATGGTTAATGTAAAAATATTCTAAAAATTAATATTTTAAACTGAACTAAAATTGCCAAATAAGGTCAAAATAGAGTATAAAAATTGCTAAATGACTGAGACGTGTCTCCAGGTATGAGATTAAATCACTAAAGAGCTTGATTTTGATTTAAGGCAACTGTAAACAAAGGAATATTTTAAGCCCTAGGAAATTGACTGGACTAAGTAGTTTTTAGATGACGCAGATTTCTAGATGACCTAGCTTTTTCATGCCAAACTATATCTTCGCTTGGTTTGAGCTTTAAATTGTTAAGAATGTTTTGTTTTAGGAGAGATTTGTTCTTGCCATTAAGGATAATTTAATGTGTTGCTGGTTCCCCTACTAGCTATTTTTAACCAGCACCTTCATCTAATTAAATAGCAGATACACAAATTATTACTTAAGTCTCCAACAAAGTTTCAAATTGTCTTCAATGCCCTTTCCATCAATATAAGAAGATGCATCAAAGTATACCCAAAATTGAATTTCCAGTAAAAAGTTTTGTTGAGGTTGCAATAAATTATCAACACTTGTATACTGCATACACAAAATGGCACAACAGTGAATAACTTTAGCTTACTATAACTCCTGTGGATTAGTTACTCTTAATTACGTAGCAGAGTTAACACTTAATCAGAAAGAACAAAAATAAAGTTCAAAACACAAAGCCCTCTTTTTTTTAAAGGAAAATCGGGGGGGGGGACACATCAAGATGAATTTAAGCTAATCCAGAAAATACAAAGAGCATTTTATTTACTTAAAATTTAATTAAATGTATTACATTTATTAAATATATCTCAAACATAACAATAAATGTACAAAAGCATATGCTATTAATATGCACAATTAATTAACAAAAGTAGTTAAAAAACTTACTTATTTTCAAAATCAGCCAGAAAATTGTCATACAACTGCAAAAATAAAATAAGTTCAATTTTTATAAAAAATATATTGAACATAAAATTTTATTCTAAAACATGATACAAGATGTTAAATTAATAGTGGCTTTTGGTGACAAGTCTGCAAGAAATTAAGACATGATTAAGTACTCTAACCTGTGGGAACTCTATCTGCAAACTACATTAGTCCAAACCGTCGATATCTTGGATTATTATACTAATATTTGAAGGAAGTAAACAAACAAATTTATATTTTTAATAGTTAATACTCACGGTTAAATCACCTATGTGAAATTTTATATACCATATAAAGTTTTATATACCAGGAGTTTTGGCATACCACAGCCTAATGGCCTTGACTATATATTAAACAAAGTGAGTAAGCAATTTTCTTTGTTCATGTTTATTATTGGTTTTCCTCATACACTGAATGATTTATTTTTAATTACGTGGACATATCAGATTCTTTCTGTACTACAATATTTATCACTGAGTTTTAATTGCACATTTGATAATGATTCGTTTTTATGTACATACAATTTTCCAAAACAAAAATGATCTATTCAAAGAACTGAGGAGCAAAATATGAACTGTAAACTGGTATACAAGTGAGAGCATTTAAAAATACAGTAATATTTTGGCATTTATACATTTCACACTGTTAACAGGAGCAACTGATAGCTAAGACAAAGTAACACTGTTAACAGGAGCAACTGATAGCTAAGATAAATTTTGGGCGGAGAACGCTTATGTATGTAAAAGTGTGTCTTATATGTTTAATTTTAGAATTAAACTGTCCCTTCCAAGGTCATTAAAGGCTTTTGGTTTTTAATAGTTCAACCCACCAACCAGCAGAGGGTTTCGCTGAGAAACTCCAAATTTCCCAAAACTGCTATAAAATGGAGTATTTTCTTGATTTTAATGATGAAATTACACCTAGATGTGGCATCGAATCAAGTGGGTCACCTATGATCCCCTGTGGAAGATCATGCCATAATCTTTGCTATTGGCAATTCAGCAGTTAATTCACTAATATTCTGGGACGGCTGCAGTTGCCTTCCAAGCATGTTCTAAACCTACTCTATTGGTAAGAGGTCTGGTTACCTGACAAGACATGGGAGTATGTCATATCCTTAAAGACACTGATGGGAGTCATGCAGTGTGTGGATGAGCATTGTCTTGCTAATAAATGGCACCTGGGCGATTTAATACAGGGTTCCTACACATTTCTGCCCATGGAAATTAAGTACTTTTAAGGACCATTAGTGAAAAAATTAAGGACATATGAGCAAATGGAAACTGAATCAATTCAATTAAAAATATTATCTATATGCGTAAACTTCACTTTTGTAATACCATCCTAAAAATAAAATAGATTGTGCATAGGATGCAGTATAATTAAACATAAATTAATTAATATAGTTATTAATAAGTTTGAAAATAAAATAAACTTTATGAAATTTATCAAGTAGCATTAAATATTTTACACTCATAATAGTTGGACAGATTTGAAAGAAGATAAGTGACATTATATTAACGTTTTACGAACAGCTAGGTTCATGATTATGTTTTTTATGACTCATTTTTTCACATACTTACTCAGTCTAGAGGTTTAGTAAATAACAGGTAGATTTTATGTCAAGTGCCATAGGTTAAAATGACAAGTAAAGCTATAATCAGTATGATTCATAATAAAAGACTGGCTGTTGTCACTGCTGCTGCTTGCCCAGAGAGAGACCTGCTGATCAGAGCAAACCTGAAAGGCCTGATCTAGGCACGGTTGACAATTTTGAAAGTTATGCTCTAGCTGTTTTGTATTATTTCAAGTTTCACTAGATGCACAGAAATAAATTCAACATGAATTTTTACATTTTTGTGTTTTATCTTGTGATCACGGTAAGGATTAATAAAAGGCAATAACTCACTTTAATGTGCAGAGATAATTTTTTAAGGGTAAGCATTAGTTATAAGTAATTAAATTAGATAGATAAATAACCTTAATCATTATGGATTTACATGGCCACGATTAAATTTTTATTTTAAAATAAATGTAATTTATGACATTGATTCTTAAACAATATTAGGATAATTACACATTAAAAACAGTTGCTGCTAAAAAACATAAATCCTTAGTAGCAACAACTCTCAACAAAATATTTATGCGTCTTTTTAATTTGAAGCCTTCCGAGACATTTTGGCTAATTTATATCGATTTCCTTCTCTTTAAAAATCTTTTCTAACAATTAAAAATTTGTCTCAATATGCAAACCAAAGTTCTCAGTTTCTGCGTGCTTTATCTCTTAACTTGTCACCTCTCCATAATGTACCTATCAGGGTTTACTTGATCTGGTAAAAGTTAAATAGTTCAAAACCTCCCCCCAACAGATGTGAGGCAAATTATCACTTTGTCTGAAAGTAACTAAAAGTCACACAAAGGTTTAAGTAAGCTTCTTATTTAAAAAGAACTTAGAATATAATGGCATGTTCTTATGCTAACCAAATCAATTACAGCTCGTAGTGATGTACTTAAACAAGAGTCAAATTCAAACTAAAAACGTAGACTAGTGGTCAAAGACTATACAACTGAATTTTAATTTAAGCTGGCTCAGTAACTCAGCGTCATAACAAATTCAAATATTGGCGATGATAATACAAAGATGAATAAATACAAATTATCAAAGCTGGTAGGAACTAATGCAGGGAGCAAGCGGAGGTCAGAAACACACTCTGTCTTACACTCCAAAAACCTCAGTTTAAAAACTGTCTAAGCGATTTGTATTCTGATGAGGAAGTATAAATAGAAAATTATAGTAAATGCTGAAATTATAAGCAACTGAGTAATTTAAATAATAACTGTATATATTTTTGAAAAATAATTTTCTTCCTCTTTATGCATTCAGTTTCTTTCTTCAAAACACATTTCCTTTTCATTTCAGAATTTTTTGGATTTAATTAAAGATTTCTGTTATTCTAAAAAAAAAACTAAATGCATTTAGAATTTACAGAAAAAGCTACTAATTTTATTTCTGTAGTAATATGAACATTCAGAAGAAATTTGAAATGATATATGATAAGGGCTGATTGCAAACCTGGTGTGGCAAATATTTTAGAATTTACTGAAACACCGAGCAACAAAATCTAGAAATGGCAAAACTTTCTGAATTTAGAGCAGGTATTGGAAGCAGAATTTAGAAAAGCACTAGGCAGCAGAATTTAGGATCCACAGAGATTGCATCAGGTGGGAAAATGCCAGCTCTGTATATGATGCATTAAGACATGAACCTTTTAAATTGTAAGTTTTCAATTTCTTGACTAATAACAAGAACTTCTTTCTATAATGCCTGTCCACGTGATAAGTTTAGAAGCATTTTCGATATTTTCCATGCTTGTGCCTAGTAAAAAGTAGAGAAAATAAAGGGAATATAAACATGTTAAGAAAAAGATTCTAATATCAGAAGTAAAACATTCAAATATTATGTTATCATTGTCTTCCAGATATTCTCCAAAAAGTAAGAAATTCATCGCAAACTTTCTGTAAATTACATCCATTGGGTATTAATAGCATGGAGAAATTTTTCATTTTGTCACATTTTTCTGGAATCTTCTAGAATAGAGGATCTCTAAATCTTGCCTTTAAATCCTACTAAAACATGCTAAGCTGCAATGTTTAAAATCTGACAGAAAAATTACCCTAACCAATTCTGTAACAGCAAAAAGTCTGAAATATTTTGGGAAAAAAAGAAGGAGGAAAAAGCATAAAATTAATTTTATAGAGAAAACTGATGCATATTCTGAGAATTCCGAATAATTATATGGAAAAACTCTTACCATGAAAAAATTAAGAAAACTTATGCATATTCTGAGAATTCCGAATATTCTGAACAATTAATATGGAAAAAACTCTTACCATGAAAAAATTAAGAAGACATTTTTAATAAATTACATAGCTATTTTGCTTTTGCTGTTTATCGAATTATACCTTGATTATTTTCTAGATTCAAAATTTTGTATAATAAGTGGCCAAAATAGAACTTATATGACACCGAAAAATAAAAATTTTTTATTTTAATATTTTTGTTTAAATTTAATTTCTATATATATTACCATTATTTTAATGAAATTTATCAATGTTACAATGTTTTAAAAAAAAAAATCGTCGAAAAATTCCTAGATTTCGGATCTTAAAAATTTTCTATAGAAGCTGATCTTAAAATTGCCAAAATGTTGATAAGTTGTTAAATTTAGATTCGTTTAATAAAAGAAGTCACACCCCCAAAAGTGAAAAGGTTGTTTAAGAGCTCTTCATTAGAAAAAATGAAATAATTTCGAAATGCTAAGTTTTCACTTTTGCTCAGAAACTTGAGTATCCCACGATTTTATATTAGAAATAGGAACAAATTATAACCCATTCAAAAGATAACCATATTTGTCAGTGAATCACCAAAAATATTCCTCCAAAATGCTAATTCACACTCAAAATGGCAGTCGTAGAAACAGACAGAAATTTCAGATGATTAAAAATTAAAGACCTTCTGCCGGTTTGGGCTGAAATTAAAGGCTTTTAAGGACCAAAAATCAATTTCAAAATTTTCAAGGACTTTTAAGAACTCTTAAGGACCATACAAACACTGTAATAGCACAGGCAGTACAACTGGAGTTAATATGTCGTCCATGTAACTGAGAGCAATCATAGCCCCTTGAAGGATGTCTATAGGTCATCATGTATCCCAGCAAATCGCTCCTCACACTGTCACACCTTGTGTAATCGCCATATGCCATTCGACAACAAATGCCAGATTTTACCACTAGTCTGGCCCCTTCCCCACGCATGTGTGATGCCAGATTGGACCACTAGTCTGGCCACTTCCCAACGCATGTGTGTTAGTCATCAGCAGCGAGACTGAATCAGGATTCATCGCTGAAGATCACATGCCTCCGGTCAGGCACACTCCAGCTTGCCCAAGTTCAGCAAAAATCCAACAGCGGTAGGCATCTTAATGGACGTCGACAGCATATACCATCATTGGCCAGTTGCCTCTGAATGGTTTCCCTTGATATCACCGGATGCCTGGAAGGTCGTAAATAACGTCTAATCGATGTTAGCAATGTTGTTAGCACGAAGTTGCCACTCTTATGATTATGTGATCATCACGCTCATTTGTGTTCTTGAGATGCTCTGATCCTCTACGTCAGTAGACTATCCCTTCCATAATGAAGTGTCACCAATACCGAGCAACTACCATATCTCTCCAACCGTGGTGGCAGCCAATATGCCTGTTCAACTAACCTGCTTCTCTGAGGCCTACTATATGCTCCTTCTCAAAGTCCGACAACTGTTTGTACTGCTGTCGGTTACACGTCAAAAGAATCTCTCGTCACAATACTGTTCATCTAAGTCAATAGATTCGCTTGAATAGCATGCTTACTCTCCCAGCTGCGCATTTCATGTGCATATAGCGTACATACCCTTGTCTCATTGACGTCGAAATTTAAATCATTTGCATATCTCTTACCAGATTACATTTCTACCAAGTTTTGTGACTGTGGCTCGATTTCTTCTTGGTGTATATATTTTTTTGTGATTTACTAAAAAAATTAGAACACAGAATCTAGGTCAGTGGTTCTCAATTTTTTTATTAAGGTGTACAATCTAAACAAACATTGAAAAACTTTGGTACCACCACTACATTTTTCAATGATTATTTTTGAATTCCTCAACAGAATTATTAAAAAAAATATATATAGTTTGGCATTTTCATAACCTATTGGATATTTAAATTTATAATGCACAGATAAAAAATATAAGATTAAAAATTGTTTACCATTTTAATTATTGAAATTTAAGTTACAATACTTTAATTCTATAATTTAGTGCAAAATTTCAGCCTGTTTAAGAGAGATCAATTTTTTTATGTCTGGTCTTATTTCACTTGGTTTTAACAGTAAATTAGAATCCACTTTTTATTTTGTTCTGTATTTATTTTTCAAATATAACATAGAAGAAAATCCTTGTTCACACAAATAGGTCGTGCAAAAAGATAATAAAAGTTTAATAGCTTTATTTGAAATGCCTTTACCCCCCCCCCAGTTTAGCCAAATATTAACAAGTATATTATTTTGGAAATCTTCAGTTAGACTTTGATCACTGGAAATTTTTTATCAATTGTTCTTTTCTTCACAAGATAAAATTTCAAGTACATTTGGACAAAACAGATTTCTAATCCAATTTTCTTTTTCATAAACCTCAGGAAATAACAGGTTGAAATTATTTATCAATAAAAAACAATGATTTTTAATGTCGTATGCTAATTATTTTATTTTCAAATCATTTTCGGTTAGAAAACTTTCTAAAAGTGGGAAAAAGATTAAAATATTATTATCCAATTCTTTGATTATTAGTTCGATGCCTTGATTTTTTATCATTGCATTTATTTTATCTCTAATAGTAAACAAATTAACACTTTGTAATGCTAAATTCAATTCTTTTAAATTTCCAACAATATTGGCTAAATATGCTAAACTTGCCAACAATAATTCATTAAATAAACAATTTTGCAATTCAAATTTTGCATTACCAGGAAAATTTGAATTTCTGATTGAAGTTCGAAAAGATGTTTTAAAACTTAGCCTCTGGATAACCACCTTACTTCATAATGTAATAAAAGCATTTCATGTTCACATCTCTTGGCAAAAAATCATAAATGTTCTTGATTTCATAGCTTGCTTTTAATAAAATTAACAATTTTCACAGCTTGATTCAAAACGATTTTCAGGTTTTCAGGAATAGTTTTAGCTACTCGTGATGAATGGAGCATTGAGTAAATTCAGTTTCAGGAGCAACTTTCATTATTTGAGAAATAACACTAGAATGTTTTCCTGTTAAAGCCCGAGCTCCGTCACTGCATACGGCAATGTGCTTATTCCAAGGAATATCATTCTCAGACATGAAATTGTCAATTACTTTGAAAATTTCATTTGCAGTTGCTCAATCATGAGCAGATTCATAAAATAAATACTCTTCGGCAATTTGATCATCTCCTTCAAAACGTATGTGAACTAATAATTGAACAAATTTCATTATATTAGTACTTTCATCCAAATGCAATGCAAAATTCTCTTTATAGAATTTAGTCTCTTTTATATTATTTTAGTCTCTTTTATAGAATTCGCCATTTAATGAATTCGCCAATCTACTGCATCATTTGATAACGGAATGTTTTTAAGTTCATTAGCCACTTTTTTGTTGAATAATGTTAAAAACAATATCTTTAGCTGCTAGTAATATATTATTTTCTGCAATAGTGTGAACCTGCCCAGTCTTACAATTCTTAGGCCAAAGCCTTTTCAAATGAAGTAGCAAAACCTTTCATTACTTGTTTACTATTTTTGAACTCCAATAATTTCCTCTTAAAATATTTTTCAGATTTATCCTTTAAATTGGCATGCTTAGATTCAAGATGTCTTTTAAGAAGCGATGGTTTCATACTTTGATTGGATAACAGTTCACTGCAAACAACACATCAAGGTTGAGGGTCCATTTTGTGTCTATTCCAAGTAAACCTAAATGATAATTAACTTTTGCTACATTTTCTATAAACAATTTTTCTCTTTCTTTTCAATTTCTTAGTGCTAGTAGTGTGTCCTGGATCCATTACTTGTGGATAATCACTCTTCCACTTAGTCAAGAATAGCCATTTTTCCATTCTGAAAATCTGCATTTGTTTTATTATTTTTTCACAAATATTTAAATACACAGTATATTGCGAGTTCTTCAAAAACAAACGACGCTATTCTCAAATCGTGTAGAAAAGTAAAGAATACAAAGCAACAAGAAAACAAAATACCTGCAGTTAAGAGACAGCAAATCGACATAAAAAAATTATTCTAATTTAAAATAGACCAATATGAGCTCGGAAATGGTGGCAACATAAAGTGTAGGCATGCTAATAAATCGATCGAGTCTAATGAGATACTATTACCTTTTTACAGGAACTTATTTTTATTTCCTATTAAATGCAATAACCATTTCTGTAACTCTTTTTAAGAATATTATTTATGACAAATTTTTCTAAGGCTAAAAGAATATTTGTGAAAATAAAAACAGATTCTTTGGCTAAAGTCTGTGAGCACCTATTGAACTTGAACAAAGCTCAGATGGCATAAATTTACAAGTTTTGAAAAAAAATTTAAAGGTTGTTGGGGTATTTAATTTTTGAGTTTAATAGTCAAAAATACTTTGTTTCTTTGCATACAACCTATTTATCTCTTTCTTACCACTAGTGGTAAGAAAGAGATAAAGTAAGGTAGGCATACCACCAGTTGAAAACCGCTGATCTAGGCCACACATTTATATATACAGCTTTGTTGATCAAAGGGTTAAATTCTGCCCACCCAGCTCCACTATGTAAGTTAGCCAGCATGGGCCATTTTTCTAGCTGAAGTTAAATTGTATGCTTAAAATTTGAGTGCTTAGTTAGAAGACTTATTTGTAGTCTCATGCTACAAATTACATTAATTTATGAATTCAACTTCCTATTATCTATACTACCTGCAAGTGGCAGAGTTTAATTTGTACACAGAGTAGAACCCTACAATACTGCTATATCATTTTCCAATGTGCATAATACATATGATTCGTACACAAACAGAAATTAAGGACTAAAGATGTGTCATGCCAGTCTAGAAATAGCATGTGAATGGATAATAAACGCATGATGAAATTATTAAATTCAACATAGTCCAAAAGTCATTTAAAAAATGTAGCTAATCTAGAAGGAACAGATGATGCTCTATTTATGGATCAGAATAACAGTGATGGTGAAAATGAAACAGAATTTGATGATGTGCTTGAAGATATAATAGAAGAAAAATTTAAATTCATAAGATATATCATTTCTTTTAAATAAACAGCATTTGAGTACATGTAGAAATCTACTTTTTTTATGCTCATATTTTCCTTATTTTTAAATCTATCATTGTTATACCCAGTGTGTAATGCACACCCATAGGTTTTGATCTTATTTTTTGTATTAAAGAACACCAGAATATACAGTAATATTTTCAAGCATAACAAAATTAGTAACATAAGTAATTCCTTACAGACTACTTCTTAATCCAAACTATAGTGATCAATGAGGCTTTCCCTGAAATGTCAAATGACCATTGTAGCATAAAAAAGAAATTAACAATATTCATGAATATATGACAATAAAATTTTCAAGTTGGTAAAACACAATACTGTAATTTAATTATTTGTTTCTTATTTCTCATTGGCATCACATATTCAGATAAAAAAATGAAAGTCATTTAAGATTTGACTAGTAGAGAACGTGTTAAGCATGCAATGCCTCATAAAAGCACAAAATTTCAAATGATTTCCAATGCATGTAATATTTACCAACTTTTAAATAACTTATAGTAATTAATGCTATGTATTAATCATTCCAAATTATGATTTCCTTTATTCTTAATCTTAGGATATAAGAAAATTAATGTAATATTTACTTAAAACACTATTTTATTTTTGGGGATAAAAAATTACATATTTTTATAAAATTAATATGTTACATTTAGGTTCTAAATAAAACATTAAAGATAAAGAAAATGAAAAGGTATATAATTTGTAATAAAAAAATTGCAAAAATATTATTTTCTAATCATTTGAGAGTGCACAGAAGTTTACAAATGCAAGCTTCCCCCCTCCCAATATGGACTGAGGACAAGATATATAAAATAAAATTTATTTTGTAATTTATTTGCATAACAGAATAAACCATTTGGCTACCAAAATATTGCTATTAACGTATATTATCCAATAATATGGCATATTATGCTTAAAAAAATTACAAGTATGTCATTATATTTGAGAGGTGTTAAGACAGCAATAACAATCAGCAATATCAATTCATAAATTTGCAGGACTAGTTTTGAAGGTTTAAATATAGTTAGAATATTTTTCAACTACAGAACTACAAGTGACAAAAGGAAAGCATGTGATCAGGTGATGAAAAGACAGGAAGAAAGTTAAGTTAGTGTTCACCATCTATTGAAAAATGAAAATAACTATGAAATAATTTTCTTAAAAGCTGTGGGTAAAGATGGATTAGAATTAAGAATAATAACTAGAACTGAACGATTTTTATGAATGTAAAACACCTCTAGAAATTCTAATTCACCAACAGATGATATTTTTTGAATACTTTTGGCTGCAAAAAATAGACAAATATGATTTTTCTGACCAACAGTATCAAGCAACAGACAATTTACATGTTTCATTTTTCCTAACATATTCCTAGTATTCTTTAGCCAAAATTTCCTTAATTTGACCATTGTAAATTAAAACACATTATTAAGAATGCCCCAAGAATTCGTTATCTGAAATGAAGCCCACATGTGAGACAGTGAATTTACTGATAGATGAGAATTCCTCTTACAAAAGTGATAGAATCATGGTATGAGTAGGCATCATTCTGAATGGCCACATTAACCTATACATTTTTACCAGTACAACAATGAATACTGAAAGATATAAAGATGAGGTTCTTTATCTTTATGCAAAGTTTTTTAGAGCTACAGTTGATGATAACTCCTTTTAATGAATGATAATGCACCATTCTATCATGTTGAATTTAGTTTTCTTAAATTTTTTTTATTGTTCTTTTCTCTTATACTTTGGTATATCGCGTTCTGGCTGACCCACAAGAAACTGTAAAAAAACATTCTGCTATTTTTAGTCATTCTTACAAAATACAGACATATAGATACATAATCCACATAAAAGTTGACTATCAGTTATCTCATTCATTGCTTTGACAATTACTTATGACATTAATCTACAAAAATAATTTAGATAATCATACAAATGAAATACCGCATATAAAATATTAACTGCAAATTTATTATTTTCCTACATAAAATAGAGAGTTCACATTTTAGGTCCTTATAAATTGTTAGGATCTCTTAACATAGAAATAATACATATAACATTTTAAAAAAGAAATGAAACATACTTCTACTAAAGCTGTTCCTTCTTGCAAATGAGGAGCTTTGACAAGTGTTAGAAGCTTCAAAGTAAGTTGATGCCATAGCCTAAAATAATATTTTAATATCAAAATGTGTACATACTCTAATATTACACAAGTTCTAATCAAAAAATATTATTTGAATGCAAATATTTTAATTTAAAAAAATTTTATGAATGTGAAATGTGTTATATGACTTATGATTTAGAGCAAGATGCCACAAAGAAACACTCATAATAAAATTCATTATTATTTATGTGTTCTTATATCCAATATATATTTTATGTGTTCTTATATTCAGGAATTTTTAAGGCAAAAAGTCACTCTTTAAATGATCAGCTATAACTTTAGAATTAAATCTTTGAAAAGGTTATACTTAATTATGGAAGTAATTATGCCAATGATGATTCTCAAAGATCCATTTTCAACTTTCTCCATTTCTTCGCTTTTTAAACAAAACTTTCAATTCTACATTTAAATGCAAATATGCTTAGAAATATCTCCTTGAAATGACATGTTTAAAGCAGACAGTCTTTAAAAAATATCTAATAAATAATATTTTTAAAAGCTATAATTCATCATGAAAAACTTTGAAAAATCTGATTTCTGCTCAATTAAAAATATAACATCTTTCAAATGCAATAACCTCCAATATCTGTAGCAATGCACTTGTCCTTTTAAGAGCCATCATATTTCTGTATGTAGCAATAAGCTTTGGTAATCAAGATTCATATCTTTGCAAATGTTTTCCCAAAAAACGTTAAGAGCTTGGTTTCTTATGAAAAGAATGAATTTCAGAGCATCGCAAAGCACAGACAGTGAGTAAAAATATGTTAACTACCAGCAGTTTTTTTTATACAAATCCATTCTCACTCATCGTTATCCCCGCACAAGCTGTAGACATATTAATGCAACTACTTCATTGCAAATCCTTACTTGCGAAAAATATAAATGTCTTTCCTTCTTGTGCATCTCAGAAAGAACAAAACAATTTTTCTTCATATACAGGATGTCCCCGCTAAGACAATACTTCGAAGGGAGATAAGGTACACTGACAGACTCAGAATCACATCGGAATGCCAGGTCGGAAAGGCCTTCCTGACACAGTAGTGGGCATTAAATAGGTGCTGGTGTTTCAAGCATGCTTGTTTTGATGCTTCATTTTGTATTTCACATTTTTTAGAGATAAAACACAAGGACACAAAATAGGGGAGGGAAAGGTGTTTATTACTCGCAGTTCAAAAGCATAATAACAAATGTAACATAAGTGAAGTACAAGTCATATCAACGGATTCACGTTCGAATTGACAACCGTTAGTTAGACATTTTGAAACATTTTTGAACATGTTTCGTTTACCGCTGTGTTCCACGAAGAGATCAACCAATAAGATGAAAGTTCTGCTTCTGAAGAAAAGGATCACGGGTAATTTTCAGTATGGCGATGGCTGTAAATGCGAGATCATGAACAGTGGAAATAGAAGCCGGTTTATTGAAGAAATACGGAAAATGCTATATATAATACTGCTGTTTTGTAGTATAAATGTCTAAGTCATTTTTAAAATGTTTATATATTGATTAAATTTATAATCGTGGAAATTTCAGAGTAGACAGCACTTTTACGACGTGCTATTTCTGATGATTTTACAAATTATTCGTTGCTAAAAATTTGCCAAATTTTTAGCAACGAATATTTCATGCTGATAATGTAAAAAGAATGTTGTTATATAACAGAATTCTTTTTATTAAATTTAAGGTGAATAATAATAATATTACACTGGTAATTTTAGTCAAACGTGTATCTTTCCAATGCCATTTATGGTTTTTCAGTGCACTTATCAATTTGCAGAGAAAAAGCGAGTGTTGCCATTCGAAAATTTCGAGATGTTTTCACTGTAACTATGAAAGCTCCAAACATTAAACAGACCCTATGAGTTATGAGGATTTACCATATTTACTCTCATATTTCGCCCCTTTCTCACAAATTTAAAAAAACTCTTCTAAAATCTTTAAATAGTTAATCATAGATTAAAAGGTAAAATCCTAGTATACGGTGCAGCCCTGGCACGATTTTCAAAATTATCGCCAATACCAAAATGACCCATTTAACTACTCATCGTATATGTCCCGTTTACTGCTCATCATAAAGTCGCCAAAAGTAACCAAATCCCTTGCGCACAGGATACTAGGATTAAACCGATTAAAATGTTTGAAATCAAAAAATAACATTTTTAAGTTTAGAAGTACAAGTAAAAGTTATTGAAGATATTACTGGTAAATTACCTCAAAGGAGACAAGCAGACTTCAGTACATGAGTATTTTAGTAAGCAGGGAGTATTTTCAAAATTATTCAGCGAAAACGATTAATCCTAGTATACTGTACACACGGGATTTGGCGACATTATGGTGAACACTAAACACGCTTTTTATGATAAACAGTAAACGAGTGATTTTGGTGTTGGTGACAATATTTAAAATCGCCCCAAGGCCGCACCGTACAGTAGGATTTTACCAGCAAAAATTCTGCGATGGAATTATTTGTTTAACTTTGTACAAAAGATATCTTTCCAAATTTTGAAATATCTATTACTTATTTTGGAACTACTCTGATATGCGCCCTCAAGTCGCCAAATTTCTCGCCAAATATTTTTGGTGAGAAACTTTACGCTACCATATTACTATCTAAATTTTTTGTCTACATTTCGAACTTTAAGCCTAAAATGTCTCCAAAAACATGGTTTTCGCACATGCAAAAACTACGTTTTGAACACACGATTTAAGCTAAAAATCCGAAACAAAAACAAAAAATTTAGATAGCAAAAACGTAAAGTTTCAAACCAAAAATATTTGACAAGAATCCATGTACACAGCGACATATTTTAACTTAAAAAAACATCTACGAATGGCACACTGTAGGCAACAAACGAATCTACGAAATACGCACACCTCCGCTTTAATAAATTAACATAACAACAATAAATTTCAAAGAATACCATGTACACAGAGTTCTGTTTCAACTTTAAAAAACATCTACGAATTGCACAATCTACACTAAAAACAAATCAAGAATATAAACTAAAATAAATTTCAGACAATTCAAAAAACAACAATAAAAACGGAAATTCATACCAAAAACAATGAATATAACATTCTAAAAAATAAAAACAATAAAATAAAATGCACTTACCATAATGAAAGCTTCTTTTAAAAGCAGAAATATCTTTCCCCCCTATCTTCTCAGATACAGAGCATGCAAAGTCCAAAATACATTCGTTAATAAAATTTCGCCAGTCACACAACGTCTGTGAAGAAAACTTCCACGATTTTGCTATATCACATGCCTTCCTACGATTCAAAATTTCGAAAGTAACAATAAAAACTTCCTCCAACGTTAACTTGCTACACGAAAACCAAGATTTAAACCTTAAACTCCGCTGACACCCACATACTTTATTAGCAACAATTTTACTGCAAACCCACACAAGTCTATCAGAAACACCATTTTTCGTCCGAGTTCCCATATCAGCTCCGCATTTCGGACACGTCAAACTCCGTTTTAAAAGTCCCGACTCCCACAGAAATTCTAAATATACACTACGATCCCCATAAATACATCCGTTAACAAGACTCGTTAACAACTACAACATTGTACCTTTTCATACTAAATTTACTCTGCACATAATCTAAAATACGCAGCTGAAACCTTCCCACCACGTCTGTCTTTCATCGCAACACAGGCCATTTCAAAAACACACGCGACACGAACCAACTAGCAATTAACAAACTACTCCACCAAAAGACTTTTCAACGTCGACATGGTTGGCAATCGCGCCAAAAACCAGCGCAAAACACATATTGTCACATTTGGTGAAATTAGGGCGTTTATCAGAGTTGTACCCTTATTTTATTACTAGCAATATGGGGGGGGGAAACGGGGAAAGTGCAGAATCACGCACTACTTGGCGCATTTTTAAGAATTGCGCTAATCTTTGGAAAATGGTAACAGGTAGTTTGGCAACATTTTGGTAAGGCGATAAAGGTTACTAGCTAGGACTTCAGCAATAATTTGAGAAGTACACAGTTCGAATCAGAGATTATTTTGTCTCGGAGAAATGAGAGATTATCAGACATGTAATGTGACAGTTTCCGAAAAATTCCAATCGGGATTTTAGCTAATAAGCACTTAGAAACAATTTCACTGCTAAAGTGCAGAATCGCCCACGTATTTGGTGCTTTTTACAAGACTGAGAAGAATTAGATTTTTGTCAATTTTCTTTGACTTTTTAAGTGAAACTAGGTCGACGTGTACATGGATACCGTGTATATGCAATTCTTAAAAACGCAGCAAGCAGTGGGCGATTACTTTCTTTCAATTTCGCACCTAATCTTCGTCATGATTAAGCACTTTTGTTGCATAAAAGTTCTAGCATAAGCGTAATTTGGCTAGCAGATTGTTGGAAAAAATGTTGAGTAAAAAAAAAAATGCCTTTACTTCGTGAAAACAAAATGGCATCTAAAAAAAAGTAGCAGGTTGCTGCAGCAGGGTTGGTCGCCAAAGTTTCGCCAAGTTACCATGATCCGAAGATTCACCAAGAATTGCACTAACTCAGTATCCATCTGCACATCGACCTACTGTAAAAAAAATCTCTGAATTGCACAAAAATGGCATTATGTACACATCGACCTAGTTTCACTTAAAAAGTCAAAGAGAACTGACAAAAATCCCATTCTTCTTATTCTTGTAAAAAGCGCCAAACAAATAAGTGGGCGATTCTGCATTTCACCCGAAAAAAATTATGACTGTGAAGGAAATGTTGTATTTGTTTCGATAGCTAATTTTTTACCGTTTAGCAATAATACATGGAAAAGGTACAATAAGCTAATTAAAAGAAATTTTTCTGTTATTGAAAGCAATTACTTAAAGTTAGAATTTTGACAATTGCGAATTGGTATCGCAAGCTTCCAATAATAAACATAATATGAACCGGCAAAATTATATTATGAACTCTCAGCTTACTTTTTATTATAATATTCTTCCAATTGCGCCCATTCTTCAGCTCTTTCTGGGGAACTTTTTGCTTGTTGAGCAGACAAGTAAGCATTTACATCACGCATTTTTGAAACAAATATCACAACTTATTTCTACAACAGTGACAGAGTCAAAATTTCGCCGAGATGAAATTGTTGCCAATTCAGAATAGACAAATTTAAAAATAAGTATTTTATGCTCAGCATAATTAAAATGTTAAACAGTTTCAATACAAGTGTTAGAAGTTTGACGTTTTTTTTAAGTGATGAAATATTTTTGCTTTAAACCTGTATGTACTAAATTGTAAATAAGTATATTATTAGAGCATTTTATTGTAATATCAAATAACTCTGATACAGAATGGCAACTGTCAATTTTCACACCACCCTTCCGATTATTTTGCCGTAATGTTGTGACTTAAAGTGCAATTTTATTATTTATTATTAATTAATAAATCCATAAGTATCAAAATGGATAGTCAAGGTCGGAAAATAATAGTTTGTGATAATGGAACAGGGGTAATTTTAATACCTATTATTTCACTTTTAATACCTAGTATCTCATTTTCACTATTTGATTGACAGTTCCAAAAAAGTATTTAAATGTTTTTCCCTCCCTGTGCATACTGAAGTAACTGAAATTCAGTATAATTTTTATTTAATATGTGGGTCAATGTGTTTTTTTTCATTTAATGCTTATTTATTTTAATAGAAAGTTACATAAGGAAGTAATAATTGTACTGTGTTCTATGTTTTCAGTTCGTTAAATGTGGTTATGCTGGTTCTAACTTCCCTGCTTTTACATTTCCGTCTCTGGTTGGAAGACCTATCATACGAGCTGCCCACAAAATTGGAGATATTGAAGTAAAGGTAAGAACTATTTGCTTAATGTTCAGCAAGTTTACATTCAGAAGTTTAACTTTTCTCCTACAAATTCTATTTATCTATCTTTTTCTTCATGCTGCCTTAGGATGCACCTACTGATGCTCGTGTAAGTGGTTTTTATCGTATGTTTCTTTCTGACACTTTCACAATGGGAAAGGTTATATCTGGGTGTTTATTTCACCAACTTTTAATCATAATATTGTCTATTGAAAGTGATCATAGCATGCACTAATTCTGGAGATACGAAATTCAGTAGTCTGGAAACAATTAGTCATGACAAAATAACAGCTAAAGTAGATTTGATGAAAAATGCAGCATTAAAACTTAATTTATAATTGTATTTTTTGTTTGTTGTGCACTAAAACACACTAAATGTGTTGCATGATTTATAATTCACAATCTGAATAGAATTTTCATTATCAAAATATATAACCTAGGCAGTTAGATACTTTCTGATTTATGCATAGTACTTTTTACTGTTCGGAAGCACTTTCACAAAGAACCCAGTACATGTTACCAGCAACAATGGCGATAATAGTTCAAACCTGATTTCACAGGTTTGGAGGTTATTCTTCACTTATTCACTGTTGTCTTGCATGTTCTAGTAAATGATGCTACTTTGATAGACGATTGCACGGATTTTTGGCGATATACTTTGGCACAATTGTTGGCGGGGTTTTTACAATCGTCAGCCATCTTGAAAAACGCTGTTTTTACGTTATTTTATGCGTTATTTAGTAAAGTATTCCAAACTTTAAAAAAATAAATATTGTTAAAAATAATGGATTATTTTTTTGTTGAAAACGTTGTTTCTTAAGATGGCAGGTAAATGTAAATAAACACATTTACTACAAGTATAAAATACTAAAGTAAGGTTAAATTATTACTTTCATATAGCACAGAAATATAATAAAAACACCGCTATAAAAACAACATTTAATTGGATTAAAATATTGCGTAAATTGAATATCGAATTAAAAACCATCATACCAATATTTAAGAGAATAAATATTATGTTATATGGGAAAAAATTATGTTGTTGTTTTAATACCTTTTAACTTTGGACTTTGACTGATGGTGCCGGACAAAATTAACAAAAAAAAAATCAAAAAATAAAATATCAAATAATTCAAAACATTCAAAATCTATTTCATAGTAATCAAATATCATTTCGACATTCTTATAAACATTCGTATAGTAAATCTATCAATCAATCGTATATCATATCTATAAATCAATCGTATATCATATCTATCAATCAATCGTATAGTGGTATAGTACAATTTACTTTTAGGTTTGCGTTGTGAGTAACCTATGTAAAGGGAAAATCAATAACTCCAAATTCAATTAAACTCCATGTTTCTTAAAAGCCTCCCGGCTCAAACAAATGGAGGGACATGACAGACCACAGTAAATTATACGCTACATAAATACACAAATATAATTAAATTTTAAACACACATTTATTAAATTCTTGAATATATATTATATAATTAAATAATGGATAACTGATCAGTAATACATATTTTTTCTAAGCAAAATAACACATAATACTACACAAAATTACAGCTTATATTAATTAAGATTAACATTATCAAATTCTACTGTATCATAAGTGTAACACTAGTATTTTCTCCCATTTCATCTTCTAACTTTAAGTATTTATCATAGTAATTCACTTTAAGAACACTGATAATTTCCACATCGATTAATTAAATTAAGTAATTGCTCAAATTTCAACAAACATTAAAATGACGACTCTTGCTTGAGTATTAAGATAATTATTGAAGTAAAACAAATAAAATAAAATCACTCACGGGGTGAAGTCGAAACTGCAACACTCACTTTACTCGGGAATACCTTCGTATACTGATTTAATAAGGTCATTTGACAGCGTCCAAAGTTTACTCGAGCACCACATTATTCCTGCTGTCTTTTATTCACAAAATCATCGTTAATGGAGGCAGACAGTTCTTGCGAAAAGATGACCTGGTTGCAACACCATTGAAGCTGTCCTTACAATAAATAAATTCCAGAGCATGGAATGATGAAAAAAAAAAATCGACGCAGCTGGCACAGGCAGAATAAACAGCAATGCACACCTTAGAAGGGTCCTACACGAGTCTCTTTCATTCTGGAAGCCCCGAAACTCACCATAAGTGTAGAGCACCTTTGGAACAAAATCTAATTAGGAAGTCAAAGCCGGTAAAAAACAGGAATACTGCATCAGGATGTCAGGATCACCAAGCGAATCTGCCGAACAATTCTTGGGATAAGAGAAATCGAAATTCTTCTGCTGAGCTCTATGCCTTATACCAATGCAAATTCTCGCCAGCTAAAAGCCGAGAGAAAAATCATACCCTCTGCCGGCTGTTCACGCGGCTCGCGAGAAGCAAGACCCGAAGGGTCAAGCCCCCACTTTTTCTCCTCTTACTCTTCTTGAAAATCAGAATCAGAATGAACTCTAGCCTGGTGCAAGCACCCAGGAAATCTCGGTTTCTCCACCTCTGTGGGTTCATAGGCTTTCAAAAAAATCATAAAATTATATCTTGCCAATCCCGGAATTTTAAGTTATCTAAATTGAGAAAATGACACACCCATGACGAATCAAACACCAGAAAATCTGACAATGCAATCCGAAAAACATCTGCACTCACATAAAGTGAGAAAAAAAAATAGACCCCCCCAACTAACAAGCGAAACTAGCTTTTACGAGTATCCAATTATTTAACTTAGTACACCTCCCACTGTCTTGAAGTAAGAAAACTGCCAAAGCGACAGGAAAAACGATTTCCGTTTCACACGCATTAGCTAAAAGGCGACAATACATACCCTACTACCTTCATTGTTGGAAAGGCTATAAAACAGATGTGTGTCCTTGCAACCGTCTCTCGCCTTTGTTACAATTCCTACTCAAGAATAATGAGTTAAATAAAACCTTAAGAGCTTAAGAATACTTTTTTCCAGATTAAAATACACATGAATACAAATAAAAATATTAGAATAATAATAACTTAAAACACATATTAGTAATTGAAATTCGCGACATAACAATTACTTAAACTCAAATACATTAAAATAAGTAAATAAGAACACTTCATAAACTAGAGCTAAAATGACAGCAATTAGTTTATTGCCGGTAGAAATGGAGGAATGTCTAATACATTTTTTACCATTACATCGGTTATTTCCTCCACTGTGACCACAATACCATATACGATCGTCCTTGGAATCGGCTCTTCTAAGGATCTTCATCTGTGATCCACATTTCTCGCACTTCATTGAAGAAGCAATTAGCGAGGTTTCCTCCAAAAATTTTAAATAAATTTCCTCTGACCCTTGTAGCAATTTATAAATAAATCTTTGATTAGGAACGCCAGGTTGGCCAAAATAAGGTCTCGAAGAACATTTTTAGTTCAAAGGGATTTGAATCCCGAAGGACTATTAGTTTCGTTTTGGCATTTTGCGTCGGACTCATAAATGTCGGTTCACTTTTCAAACTGTTGCTACAAAATGTTAGAGTCCTGCATTATATTTGAAGAAATTAAATAATGAAAAATCTGCATAAATGTATGTATATTTCTCGTATTGTGATAAAACAACGGTACATAGAGTCATCGAATTTTGAATAACGTAATCCTCCAACGAATATGAGCATGTGGAAGAGCAAATTTGAAATTTGAAATTTGTTTTATGATCGATTTCCTATTTTTTAAAACTTTGACGAATTTTTGATTAACAAACTCAAGGATTTCAAAGCGAGCAATGGCAACGTTGTGCAGAAAAACCATTTTTATCTCCAGCACGTGAGTCTCTGTATCGGAAATTCTAAAGATATGCTCGTTTTAAAACTATTTTGCGATATTGCTGTTGCACTGGATCTTATGGTTTAAGTGCGAGGAACATGATATTTAATAAAGAAAGGTAACACACAAAATGTTAAAAAAATGCCCCTTTGGACGTAATTTAAAATCTGAAACATTTCAGATTTTTTTTTTTTTTTTTTTTCCTGATACCAATAATTCTTGGTACTTACCAATAACAGCATTAATAATGAAAGGGACATATCCGTTTCCTATGAAATCTAAGGAATTTGAAGAGATGAATAATAAAATTTTAAAATGGCGCAGTAATGCACAAATATTCCGTAACCAATCAGTGAGCTGATTACAGCTCGCTAATGCAAAAGTACATCACGCCTGGAATTAAAATTATTTAAATAATCATACATAATAATAATAATAACATAATAAAATCAGCTTTCCAAAAAAAATGCAAATTAAATTATATTTTAATACTTAACAGTCATAAATAATGTTTAAAACATTAGATTAACTTTATAGATATTAAAATCAATTACTTTTAAAGCAAGGTGACATCATTGATTACATCAACCACAACATAAATTATACAAAATATCATAAATGATAAAATTTTTATTTCACATAAAAATGCAAAATTAAATTGATTTTTAATATTTAAATAGCCATAAATAATATTTAAAACACAGAATTTATGCATAATAAAAGGCATTATTTTTAAATAAAATGACAACAAAGTATCAGTTACCATAAATAACTTGACCAGCAATGGGCTTACCATAAGTCGTATCACTCACCAAAATCCGTACAACCGTCTACCAAAGTAGCACCTAGTAAATTTTCGATTTTGATATTTGTAATTATATACTATATTACTTTTACTTTTTGCTTTTTTACTTTAATATTACTTTTTGCTTTATTAGACAAATTGATTTTTGTTACATTTATTTCATTTACATTTTTTATATATATTGTCAATTTGGGGACTTCTGTGTAGAGGAGATGCTCAAAATTTTCAGATGAATTATAATAATTGAATAATTTAAAAGCGCTCGTCAGCTGAATTCAGGTGAACAGAAAACTTTACTCAGATCTGATCAACCTCCTCTTGATAATTTTTGTATTTCTTTTTATAAGGGTTTCTTCTTGTTTAAATACACTGAGTTAATAGGGTCTTTTTACATTTTTAATGGGAGATTTAGGGATTGTACTTGTTTAATATTTCATTTTTTTAAAGTCTTCATTGTTTGGGTTCTAGGTTTATTATTTTTTGTCTATAATTAATTAATGTATCAGTAGCATTTTGCATGGAAATGATTTGAGATATTTTTGTTGTAAAAAAAAGTTATATAATATTATATTAATAAATGTAAAGGTGCTCTTACAATATCCGCCTATCGCTTCCACAAGTCGGTGGTTAATCGTTAGCAACTAATTTTTTGACAGCCTAACGCATGAAAAATAGTAGCCATTTTAAAAAATGCTTCTACGCTGAAAATTACATGAAACAGCAACGAATAAACGAAATTAAAAATGCAATAAATATTAAAATTAAATAATAAAAATTACATAAAACAAATTCCATAATGAACCATGCAAAATTACATAAAACAGCTATAAAATTAAATTGATTTTTAATATTTAGAAGAAAAACAAAAACTAGCAGGTTGCTGTAGTAGTGTTGGTCGCCAAAAAATCGCCCAGTTACCATAATCCAAAGATTAACCAAAATCAGAAAATTGTATGAATTAACTTCACTGAATGCTTAGTCTCACCTACCTAATATGTCATATACCTGAAAAAAATGATGCTTTTTTTTTTTTTTTTTTTTTTTTGCATTAGCAGGCAAACTCCACAGTGGCATTATGATTCATTACGAGAAAAATACTGATCAAACAGAAACCATAAACAGGAGCCTCAGATTTCAAAATTAGTTAATATACCACCACTAGAGGATGGCATAATGCATACACAAGCATTATTGAGATGCCAGATAAATACATTATCTTAAATTTCTATGTTGTCTGCTTTGGCAACATTTTTGCCTGTTGATTCTTGCTTGATTAGGGTGGATAATATGATAGTGCCGATATAAGAAACAAAGTCCCAGATTTCCATAATTTATTGTAATTACGGTGTGCATAAAATACAGTTATATTGTGAACTTGAACAATTAAAATAAAGCCACAACAAAAGTCTAGTTTGTTTAATTAGGCTGAAAAAAGTAAGATTTTGTGTATATTAATGTTAGGAAGTTAAATTGTACTTATGGCTGTCGCATTTTTCAACGTTTGCTGTACTTGTAAAAAATAATGGTATAGTTCAAAAATTGTACCTTGTTGTGATATCGCATATTTTATAAAAATAATCTTTTTGTCCTTTTTCACCGCTTTTTTGCAAGTAACCTTAACCTTAATCATTTGATACAAAAGTACTTGTTCAATGTACGAATGCATTTTCTGGTACTAAGCTTTCATTTGACATTATTTTTAATATTTTGAAATGTCTATCTTATGCAAGCATTCCCATCCACACACATACACTGTGGAAAATACAGTATCATGAACTATGACAGAGTATTGTGTGCCATTAGGAGATAAATAATGTGATATAGCTCATAAGACTGAGTACATTTTGTAGGAATGGCATTACTTTGTAAGATGTGCAGATAGCAGATACTAATCAAACATTTCTCAGGATTGTGAGGTATAGAAAAGAAGGGAATCATGAGTATAGCATAATAACATTATGTTTAACCTGCTTGAAATATTCTCATGCATGTTTTCTCATTACCTTTCTTGTTTTGTTTTTTGCATTTGAATGACAGTTGAAGATTTTTTTAACATTCTGTGACCTTTTAGTATTTAGGAAGAGTATATTAAGTATTTTATATTTTTGTATGTTTTTCAGGATTTGATGGTTGGCGATGAAGCTAGTAAATTGCGCTCAATGCTTGAAGTTTCATATCCTATGGAGAATGGCATAGTTCGAAACTGGGAAGATATGTGCCATATCTGGGATTATACATTTGGTCCTAATAAGATGAACCTTGATGCCAAAAATTGTAAAATTCTGTTGACAGAGCCTCCAATGAATCCAGTAAAAAATAGAGAAAATATGATTGAGGTATTTAGTTTATAATATTATCATCACTCATGGGAGTGCTATTTTGTAACATATAAATATGGTGCAGAATAAAGAGAAATACAAAAATGTTAACAAAATATTTTCCTTAAATATGTATATAGCACATAAATTGTATAAATTTACTCTTAGTAACAAGTAGAATAATGTCTTTAAGCTCATCTATCATTTGAACTGCACTCCAGTATTCTTGCAGAAAACAAATTTGTTCTTAGTTTTTAATTGTCTTTTAAATTTAAGGCATTTGAAGACTAAAGACTAAAATAACTCAACATTTAGTTACGCATAATGCATATAAATTGCCAAGCAAATTTTATACCTCTGTAAGAATCTTCATTTATGTCTTGTTATTCCAAAATTAACATATTCAGCTAACAGTTTTATCAACTATGCAATTCTGATCCTCTGTAAGCATCATCTTCAATGTAGTCAGATAATGCTTATTCTTTATAAAATACCAGTCATTTGTCAGTGATGATTATCATAACAGGCTTCACTGTAATTTGAGAGATGATAGAAATTAAGGGTACTTTTTTTTATTATCCGAACTCTCGACTTAACTTGTTTTTATTATCTGCACTCTCGACTGAAAAGTCACAAACTCGTGGTTCACTAATTTTTTGTTAATGTGCAAAAGGCAACAGCCATTTTCAAACTAGTGAGGCACTAAGAATTTCATACAAGAGTTATTATTCAATCAACAGTGGCGGCTCGTAGCTAAAATTAGTGGGGGTGCTGTTCCAAAAAATTTTAACCTTTGTTTTAAAATTGTCTAAAAGGAAATAAACATGTATAAAAAGAAAATTTATTTTGAAACTTCATGAAATCTTACAAGAGCAAAATTAAACATTTCTTAATCACTTTAACCTAAATTGTTACAGTTCAATCTTTGTCTATTCATTTAAAAATGAAATCCATTCTTCTTGTTTTAATTTGCGCGAAAAGATCAATAATTTTCTCCTTGATCTCTGGATGACAACTGAGGAGATTTTTCTTTATTGAAATCAATGCAAGCGCATTTAGTCTTTCCGAATTCCTAGTGCTTCTTAGAAAAGTTTTCATTCTTTAAAATGTTGAAAAGCATGGTTCTCCCTCTGATGTAACTCTCAAGAGAATTTTTATCTGTTTCGTAATTTCACTAAGAACATCATCTAGATTATTTTCGAAGATAAATTTCAGTAGCTCAATTAATTTGCAGTATTCATGGATATCAGACCTACAATAGAATACTTTTAGTTCAGTTTCAAGCTTTTCTTTGTCAATCATTAAATATGCTTCAGTGGTCAGTACTATTTCTTCTGTAGAATGTTCATTCCTAAAACTAGCGAAGCATTTTTTGTTTAACAATTTAGCAGCTGCTAAGTGTTTAGTGGAAGAATATTTGTGCATTATATCAATACTCATATAAAATCACATATTTCCTTAGCTTCTGCCATCAGTGTCTTTGAAAAATTCTTACAGTACTTTGAGTTTCTTAATTCTAAAAGAGCAGTTTTGAAATTTGTTATATATTCGTTAACTTTAAACAACACACTAATTTCTCTGGATTGCATTTAGTTGTATATTATTTCAACATGAGGCATCTGATAAAAAAGCTCTAACCAAAACTTAAATTATCATCATATAGGTTTTTTTTAAATTCCTGTTGCTTTTGCAATAGTTTGATCTGCATTTGATGTTGATTGAATTTCAGTAAGGCAATTTTTTAAAGGTTGCAAATTTTCATGAACTCTGTTAATGGTCCGTATGATGAAGTTCCACCTTGTGGAGGAATACCACACGCGGAGTAAAAAGAAATCACGTTTCCAACAACATGCCGGAATTCCGGCACTGCAAGAGCGACAGTGCTCTTCTCGCTACCCGGCTCGCATGCTGTTTTCTGTGCGCGCATGCGCAGAACAGCCAAATACCACGTTGCTGGAACTGTGAAGCGCGCAGTTCCAAGGAAAGAATTTCGTACTTTTTTCACAAAGCAGGGGATGGCAACTGACATTAAGCTTAAGGATTATGTATTATAAAAGTATAAAGAAAGAATTAAAGACTAAAGGGCACACTATATTAAATATTAAAAATAATAAGTGGAAATAGAGGGTGCTGCAGTTCCACAGTACTTATTACGAGTCGCCACTGTCAATCAATAAAATTTAAAAAAACAAGAAACACTGGTAATAAAACACTTACCCTTTTCAAGAAGTTTTTTTTTTTTTTTTTTGGTTTTGTTTTTTGTTCTTTTGTTTTGTTTTATTAGGAGGATATTGTTCTTCCCACGTACACAGTGATCTGTTTTCACTTTAAAAAAAGAGAGAATTGCTCAAGCTTCTTTCTGCACGATTGCTCCATTGTGTACTAGTCAAAACAGACATGCTACACGCATACTTGAGTTGCCACATAAATGCTTTTTATCAACATCGTCAGTTGCACACATTTTGGCAACAGAATGCTTTGCCTCAATCAAATGCAAATAATCAGAAACAAAGGTACGAATAATTAGAAAGTACCAAAATAAGAAACTGATATACTTTATAAATTTATACTTCACAAATTTTCGTTCACACTTTAATTTTTTTTTCATATTATGATTTCTAGGTTATGTTTGAAAAATATCAGTTTGCAGGCACATACATTGCTATTCAAGCAGTCCTTACACTCTATGCGCAAGGTAGGTTTTTTGCATTTAAAGCTTCTTTTTTAGTTTAAAAATTTTATAATTATGGAAATCCTTACTAATATTATAAATGTGAACGTGAGTTTGTTTGTGTGTGTGTTTGTTATGCTTTCACGCCTGAATTACTTAACCGATCATCATGAAACTTTCAAGAAGTATTTTTGATATATTAGAAAAGGTTATAAGCTATAAAATGTCTTTGTATGACTTTAATTAGCCGAGATATTAATTAAAAACTACTTTTCCCCTACATTTTTCACTTACTTTGTTGGGTTTTTCCCTATTCAAGGGATTTGGCTATGTGCCAATTTATACTTTCACAAATATCTATGGAACGGCGGTTAGTTGAATTTCAAGACACATATCCACTGATTCCAAAAATTTGTCGGAATCTATCGATACCATTCTCATCTTCGTACGACTTTAATCAGCTGAAGTATTCATTAAAAACTCTGAAAGTGTTAATTTGAATGTGACTCAGTAGGGACATTAGGGATTTTTTCTTGAGTCTTTCTGTGTGGGTCCAATAAATTGGTGATAAAAATTATAACTTTTGATCTAATTATCCAAATTTCTAGAAATTTAGAAACTTGTTTCGCTCTCTGAATGATAGGAACAATGGTGTTGTAACTGTTTTTGTCACTTAATTATTTGCAGCTTAATCACAGCTGAAACAATACTCTGCTTGCTATTGTTAACTCTTTGTTGACAGGCTGCGATTCGAAAGCGATGGAGTGGGGGGAGCTGGTATCCGGTCGACCGTTGGTTTGACGAAAGTCAAAGTTCACGGATTTACACGTGGAAAACCATTTTTAAATTAATAACTTCTAATTAACTTACCAACTTGAAACTATTATCAACATTTCGACTTTTGTGATATATTTAATGTTTCATTTCATATTTTTTTAAAGATCTATTCATTCATGTTATATATTTCTGTTATAGTTGCTTGAAAAATTGCATTTACATTTTATATTCTTTGCATTTTACTGTGTGCAATAAAAAATTTTGTTTTATCATTTTAAGGCGCTCGAATGTTCTTTATTTTGAAATTTTACGCAGAGTGTATTTTTTAAATTCATGCAGAGTTGAAACTTATTTAAGGATATCAATGCGAGCAAAGCCGCAGGTAAAGCTAGTATGTTTATATTTGTGCAGAAAATATTGAACTGTAAAAATTTGTTGTAAAGTAAAATTTGCCACCTTCTAAAACAGTGGTTGTCAAACTTAAAATAATTTTACGGACTTCTCTTATTAAAATTAGAAGAGTACGAGGTGCATGAGACACTTATATTAGGCTCCTGACCGATAGCTACATCCTGAATGGAACACATGGCATTTGGTAGCATAATATGGAGTTAATATGAAGCGAGAACCAGCAAAAATTCTAATTCTCAATTGAAGCTTGAGTGATTCTTTGAGATAGAGTTACTCTTCAAAATCCAGGTTAGTTGAGCAACAATAAGATAGCTACTGTTCATTTTAAAATGATTATGTTGTGGTATAAACATAAAGCAGTTAAAGTGTTGGAGCTCTGTGCATCTTGAAGTCCAGAATAAATGTATGTTAGGTTGGAGGATGGGCAAGGCATCTGGCCAGATCAGCGGAGAGCCAGCTTCTTAGCTGTAAAGAGAGTGCATTTCTAAGCAAGTCGGACATTGGTAAGAGAGGCTGGTTCTTTTCCAGAACCGCTTAAATTTGAATAGAACTGATGGAAAGGAACAGAGAAATGGGGAAACATAAGAATTTGTGTGATTAGTGTAGTATAAAATTACAAAAATTAAGTAAAAATGAGGACAAATGTTTATTTATTTAATAGACAAATTCGGAGAAATGGGGGAAATACATAAGAATTTGTGGGTTTAGTGTAATATAAAATTACAAAAATTAAGTAAAAAAGAGAATGATAAATATTAATTTATTTAGTAGACAAATTAATTTAGGTGCGGTAAGACCACTCCAGGTCACTTTCTTCTGCTTTGATAAGTATAATTATAATCCATAAAGGGGATTGAACTGTTGTTTGCTTTACCAATATTTTTAAAGAATTTCTTAGCAATTTTAGCAATACATATTTCCATCTTATTAACATTTAATTCGTTGTGAATAGCTTCATTCCTTATGTACCATGGATAGTTTTTGTCTTTTGTCTTAGTATGATATTTTGAATTTGCTGTAAGTTTTTCTCTCATTTTTGAATTACATGCAAAACCCACATAGGTAAGAATGGTCCACAACATAGTCTTACACACGAGTATCGTGTTTTCTGTAGAAAGAACAGAGTTTCGGGCAATTAAAGGGTTGAGTAAAGCTTTAGTATCCAAAACTTATTCATAATATATGTGACATGGAAAATTTAAAATTAGGACAATTGTTATTATTTAAATGAAGGTAGTAGTTTTTTAAATAGTGTAATGAGTATGTAAAATGTGCTTCGAGTATTATAAGCTACGTTATCTAAAACTTTAATGTTTTAAAATTTATTGAAATGAGAAAAAAAGTGCTTGTTAAAGTGGGCATCATATAAGCCTTTGGCAATGTGCTGTGCATAATTTAGATTAAAAGATTAAATTAGTCAGTTTTGGCAACTTTGCATGTTTGCAATGCCAAGCCTGTTCTTAAAACCTAATTTGTAGCATTTCTATTAAAGCAACAAGAAACAGGATAATCTGAACATCCAATCCTAAAGAATTACAAGAAATAGTAGCACTTTAAGAAAAATAACTAGATTCCATCTTTTAAACTGCAGTTTTTTAGAACTGAATATTTTGAAAAAGGAGAGAATAAAAAATTTCAAGTTGAACATTATTTCATATATAGTGAGCAATATGTTATCCATAAGAAGAGTGGTATGTTATCCAGATGATAACTTAACCTCTGGACAACCAGATGCTTTAGATTCATTTGCTAAATTGCACTTACGACTTGTAATATAATTACTTAGTTCGCTGTTTTCATAAACCTTCCATTTATAAAATGATATCCTGATCATTAACCCTCTTAACATCATGACAAGCAATGAGATTTTTTGTCACTTGGTATCTATTAGCTCATAATTTAAGATATTTCGCTTTCTTACTTTCTTTAATATTTATTATAAATGTCATTGTAATGAATGTAAGCTTATGAAAATAGAGACTAAACTAAGTAAATATACAAATTTAGCTAATAAAGGCTGTTTAAATACAGATCTTCGTGAAAGATCCAAAAACCACGTCAGTCAGAGGGTTAAAGAGGATAAGAAAAATGTTTTGATTAACAAGACAACATATAAAATGTAGCAGCAGTCCTTACAACTAACAGAACATTTAGAGGGATAAAGAAGTTTGGCTATACGATTCTTTTCTGCAAATAGGTTAAAATGTCATTCCCCTCCCCCCCCCTCTCTCTTTTTTTTTAATACAGTATATATATGTATATATATAGATATAGATATTTTTTTTTTTTTTACAGTGAATATTTTTGAAAGGTTTGAAATATTTTATCTTTCAAGGTTTGTTTACTGGAGTTGTTGTTGACTCTGGAGATGGTGTTACTCACATATGTCCGGTGTATGAAGGTTTTGCACTGTCGCACATTACCCGTCGGTTAGACATAGCGGGAAGAGATATTACTCGATATCTTATTAAGGTAGGATGTATAGTTAGTTATATTGATTTGGAAATACTAGTATTTATAACATTATACTTAAGTTGATGCAAGATATGTTCCATATTTTTTTAATGACAAAAATTGCATTAATTTTATTTCTTGTAACTGTAGCTACTCCTATTTCGAGGATATGCATTCAACCATTCAGCAGACTTTGAAACAGTAAGGATGATTAAAGAAAAGTTATGTTATATAGGTTATAACATTGAACAAGAACAAAAATTAGCATTAGAAACTACTTTTCTTGTTGAACCATATACTGTAAGTATCTATAAAAAAAAGTTTGCAAACTTTAGTTTTCTTTTTTTCTTTATAGAATGTGTTCATACTGAATTTCATATAATGAGCAAAAAGTTAATTGCACTTGCATAAAAGAAATAGTACATAAAACATATATGCTTCCTCTATTTTTTTTAATTTACATGAAGTGTGTATTACCAAAATTAGATTCTTCAAACAATTATCATAATGTGGTATCTGTATACATTGTTTGAAGAATTCCCGTCAAACTTTTAGCACGTTCTCTGCCAGCTATGAGTTTATCTTGTAAATCGAAGTTTGTGTTTAGGCACCAGCTACAAGTTAATTCATAGAATGTTTTTGTTTTACTTATGCCACATCCGATCAAACTCTTAGTATTTTCATGTTCTTTGAAGGTTACCTGGCTTTGGGGATTAGGAAAAAAAAAAAGCAGTTTAATGCCGTTCAAGAGATTTATTATAAGTACAATATAAGTAATTATAAAGTAAATAACATAGGAACTGTAAAAATGATCAAGCAATTTATAATAATTTTTATTATAATAATTGTTGTAAAGATAATCAATCTTTTTTTTAAGAACCACCAGCTATGAAATGAGTATATCTGTAAGCTCCATTCATGTGCAATGTTGTTTTGCACAGCCACCATTTGTATTACGAAGAAAAGGGGATATAAAGCAGTTTCGCCTTCAGAACCAGTTCAGATGCACATAGTCTTCCATCCCTTAACGCATAAGCCACTGCGAGCAATCATGTCACAAACATAAATCTGGTAGATTTTTTTTTTTTTTTCCATTTTTTAACTAGTAGGCTTATATGTGTGTATTCAGCTCAGCAAATATTTCTATGTGTATTGTCAGTTTTGCTAAGCTCTTTCAAAAACTGAAATCATTTGTGATGAGACATGAATAGAAAGAGGTGATGTAATGAAAGTAATCAATTTGCTGACTGTAACCTTATTGAAAATTGTGCTGGAACATTTAACTCTAATTAATACATCTAAATTAATTTAAAATGCAATTTATATATGAGACTAAATGGTTAAAAGAAAAGAAGAAATCGCATATGCTTCTGAAAGGTTTTAAATAAAATCTTTTATGTCTGTTAAAATTTCAAACTTTGCTTTTTGAAAATATGAATAAAAGGACAAATTAATATTATTAATATTAAACATAAATGTTTCAATATTTATTATAAATGTTATATTTGTTATAAGCAACCGCCAACTACAAATGTACTCGTTACAAGTATACTCGTTGGCACTGTCATAAAACATTTTATCACAAAAACCGACTACAATATAACTTGTGTAATTAATAAAGCAATTAAAAATTATCCAAATTCAATATCTTTCTCATAAATACATGTTTTGTATTTTTATTTTACAATTAATTAAAATTTGTTGGCATTGTGGAACTGTTTTTGAAAATGTCGCTTGGCAGCAAAAGTGTTAATAGTCATTATTTCTGTGCAGTTTTGACCTTCTCATCAAAATGGCATCACCTCTTCAAGCATTTCATAGATCTAAGCACATGAATATTGTCTTAGATCAGAGGTAACAGTGTTTTGACACCTCTCATTGGTTCTATCCAAGATGCCCACCCATTCTCAAACATATAATTTAACATTTACATGGCACAAAATTTCTTTAGCATCATGTATGTCCTGCAGTTTGTAATGAATCTCAATAAAAATACATATCTTGCTCACAGAGAGCAGTTTAAACTTCCAGTTTGGATTTTAAGTTTCAAATGACATATTTCCACTGCTGATAACATTCTATATTTAACTATCACTGCACCACTTATGTATAACTGTGGAAATATTTGTCAAAATATAACAAAATTTTCTGGGTGAGTGCAACTTATTTTTTGACCTATCTGTATATGTTATGTTAGTCCTTTGTTCTAACGTTATAAGTAATTGTTAATCTATTAATCATCAGACAATTGTAATTCCTGTATATATAGATTTCTTTTCTAACTTTTCTGCGGTAATATTTATCATTGAAATTTAGTTTCTTCTACTTACATTGTTGTCTTATTTTCTTTCTGTTCCAAAAATGAATTACTCAGTATCCTATATTATTGCTAAAATTCTGACTTCCATCCTTCCCTCTTTAAGTTGAGTCTTTAAATGTGTCAATTTTCACAATGTTGCCTTCACTGTTAGAGCAGAAAGACTGTATTTGTGAAAATAGTGTTTCGGTTCCATTTGCAAGTATATGCATAATTTGTAAGATGTGAGCTAAGAAAGATTTCTTATAGCTAAAAGAGCTACAAATTGTATAAAATTTGTGGTAAAGAAGGTGGATTATTTCAACCATGTACAAATTCTCTTAGCTCAGTTCACTGCCTATAATGGGATTAGAAAAGCTAGTGAACTTCCGTTGTGTCTTCTCATTAATAATATCTGTTGGGTCATACAAAAACAGAAAAAATTTTCATTGGATCATAAAAGTATGATTTTAATCTATGACCTTTCTGTCTTCTCTCATGAAATATGTAATTTTTTTTTAAAAACTTCATTAAATTTATCCATAAAGAAGTTATGAACATGCTGTTTGACAGTCTTCAAAGAAGTGAATGCTCAACCATTCAGAAAATTTTGAAGACCTGAAGAGATGAAAATCCGAGAAGCTAAGTCTAGTGAATAACAAAGGTAACACATCTCAGTTTTTGTTTGACAGTCATTAAAATGTGGGTCCAAGCATTGTCATGACAGCACCTCAAAGACTACTCATTTTGGACACTTTCCATCTATTTCTGCTTTTAAAATTGCTATCTGGGAATGGTATTTTTCCGAATTTATTGTCCGTTTTGGTAACAACAATTGATAGTGTTAATTTCTTTACTCTGTCCGCGTAAACAAAGCATTACTTTCTTGGGATGCAGTCTCCTCTATAAATGTTACTAAGGAGGATGTTCTGTCTTACTTTTTTGGGAGGGGTAGCATTATTGTATGGCATCCACTTCTGATCTCAGTAAGGAGTTGTTTCAAAAAAGGAGCTTTATTTTATGTTTTTTCAGCAAAAAATCATGTGCATTCTGTCTGATAATTCTCTAGCTGCGTAATTTGAATTTTCAGTGATAACCTCTTTTAATATATCTTTGCTTTACAGAAGATGGTTGTCTAGAGCGGCCACCATCTTTGAGACTGAAATTTTCATGTTTAAACTTCTCAAACCTTCCACCTTCGAACTCTCCCAGGCAGCACGTCTCCAAAAATATACGTATAATTTTGGTGAAATAAGGGTATGGTATTTTTTGCACGTTACTTTTACGAAATTTATACGAATGAAAAAGGCTGAAGTTACTGTTAACTCTTGATCGTTATTTTCCACACGTTATTTTTACGAAAATTATACGAATCCGAATGTACTGATAAAACTACCGTTATGATGGTATATTTTATTCGTCACTTTTACGCATATTATACGAATCCGAATGTTCTGAAAGAAACTACTGCCTTTATGGTATATTTCATTCGTCACTTTTACGGATATTATACGAAGTCTAAAAAGATTGAAAATGAAGTTTATTAATTCAAAATATTTAGTGTATTTCTGGCATTTCACTTTGTTTTCCTTGTCCACGAACATGAAAAAAGGGGCATTCATATATGAGGCTAAAATTTTTCTATAAATTTTAACATGTGAGCTAAATCTTTACGTGCATTTTTGCAAAAAATTATATTTTCTTAATTCAAACATCTTCAAAATAACTTATTTATTTTCTTATATCAAATTTGTTATTTTTATTCATATCAACACTTATATTAATTTACACAATTTAATTTCTTTTATGAAAATCCTATTACCCATTTAACTGGAATAATTAATTAATTTAACTGTATATTAAATTTGTGTACTTACTGAGTTTGGTACAATACTCTCCTTATTTTATTTAGCAAATGTGGGCAATTGAATTGGAATAAGACTAGCAAATCTTTCATGTCGAGGAATAGAATAATAAATACAGCAGAAGATGCTCGAAAACGTTTAACTTCTTGAACAATAGTTTAATGTAGACCAAAGGATCATTAATTATAATCAAAGATATACTAATATTTTTATTTAATAATAATAATAATAACTCTACGAAATTGCAAGCTGAATCCTGATATTTTACATATATTTCAGTTCCTTTAATCTTTGTTATAAAAATCATATGAGGCTAATTTTTTTAAATTTTGTTTAATGTATGGAAAAAATGATATAGCGATTTTAATAATTTTTATATGAGGAAAAAATTAATAAATAATGTAAATAAATAATTATATTATATTTTATATTTTTCCTGAAACAGTTAAAGACATTCTTAATATGGAGATCTACAGAGTAAGTACAAGGGTCCAGTTAAATGAACTCAAAATTTGCATAGTTAATTTTACGCTATAAAAATTAACCGGATTTACGATTATACACTGAGCATGCGCATATACAGACATTTCTATTTTTCGTAGAAAAATTTAATTATTACCTTAATACAGAGATGCTGTGAATATAAATTTATATAATGCAAAAGTAAGTTTATTTCATATGCTAATTTAGAGGCTTTCTTAATATGTTTAATTATAAAGAAAAAAAAAGCGTTGCAATTCTTGTTCACCGACCAATGGCAAAGCAGACACTTTCTACTTCCGGTTGTGGCGGGATATTTGTGAAGTCAGCACTCAGCAATGGCTGTCGAAAAGAATGGTAAAGTCGCAAAGAATACTGTTTGTTCGTGGATTGGCGTTTGTGACAGAATCCATCGAAGTTACTAATTATTTGAAGAAAGTAAGTGAATATTTTATATTTTCAGTGTTTAATACTCGTACTTTTTTCACCTATATAAAATTTTATAAATAGCGTCTGTGTAGGAAATGTGATTTTTCTTTTGTGTACGTGCCTAATGATTCATTTCCAGGATTTGGTACTGTTAAATTTTGCACTAGTCTGTTTCTTACTGTTTGTGTCACTCCTTTTTGTATGTGTCTCACCTTTTTATAGTTATATTATTTTTACTCAAATGTTTTAATATTTATCTTAAAGCATACTGTAATTAAGCAGGAAATAGCTTTTAATGGAAAAAGAAAGGCAATATTAACATGGCTAATTGTTCATTAATCTGTTATGGAAATGTTATCTACCTTATGCCAAAAAATAAAGCATGTAACTTTCATTTATTTATGAAATTCAAAATTTTTTATTTGCTTAGTGTTTTCCCTAAAAATAATTTAATTTCTTATTTTTGAATTTAGTTTTATAAATTTGCTTTAATATATAATCTTTAACTCAAAGATATTGTGCTATTAAAAAAGGAAACTTTATGCCATAGAAACACAGGTACTTTGTTCCAAATCTGTGTTCATTTTTTTTTTTTTATATATATACTGAATTTTTATGCACTAGTAATTACTGAAATATATCCTTTCATGAATAATAAGTAAGTCCTAAGTCCTTTCATGAATGCACTTCTTTTTTGTTTGTTTGATTTTGTTGTTTTAAAAGATCTGCCATAGTTAAAGAAAGAAAATAAAGTAAGAATGCTTTACTTTCAGTTTTGAATAAATTTATTACTATTTACTGCAGCTTCAAGTTTCTCTAAACATAATTTTTGAAGTCAAAACTTGATAGTTATGTTGATTATTAGACTTGCATGAAAAAATTTATTGAAAAATTAGTATTTGATCTAAAATACCTTAAATTATTTGAATTATATTTTACTAAATCATGTATTTTGATATAGCTAGATAGTTAAAAAAATTTAAATTGTAAATGTGCAGAAATGCTTATATAAAACCAAGAAATTGTTTATATTTTTGTTGCTTTTTCCCTTGTAAATTAATTATATATATATATTACAGTCTGGGGAGTCAGCACCCTGCTGAATTGTAGTAAACGAGATGTCCAATCTACTAGACCATCAAAGATGCAGATTTGGATTTTCTATTTCATAGTTATTGAAATCATAATGGTATGTTTGTTTAAATTAGTACTGTTTATGAATGTGATAAAAATAAATTCTGATAAGATAAGAAATTATTTATTATCTGTTAATTATGAACTGTAAATAATGTAACCAATTTTCTTCATAGTATATTTACTAAACATTTTTTTTTTTTTTTTTTTTTTTTTATATATATATATAAAAGGGAGGTAGTTTTATTTATACAATTCTTGCAGAGATACCAAGAAATAAAACATTTCAGGAATTTTCACTCAGTATATCTTGATGTGTAAAATCGTGTTGTTCAATGCCATATTACTTTTTCACAGGAAAGTAATTTTATTGATCTAACATAAATCAAACTTTTTTAAGAATGATTACAGTTTCTAAGCTAACTTAAAATTTTCAGATTTAGAAAATGTATGTTTAATGTAGCATTAGTTTTCCATGGAATAGAAAAGGTTTTCAAAATGTTCAGTTGTTAGAGGGAAATAATATAAATGAGATTGTCCTGATACAGTTTCAGCTGGAAATGAAACTGAATTTTCGGATAGTGAAGATTTCATTTAAGAATTCTGATAAAACTGATTAATGTAAATCCTCCGCATTTAAAAATTCTAATAAAACTGATTAATGTAAATCCTCTGCATTTAAGAATTCTAATAAAACTGATTAATGTAAATCCTCTGCATTTAAGAATTCTAATGAAACTGAATAATGTAAATCCTGTGATTCATGTAGGTATTCTTCTGTTATCAGGAGATTCAGAAATGTGTGTTTATATGCATGCATTTTTAAATGTAGGTGCTCGTGTGTGCATGTGTATATTCTTTATGTATGTATGTGTATATGCGCATATATGCATATACACATGCTTACATATCTACAGTGGAACCCTGAGATAAGAGTTTAATTCGTTCCAGCATTCAACTGGTATAGCGAATTTCTCGTATCTAGAAACAAGCTTCCCCATTGAAAATAATGGAAATTCAGTTAACCCCTTCCACGCCCCAAAAAATATCAACATTTTAATATCAAGTCAATTTTTCCTAATAAATAACACTGGTAAATAATATAACAATAGTTTAACTTTGTTACCAACATTTTAACTCATTCTCATTAATCCACACCAACAACAGCTTCTCAACATCTAGGAATACTTTTATGGTGCTTGGAAGCAACGATAATTCCTTTGGCTACATCAGGTTTCTTAATTTCTTCCTGCTTCTTCAGAATAGTATAGATTTTCGATGTTGAAAGGCCGCAAGTCTTCGCCAATTCCGTCACCATGCTTATGTTTATCTACGATTTCTTTCTTGATATCGACGGCCATGGCCTCCTTATTTTTCTTTGCAGCACTATCTGAGGCAACAATCTTCTTGCGAGGCATCTTGAAATAATTATTTTCACGTTAAATGTCAAAACAATTAACTTGCAAGTGCACAAACGCGTATATAAAAGAACACTGAGTGATCTGACGAGGGGGTTCCTCGAGTTGAGCCGGATAGGGAAATGGCGCCACCCATACCAACAGCCTGGCTCATTGCTCATTACTCGAATTAATCTCGTATTTTGCTCATACTTTCCTCGTATCTCGAGGTTTCATTGTACATTTCTGAATCCCGTCCTAATAACGGAGGAGTACCTGTGCCAGTATTGCAGCAGAGCTAGAATGAAATATTGTGTTAAATATGTGGAAATTGCATGCTTAAAGTACTGTTATTTTCTAAAAATATTATGTATGTCTATTTTTTACAAGAAGAAAAAATAGCTAAAAGCTGTTAATTTACTCGGATTTATTAGTCCAAAGGGGCTTTGTCCCTAAAGAACTATTGTTTTTGTTTTGCATTGGTTCACTATAAATATCTGTTTCACTTTTCAAACTGTTCCTACCAAATGTTAGAGTCCTTAGTGTGGGATTAATACTCTCTATCTTAGTGCCCTCTATAACCTATGTTAGGGTTAACCTGTATAACCTACAAGGATTGCCAGTTTAGGCGAGATATCTAGGTAGTCATCATAATACTACCTTATGTTTTATTATTTTTAAATTAAATTGAAAGTAATAAACTAGTTTTCAAGAATGGAGTTAAACTAGATTTGCATTCAACTCTGGTTTATTGTATTAATGATGTTTTGCTGTAACAAATATGAATTTTTTGTTTAAGTATAATAATTTAAAATGTTTTTTCTAGAGAATGAAGTACTGCCGCTAAGGTAAAGGTGCTAACTTGCAAGGTAATTTTCTATTCTACATTAACTCAATCTTTATGTCCTGTTACAGATATATTGGCAGAAATAATGAAAACCTGACATTCAAAAAGAAAAATAATAATGTTGAATGTAGTATATTAGATGGTTAACTGAGGTTTGGCAACTCATTAATAATCTTACACATATTGAGTATGAATAACTTTGACAATTACCGGTATTTTCAATAGTATAAAATTAGGCAAGAAAGCAGTTTTAGCTTAGCACCAATTTTAAATACAACTCTCTTATCAATGTTGGTTTGACGAAGGTAAAATATAATTGAATTTAATAAGTTGGAAATACTGTCTGTCTTTCCATGAGTTAAAAAATAATTTCAAATAAAATTTCTTTTTTTCAGTTTTTCATGTTATTTGTTTAATGTTATTGTAATCTGATTTATCATATTTAGTCACATATTCCATCCCTCTTTGCACTATAGTATATAATTCAAAGGACTTATCAGTTTCAGCAATATTTTTTTTTTACCAGTATACATTTTTACCATAACTCTGTTTCTAAATCATATCCTGAAAAATTAAGGAGTTAAGTACACAAAGAAGGAAAATATGCAAGTAAATAATGGCATTTAGTGTTGTTTATGTGTCTAATATTTGTACTAGATTGTAAAAGTTATATAATTCTATTAGCTTTTTTTAATTATTCTTTTTGAAATTCAGGTGCTTCTTTGCACCCAAATGGTTAAAGCCCTAGTGTGACTTTGGTACTTTGATCTAACTTCTATTCCTAATAAATAATCCAGCTGCATACAGTTTACTCAATTTCTGCCATCAATTCAATTTCTCTTGTGTAAGGTAAACAATATTAGCTTTTTTTAAATATATCTTTTACAACTATTCCATCAGGTAGATTTCTTTCATATTTTGCCTTAAATGAGTCATCCTGCTAATTAAGAATTTATTAAAGTTAATATGTTAAGTTTTTGTGTGTATAATTCATTTTAAGTATGTGCAAGCAAATGCATACATTAACAGTTACGTAGAATTATGTTTTGGGTATCAAATTCAGAAAATTTGGAGCTGTTTTTAGAAGATTTATTAATGATTTATACTATATTAATATTGGTAAAAAAATTCTGTGGCTTTTATATGAGAGTATATGTTTTAAAATAGCTGCATGATATGGTAGAGGTAAAAAGCTTCATGTGGATCATAAATTAATATTATGTGGCAATTTTTCATTTATTTAATAAAGAAAATATTCAAGCCACAATTAAAATTTTTTCACTGGATTATTTGCATACAAAGTTTGCAGCAAATATTTCCTGCAACAGAAGTGACAATTTTTATTTTGCCAAGACAGGAAATTTAGTTAGTGAAAGCAGTAACTCTATTTTGAGATGTTAAATAGGAAGGCAAATTTTTGAATTTAAATTGATTTTTGAAGGAAGACTTATTTAGTCTTACTATCATTCTACATGGCTCTTAACTTTTTTATGGTATTTATAATTTTATTGTTATTCAGCATTCTGTTTGCTTAGAATGCACATGAATGTAGACTTGAAATATTTTATATTACAAACTGAGATGCCATTGTTATCATAATTAAAGATTTTTGCTCTGATTTTGGAGGAATTTACTGATAATACTTTTGATTGTGTATTGGTTTCTGGTTTATTGAAATGTGTAAAATAGCCTGTTAATGCAGATACGTATGTTAATGACATGTATATGTTTATGAAGTATTCTGTTATATGTATATAGTGTTGTGATTAGTTTTCTGCTTACTCTTTATTTAAGAAAACGTTATCTGTAAGAAAGTGAATATTCTTTACTATATGTAGGAGTAAAATTGAAAAGGCTAATGCAATATAATTAATACAAAATTAAGTTTTTTCTCATGTACTTAAATACAAACATAGCCATTAAAGACTTTCTCAACCTTGCAGTTCTAAACAAATCTTAAGTATTTTTCACTTGAAATTATAGGCATTGTGTAAGGTATATAATTGAAGCTTACTGTGTGATAGTGTGAAATTAAATTTTTAATTACTGAAATGTAAATTTTTAAATATGAAATACTCAGTGCATTTTATATGCATCTTTTAATACTTCAACTATATTTAAAAACTGAAAACATCTGAAGTGTGAAATTATTACAAATTTTTCTTTTTCTTGTTTAGGAGCTGTTCTCAAAACATTGGGTGACAAAGAATTCACTTTTACAAAAATCGAGCAGGATATTAAAGACAGCGAACTATAGAACAAATATGGCGAAGCTGCATGAAGTCTATGTTGAATTTTATTATTGAAAAAAATATGCTCTTCAGATTTAATGTTAGTTTTTATTGTTTAACAGTAATTGCAGTTTTTGAATACCTGTAAAATAAACCTAATTCTTAAATTAATTTCATGTGTATTTCTTTTGCAAGTATTACAGTTCATAATACTTCAAACAACTTGAAATTTTATACTTGTTAATTTATGTGGGATATGTTCATAATAATTTTAAATAACTCATTGTCATCATATGAGCATAATCTAAAATGCACAGCGTTTGACAACAAATTAATAAAAAATTAGCCAACTTCTAATTGCTTTCTTTTGTCCAGTTGCCTCTTTTTAAATCATTTAATACCATAAAGCTATTTGATGAAAAAAAATAATTGGTATGTCCACATCAACATGCACATTTATAATGATGTTATAGAAAAAGTCACATGAGATAAATATTAAAAAATTCAATATTCCTAAACAAATTAACTTTTTGAAATTTTATCTGGTATATAAGATAAAATAAAGAACATATTTAGGTAATTTTGAATTTACATAATTTTATGAACTTATTTGTGAAATTAACAGTTACCTTGTAAAAGGGAACTTTTTAAAAATACCTCAATAAAGCATTTCTTTTGTAGAGGTGAACTTTTAGTACTGATCTAATATATTTATAAGATTTTAAACTGAAAAAGACAACAATAATAGATTACAATACACTGCAAGATTGACTGATAAATGTAAAATTTTTACATATCATAATTATGTGTGTAATTGAAACAGAAGCTACTCGATTAACTTGCATGCAAATTAATATTTTCTTTAACATGTTTGGGATAAACTGAATTTTAATAAATAAATATGTATATATTTGTGTATTATCTGAAGATATGAATGAAATATTTGTGACATTAAACATTCATCTTCAAGGAAAATAAAGTCAACTTGGTAAACTATTGGAAAAGGTAAGTTTTATACAATTTCCTGGTCTATATTTAACAATTTTAAAATTTAGCACACTCACTCAAATAATCTAAACGTATGTTTTCTTTTGTGCTACCTTCGTTTACTGAATTTGTTAATTAACTATATTGTACTTTAGATAGAAATTAACGTAGATATTCCTTGTATTTTACGGTATAAAAACTCATATATTTGATAATAATTGACCTAAATCTTCCCTATGTTTTCTTTGCATATACGAATGACTTTGGTAAAAATTTAGTCCGATGTCTTCTCCTCTTTACTGTGTAAAGTGCACATTTTTGGTAAAAAATTTGCATAAATCTCCAATTACCTATTTACTGCATTTTTCGTAAAATGTGCTTATTTTAATCTCTTATTTTTTATATAAATCTATGCAAAAATGTTCTGCATATTATGATTAAAAGATAAAATTAATTTAATATAAAATTTTTACATATCCACCTTTTAGGTTTGTACAGCAATATGGAATATCTATAACTGGAAAATTTAAATGCAAAAAAATTAATTTCTATTCAAAAATTACATAACACTAAAAGGCTGAAAATCACTTTTAATATTTCATTTAAAAGTGACTACAATATATGCAATAAATTTTGTAAACCTGAGTTCTATGTTTTAAATCAATTAATGCTATCGTTCATTTACATGGCATAAGAAAATGTCCTTCGGAAAAGCAAATAATTTATTTAAAGTGTTATTTAGTAAACAACTGTTTGGTACAGTTGTTTACTAAATTTAAATTTATGAAATGAATTTAGTAAACAAAAATGCAAATGAACGATAGCATTAATTGATTTAAAACACAGAATTGATGTTTACAAAATTTATTGCATATTTTGTAGTCACTTTGAAATGAAATATTAAAAGTAATTTTCAGCCTTTAAGTGTTACATAATTTTTTAATAGAATTTTTTTTTTTTTTTTCATTTACTAGTGCATTTAAATTTTCCAATTATATATATTCCATATTGCTGTACATAACTAAAAGGCAGATATGTAAGAATTTGATATAAAAATTATTTTACCTTTTAATCATAGCATACAGAAAGTTTTTGCATAGATTTATATAAAAAATATGAGATTAAAATAAGTACATTTTATGAAAAATGCAGTGAAAAGGTAATTGGAGATTTATGCAAATTTTTTACCAAAAAATGTACATTTATACACAGTAAAGTGGAGAATACATCGGATTAAATTTTTACCAGTCATTCGCATATGTAAAGAAAACATAGGGAAGATTTAGGTCAATTACTATCAAATATATACATTTTTGTACCGTAAAATACGGGGGATATCTACCTTAATTTTTACGTAATATATACGTTTATATACAGTAAAAAATCGGGGAAATTTACATAAATTTTTACTAAATATATAAGCATACGTGAAGCAAAAAATTGAGATTTACGTATATACGATAAATATACGTAAATTTTTACTAAAAATATACGTAAATCCCTGAAATTTACGTATATTATACGTAAAAGTAGCGAATGAACAGTAGTCTCTCGCGTAAATATACCTAAATTTTACGTAAAAGTTACGTATTGTATAACGTAAAAATATACGTAAATATTTAGTAATTGCCACTGGACACTTTTTATGATATTTTTACGTTCAACTTGAACGTTTTTTATACGAAAGGCCATTCGTAAATTGCACGTATTTTTCTCGTGCAATTTACGAATGCATGCTGCCTGGGCTGATATCAGAAACAGCACTTCTTTAATTTATAGCAGAAATTTTATGAGCATTTTTCCCCCTTTTCCTAAATAAAAGAGGATGATATGACAATAATGAATTTAAAAATTTTGGATTCTCCATTTTTAATACTGCACTGAAACAAAAACTGTTCCACAGCACATGCTAAAATTAAGCAGGTGAGCAGAAAAGGGCATATTTTTAAACATCCGCTTTGATCAAGGTCACTCGGTATCAGCAGTAGCAAAATAGAAGAAAACAAGCTTTGATTTGTAAAACTGCAGAACTTTTCAAATGGCCCAAAATTTTATTTTGTAAATAATGTATTGTAAACATTAAAAGCTTTGTAAGCAATATATCCCTATAGGCATATTCCCTGCTAAGCATTGTAGCTTTACGAAAAATTTTATAGTAATAAAATAAATGTTTGTAAACCTGCAAATATTTTCCAAATAATTTATTTATAGTATGCTTATATTATATTAATAAGAACATTATGCAATTATAAGATGTCTTAAAACAGAAACTATGTTGAGTGTCTTCATAGACTGTTAGTAATGTCACGTTAAGTAATACTCCTTTGAGTTCATGAAGCCTTTTTTGATTAAATTATGAATAACATTTTATAATAGTAAATCTTATATGCTTCCCCTCAAAGGTATTGTATCATTTTCAATTAAATTATAAAATAACATCCAGGCAAAATAAAATCCATAGACACATAATGCTTCGTAAATTTATTCACAAAGAATGGAAAGAATATAGAAGCAATCAAATAAAAAACACATATACACACTAAATCAAAAAAATTCATAATTTATTTTCCATCCATCCTCATGCATAGCAAATCTTAGAATATTGTCATTCAGCAAAGCATAAGAACTTTAATTTATTAATATATTATTGAATAAAAAATGAGCAATTTAAAAGTGATAAATGCACTTCTTAATAATTTAAACACTTGTTTTATTTTTACTCCCTTGTACGAGGTAAACGAAGTATTGTAATTATGAAAACATTTCGGGTATCATATGTCAAATAAAATATTTATATGAACGATGCTTTTGCATGATGTCTGTACATACGGACAAAATAAAGGACACTTCTCCCCCCCCCAAAATGGATTCAGAAGAGATTTGTTTCATTATGTCTGTATCTACATATATATCTTGCACAGCTAAAACATAAGTAGCCTTAAAAAATTGAAATTTTGTATATTTTGCTGCTGTAACATGTAGTTATGCACTTCCTTTTTTGGTTGCAATAGGCTACACCAAACATATATAAATACATACACACACTCTGTTACCAAGCTTGGTGAGCTCAGTTTTTCTTGTTAGTCTCATATGTTGGTAAATTGTGCGTAGTTGTAAAATTATCAACAATTTAAAAGTTGTTAAAATGCTATCAAACGTAATAGTGAAATAAGTGAGTTTCTGCACCAACTTCAGTTTTTTTTTTTTTTTTTTTTTTTTTTTTTTCATGACTGGCACCAAAAGTAAACTTTTTCAGTTCTGTGCACTGAAGAAAATGTCTTGCTGCCCATTGGTCAAATTGCTTGTTTTTGTGTGGGAACTCTGCTTTTAATTGTAATAACATTTTTTAACTTTATTTCGTGTTTTATGTTTTCCTGTATTTTACAATTTTTAATGAAGATGTTTTGAGTTTTTTGCTTTGCCGCGAAGCAAGAACTAACTGGATGTATTGAATGAAAAATATATCTCTAATGATGTTTTAGGAAATAAGTTTAAATGAAATGCAGCAAAAAGTGTGTATAATTTAATAAGCTGTACAAGGAAAACGTGGTGTCCAGATCAAATATTTTAATATTGTGTCTAACTGATATAAATTAAAATACAATATATAACTGTTGATTTTGTGAATATTTTCAGCTTTGATGTAATTAATAAAAGATGTTTTTAATGCCATATATTGTATAACTGGTATAGAATAGTTTTTGTTCTTCTTGTTTTACATGATATTTTAAACTTTTTAGTGGTAAATATTTCTTTGAGATTTCAGACTATAAATGTAAAAAAGTATATTTTTGCATAGACAGTCTGTAAATGCAGACTATCTATGCAAAAAAGTTACTTATAAAAATTAATGAGCCTTTAAACTATCTCCCCCAAAAAAGGGAGCTAAAAACATTTTGGTTTAGCTATCTCAAAATAATGGATTATAATAAAAAATTTCTTTGTTTATTAGTTAACATTTCCTTTTTTGAAACAAAATATTATATTAAATTTGATATATTTGGAATTTTTTCAAAGTAAAAAGTTGAGTAATGCCATATTACATGCATTTCTGATGTAGATAACTATTGAAAATGATGTTTTTCTTCCATGATATTTGACATAAGTCTCTCTTTAATTATTTAACCCTTGTCATTTTAGTTGATATGATTTTTAATTCTTTCAAAATGTTTTGTATCTTAAATTATATTTACACACCTTTTCACAATTCCATCAGCTCCCAGATGGGCGAGTTATAAAACTTGGAGGAGAAAGATTTGAAGCTCCAGAAGCTTTATTTCAACCCCATCTTATTAATGTAGAAGGCCAAGGCATAGCAGAACTAGTTTTTAATACTATACAAGCTGCTGATATAGACATAAGACCAGAATTATACAAGCATATTGTATTATCTGGAGGATCTACTATGTATCCTGGTTTGCCTAGTCGATTAGAAAGGGAAATTAAACAACTGTATCTTGAACGAGTATTACGAGGTGACACAGAAAAGCTATCCGTAAGTAAACTATATTTTTTGTATGTTATTAAAATATATATCTATTCATGTATGCCTAAACATTCATAAAAAATTTACTTAATTAGGAAGATTCTGTGTATTAGTTCAGTTTTTAATTTAATAAATAAATTAATTCAGTTTTTAATTTAATAAATAAATTAATCACATTTAAATGATATTTTTCTGATTCATTATACTTTCATATTTAACTTAGACGTGCATACCAATAATAATTATTAACATATATAAGCCATATCAGATTTTTATTTTGGGGTAAATTACAGTGTCAGATTTTATTGGCTTAAATTTATGTAATGTGTACTAGTATTTGTTTTATATTCCTTAAGGTGTAATTAATTTTGTACAAATTCTTAATATATAAATTTAAAGCATTAAAAAAAAAAAAGATCAAAATACTTACCTATTTACACTAACTCAGTAAATGAAAGTTTATCTTTTGCATTTCCAAAATGTCATCTTTTACTTTTCAAATAAATTTATTTGGGAAAAAAGGACGAATTGATTAAGTATCGCCGAATCACAAGATAAGTATCACTGATTGACTTTGATTGCTTACATCTTTATACAAAAGATAATAAGCATAAAATTGGCACTAAAGATAATTGTCCACTATTGTCAAGAAAAGAAAATCCTTTGAAACTCATTTATTAATGTAATGCTATTTGTTGGTTATCCGATATCATCCACTGCCAAAAATACCCTGGCTGACAATTCTTTATTAGCATAAACAATTCTAGAAGCTGTTCCATTTCTTCTATAAAAACAATTTTTTTAAGTGAAAAGTATATTTTTATGTCAGTTTTAGTCCTAAAGCTGGTTTTCATGCATAAACAATGGAACGCATATGGAGATCTGCGAAATGAAAGAATAAGCGACAATATAATGCAGTTCACCATCACTTGTTATCTTAATTATCAGAATTCAGATGGAGGCAAAAGGAAGATGCAGAGAATAACAGTTATTTTGCAGTAATTACCTGCCAAACATTTAAATACCTAATTTCATCACCAGTAGGTGGTTTGTGGTGTGTGAGTACCAAATAAATAATAAGTACCAATGTGTGTGTAAGTAATTCAGGGACTGTGCAGGTATCAGATAGAAAGAACTTATAGGCACATGCGGTCAAAGCTTTGATAGGAACCCTTTCGATCCATTATAGTCAAGTTGTTAAAAGCTTATAAACGATAGCTAGGTCAAATATATTGGGTATGTTTTTTCTACCTTTTAATAATAGACAGCAAGATAAACTTTTGATATCTCTGTAAATTCACTTATTCCATAAAAAGCTTTACTTATAGTACTGGTTTTCCCAATTTTTAACTTTTCATTGTTCGTGGTTGGCAAATACCCCATTTTAAAAATCATTTCACTACAAAAGAAGGACAACAAGAAATAAGAAAAAAACCATCTTTTTTAAGCATATTAAAGATCTCGCAATATAGGGTCAAAAGGGTAAAAGTTAACTTAATGCAAAATGAAAAAAATATTTAAATGACAAAACTCGAAATGCATGTAATAGGTTAAATGTAATTTTTATGGACTTGATTAATTTTTCTATATGCAGTAGCCATATTTCAAGTGTACATCTGTTTTGGGGGGAATGGATTCAAATATTGTCATATGCAGAAGATTACTGTGGTAAAGCAAAATGGCAAGTTTAGTAAAACATTTGGCGATGAGTCCGGTCCTGATAACAGAAAACTACCATGCATTCATCACATGTGACTAGTAGTGACGGTTTTGTATAACATGGTTCTGTATCAGTTTACAGTGAAAAATGCAATTTAAAAGAAAATTATGTTTCTCTACATCTTTATACTCCTGAAAATTTTTATCATGAATTTCATATTTTTTTCTCAAAAGCCTTTTTAAAATGTTTAATTTTGCCAGATTCTATTTTAAATTATAAAATTTCCTACTTTTAGAATACACATAATGGTATTTCATTGTTAGTCTTACTTTTAGGGGGAGAAGTTATTTATTATGAAAGATATTCACATAAAAGATAAGAATGGTATATCATGAATTTAACAAGCACAAAAACATTATCTCATTCATGTAAAGTTATTTTAATCTTTAAAATTATAAAAATTCAATTGTAAACAAATAAAAGATTAATTATTGGTGCGAACTAATTTGCAGTATCATTCAAATTCAGAAAGCATATGTAAATAAAGTGTAAGCAAATATTAAACTGAGAATCTAAATGGTATTGCTAATTTAATCCACTAAAATCTATTTGGATATTTTTTAAAGATAACTATTATAATAAAAATAGATATTGTTAATAAATTTGTTTAATTAAAAGTTAGAACAATGTGCATAAAAATTATACCAGGAAACTAAAGAAATAAGAAAGAAAAAAATAACCAAACTATTAGAACATGAAAAATGTAGTTACTTATATGAAATGAGAAAATCTAGTTAGGTAATTAGCGCTAAAAGCTGCTAAATACATTCAATGCCTATTACTCTGAAATTGCATGTTTAATGAAAATAAACAAGTGTCAGCTACTTTTTATTAACTGTAATTGTTAATTTTAACATCCATTGCTATTTGTAATTTTGTTTCAAACATTCTTATATCTTATTGATTGAAATGATGTTAATCTATTATAATCTAGGGAATGATTGAATATTACAAAAATTTCCTATTGTATAGCTAAATTTCTATTAGGTGCAAAATTGCTGATCTAGAAAAATCTGTGGTACTGTTATCGGGACTGGATTTAGGAAATATGTGTATGCATGTATGTATGTGTTCATGAACTTCTACTTTAATTAAACTTAGGAGATAATATAATCAATTAATCAATACTGTTTAGGAAATAAATTATATCATATATATATATATATACATCCGTACATATATACATACATTTCTGAATCCGGTTCTGATAACAGAAAAGTACCAAATTTGTATTCCCATGTATTGGAAGAAAAGAACATATCAAAATAATTTTGTTAATTATATTCTTTTTTCTTCTCTAGAAATTTAAAATACGTATTGAAGATCCTCCCAGAAGGAAAGATATGGTTTTCATAGGTGGTTCAGTATTAGCAGATGTTGTGAAAGACAAAGATTCATTTTGGTTGTCTAGAGAAGAATATTTAGAGAAAGGACTCAAAGTGCTAGAAAAATTGGGTGCAAAAACGTTATATTAACTTGTATCAGTCCTGCATAGTCAAATTCTGCTTTTGTCTACTTCATTTTTATCTGTATCTGGGACCATAGAAATTTTATTTCTAAAAATCACTTTCAATTCCAAAGCTGTCTGCTGAAACTAATATGGAACCGAGTATGACTTTCTAATATATAGAATTTTGTATTTGATGCGATGTTTCATCCTAGTGATTTTGAAGTTATTGATTCTTAAAACTATTTATGTTGTACATTTCCTTGCTAACATTTGTTATGTTTCTTTTGAAATATATATTAAATAAATTTGATAAGAGAAATGTATTGAAATGTATTTGTAATGTAGATATCCCACTCTTAAAATCAAAGGAGTCTGTCTGTTAATAATTATTATTTTTATTTAAATATAAGTGTAGAAATGTTCTGAATTATTAGTATAATATTAAGCAGACCTAATTTATTTTGTAGAGGTACTTTAAAGAGCTACAGGTAAAGATTTTTAGGATTTTGCTCTTAAAATGCATAATGCATATAAATAATTGGTTATGTTATAATGTGACAATCAATGTACTGATATTTTTCCTATTTTGAAATTTTGAAAAAATTACATTATTCTTGTATTGAAATATGTATAAAGTCATTTAAACCTTATAACTATTCATCTACACCAGGACTATCCAACCTTTTCATAAGCATGAGCTATTTTTTCCCTTCTGGATCACATCGTAATTTGTTAACACACTATAAAAATACACAAGTACGAGGGCAATCCCAAAAAAAGGTCTCCTATATTTTTAGATATACAAAGAACCGTTTATTTTCTATAATTGCTACATCACTTTAAAGATTGAAGAATGCTTTATTTTTCAACATAATTGCCATTTCGGTCGATGCGTTTTTGTAGACGCTGTGGCAGTTTTACAATGCCCATGTCATACCAGCTTGCCGCCATGCCCTTCAGGAAATGTTGAGGAGCTTCAGGAGCATCCAGATGATCCTCCGATCTTTACGCATTTTACGAACTCAACAATCGCGAAACTCAACAAATACGAACTCAACAAGACAATCGCAAAAGTTGAGTCATCGGCAATTGACGGCCTCCCGCTCCTTTCTTCGTCATGAATTTCAGTACGACCGGCTGGAAACTCTCTACACCACTTGCGAACGTTTTTGACATCCATGCATGACTGTCCATACACTTCCGTCAATAGGCGGTAAATTTCAACCGGTTTAACGCCTTTTGCGTTCAAAATCGAATAACTGCTCGCACTTCACACCTGGCGGTAACGTTTATCGGGAGCTCCATTTCGAATGGCTGCCAAGCCAAGACTGAGGATCCGAGCAAAGCGCCTGCGTGCTTCTGTGGTAGCGGAAAAGGCACCACTCACAACAGTGTTGCCAACAACCGTATTAAAACTTTCTCTACATCCCCAAAAAATAGGAGACCTTTTTTTTGGGATTGCCCTCGTAATTTTATAATGTCACAAATGGACAGCAGGGGGACTAATAGATAACTCACAATCAGTTTTAATAAATTATCTTTTATTGCAAGATAATAAATCTATACATGTTCATCTAAATTAATTCAGTAGTTCTTCAAAATATTGTGTTCTTTATCATTTTTGCATAACTTAAATAAATACAAAAATTAAAAATCAGTGGGTTAACTAGCCTCGTATGGCACAATCACATAAAAATAAATATCTCTGTAAAAAATTAAATAAATACAAATTTTTTATGTTTTATTTTGGTGGTACTTTTTTCCATTACTGCTGAAAATTTTTATAATGTGTGCATAATTGGAAATCCATGATAAAAAAAAAGCCTTGTATACAGTAAAAACTGAATTCATTGGAAATTTTAAGGAACAAAATTGTGCTATAAAATCTCAAATCACTTATTCTTCCTTACATACTGTGCAAATTCAAGTTTGCTTTAAATTTATTTGCATTTTTAATTTTTGTATTTATTTAAGTTATGCAAAAATGATAAAGAATACAATATTTAAAGAACTACTGAATTAATTTAGATGAACATGTATACATTTATTATCTTCCAAAAAAAGATAATTTATTAAAACTAATAAACATATCATAGGTATTTATCTCATTAAATTCAATAAACTGTCCTGTGTCATTACATATCATTTGCAAACATGTATATTTTAACTACATGGGATTAGATATTTAGTAAATACAGCTTATCATCATTAACAGAAAAGCATTTTTCATATCTACTATATTTAAAATGTTAAGGCATTTGCCTAGTGTAACATGAATATGATGTTAAGACACATAACTGTCATATGCCACCCATAATTATTTAAAAGAGCTGCCAATCTTTGATTAAGCTTAATAAGTGCTTCTTTTTTTAAGAGTAATAGCATAAATAAAAATAAATTGTGCATTTTGTTTTATGCAAATGTAAATTTAGGAATTTTTAAATTTTGCTATAGTAAAAATAAAGATATACATTTTGTTTTAAGGTCTGTGTAATTAAAAATTAATTTTATGGTTCAGTTTTAAATAAAACAGAAATGGCTTGTGAATTCGGGAAAGCCAGAAACGTCAAATCATAATTCCGAACATTGGTCCAGTGCTTTTATATATTGTTTGATGAAAAAAAAATTTTTTATTCTTTTAATTGCAGAATCTTTGTGGAAATGAATTTAGGTAATTGAAAAAATAAAATGTTCTTCATAAGCATTTGAATATAGGCCTAAAAAATAACAGAAATCCATTATCAAAATTTTCCGATTACTCATGTGGGGTATGGTAGCATTTATTCCAAATAACTGAAGTTCTATAACTTCAAATTAACCCCCCTTGCCCTTTTACTTCCTAAAATAAGATAAACAAGTTGCAAGGTGCAATTGCTTTCGGAACAACCCTAGTAGACAGGTTAGCAAGTTACCGCTATGTCTAAAATAGTATGACAAAGACTTATCAAGGTTTTACATTTTTTTATTATTATTATTATTATTATTATTTAATCTTCAACTTGTAAAATAAAAGGCACAGCTTGTGTTGCAGACAAGAGCCACTAAATTAAAAACTATGCAGATTAACAGGCAAATAGCTTTAAATATTGATAAAGTAGTTTCAGACTACACAGTCAAATAAACCAAGCTACATAAATTGGTTCAGTATTTTATCAGGGCAGATTTAAAGTATTGGGTGTGAGAGAATGCAAAGTCAAGATAATTACTTTTAGACAAGAGTTCACAAAATTTTAACATTTTTATGCAAGTACTAGAAATTATCCAAGATTCAAAAACCCTCAATTTAAATACACTAAAAGGTAATTTGCATTCTATGAAGAATATGGAAGGAAGAAGTCATAGTAAAGATCAAAATCATAATGTCCTTCCTTGTAACATCAAGTCTGTTACAAGTTTTGTAATTTATTTATTTATGGCCAGCATTACAGAAGAATCAAATGACTATATGGGATTAATCATCATTGAAACAAAGTTTCATAAAATAATCAAACCTGAAAATACAACCTGACTATTAACTGAGGAAGATGTAATTATATCTAGCTTAAAATCATAAGAATATAAATGAATATGCTGAATACTATAGATTAGCTAAATTTGAAATAACAGAGACTGACCTTAATGTTTTAGAACATATTCGATATTAATATTTGTTTATGTTGTCAGAAATGCTGATCTTCTTCAGAAGTTGTCACCATAAGAGATGACATTATTTGTTTATTAAAGGTGTGATTAACAGACTTTCACTGTGAAATTTGTATGAAACTTCGAATATAAGAAAGTGAACCTCCCGTGTACAGAAATTATGTTGTATAGAGGCTGAAATATTTCACATGTTGTATTTGCATAAATATTTTGTTAAAAGTAAAATTTTAATAATCTTTTGCCACTTACATGTTTAATTGGCTGTATTTTATAAAGTATTTGTTTTTGTATATAAATTATTTCCACAACAACTTCATAATTTCATCTTCTAATTCCGGGGGAGAAAAATGTTCTAAATTTAATACATTTACTTTTACACACATCTAAAGTTAATCACTTAAAATTTTTGATTTGCAGTTATACAATTAAGTTGTCAAATCTAAAATAAACTGGATTAGTTTCATGTTATAAAAGTGTAGAAATTAAGTCCCTTAGGGATTCTGCAAAGAATGAATAGTTAGTATAAATAATTTTAAAATATAATGAATGATTTAAAACAGGGCTGTGGAGTCGGTAGGGAAAATGTCCGACTTCGACTCCCTCATGTGTAACATATGGGTTACAGCTTATTTTTTTTAATATAAAAGAAGTAATAGATGCTACAGAAAAAATTGATGGCATAGCAAATTATTTATATTAATTAGCATTTATTACAAAATGGAAAAACTGGCATTGGTTATTTCTAAGAAGCAGCATAGCTTCGGCAAGATCTTTGTTGGAGGATCATAGATCCGATTTGATAAACTTCAGAGCTGAGAAGAGCCTTTCCTTTTGAGTAGGAGGAAGAGCTGTTACTGTTAAGGCTACTTAACATTTCAGGATAGATTTTTATAAGTTCTAAAACAGGTGTCTTGCAAGAGCAATCATATTTCTCTGTTTCTTCAAAGGCCATGTAGAAATTTTGTTTGTTGATCACATCTAAAGGCTCTTGGTTCTTTATTTTCATTCACTTTGCCTTAGCCTTTTCAATATTATCCAAAAATATTTTTCAAAATCTAATTCATAACTGGAAAAGGATGATAGAGACTCAATTGCAATGTCTGCAGTTTGACTGTCCTGATTCGAATTCTCCAATTGTTCTGAGAATAATTTCATTCTTAATAAAAGTTCATAGGTGGTTTTCTTTGCCTTTTAAATTTGTTAGTCATCCAAGAAAATTCAGTGTTTCAAATCTATATATACTGAACCCAGCAAGATCTCATTGTCTAACAAACTAGTTTCTCTTTTCTTCATTGAAGAAATGATTCCTTCTGCAATAAACCCTCCATATCAGAAAGAACAAGCATCACATTCTTCCAATCTCACCTCCTGTCATTTCTTCAGACTGCAGCTTTTTCGTGGCTATATATGATGTAGGAAGAAGTTTTCCAATTCTGCTAGGTCATTCCACAGTTTTTCTGTTAGTGAAACATTAGAGTTATCTACATATTCTAAAAAAGTTCTTAATTCTAACAACCTCTTTATCATCAAATATGTACTTCCTCATCTCGTTGCTTGATCAATGATTGCTCCTTTTCCTGCTCGCTTCCTAAGAATGGCATCAATTTTGGGAGTTGTTGCTGCTTAAATTTACAAGTGAAATTTGTAACTAAATGAATTTAATCACTAATGGCAAATATCACATCCATCTTCCTCCCTTATATTTATTTATTAATATGTCAATAAAATAGAAAACTGTTTATTAATGTATATAATCCATAAATAAAAATAACTCAGTTTGTCATTATTTTTTTTCAATTCATTTTAATTTCATTTCATATTCAAACTGTCCATGGAGTCTGAGTCAACCTGTTTTTAGCGACTCCAGCTCAGACTCTTTTTACCAAAATCTGCCCGACTCTGACTCCACAGCCCTTTTGACATCCGACTAAGGAATAAGCACTTGCAAATATTTTCCTGTCAGTCAAATGCTTTAACATATATAAAAACTAATAAAAATGATATGATGCAAAGGCATACCAATTTATTTATTGATTGAATTCTTTACCTTATTAATAATATAAATAATAATGAAAAACTTTCCAAGTGGGATATAAATTTAGAATAAATTATAAAAATGTATATTTTTTTTTATGCATACAGATTTGTATGCCAATAATTGTAAATGTTTTCGTGTCTTACAATGATTTTTAGCTACACCACCTTATGGTGTTTGAATTTTAATAAAGTTTGTAATCTTGGAGAAAAATTACTAGAAGACTATCATAAATTGCACATGCTTCATTGGTCAGTTTGGTTCTTTTTTTATATGTATACTTATTAAGTTTCAACTGAAGACACAAAAAAAGTTTATATATATATATATATATATTATTATTTTAAACAAAGCAGTTATTCTTATTGAAAAAACTAAATAAGCACATTTATCTTTTGACATAACACAATGTAAATTAATTAGCTCCATTTGTAGAGTTTCTAAGGCATTATTCACATTAGTTTTTAACAGCAATGAAATAATGAATAATCATCCATTTCAATATCATCCATCATTATCTTAAAACGTTTCTTCAAATTTCTGCCATAATAATTAATGTCATATTAATGCTAGTTAACTTACAGGACATATATTATGAGCCACATAAAATTGCTTTGGGTGCTGCATGCAGCCTTCTAGTTTGAGATCACTGATTTACAGAAAGCTGTGATACAAGTAAACCTATGATAACTTATGCTATGCCATAACTGCCAAAAGCAAGGAAAACTGGAAGATTTTCACACTGCACAACTTTAAAAGGTCTACAAATCAATAAATTTAACTTTATAATGCTTAATTTGGATAATACAATGAGTTATGTTGTTGATGGAAAATGTGTTGACTTCATATTTAGTTCATTATTCTAAATATTTAATTTTATTTAATGTGTTTTTGACTAACTTCATATTATTTTTTTAATTTTCTTACAATTTTATACCAATTAAAGCAAGAATAGAGAAGAACAATGATAAAAATTAAATTAATAATTAAAGTGAAAATAATAGCATGGTTAAGCTCAATGATATAATTGGTCTATGAGCTCATGATATAGTCTCGATAAAATGCTCTACAATCTCTATAATAAGTTAAACTTTTGCAGATCAAATAAAAACTAATCCAAAGAATTACTTTGAAAATCACCATGGCAGATCTGGTATTTATATAATTCAAGTTTCACTAATTAAAAACTAAGATTTTGTGATTTACCAGGAGACCAAGAGATATCGTGAAAATTCTGGAGTCTCCGATTTTTACCTGAAGGGTTAGCAGCCCTTCTATATTGAGATATAGAAGGGCTGCTAACCCTTCAGCATTCAGTACATTCTTTTATATACCACCCCTAAGGGGTGGTATATAAAAGAACTTAAATTGTGGTAAAATTTTGCATGAGATGTAACTTTCAGACCCTAAGAACACATAATTGAGAATTGAAAAAAAATCTAGAATGAAATCCTGAATTTTGAGGGCCTGTATTTATTTTATACCACTGCCCAATACATTTTTCCATGCAACTGCCAATTCTTAATTTTTGTTTTTTTATTCTATTTTTACATACTTTTGATGTGCGTCTATTAAATGGGTGCTTGAATATAGCTTCAGAAGTCTCACGTCAAATAGTTCTAAAATTTATCTAAAAATTTAAAATTTTTTAAATATTTTTTTTTTTTTTTTTTTTTTTTTTTTCATTTTGATGATGTCATTCATAAAAGTGATTTTTAAATTCAATATTATTACTTTATCAAAAAAATTAGCAAATATAACATTGTATCAGTAAACCATATCATGCTCTAACTAAACTAATACAATGTTACAAGGAAATGTAATTCAGCTGAAAAATAAGATAAAAAATGAAACATAACTCAGCTTGGAAATTAAAGTTACATTTTTTAAATTATTATATTTTATGCTTTAATATATAAAACAATACGAATTATTATATTGTATGATTTAATATGAAAAGAATATGCTTCCTGCTATTATACCAAGAACGCCCCTCTTACACACTTTGAATTATCAGGAACCATAAGGGCCCCTTTTTAATTTTTTGTAAATGCAGCTTGTAATATATCATTTTGTTCACGAAGAAAAGCCATTAAACAATTTTATTATTTGATACACCTAAAAGCTCTTATTTCAATTGGATCCCTTTTCGATAAATAATGTAGTAATATATAATTTTGCTCAGGAAGAATATTTTTTCAATAGATGCAAATTACTAACACACTTCAAGGCCTTTTTTTTCCTAATTAGCAGGCCCATGAGTCCTGTGGAACCAGTGGATATTTTCTTTCCCAAGATAAATGTTTTGCATCTAAAACTGGCCTTACAAATATTTCCCCTCCCTTTCACCAACTGTGATGACTTTTTCAAAAAACCGGCTACTTGTATACTTACCTAGGAAAAAAATTTCTCTTGTCTTAGTCTCTCATCTGAAATTAACAAAGATGATCTCCTAAAGCATGCTTTCAAATTAGTAGATTTTCCATTCCACTACCAGGTGAAAAAAGATGGGCCTAAAATGCATGCCTATTTCCCATGTTTGTAAGTAAGCTTCCCTTTTGTGTGCTTTTATTAAAATCCCACTGTGAAGACAGTATGACTAAATTAGCCATCAATCACCTCTTTTCCTTTTCGCTGCACTCTGGAGTTTCGGAAAATACAAAGCGACAGGCATCTTTAGAGGCTAACATGCCATATTTAACCTCTACAATTGTGTAACATTTTGACACCAGACAACAATTTTGAAATCAATTAATCTTTCTTGAGGAAACGATAGTGGTGCATTAACATTTTTGCTAAACAGAGCAAAATGAAAACTCAAATGGAGTAAAAAAAGAGTATAAAAAGGAACTAAAATACTTATATTCATTCCTAGCACAGGGTGATTAAACTCCCCCATCAATTCATGAAAATAAAATATTTAATCCTAAACAACATGTAAATTAATCATAAACAGCTGTATCATATTATGTCATACATAATTATAAGTAAATTATGTCACCCAATGAGTAAAGAAGCCTGGTGCTGCCATCTATTGGCAAAGTACCTTCAGTATGAGCACTTACATATTTTATAGATCAGTCTTAAAATCGTATAAATAATCTTTTAATTAGCAGTTTTGATTAAAATGCAGTAAATATATCAGGTTCAACACGTGTACATCATATACAGTCAAAAGTCGTTAATTCGGAATGATCTATAATCCGGACATCAAAGCTAAAAACTTTCTGCGCATGCGCCGCGTTGACACACGCGCATAGGCGTTTACGCGTGCGTGTAAGACCTTTTACGACTGCGCATATGAGTGTGCGCAAGCGCAGAATACGTTTCCGCGTGCGCGTTTTATGTATAACGGATGGTATAAGCTAAAATTATCTAATTATCGATTTCAGTTAATGTTGATGATTGCGTTGTTCCTTAATTTTCGAATTGGATCCGGCTTATTATTTTTTGCAGATTGTAAGAGCAATACTATAAAAGTAAGCTTGACCTTTCGATTATGTCAAATAGAATTTCCGATTCTGGAGCTCCCAAAGGATCGTACAAAACGAAAGTATGTTTCGATGTTCATCAAACAAAAAGTGCAATTGCTGCAAAAAAATGGATAAAGACATGATGAATGTGACAGAGAGGTTAGTGAAAACGAAAAAATTTCGATTGACAAGTTAGCGCTATTCTCGGCACAGCAATTAACGGGACTTGAACAGCGGAACTTTGTAAACGAACAAGAAATTATGTCTGTTTATAGAATTAAAGAGAAAGTATTATCACATAAAACGAAGCAACTTACATTGAAAGAAATTATAATAATAAAAGCAAGTGTAATGTGTCTGTCTGTCTGTCTGTCTGACCGAGCTCTCCAGCCAAATCTATCGCACGCAGGGACCTGGAACTTTTTATACGGAAGCACAAAGGGGCTGGCCACCAGACCTCGAAGCCCGATTTTCGATTTTTGAATTAGAAAAGTTTTAAAAAAATTATTTATAATTAATTAATCACGGTTTTTTTGACTCACTGATATTATTATTTGTTTTCAAATAACGTTCGATTGTAACAATTGATTTCTTTATTCTAGCGTTAGTTTGCTGTTTTGACGATACATCTATAATAATAAAAGCAAGTGTAATGTGTCTGTCTGTCTGTCTGTCTGTCTGACCGAGCTCTCCAGCCAAATCTATCGCACGCAGGGACCTGGAATTTTTTATACGGAAGCACAAAGGGGCTGGCCACCAGACCTCGAAGCCCGATTTTCGATTTTTGAATTAGAAAAATTTTAAAAAAATTATTTATAATTAATTAATCACGGTTTTTTTGACTCACTGATATTATTATTTGTTTTCAAATAACGTTCGATTGTAACAATTGATTTCTTTATTCTAGCGTTAGTTTGCTGTTTTGACGATACATCTATAATAATAAAAGCAAGTGTAATGTGTCTGTCTGTCTGTCTGTCTGTCTGACCGAGCTCTCCAGCCAAATCTATCGCACGCAGGGACCTGGAATTTTTTATACGGAAGCACAAAGGGGCTGGCCACCAGACCTCGAAGCCCGATTTTCGATTTTTGAATTAGAAAAATTTTAAAAAAATTATTTATAATTAATTAATCACGGTTTTTTTGACTCACTGATATTATTATTTGTTTTCAAATAACGTTCGATTGTAACAATTGATTTCTTTATTCTAGCGTTAGTTTGCTGTTTTGACGATACATCTATAATAATAAAAGCAAGTGTAATGTGTCTGTCTGTCTGTCTGTCTGTCTGACCGAGCTCTCCAGCCAAATCTATCGCACGCAGGGACCTGGAATTTTTTATACGGAAGCACAAAGGGGCTGGCCACCAGACCTCGAAGCCCGATTTTCGATTTTTGAATTAGAAAAATTTTAAAAAAATTATTTATAATTAATTAATCACGGTTTTTTTGACTCACTGATATTATTATTTGTTTTCAAATAACGTTCGATTGTAACAATTGATTTCTTTATTCTAGCGTTAGATTGCTGTTTTGACGATACATCTATAATAATAAAAGCAAGTGTAATGTGTCTGTCTGTCTGTCTGTCGGTCTGACCGAGCTCTCCAGCCAAATCTATCGCACGCAGGGACCTGGAATTTTTTATACGGAAGCACAAAGGGGCTGGCCACCAGACCTCGAAGCCCGATTTTCGATTTTTGAATTAGAAAAATTTAAAAAAAATTATTTATAATTAATTAATCACGGTTTTTTTGACTCACTGATATTATTATTTGTTTTCAAATAACGTTCGATTGTAACAATTGATTTCTTTATTCTAGCGTTAGTTTGCTGTTTTGACGATACATCTATAATAATAAAAGCAAGTGTAATGTGTCTGTCTGTCTGTCTGACCGAGCTCTCCAGCCAAATCTATCGCACGCAGGGACCTGGAATTTTTTATACGGAAGCACAAAGGGGCTGGCCACCAGACCTCGAAGCCCGATTTTCGATTTTTGAATTAGAAAAATTTAAAAAAAATTATTTATAATTAATTAATCACGGTTTTTTTGACTCACTGATATTATTATTTGTTTTCAAATAACGTTCGATTGTAACAATTGATTTCTTTATTCTAGCGTTAGTTTGCTGTTTTGACGATACATTAAATCGATTAATTACAATTCATTTCTTTTTTGTAGCTTATTATTTATAATTAATTTATCACGGTTTTTTTGACTCACTGATATTATTATTTGTTTTCAAATAACGTTCGATTGTAACAATTGATTTCTTTATTCTAGCGTTAGTTTGCTGTTTTGACGATACATTAAATCGATTAAATACAATTCATTTCTTTTTTGTAGCTTGTGGGGGGGGAGAGAGAGAGACAGTCTACATGTCCTACACTACTATTCCTGCGCTATTCACTTATCTGCATTTTCTAAATGCACGGGCAACGCCGGGCGGGTACAGCTAGTCTATAATAATAAAAGCAAGTGTAATGTGTCTGTCTGTCTGTCTGTCTGTCTGACCGAGCTCTCCAGCCAAATCTATCGCACGCAGGGACCTGGAATTTTTTATACGGAAGCACAAAGGGGCTGGCCACCAGACCTCGAAGCCCGATTTTCGATTTTTGAATTAGAAAAATTTTAAAAAAATTATTTATAATTAATTAATCACGGTTTTTTTGACTCACTGATATTATTATTTGTTTTCAAATAACGTTCGATTGTAACAATTGATTTCTTTATTCTAGCGTTAGTTTGCTCTTTTGACGATACATCTATAATAATAAAAGCAAGTGTAATGTGTCTGTCTGTCTGTCTGTCGGTCTGACCGAGCTCTCCAGCCAAATCTATCGCACGCAGGGACCTGGAATTTTTTATACGGAAGCACAAAGGGGCTGGCCACCAGACCTCGAAGCCCGATTTTCGATTTTTGAATTAGAAAAATTTTAAAAAAATTATTTATAATTAATTAATCACGGTTTTTTTGACTCACTGATATTATTATTTGTTTTCAAATAACGTTCGATTGTAACAATTGATTTCTTTATTCTAGCGTTAGTTTGCTGTTTTGACGATACATCTATAATAATAAAAGCAAGTGTAATGTGTCTGTCTGTCTGTCTGACCGAGCTCTCCAGCCAAATCTATCGCACGCAAGGACCTGGAATTTTTCATACGGAAGCACAAAGGGGCTGGCCACCAGACCTGGAAGCCCGATTTTCGATTTTTGAATTAGAAAAATTAAAAAAAAATTATTTATAATTAATTAATCACGGTTTTTTTGACTCACTGATATTATTATTTGTTTTCAAATAACGTTCGATTGTAACAATTGATTTCTTTATTCTAGCGTTAGTTTGCTGTTTTGACGATACATCTATAATAATAAAAGCAAGTGTAATGTGTCTGTCTGTCTGTCTGACCGAGCTCTCCAGCCAAATCTATCGCACGCAGGGACCTGGAATTTTTTATACGGAAGCACAAAGGGGCTGGCCACCAGACCTCGAAGACCGATTTTCGATTTTTGAATTAGAAAAATTTTGAAAAAATTATTTATAATTAATTAATCACGGTTTTTTTGACTCACTGATATTATTATTTGTTTTCAAATAACGTTCGATTGTAACAATTCATTTCTTTATTCTAGCGTTAGTTTGCTGTTTTGACGATACATCTGTAATAATAAAAGCAAGTGTAATGTGTCTGTCTGTCTGTCTGTCTGTCTGTCTGACCGAGCTCTCCAGCCAAATCTATCGCACGCAGGGACCTGGAATTTTTTATACGGAAGCACAAAGGGGCTGGCCACCAGACCTCGAAGCCCGATTTTCGATTTTTGAATTAGAAAAATTTAAAAAAAATTATTTATAATTAATTAATCACGGTTTTTTTGACTCACTGATATTATTATTTGTTTTCAAATAACGTTCGATTGTAACAATTGATTTCTTTATTCTAGCGTTAGTTTGCTGTTTTGACGATACATCTATAATAATAAAAGCAAGTGTAATGTGTCTGTCTGTCTGTCTGTCTGTCTGACCGAGCTCTCCAGCCAAATCTATCGCACGCAGGGACCTGGAATTTTTTATACGGAAGCACAAAGAGGCTGGCCACCAGACCTCGAAGCCCGATTTTCGATTTTTGAATTAGAAAAATTTTTAAAAAATTATTTATAATTAATTAATCACGGTTTTTTTGAGTCAGTGATATTATTATTTGTTTTCAAATAACGTTCGATTGTAACAATTGATTTCTTTATTCTAGCGTTAGTTTGCTGTTTTGACGATACATCTATAATAATAAAAGCAAGTGTAATGTGTCTGTTTGTCTGTCTGTCTGTCTGTCTGTCTGTCTGACCGAGCTCTCCAGCCAAATCTATCGCACGCAGGGACCTGGAATTTTTTATACGGAAGCACAAAGGGGCTGGCCACCAGACCTCGAAGCCCGATTTTCGATTTTTGAATTACAAAAATTAAAAAAAAATTATTTATAATTAATTAATCACGGTTTTTTTGACTCACTGATACTATTATTTGTTTTCAAATAACGTTCGATTGTAACAATTGATTTCTTTATTCTAGCGTTAGTTTGCTGTTTTGACGATACATCTATAATAATAAAAGCAAGTGTAATGTGTCTGTCTGTCTGTCTGTCTGTCTGACCGAGCTCTCCAGCCAAATCTATCGCACGCAGGGACCTGGAATTTTTTATACGGAAGCACAAAGGGGCTGGCCACCAGACCTCGAAGACCGATTTTCGATTTTTGAATTAGAAAAATTAAAAAAAAATTATTTATAATTAATTAATCACGGTTTTTTTGACTCACTGATATTATTATTTGTTTTCAAATAACGTTCGATTGTAACAATTGATTTCTTTATTCTAGCGTTAGTTTGCTGTTTTGACGATACATCTATAATAATAAAAGCAAGTGTAATGTGTCTGTCTGTCTGTCTGTCTGACCGAGCTCTCCAGCCAAATCTATCGCACGCAGGGACCTGGAATTTTTTATACGGAAGCACAAAGGGGCTGGCCACCAGACCTCGAAGCCCGATTTTCGATTTTTGAATTAGAAAAATTTAAAAAAAATTATTTATAATTAATTAATCACGGTTTTTTTGACTCACTGATATTATTATTTGTTTTCAAATAACGTTCGATTGTAACAATTGATTTCTTTATTCTAGCGTTAGTTTGCTGTTTTGACGATACATCTATAATAATAAAAGCAAGTGTAATGTGTCTGTCTGTCTGTCTGTCTGTCTGACCGAGCTCTCCAGTCAAATCTATCGCACAATTGAACCTGGAATTTTTTATACGGAAGCACAAAGGGGCTGGCCACCAGACCTCGAAGCCCGATTTTCGATTTTCGAATTAGAAAAATTTAAAAAAATTATTTATAATTAATTAATCACAGTTTTTTTGACTCACTGATATTATTATTTGTTTTCAAATAACGTTCGATTGTAACAATTGATTTCTTTATTCTAGCGTTAGTTTGCTGTTTTGACGATACATCTATAATAATAAAAGCAAGTGTAATGTGTCTGTTTGTCTGTCTGACCGAGCTCTCCAGCCAAATATATCGCACAATTGAACCTGGAATTTTTTATACGGAAGCACAAAGGGGCTGGCCACCAGACCTCGAAGCCCGATTTTCGATTTTTGAATTAGAAAAATTAAAAAAAAATTATTTATAATTAATTAATCACGGTTTTTTTGACTCACTGATATTATTATTTGTTTTCAAATAACGTTCGATTGTAACAATTGATTTCTTTATTCTAGCGTTAGTTTGCTGTTTTGACGATACATCTATAATAATAAAAGCAAGTGTAATGTGTCTGTCTGTCTGTCTGTCTGTCTGTCTGACCGAGCTCTCCAGCCAAATCGATCGCACGCAGGGACCTGGAATTTTTTATACGGAAGCACAAAGGGGCTGGCCACCAGACCTCGAAGCCCGATTTTCGATTTTTGAATTAGAAAAATTAAAAAAAAATTATTTATAATTAATTAATCACGGTTTTTTTGACTCACTGATATTATTATTTGTTTTCAAATAACGTTCGATTGTAACAATTGATTTCTTTATTCTAGCGTTAGTTTGCTGTTTTGACGATACATTAAATCGATTAATTACAATTCATTTCTTTTTTGTAGCTTGTGGGTGGGGAAGAGAGAGAGACAGTCTACATGTCCTACACTACTATTCCTGCGCTATTCACTTATCTGCATTTTCTAAATGCACGGGCAACGCCGGGCGGGTACAGCTAGTTAATAATAAAAGCAAGTGTAATGTGTCTGTCTGTCTGTCTGACCGAGCTCTCCAGCCAAATCTATCGCACGCAGGGACCTGGAATTTTTTATACGGAAGCACAAAGGGGCTGGCCACCAGACCTCGAAGCCCGATTTTCGATTTTTGAATTAGAAAAATTTAAAAAAAATTATTTATAATTAATTAATCACGGTTTTATTGACTCACTGATATTATTATTTGTTTTCAAATAACGTTCGATTGTAACAATTGATTTCCTTATTCTAGGGTTAGTTTGCTGTTTTGATGATACATTAAATCGATTAATTACAATTCATTTCTTTTTTGTAGCTTATTATTTATAATTAATTAATCACGGTTTTTTTGACTCACTGATATTATTATTTGTTTTCAAATAACGTTCGATTGTAACAATTGATTTCTTTACTCTAGCGTTAGTTTGCTGTTTTGACGATACATTAAATCGATTAATTACAATTCATTTCTTTTTTGTAGCTTGTGGGGGGGGAAGAGAGAGAGACAGTCTACATGTCCTACACTACTATTCCTGTGCTATTCACTTATCTGCATTTTCTAAATGCACGGGCAACGCCGGGCGGGTACAGCTAGTTAATAATAAAAGCAAGTGTAATATGTCTGTCTGTCTGTCTGTCTGACCGAGCTCTCCAGCCAAATCTATCGCACGCAGGGACCTGGAATTTTTTATACGGAAGCACAAAGGGGCTGGCCACCAGACCTCGAAGCCCGATTTTCGATTTTTGAATTAGAAAAATTTTAAAAAAATTATTTATAATTAATTAATCACGGTTTTTTTGACTCACTGATATTATTATTTGTTTTCAAATAACGTTCGATTGTAACAATTGATTTCTTTATTCTAGCGTTAGTTTGCTGTTTTGACGATACATTAAATCGATTAATTACAATTCATTTCTTTTTTGTAGCTTATTATTTATAATTAATTTATCACGGTTTTTTTGACTCACTGATATTATTATTTGTTTTCAAATAACGTTCGATTGTAACAATTGATTTCTTTATTCTAGCGTTAGTTTGCTGTTTTGACGATACATTAAATCGATTAATTACAATTCATTTCTTTTTTGTAGCTTGTGGGGGGGGAAGAGAGAGAGACAGTCTACATGTCCTACACTACTATTCCTGCGCTATTCACTTATCTGCATTTTCTAAACGCACGGGCAACGCCGGGCGGGTACAGCTAGTTAATAATAAAAGCAAGTGTAATGTGTCTGTCTGTCTGTCTGACCGAGCTCTCCAGCCAAATCTATCGCACGCAGGGACCTGGAATTTTTTATACGGAAGCACAAAGGGGCTGGCCACCAGATCTCGAAGCCCGATTTTCGATTTTCGAATTAGAAAAATTTAAAAAAATTATTTATAATTAATTAATCACAGTTTTTTTGACTCACTGATATTATTATTTGTTTTCAAATAACGTTCGATTGTAACAATTGATTTCTTTATTCTAGCGTTAGTTTGCTGTTTTGACGATACATCTATAATAATAAAAGCAAGTGTAATGTGTCTGTCTGTCTGTCTGTCTGACCGAGCTCTCCAGCCAAATCTATCGCACGCAGGAACCTGGAATTTTTTATACGGAAGCAGAAAGGGGCTGGCCACCAGACCTCGAAGCCCGATTTTCGATTTTTGAATTAGAAAAATTTTGAAAAAATTATTTATAATTAATTAATCACGGTTTTTTTGACTCACTGATATTATTATTTGTTTTCAAATAACGTTCGATTGTAACAATTCATTTCTTTATTCTAGCGTTAGTTTGCTGTTTTGACGACACATCTGTAATAATAAAAGCAAGTGTAATGTGTCTGTCTGTCTGTCTGACCGAGCTCTCCAGCCAAATCTATCGCACGCAGGGACCTGGAATTTTTTATACGGAAGCACAAAGGGGCTGGCCACCAGACCTCGAAGCCCGATTTTCGATTTTTGAATTAGAAAAATTTAAAAAAAATTATTTATAATTAATTAATCACGGTTTTTTTGACTCACTGATATTATTATTTGTTTTCAAATAACGTTCGATTGTAACAATTGATTTCTTTATTCTAGCGTTAGTTTGCTGTTTTGACGATACATCTATAATAATAAAAGCAAGTGTAATGTGTCTGTCTGTCTGTCTGTCTGTCTGACCGAGCTCTCCAGCCAAATCTATCGCACGCAGGGACCTGGAATTTTTTATACGGAAGCACAAAGGGGCTGGCCACCAGACCTCGAAGCCCGATTTTCGATTTTTGAATTAGAAAAATTTTAAAAAAATTATTTATAATTAATTAATCACGGTTTTTTTGACTCACTGATATTATTATTTGTTTTCAAATAACGTTCGATTGTAACAATTGATTTCTTTATTCTAGCGTTAGTTTGCTGTTTTGACGATACATTAAATCGATTAATTACAATTCATTTCTTTTTTGTAGCTTATTATTTATAATTAATTTATCACGGTTTTTTTGACTCACTGATATTATTATTTGTTTTCAAATAATGTTCGATTGTAACAATTGATTTCTTTATTCTAGCGTTAGTTTGCTGTTTTGACGATACATTAAATCGATTAATTACAATTCATTTCTTTTTTGTAGCTTGTGGGGGGGGAGAGAGAGAGACAGTCTACATGTCCTACACTACTATTCCTGCGCTATTCACTTATCTGCATTTTCTAAATGCACGGGCAACGCCGGGCGGGTACAGCTAGTCTATAATAATAAAAGCAAGTGTAATGTGTCTGTCTGTCTGTCTGTCTGACCGAGCTCTCCAGCCAAATCTATCGCACGCAGGGACCTGGAATTTTTTATACGGAAGCACAAAGGGGCTGGCCACCAGACCTCGAAGCCCGATTTTCGATTTTTGAATTAGAAAAATTTTAAAAAAATTATTTATAATTAATTAATCACGGTTTTTTTGACTCACTGATATTATTATTTGTTTTCAAATAACGTTCGATTGTAACAATTGATTTCTTTATTCTAGCGTTAGATTGCTGTTTTGACGATACATCTATAATAATAAAAGCAAGTGTAATGTGTCTGTCTGTCTGTCTGTCGGTCTGACCGAGCTCTCCAGCCAAATCTATCGCACGCAGGGACCTGGAATTTTTTATACGGAAGCACAAAGGGGCTGGCCACCAGACCTCGAAGCCCGATTTTCGATTTTTGAATTAGAAAAATTTAAAAAAAATTATTTATAATTAATTAATCACGGTTTTTTTGACTCACTGATATTATTATTTGTTTTCAAATAACGTTCGATTGTAACAATTGATTTCTTTATTCTAGCGTTAGTTTGCTGTTTTGACGATACATCTATAATAATAAAAGCAAGTGTAATGTGTCTGTCTGTCTGTCTGACCGAGCTCTCCAGCCAAATCTATCGCACGCAGGGACCTGGAATTTTTTATACGGAAGCACAAAGGGGCTGGCCACCAGACCTCGAAGCCCGATTTTCGATTTTTGAATTAGAAAAATTTAAAAAAAATTATTTATAATTAATTAATCACGGTTTTTTTGACTCACTGATATTATTATTTGTTTTCAAATAACGTTCGATTGTAACAATTGATTTCTTTATTCTAGCGTTAGTTTGCTGTTTTGACGATACATTAAATCGATTAATTACAATTCATTTCTTTTTTGTAGCTTATTATTTATAATTAATTTATCACGGTTTTTTTGACTCACTGATATTATTATTTGTTTTCAAATAACGTTCGATTGTAACAATTGATTTCTTTATTCTAGCGTTAGTTTGCTGTTTTGACGATACATTAAATCGATTAAATACAATTCATTTCTTTTTTGTAGCTTGTGGGGGGGGAGAGAGAGAGACAGTCTACATGTCCTACACTACTATTCCTGCGCTATTCACTTATCTGCATTTTCTAAATGCACGGGCAACGCCGGGCGGGTACAGCTAGTCTATAATAATAAAAGCAAGTGTAATGTGTCTGTCTGTCTGTCTGTCTGTCTGACCGAGCTCTCCAGCCAAATCTATCGCACGCAGGGACCTGGAATTTTTTATACGGAAGCACAAAGGGGCTGGCCACCAGACCTCGAAGCCCGATTTTCGATTTTTGAATTAGAAAAATTTTAAAAAAATTATTTATAATTAATTAATCACGGTTTTTTTGACTCACTGATATTATTATTTGTTTTCAAATAACGTTCGATTGTAACAATTGATTTCTTTATTCTAGCGTTAGTTTGCTCTTTTGACGATACATCTATAATAATAAAAGCAAGTGTAATGTGTCTGTCTGTCTGTCTGTCGGTCTGACCGAGCTCTCCAGCCAAATCTATCGCACGCAGGGACCTGGAATTTTTTATACGGAAGCACAAAGGGGCTGGCCACCAGACCTCGAAGCCCGATTTTCGATTTTTGAATTAGAAAAATTTTAAAAAAATTATTTATAATTAATTAATCACGGTTTTTTTGACTCACTGATATTATTATTTGTTTTCAAATAACGTTCGATTGTAACAATTGATTTCTTTATTCTAGCGTTAGTTTGCTGTTTTGACGATACATCTATAATAATAAAAGCAAGTGTAATGTGTCTGTCTGTCTGTCTGACCGAGCTCTCCAGCCAAATCTATCGCACGCAAGGACCTGGAATTTTTCATACGGAAGCACAAAGGGGCTGGCCACCAGACCTGGAAGCCCGATTTTCGATTTTTGAATTAGAAAAATTAAAAAAAAATTATTTATAATTAATTAATCACGGTTTTTTTGACTCACTGATATTATTATTTGTTTTCAAATAACGTTCGATTGTAACAATTGATTTCTTTATTCTAGCGTTAGTTTGCTGTTTTGACGATACATCTATAATAATAAAAGCAAGTGTAATGTGTCTGTCTGTCTGTCTGACCGAGCTCTCCAGCCAAATCTATCGCACGCAGGGACCTGGAATTTTTTATACGGAAGCACAAAGGGGCTGGCCACCAGACCTCGAAGACCGATTTTCGATTTTTGAATTAGAAAAATTTTGAAAAAATTATTTATAATTAATTAATCACGGTTTTTTTGACTCACTGATATTATTATTTGTTTTCAAATAACGTTCGATTGTAACAATTCATTTCTTTATTCTAGCGTTAGTTTGCTGTTTTGACGATACATCTGTAATAATAAAAGCAAGTGTAATGTGTCTGTCTGTCTGTCTGTCTGTCTGTCTGACCGAGCTCTCCAGCCAAATCTATCGCACGCAGGGACCTGGAATTTTTTATACGGAAGCACAAAGGGGCTGGCCACCAGACCTCGAAGCCCGATTTTCGATTTTTGAATTAGAAAAATTTAAAAAAAATTATTTATAATTAATTAATCACGGTTTTTTTGACTCACTGATATTATTATTTGTTTTCAAATAACGTTCGATTGTAACAATTGATTTCTTTATTCTAGCGTTAGTTTGCTGTTTTGACGATACATCTATAATAATAAAAGCAAGTGTAATGTGTCTGTCTGTCTGTCTGTCTGTCTGACCGAGCTCTCCAGCCAAATCTATCGCACGCAGGGACCTGGAATTTTTTATACGGAAGCACAAAGAGGCTGGCCACCAGACCTCGAAGCCCGATTTTCGATTTTTGAATTAGAAAAATTTTTAAAAAATTATTTATAATTAATTAATCACGGTTTTTTTGAGTCAGTGATATTATTATTTGTTTTCAAATAACGTTCGATTGTAACAATTGATTTCTTTATTCTAGCGTTAGTTTGCTGTTTTGACGATACATCTATAATAATAAAAGCAAGTGTAATGTGTCTGTTTGTCTGTCTGTCTGTCTGTCTGTCTGTCTGACCGAGCTCTCCAGCCAAATCTATCGCACGCAGGGACCTGGAATTTTTTATACGGAAGCACAAAGGGGCTGGCCACCAGACCTCGAAGCCCGATTTTCGATTTTTGAATTACAAAAATTAAAAAAAAATTATTTATAATTAATTAATCACGGTTTTTTTGACTCACTGATACTATTATTTGTTTTCAAATAACGTTCGATTGTAACAATTGATTTCTTTATTCTAGCGTTAGTTTGCTGTTTTGACGATACATCTATAATAATAAAAGCAAGTGTAATGTGTCTGTCTGTCTGTCTGTCTGTCTGACCGAGCTCTCCAGCCAAATCTATCGCACGCAGGGACCTGGAATTTTTTATACGGAAGCACAAAGGGGCTGGCCACCAGACCTCGAAGACCGATTTTCGATTTTTGAATTAGAAAAATTAAAAAAAAATTATTTATAATTAATTAATCACGGTTTTTTTGACTCACTGATATTATTATTTGTTTTCAAATAACGTTCGATTGTAACAATTGATTTCTTTATTCTAGCGTTAGTTTGCTGTTTTGACGATACATCTATAATAATAAAAGCAAGTGTAATGTGTCTGTCTGTCTGTCTGTCTGACCGAGCTCTCCAGCCAAATCTATCGCACGCAGGGACCTGGAATTTTTTATACGGAAGCACAAAGGGGCTGGCCACCAGACCTCGAAGCCCGATTTTCGATTTTTGAATTAGAAAAATTTAAAAAAAATTATTTATAATTAATTAATCACGGTTTTTTTGACTCACTGATATTATTATTTGTTTTCAAATAACGTTCGATTGTAACAATTGATTTCTTTATTCTAGCGTTAGTTTGCTGTTTTGACGATACATCTATAATAATAAAAGCAAGTGTAATGTGTCTGTCTGTCTGTCTGTCTGTCTGACCGAGCTCTCCAGCCAAATATATCGCACAATTCAACCTGGAATTTTTTATACGGAAGCACAAAGGGGCTGGCCACCAGACCTCGAAGCCCGATTTTCGATTTTTGAATTAGAAAAATTTAAAAAAAATTATTTATAATTAATTAATCACGGTTTTTTTGACTCACTGATATTATTATTTGTTTTCAAATAACGTTCGATTGTAACAATTGATTTCTTTATTCTAGCGTTAGTTTGCTGTTTTGACGATACATCTATAATAATAAAAGCAAGTGTAATGTGTCTGTCTGTCTGTCTGTCTGACCGAGCTCTCCAGCCAAATCGATCGCACGCAGGGACCTGGAATTTTTTATACGGAAGCACAAAGGGGCTGGCCACCAGACCTCGAAGCCCGATTTTCGATTTTTGAATTAGAAAAATTTAAAAAAAAATATTTATAATTAATTAATCACGGTTTTTTTGACTCACTGATATTATTATTTGTTTTCAAATAACGTTCGATTGTAACAATTGATTTCTTTATTCTAGCGTTAGTTTGCTGTTTTGACGATACATCTATAATAATAAAAGCAAGTGTAATGTGTCTGTCTGTCTGTCTGTCTGTCTGACCGAGCTCTCCAGTCAAATCTATCGCACAATTGAACCTGGAATTTTTTATACGGAAGCACAAAGGGGCTGGCCACCAGACCTCGAAGCCCGATTTTCGATTTTCGAATTAGAAAAATTTAAAAAAATTATTTATAATTAATTAATCACAGTTTTTTTGACTCACTGATATTATTATTTGTTTTCAAATAACGTTCGATTGTAACAATTGATTTCTTTATTCTAGCGTTAGTTTGCTGTTTTGACGATACATCTATAATAATAAAAGCAAGTGTAATGTGTCTGTTTGTCTGTCTGACCGAGCTCTCCAGCCAAATATATCGCACAATTGAACCTGGAATTTTTTATACGGAAGCACAAAGGGGCTGGCCACCAGACCTCGAAGCCCGATTTTCGATTTTTGAATTAGAAAAATTAAAAAAAAATTATTTATAATTAATTAATCACGGTTTTTTTGACTCACTGATATTATTATTTGTTTTCAAATAACGTTCGATTGTAACAATTGATTTCTTTATTCTAGCGTTAGTTTGCTGTTTTGACGATACATCTATAATAATAAAAGCAAGTGTAATGTGTCTGTCTGTCTGTCTGTCTGTCTGTCTGACCGAGCTCTCCAGCCAAATCGATCGCACGCAGGGACCTGGAATTTTTTATACGGAAGCACAAAGGGGCTGGCCACCAGACCTCGAAGCCCGATTTTCGATTTTTGAATTAGAAAAATTAAAAAAAAATTATTTATAATTAATTAATCACGGTTTTTTTGACTCACTGATATTATTATTTGTTTTCAAATAACGTTCGATTGTAACAATTGATTTCTTTATTCTAGCGTTAGTTTGCTGTTTTGACGATACATCTATAATAATAAAAGCAAGTGTAATGTGTCTGTCTGTCTGTCTGTCTGTCTGACCGAGCTCTCCAGTCAAATCTATCGCACAATTGAACCTGGAATTTTTTATACGGAAGCACAAAGGGGCTGGCCACCAGACCTCGAAGCCCGATTTTCGATTTTCGAATTAGAAAAATTTAAAAAAATTATTTATAATTAATTAATCACAGTTTTTTTGACTCACTGATATTATTATTTGTTTTCAAATAACGTTCGATTGTAACAATTGATTTCTTTATTCTAGCGTTAGTTTGCTGTTTTGACGATACATCTATAATAATAAAAGCAAGTGTAATGTGTCTGTTTGTCTGTCTGACCGAGCTCTCCAGCCAAATATATCGCACAATTGAACCTGGAATTTTTTATACGGAAGCACAAAGGGGCTGGCCACCAGACCTCGAAGCCCGATTTTCGATTTTTGAATTAGAAAAATTAAAAAAAAATTATTTATAATTAATTAATCACGGTTTTTTTGACTCACTGATATTATTATTTGTTTTCAAATAACGTTCGATTGTAACAATTGATTTCTTTATTCTAGCGTTAGTTTGCTGTTTTGACGATACATCTATAATAATAAAAGCAAGTGTAATGTGTCTGTCTGTCTGTCTGTCTGTCTGTCTGACCGAGCTCTCCAGCCAAATCGATCGCACGCAGGGACCTGGAATTTTTTATACGGAAGCACAAAGGGGCTGGCCACCAGACCTCGAAGCCCGATTTTCGATTTTTGAATTAGAAAAATTAAAAAAAAATTATTTATAATTAATTAATCACGGTTTTTTTGACTCACTGATATTATTATTTGTTTTCAAATAACGTTCGATTGTAACAATTGATTTCTTTATTCTAGCGTTAGTTTGCTGTTTTGACGATACATCTATAATAATAAAAGCAAGTGTAATGTGTCTGTCTGTCTGTCTGTCTGACCGAGCTCTCCAGCCAAATCGATCGCACGCAGGGACCTGGAATTTTTTATACGGAAGCAGAAAGGGGCTGGCCACCAGACCTCGAAGCCCGATTTTCGATTTTTGAATTAGAAAAATTAAAAAAAAATCATTTATAATTAATTAATCACGGTTTTTTTGACTCACTGATATTATTATTTGTTTTCAAATAACGTTCGATTGTAACAATTGATTTCTTTATTCTAGCGTTAGTTTGCTGTTTTGACGATACATTAAATCGATTAATTACAATTCATTTCTTTTTTGTAGCTTGTGGGTGGGGAAGAGAGAGAGACAGTCTACATGTCCTACACTACTATTCCTGCGCTATTCACTTATCTGCATTTTCTAAATGCACGGGCAACGCCGGGCGGGTACAGCTAGTTAATAATAAAAGCAAGTGTAATGTGTCTGTCTGTCTGTCTGACCGAGCTCTCCAGCCAAATCTATCGCACGCAGGGACCTGGAATTTTTTATACGGAAGCACAAAGGGGCTGGCCACCAGACCTCGAAGCCCGATTTTCGATTTTTGAATTAGAAAAATTTAAAAAAAATTATTTATAATTAATTAATCACGGTTTTATTGACTCACTGATATTATTATTTGTTTTCAAATAACGTTCGATTGTAACAATTGATTTCCTTATTCTAGGGTTAGTTTGCTGTTTTGATGATACATTAAATCGATTAATTACAATTCATTTCTTTTTTGTAGCTTATTATTTATAATTAATTAATCACGGTTTTTTTGACTCACTGATATTATTATTTGTTTTCAAATAACGTTCGATTGTAACAATTGATTTCTTTACTCTAGCGTTAGTTTGCTGTTTTGACGATACATTAAATCGATTAATTACAATTCATTTCTTTTTTGTAGCTTGTGGGGGGGGAAGAGAGAGAGACAGTCTACATGTCCTACACTACTATTCCTGTGCTATTCACTTATCTGCATTTTCTAAATGCACGGGCAACGCCGGGCGGGTACAGCTAGTTAATAATAAAAGCAAGTGTAATATGTCTGTCTGTCTGTCTGTCTGACCGAGCTCTCCAGCCAAATCTATCGCACGCAGGGACCTGGAATTTTTTATACGGAAGCACAAAGGGGCTGGCCACCAGACCTCGAAGCCCGATTTTCGATTTTTGAATTAGAAAAATTTTAAAAAAATTATTTATAATTAATTAATCACGGTTTTTTTGACTCACTGATATTATTATTTGTTTTCAAATAACGTTCGATTGTAACAATTGATTTCTTTATTCTAGCGTTAGTTTGCTGTTTTGACGATACATTAAATCGATTAATTACAATTCATTTCTTTTTTGTAGCTTATTATTTATAATTAATTTATCACGGTTTTTTTGACTCACTGATATTATTATTTGTTTTCAAATAACGTTCGATTGTAACAATTGATTTCTTTATTCTAGCGTTAGTTTGCTGTTTTGACGATACATTAAATCGATTAATTACAATTCATTTCTTTTTTGTAGCTTGTGGGGGGGGAAGAGAGAGAGACAGTCTACATGTCCTACACTACTATTCCTGCGCTATTCACTTATCTGCATTTTCTAAACGCACGGGCAACGCCGGGCGGGTACAGCTAGTTAATAATAAAAGCAAGTGTAATGTGTCTGTCTGTCTGTCTGACCGAGCTCTCCAGCCAAATCTATCGCACGCAGGGACCTGGAATTTTTTATACGGAAGCACAAAGGGGCTGGCCACCAGATCTCGAAGCCCGATTTTCGATTTTCGAATTAGAAAAATTTAAAAAAATTATTTATAATTAATTAATCACAGTTTTTTTGACTCACTGATATTATTATTTGTTTTCAAATAACGTTCGATTGTAACAATTGATTTCTTTATTCTAGCGTTAGTTTGCTGTTTTGACGATACATCTATAATAATAAAAGCAAGTGTAATGTGTCTGTCTGTCTGTCTGTCTGACCGAGCTCTCCAGCCAAATCTATCGCACGCAGGAACCTGGAATTTTTTATACGGAAGCAGAAAGGGGCTGGCCACCAGACCTCGAAGCCCGATTTTCGATTTTTGAATTAGAAAAATTTTGAAAAAATTATTTATAATTAATTAATCACGGTTTTTTTGACTCACTGATATTATTATTTGTTTTCAAATAACGTTCGATTGTAACAATTCATTTCTTTATTCTAGCGTTAGTTTGCTGTTTTGACGACACATCTGTAATAATAAAAGCAAGTGTAATGTGTCTGTCTGTCTGTCTGACCGAGCTCTCCAGCCAAATCTATCGCACGCAGGGACCTGGAATTTTTTATACGGAAGCACAAAGGGGCTGGCCACCAGACCTCGAAGCCCGATTTTCGATTTTTGAATTAGAAAAATTTAAAAAAAATTATTTATAATTAATTAATCACGGTTTTTTTGACTCACTGATATTATTATTTGTTTTCAAATAACGTTCGATTGTAACAATTGATTTCTTTATTCTAGCGTTAGTTTGCTGTTTTGACGATACATCTATAATAATAAAAGCAAGTGTAATGTGTCTGTCTGTCTGTCTGTCTGACCGAGCTCTCCAGCCAAATCTATCGCACGCAGGGACCTGGAATTTTTTATACGGAAGCACAAAGGGGCTGGCCACCAGACCTCGAAGCCCGATTTTCGATTTTTGAATTAGAAAAATTTTAAAAAAATTATTTATAATTAATTAATCACGGTTTTTTTGAGTCACTGATATTATTATTTGTTTTCAAATAACGTTCGATTGTAACAATTGATTTCTTTATTCTAGCGTTAGTTTGCTGTTTTGACGATACATCTATAATAATAAAAGCAAGTGTAATGTGTCTGTTTGTCTGTCTGACCGAGCTCTCCAGCCAAATATATCGCACAATTGAACCTGGAATTTTTTATACGGAAGCACAAAGGGGCTGGCCACCAGACCTCGAAGCCCGATTTTCGATTTTTGAATTAGAAAAATTAAAAAAAAATTATTTATAATTAATTAATCACGGTTTTTTTGACTCACTGATATTATTATTTGTTTTCAAATAACGTTCGATTGTAACAATTGATTTCTTTATTCTAGCGTTAGTTTGCTGTTTTGACGATACATCTATAATAATAAAAGCAAGTGTAATGTGTCTGTCTGTCTGTCTGTCTGTCTGTCTGACCGAGCTCTCCAGCCAAATCGATCGCACGCAGGGACCTGGAATTTTTTATACGGAAGCACAAAGGGGCTGGCCACCAGACCTCGAAGCCCGATTTTCGATTTTTGAATTAGAAAAATTAAAAAAAAATTATTTATAATTAATTAATCACGGTTTTTTTGACTCACTGATATTATTATTTGTTTTCAAATAACGTTCGATTGTAACAATTGATTTCTTTATTCTAGCGTTAGTCTGCTGTTTTGACGATACATCTATAATAATAAAAGCAAGTGTAATGTGTCTGTCTCTCTGTCTGTCTGTCTGTCTGTCTGACCGAGCTCTCCAGCCAAATCTATCGCACGCAGGGACCTGGAATTTTTTATACGGAAGCAGAAAGGGGCTGGCCACCAGACCTCGAAGCCCGATTTTCGATTTTTGAATTAGAAAAATTTTAAAAAAATCATTTATAATTAATTAATCACGGTTTTTTTGACTCACTGATATTATTATTTGTTTTCAAATAACGTTCGATTGTAACAATTGATTTCTTTATTCTAGCGTTAGTTTGCTGTTTTGACGATACATTAAATCGATTAATTACAATTCATTTCTTTTTTGTAGCTTGTGGGTGGGGAAGAGAGAGAGACAGTCTACATGTCCTACACTACTATTCCTGCGCTATTCACTTATCTGCATTTTCTAAATGCACGGGCAACGCCGGGCGGGTACAGCTAGTTAATAATAAAAGCAAGTGTAATGTGTCTGTCTGTCTGTCTGACCGACTCTCCAGCCAAATCTATCGCACGCAGGGACCTGGAATTTTTTATACGGAAGCACAAAGGGGCTGGCCACCAGACCTCGAAGCCCGATTTTCGATTTTTGAATTAGAAAAATTTTAAAAAAATTATTTATAATTAATTAATCACGGTTTTTTTGACTCACTGATATTATTATTTGTTTTCAAATAACGTTCGATTGTAACAATTGATTTCCTTATTCTAGGGTTAGTTTGCTGTTTTGATGATACATTAAATCGATTAATTACAATTCATTTCTTTTTTGTAGCTTATTATTTATAATTAATTAATCACGGTTTTTTTGACTCACTGATATTATTATTTGTTTTCAAATAACGTTCGATTGTAACAATTGATTTCTTTACTCTAGCGTTAGTTTGCTGTTTTGACGATACATTAAATCGATTAATTACAATTCATTTCTTTTTTGTAGCTTGTGGGGGGGGGGAAGAGAGAGAGACAGTCTACATGTCCTACACTACTATTCCTGTGCTATTCACTTATCTGCATTTTCTAAATGCACGGGCAACGCCGGGCGGGTACAGCTAGTTAATAATAAAAGCAAGTGTAATATGTCTGTCTGTCTGTCTGTCTGTCTGTCTGACCGAGCTCTCCAGCCAAATCTATCGCACGCAGGGACCTGGAATTTTTTATACGGAAGCACAAAGGGGCTGGCCACCAGACCTCGAAGCCCGATTTTCGATTTTTGAATTAGAAAAATTTTAAAAAAATTATTTATAATTAATTAATCACGGTTTTTTTGACTCACTGATATTATTATTTGTTTTCAAATAACGTTCGATTGTAACAATTGATTTCTTTATTCTAGCGTTAGTTTGCTGTTTTGACGATACATTAAATCGATTAATTACAATTCATTTCTTTTTTGTAGCTTATTATTTATAATTAATTTATCACGGTTTTTTTGACTCACTGATATTATTATTTGTTTTCAAATAACGTTCGATTGTAACAATTGATTTCTTTATTCTAGCGTTAGTTTGCTGTTTTGACGATACATTAAATCGATTAATTACAATTCATTTCTTTTTTGTAGCTTGTGGGGGGGGGAAGAGAGAGAGACAGTCTACATGTCCTACACTACTATTCCTGCGCTATTCACTTATCTGCATTTTCTAAATGCACGGGCAACGCCGGGCGTGTACAGCTAGTCTATAATAATAAAAGCAAGTGTAATGTGTCTGTCTGTCTGTCTGTCTGTCTGTCTGACCGAGCTCTCCAGCCAAATCTATCGCACGCAGGGACCTGGAATTTTTTATACGGAAGCACAAAGGGGCTGGCCACCAGACCTCGAAGCCCGATTTTCGATTTTTGAATTAGAAAAATTTTAAAAAAATTATTTATAATTAATTAATCACGGTTTTTTTGACTCACTGATATTATTATTTGTTTTCAAATAACGTTCGATTGTAACAATTGATTTCTTTATTCTAGCGTTAGTTTGCTGTTTTGACGATACATTAAATCGATTAATTACAATTCATTTCTTTTTTGTAGCTTATTATTTATAATTAATTAATCACGGTTTTTTTGACTCACTGATATTATTATTTGTTTTCAAATAACGTTCGATTGTAACAATTGATTTCTTTATTCTAGCGTTAGTTTGCTGTTTTGACGATACATTAAATCGATTAATTACAATTCATTTCTTTTTTGTAGCTTGTGGGGGGGGAAGAGAGAGAGACAGTCTACATGTCCTACACTACTATTCCTGCGCTATTCACTTATCTGCATTTTCTAAATGCACGGGCAACGCCGGGCGGGTACAGCTAGTCTATAATAATAAAAGCAAGTGTAATATGTCTGTCTGTCTGTCTGTCTGTCTGTCTGACCGAGCTCTCCAGCCAAATCTATCGCACGCAGGGACCTGGAATTTTTTATACGGAAGCACAAAGGGGCTGGCCACCAGACCTCGAAGCCCGATTTTCGATTTTTGAATTAGAAAAATTTTAAAAAAATTATTTATAATTAATTAATCACGGTTTTTTTGACTCACTGATATTATTATTTGTTTTCAAATAACGTTCGATTGTAACAATTGATTTCTTTATTCTAGCGTTAGTTTGCTGTTTTGACGATACATTAAATCGATTAATTACAATTCATTTCTTTTTTGTAGCTTATTATTTATAATTAATTTATCACGGTTTTTTTGACTCACTGATATTATTATTTGTTTTCAAATAACGTTCGATTGTAACAATTGATTTCTTTATTCTAGCGTTAGTTTGCTGTTTTGACGATACATTAAATCGATTAATTACAATTCATTTCTTTTTTGTAGCTTGTGGGGGGGGGAAGAGAGAGAGACAGTCTACATGTCCTACACTACTATTCCTGCGCTATTCACTTATCTGCATTTTCTAAATGCACGGGCAACGCCGGGCGTGTACAGCTAGTCTATAATAATAAAAGCAAGTGTAATGTGTCTGTCTGTCTGTCTGTCTGTCTGTCTGACCGAGCTCTCCAGCCAAATCTATCGCACGCAGGGACCTGGAATTTTTTATACGGAAGCACAAAGGGGCTGGCCACCAGACCTCGAAGCCCGATTTTCGATTTTTGAATTAGAAAAATTTTAAAAAAATTATTTATAATTAATTAATCACGGTTTTTTTGACTCACTGATATTATTATTTGTTTTCAAATAACGTTCGATTGTAACAATTGATTTCTTTATTCTAGCGTTAGTTTGCTGTTTTGACGATACATTAAATCGATTAATTACAATTCATTTCTTTTTTGTAGCTTATTATTTATAATTAATTAATCACGGTTTTTTTGACTCACTGATATTATTATTTGTTTTCAAATAACGTTCGATTGTAACAATTGATTTCTTTATTCTAGCGTTAGTTTGCTGTTTTGACGATACATTAAATCGATTAATTACAATTCATTTCTTTTTTGTAGCTTGTGGGGGGGGAAGAGAGAGAGACAGTCTACATGTCCTACACTACTATTCCTGCGCTATTCACTTATCTGCATTTTCTAAATGCACGGGCAACGCCGGGCGGGTACAGCTAGTCTATAATAATAAAAGCAAGTGTAATATGTCTGTCTGTCTGTCTGTCTGTCTGTCTGACCGAGCTCTCCAGCCAAATCTATCGCACGCAGGGACCTGGAATTTTTTATACGGAAGCACAAAGGGGCTGGCCACCAGACCTCGAAGCCCGATTTTCGATTTTTGAATTAGAAAAATTTTAAAAAAATTATTTATAATTAATTAATCACGGTTTTTTTGACTCACTGATATTATTATTTGTTTTCAAATAACGTTCGATTGTAACAATTGATTTCTTTATTCTAGCGTTAGTTTGCTGTTTTGACGATACATTAAATCGATTAATTACAATTCATTTCTTTTTTGTAGCTTATTATTTATAATTAATTTATCACGGTTTTTTTGACTCACTGATATTATTATTTGTTTTCAAATAACGTTCGATTGTAACAATTGATTTCTTTATTCTAGCGTTAGTTTGCTGTTTTGACGATACATTAAATCGATTAATTACAATTCATTTCTTTTTTGTAGCTTGTGGGGGGGGAACAGAGAGAGACAGTCTACATGTCCTACACTACTATTCCTGCGCTATTCACTTATCTGCATTTTCTAAATGCACGGGCAACGCTAGGCGGGTACAGCTAGTCTATAATAATAAAAGCAAGTGTAATGTGTCTGTCTGTCTGACCGAGCTCTCCAGCCAAATCTATCGCACGCAGGGACCTGGAATTTTTTATACGGAAGCACAAAAGGGCTGGCCACCAGACCTCGAAGCCCGATTTTCGATTTTTGAATTAGAAAAATTTAAAAAAAATTATTTATAATTAATTAATCACGGTTTTTTTGACTCACTGATATCATTATTTGTTTTCAAATAACGTTCGATTGTAACAATTGATTTCTTTATTCTAGCGTTAGTTTGCTGTTTTGACGATACATCTATAATAATAAAAGCAAGTGTAATGTGTCTGTCTGTCTGTCTGTCTGTCTGTCTGACCGAGCTCTCCAGCCAAATCTATCGCACGCAGGGACCTGGAATTTTTTATACGGAAGCACAAAGGGGCTGGCCACCAGACCTCGAAGCCCGATTTTCGATTTTTGAATTAGAAAAATTAAAAAAAAATTATTTATAATTAATTAATCACGGTTTTTTTGACTCACTGATATTATTATTTGTTTTCAAATAACGTTCGATTGTAACAATTGATTTCTTTATTCTAGCGTTAGTTTGCTGTTTTGACGATACATCTATAATAATAAAAGCAAGTGTAATGTGTCTGTCTGTCTGTCTGTCTGACCGAGCTCTCCAGCCAAATCTATCGCACGCAGGGACCTGGAATTTTTTATACGGAAGCACAAAGGGGCTGGCCACCAGACCTCGAAGCCCGATTTTCGATTTTTGAATTAGAAAAATTTTTAAAAAATTATTTATAATTAATTAATCACGGTTTTTTTGACTCACTGATATTATTCTTTGTTTTCAAATAACGTTCGATTGTAACAATTGATTTCTTTATTCTAGCGTTAGTTTGCTGTTTTGACGATACATCTATAATAATAAAAGCAAGTGTAATGTGTCTGTCTGTCTGTCTGTCTGTCTGTCTGACCGAGCTCTCCAGCCAAATCTATCGCACGCAGGGACCTGGAATTTTTTATACGGAAACACAAAGGGGCTGGCCACCAGACCTCGAAGACCGATTTTCGATTTTTGAATTAGAAAAATTTTAAAAAAATTATTTATAATTAATTAATCACGGTTTTTTTGACTCACTGATATTATTATTTGTTTTCAAATAACGTTCGATTGTAACAATTGATTTCCTTATTCTAGGGTTAGTTTGCTGTTTTGATGATACATTAAATCGATTAATTACAATTCATTTCTTTTTTGTAGCTTATTATTTATAATTAATTAATCACGGTTTTTTTGACTCACTGATATTATTATTTGTTTTCAAATAACGTTCGATTGTAACAATTGATTTCTTTACTCTAGCGTTAGTTTGCTGTTTTGACGATACATTAAATCGATTAATTACAATTCATTTCTTTTTTGTAGCTTGTGGGGGGGGGGAAGAGAGAGAGACAGTCTACATGTCCTACACTACTATTCCTGTGCTATTCACTTATCTGCATTTTCTAAATGCACGGGCAACGCCGGGCGGGTACAGCTAGTTAATAATAAAAGCAAGTGTAATATGTCTGTCTGTCTGTCTGTCTGTCTGTCTGTCTGACCGAGCTCTCCAGCCAAATCTATCGCACGCAGGGACCTGGAATTTTTTATACGGAAGCACAAAGGGGCTGGCCACCAGACCTCGAAGCCCGATTTTCGATTTTTGAATTAGAGAAATTTAAAAAAAATTATTTATAATTAATTAATCACGGTTTTTTTGACTCACTGATATTATTATTTGTTTTCAAATAACGTTCGATTGTAACAATTGATTTCTTTATTCTAGCGTTAGTTTGCTGTTTTGACGATACATTAAATCGATTAATTACAATTCATTTCTTTTTTGTAGCTTATTATTTATAATTAATTTATCACGGTTTTTTTGACTCACTGATATTATTATTTGTTTTCAAATAACGTTCGATTGTAACAATTGATTTCTTTATTCTAGCGTTAGTTTGCTGTTTTGACGATACATTAAATCGATTAATTACAATTCATTTCTGTTTTGTAGCTTGTGGGGGGGGGAAGAGAGAGAGACAGTCTACATGTCCTACACTACTATTCCTGCGCTATTCACTTATCTGCATTTTCTAAATGCACGGGCAATGCCGGGCGGGTACAGCTAGTCTATAATAATAAAAGCAAGTGTAATGTGTCTGTCTGTCTGTCTGTCTGTCTGTCTGACCGAGCTCTCCAGCCAAATCTATCGCACGCAGGGACCTGGAATTTTTTATACGGAAGCACAAAGGGGCTGGCCACCAGACCTCGAAGCCCGATTTTCGATTTTTGAATTAGAAAAATTTTAAAAAAATTATTTATAATTAATTAATCACGGTTTTTTTGACTCACTGATATTATTATTTGTTTTCAAATAACGTTCGATTGTAACAATTGATTTCTTTATTCTAGCGTTAGTTTGCTGTTTTGACGATACATTAAATCGATTAATTACAATTCATTTCTTTTTTGTAGCTTATTATTTATAATTAATTAATCACGGTTTTTTTGACTCACTGATATTATTATTTGTTTTCAAATAACGTTCGATTGTAACAATTGATTTCTTTATTCTAGCGTTAGTTTGCTGTTTTGACGATACATTAAATCGATTAATTACAATTCATTCCTTTTTTGTAGCTTGTGGGGGGGGGAAGAGAGAGAGACAGTCTACATGTCCTACACTACTATTCCTGCGCTATTCACTTATCTGCATTTTCTAAATGCACGGGCAACGCCGGGCGGGTACAGCTAGTCTATAATAATAAAAGCAAGTGTAATGTGTCTGTCTGTCTGACCGAGCTCTCCAGCCAAATCTATCGCACGCAGGGACCTGGAATTTTTTATACGGAAGCACAAAAGGGCTGGCCACCAGACCTCGAAGCCCGATTTTCGATTTTTGAATTAGAAAAATTTAAAAAAAATTATTTATAATTAATTAATCACGGTTTTTTTGACTCACTGATATTATTATTTGTTTTCAAATAACGTTCGATTGTAACAATTGATTTCTTTATTCTAGCGTTAGTTTGCTGTTTTGACGATACATTAAATCGATTAATTACAATTCATTTCTTTTTTGTAGCTTGTGGGGGGGGGAAGAGAGAGAGACAGTCTACATGTCCTACACTACTATTCCTGTGCTATTCACTTATCTGCATTTTCTAAATGCACGGGCAACGCCGGGCGGGTACAGCTAGTTAATAATAAAAGCAAGTGTAATATGTCTGTCTGTCTGTCTGACCGAGCTCTCCAGCCAAATCTATCGCACGCAGGGACCTGGAATTTTTTATACGGAAGCACAAAGGGGCTGGCCACCAGACCTCGAAGCCCGATTTTCGATTTTTGAACTAGAAAAATTTTAAAAAAATTATTTATAATTAATTAATCACGGTTTTTTTGACTCACTGATATTATTATTTGTTTTCAAATAACGTTCGATTGTAACAATTGATTTCTTTATTCTAGCGTTAGTTTGCTGTTTTGACGATACATTAAATCGATTAATTACAATTCATTTCTTTTTTGTAGCTTATTATTTATAATTAATTTATCACGGTTTTTTTGACTCACTGATATTATTATTTGTTTTCAAATAACGTTCGATTGTAACAATTGATTTCTTTATTCTAGCGTTAGTTTGCTGTTTTGACGATACATTAAATCGATTAATTACAATTCATTTCTTTTTTGTAGCTTGTGGGGGGGGGAAGAGAGAGAGACAGTCTACATGTCCTACACTACTATTCCTGCGCTATTCACTTATCTGCATTTTCTAAATGCACGGGCAACGCCGGGCGTGTACAGCTAGTCTATAATAATAAAAGCAAGTGTAATGTGTCTGTCTGTCTGTCTGTCTGTCTGTCTGACCGAGCTCTCCAGCCAAATCTATCGCACGCAGGGACCTGGAATTTTTTATACGGAAGCACAAAGGGGCTGGCCACCAGACCTCGAAGCCCGATTTTCGATTTTTGAATTAGAAAAATTTTAAAAAAATTATTTATAATTAATTAATCACGGTTTTTTTGACTCACTGATATTATTATTTGTTTTCAAATAACGTTCGATTGTAACAATTGATTTCTTTATTCTAGCGTTAGTTTGCTGTTTTGACGATACATTAAATCGATTAATTACAATTCATTTCTTTTTTGTAGCTTATTATTTATAATTAATTAATCACGGTTTTTTTGACTCACTGATATTATTATTTGTTTTCAAATAACGTTCGATTGTAACAATTGATTTCTTTATTCTAGCGTTAGTTTGCTGTTTTGACGATACATTAAATCGATTAATTACAATTCATTTCTTTTTTGTAGCTTGTGGGGGGGGAAGAGAGAGAGACAGTCTACATGTGCTACACTACTATTCCTGCGCTATTCACTTATCTGCATTTTCTAAATGCACGGGCAACGCCGGGCGGGTACAGCTAGTCTATAATAATAAAAGCAAGTGTAATATGTCTGTCTGTCTGTCTGTCTGTCTGTCTGACCGAGCTCTCCAGCCAAATCTATCGCACGCAGGGACCTGGAATTTTTTATACGGAAGCACAAAGGGGCTGGCCACCAGACCTCGAAGCCCGATTTTCGATTTTTGAATTAGAAAAATTTTAAAAATATTATTTATAATTAATTAATCACGGTTTTTTTGACTCACTGATATTATTATTTGTTTTCAAATAACGTTCGATTGTAACAATTGATTTCTTTATTCTAGCGTTAGTTTGCTGTTTTGACGATACATTAAATCGATTAATTACAATTCATTTCTTTTTTGTAGCTTATTATTTATAATTAATTTATCACGGTTTTTTTGACTCACTGATATTAATATTTGTTTTCAAATAACGTTCGATTGTAACAATTGATTTCTTTATTCTAGCGTTAGTTTGCTGTTTTGACGATACATTAAATCGATTAATTACAATTCATTTCTTTTTTGTAGCTTGTGGGGGGGGAACAGAGAGAGACAGTCTACATGTCCTACACTACTATTCCTGCGCTATTCACTTATCTGCATTTTCTAAATGCACGGGCAACGCTAGGCGGGTACAGCTAGTCTATAATAATAAAAGCAAGTGTAATGTGTCTGTCTGTCTGACCGAGCTCTCCAGCCAAATCTATCGCACGCAGGGACCTGGAATTTTTTATACGGAAGCACAAAAGGGCTGGCCACCAGACCTCGAAGCCCGATTTTCGATTTTTGAATTAGAAAAATTTAAAAAAAATTATTTATAATTAATTAATCACGGTTTTTTTGACTCACTGATATTATTATTTGTTTTCAAATAACGTTCGATTGTAACAATTGATTTCTTTATTCTAGCGTTAGTTTGCTGTTTTGACGATACATCTATAATAATAAAAGCAAGTGTAATGTGTCTGTCTGTCTGTCTGTCTGTCTGACCGAGCTCTCCAGCCAAATCTATCGCACGCAGGGACCTGGAATTTTTTATACGGAAGCACAAAGGGGCTGGCCACCAGACCTCGAAGCCCGATTTTCGATTTTTGAATTAGAAAAATTTTAAAAAAATTATTTATAATTAATTAATCACGGTTTTTTTGACTCACTGATATTATTATTTGTTTTCAAATAACGTTCGATTGTAACAATTGATTTCTTTATTCTAGCGTTAGTTTGCTGTTTTGACGATACATCTATAATAATAAAAGCAAGTGTAATGTGTCTGTCTGTCTGTCTGTCTGTCTGTCTGTCTGACCGAGCTCTCCAGCCAAATCTATCGCACGCAGGGACCTGGAATTTTTTATACGGAAGCACAAAGGGGCTGGCCACCAGACCTCGAAGCCCGATTCTCGATTTTTGAATTAGAAAAATTTTTAAAAAATTATTTATAATTAATTAATCACGGTTTTTTTGACTCACTGATATTATTCTTTGTTTTCAAATAACGTTCGATTGTAACAATTGATTTCTTTATTCTAGCGTTAGTTTGCTGTTTTGACGATACATCTATAATAATAAAAGCAAGTGTAATGTGTCTGTCTGTCTGTTTGTCTGTCTGTCTGACCGAGCTCTCCAGCCAAATCTATCGCACGCAGGGACCTGGAATTTTTTATACGGAAGCACAAAGGGGCTGGCCACCAGACCCCGAAGACCGATTTTCGATTTTTGAATTAGAAAAATTAAAAAAAAATTATTTATAATTAATTAATCACGGTTTTATTGACTCACTGATATTATTATTTGTTTTCAAATAACGTTCGATTGTAACAATTGATTTCTTTATTCTAGCGTTAGTTTGCTGTTTTGACGATACATTAAATCGATTAATTACAATTCATTTCTTTTTTGTAGCTTGTGGTTGGGGAAGAGAAAGAGACAGTCTACATGTCCTACACTACTATTCCTGCGCTATTCACTTATCTGCATTTTCTAAATGCACGGGCAGCGCCGGGCGGGTACAGCTAGTTAATAATAAAAGCAAGTGTAATGTGTCTGTCTGTCTGACCGAGCTCTCCAGCCAAATCTATCGCACGCAGGGACCTGGAATTCTTTATACGGAAGCACAAAGGGGCTGGCCACCAGACCTCGAAGCCCGATTTTCGATTTTTGAATTAGAAAAATTTAAAAAAAATTATTTATAATTAATTAATCACAGTTTTTTTGACTCATTTATATTATTATTTGTTTTCAAATAACGTTCGATTGTAACAATTGATTTCTTTATTCTAGCGTTAGTTTGCTGTTTTGATGATACATTAAATCGATTAATTACAATTCATTTCTTTTTTGTAGCTTATTATTTATAATTAATTAATCACGGTTTTTTTGACTCACTGATATTATTATTTGTTTTCAAATAACGTTCGATTGTAACAATTGATTTCTTTATTCTAGCGTTAGTTTGCTGTTTTGACGATACATTAAATCGATTAATTACAATTCATTTCTTTTTTGTAGCTTGTGGGGGGGGAAGAGAGAGAGACAGTCTACATGTCCTACACTACTATTCCTGCGCTATTCACTTATCTGCATTTTCTAAATGCACGGGCAACGCCGGGCGGGTACAGCTAGTTAATAATAAAAGCAAGTGTAATGTGTCTGTCTGTCTGTCTGACCGAGCTCTCCAGCCAAATCTATCGCACGCAGGGACCTGGAATTTTTTATACGGAAGCACAAAGGGGCTGGCCACCAGACCTCGAAGCCCGATTTTCGATTTTTGAATTAGAAAAATTTTAAAAAAATTATTTATAATTAATTAATCACGGTTTTTTTGACTCACTGATATTATTATTTGTTTTCAAATAACGTTCGATTGTAACAATTGATTTCCTTATTCTAGGGTTAGTTTGCTGTTTTGATGATACATTAAATCGATTAATTACAATTCATTTCTTTTTTGTAGCTTATTATTTATAATTAATTAATCACGGTTTTTTTGACTCACTGATATTATTATTTGTTTTCAAATAACGTTCGATTGTAACAATTGATTTCTTTATTCTAGCGTTAGTTTGCTGTTTTGACGATACATTAAATCGATTAATTACAATTCATTTCTTTTTTGTAGCTTGTCGGGGGGGAAGAGAGAGAGACAGTCTACATGTCCTACACTACTATTCCTGTGCTATTCACTTATCTGCATTTTCTAAATGCACGGGCAACGCCGGGCGGGTACAGCTAGTTAATAATAAAAGCAAGTGTAATGTGTCTGTCTGTCTGTATGTCTGTCTGTCTGTCTGTCTGACCGAGCTCTCCAGCCAAAATTTTGACGATACATTAAATCGATTAATTACAATTCATTTCTTTTTTGTAGCTTATTATTTATAATTAATTAATCACGGTTTTTTTGACTCACTGATATTATTATTTGTTTTCAAATAACGTTCGATTGTAACAATTGATTTCTTTATTCTAGCGTTAGTTTGCTGTTTTGACGATACATTAAATCGATTAATTACAATTTATTTCTTTTTTGTAGCTTGTGGGGGGGGAAGAGAGAGAGACAGTCTACATGTCCTACACTACTATTCCTGCGCTATTCACTTATCTGCATTTTCTAAATGCACGGGCAACGCCGGGCGGGTACAGCTAGTCTATAATAATAAAAGCAAGTGTAATGTGTCTGTCTGTCTGTCTGTCTGACCGAGCTCTCCAGCCAAATCTATCGCACGCAGGGACCTGGAATTTTTTATACGGAAGCACAAAGGGACTGGCCACCAGACCTCGAAGCCCGATTTTCGATTTTTGAATTAGAAAAATTTTAAAAAAATTATTTATAATTAATTAATCACGGTTTTTTTGACTCACTGATATTATTATTTGTTTTCAAATAACGTTCGATTGTAACAATTGATTTCTTTATTCTAGCGTTAGTTTGCTGTTTTGACGATACATTAAATCGATTAATTACAATTCATTTCTTTTTTGTAGCTTATTATTTATAATTAATTAATCACGGTTTTTTTGACTCACTGATATTATTATTTGTTTTCAAATAACGTTCGATTGTAACAATTGATTTCTTTATTCTAGCGTTAGTTTGCTGTTTTGACGATACATTAAATCGATTAATTACAATTCATTTCTTTTTTGTAGCTTGTGGGGGGGGAAGAGAGAGAGACAGTCTACATGTCCTACACTACTATTCCTGCGCTATTCACTTATCTGCATTTTCTAAATGCACGGGCAACGCCGGGCGGGTACAGCTAGTCTATAATAATAAAAGCAAGTGTAATGTGTCTGTCTGTCTGTCCGTCTGTCTGTCTGACCGAGCTCTCCAGCCAAATCTATCGCACGCAGGGACCTGGAATTTTTTATACGGAAGCACAAAGGGGCTGGCCACCAGACCTCGAAGCCCGATTTTCGATTTTTGAATTAGAAAAATTTTAAAAAAATTATTTATAATTAATTAATCACGGTTTTTTTGACTCACTGATATTATTATTTGTTTTCAAATAACGTTCGATTGTAACAATTGATTTCTTTATTCTAGCGTTAGTTTGCTGTTTTGACGATACATTAAATCGATTAATTACAATTCATTTCTTTTTTGTAGCTTGTGGGGGGGGAAGAGAGAGAGACAGTCTACATGTCCTACACTACTATTCCTGCGCTATTCACTTATCTGCATTTTCTAAATGCACGGGCAACGCCGGGCGGGTACAGCTAGTCTATAATAATAAAAGCAAGTGTAATGTGTCTGTCTGTCTGTCTGTCTGACCGAGCTCTCCAGCCAAATCTATCGCACGCAGGGACCTGGAATTTTTTATACGGAAGCACAAAAGGGCTGGCCACCAGACCTCGAAGCCCGATTTTCGATTTTTGAATTAGAAAAATTTTAAAAAAATTATTTATAATTAATTTATCTCGGTTTTTTTGACTCACTGATATTATTATTTGTTTTCAAATAACGTTCGATTGTAACAATTGATTTCTTTATTCTAGCGTTAGTTTGCTGTTTTGACGATACATCTATAATAATAAAAGCAAGTGTAATGTGTCTGTCTCTCTGTCTGTCTGTCTGTCTGTCTGACCGAGCTCTCCAGCCAAATCTATCGCACGCAGGGACCTGGAATTTTTTATACGGAAGCACAAAGGGGCTGGCCACCAGACCTCGAAGCCCGATTTTCGATTTTTGAATTAGAGAAATTTTAAAAAAATTATTTATAATTAATTAATCACGGTTTTTTTGACTCACTGATATTATTATTTGTTTTCAAATAACGTTCGATTGTAACAATTGATTTCTTTATTCTAGCGTTAGTTTGCTGTTTTGACGATACATTAAATCGATTAATTACAATTCATTTCTTTTTTGTAGCTTATTATTTATAATTAATTTATCACGGTTTTTTTGACTCACTGATATTATTATTTGTTTTCAAATAACGTTCGATTGTAACAATTGATTTCTTTATTCTAGCGTTAGTTTGCTGTTTTGACGATACATTAAATCGATTAATTACAATTCATTTCTTTTTTGTAGCTTGTGGGGGGGGGAAGAGAGAGAGACAGTCTACATGTCCTACACTACTATTCCTGCGCTATTCACTTATCTGCATTTTCTAAATGCACGGGCAATGCCGGGCGGGTACAGCTAGTCTATAATAATAAAAGCAAGTGTAATGTGTCTGTCTGTCTGTCTGTCTGACCGAGCTCTCCAGCCAAATCTATCGCACGCAGGGACCTGGAATTTTTTATACGGAAGCACAAAGGGGCTGGCCACCAGACCTCGAAGCCCGATTTTCGATTTTTGAATTAGAAAAATTTTAAAAAAATTATTTATAATTAATTAATCACGGTTTTTTTGACTCACTGATATTATTATTTGTTTTCAAATAACGTTCGATTGTAACAATTGATTTCTTTATTCTAGCGTTAGTTTGCTGTTTTGACGATACATTAAATCGATTAATTACAATTCATTTCTTTTTTGTAGCTTATTATTTATAATTAATTAATCACGGTTTTTTTGACTCACTGATATTATTATTTGTTTTCAAATAACGTTCGATTGTAACAATTGATTTCTTTATTCTAGCGTTAGTTTGCTGTTTTGACGATACATTAAATCGATTAATTACAATTCATTCCTTTTTTGTAGCTTGTGGGGGGGGGAAGAGAGAGAGACAGTCTACATGTCCTACACTACTATTCCTGCGCTATTCACTTATCTGCATTTTCTAAATGCACGGGCAACGCCGGGCGGGTACAGCTAGTCTATAATAATAAAAGCAAGTGTAATGTGTCTGTCTGTCTGACCGAGCTCTCCAGCCAAATCTATCGCACGCAGGGACCTGGAATTTTTTATACGGAAGCACAAAAGGGCTGGCCACCAGACCTCGAAGCCCGATTTTCGATTTTTGAATTAGAAAAATTTAAAAAAAATTATTTATAATTAATTAATCACGGTTTTTTTGACTCACTGATATTATTATTTGTTTTCAAATAACGTTCGATTGTAACAATTGATTTCTTTATTCTAGCGTTAGTTTGCTGTTTTGACGATACATTAAATCGATTAATTACAATTCATTTCTTTTTTGTAGCTTGTGGGGGGGGGAAGAGAGAGAGACAGTCTACATGTCCTACACTACTATTCCTGTGCTATTCACTTATCTGCATTTTCTAAATGCACGGGCAACGCCGGGCGGGTACAGCTAGTTAATAATAAAAGCAAGTGTAATATGTCTGTCTGTCTGTCTGACCGAGCTCTCCAGCCAAATCTATCGCACGCAGGGACCTGGAATTTTTTATACGGAAGCACAAAGGGGCTGGCCACCAGACCTCGAAGCCCGATTTTCGATTTTTGAACTAGAAAAATTTTAAAAAAATTATTTATAATTAATTAATCACGGTTTTTTTGACTCACTGATATTATTATTTGTTTTCAAATAACGTTCGATTGTAACAATTGATTTCTTTATTCTAGCGTTAGTTTGCTGTTTTGACGATACATTAAATCGATTAATTACAATTCATTTCTTTTTTGTAGCTTATTATTTATAATTAATTTATCACGGTTTTTTTGACTCACTGATATTATTATTTGTTTTCAAATAACGTTCGATTGTAACAATTGATTTCTTTATTCTAGCGTTAGTTTGCTGTTTTGACGATACATTAAATCGATTAATTACAATTCATTTCTTTTTTGTAGCTTGTGGGGGGGGAAGAGAGAGAGACAGTCTACATGTCCTACACTACTATTCCTGCGCTATTCACTTATCTGCATTTTCTAAATGCACGGGCAACGCCGGGCGTGTACAGCTAGTCTATAATAATAAAAGCAAGTGTAATGTGTCTGTCTGTCTGTCTGTCTGTCTGTCTGACCGAGCTCTCCAGCCAAATCTATCGCACGCAGGGACCTGGAATTTTTTATACGGAAGCACAAAGGGGCTGGCCACCAGACCTCGAAGCCCGATTTTCGATTTTTGAATTAGAAAAATTTTAAAAAAATTATTTATAATTAATTAATCACGGTTTTTTTGACTCACTGATATTATTATTTGTTTTCAAATAACGTTCGATTGTAACAATTGATTTCTTTATTCTAGCGTTAGTTTGCTGTTTTGACGATACATTAAATCGATTAATTACAATTCATTTCTTTTTTGTAGCTTATTATTTATAATTAATTAATCACGGTTTTTTTGACTCACTGATATTATTATTTGTTTTCAAATAACGTTCGATTGTAACAATTGATTTCTTTATTCTAGCGTTAGTTTGCTGTTTTGACGATACATTAAATCGATTAATTACAATTCATTTCTTTTTTGTAGCTTGTGGGGGGGGGAAGAGAGAGAGACAGTCTACATGTCCTACACTACTATTCCTGCGCTATTCACTTATCTGCATTTTCTAAATGCACGGGCAACGCCGGGCGGGTACAGCTAGTCTATAATAATAAAAGCAAGTGTAATATGTCTGTCTGTCTGTCTGTCTGTCTGTCTGACCGAGCTCTCCAGCCAAATCTATCGCACGCAGGGACCTGGAATTTTTTATACGGAAGCACAAAGGGGCTGGCCACCAGACCTCGAAGCCCGATTTTCGATTTTTGAATTAGAAAAATTTTAAAAAAATTATTTATAATTAATTAATCACGGTTTTTTTGACTCACTGATATTATTATTTGTTTTCAAATAACGTTCGATTGTAACAATTGATTTCTTTATTCTAGCGTTAGTTTGCTGTTTTGACGATACATTAAATCGATTAATTACAATTCATTTCTTTTTTGTAGCTTATTATTTATAATTAATTTATCACGGTTTTTTTGACTCACTGATATTATTATTTGTTTTCAAATAACGTTCGATTGTAACAATTGATTTCTTTATTCTAGCGTTAGTTTGCTGTTTTGACGATACATTAAATCGATTAATTACAATTCATTTCTTTTTTGTAGCATGTGGGGGGGGAACAGAGAGAGACAGTCTACATGTCCTACACTACTATTCCTGCGCTATTCACTTATCTGCATTTTCTAAATGCACGGGCAACGCTAGGCGGGTACAGCTAGTCTATAATAATAAAAGCAAGTGTAATGTGTCTGTCTGTCTGACCGAGCTCTCCAGCCAAATCTATCGCACGCAGGGACCTGGAATTTTTTATACGGAAGCACAAAAGGGCTGGCCACCAGACCTCGAAGCCCGATTTTCGATTTTTGAATTAGAAAAATTTAAAAAAAATTATTTATAATTAATTAATCACGGTTTTTTTGACTCACTGATATTATTATTTGTTTTCAAATAACGTTCGATTGTAACAATTGATTTCTTTATTCTAGCGTTAGTTTGCTGTTTTGACGATACATCTATAATAATAAAAGCAAGTGTAATGTGTCTGTCTGTCTGTCTGACCGAGCTCTCCAGCCAAATCTATCGCACGCAGGGACCTGGAATTTTTTATACGGAAGCACAAAGGGGCTGGCCACCAGACCTCGAAGCCCGATTTTCGATTTTTGAATTAGAAAAATTTAAAAAAAATTATTTATAATTAATTAATCACGGTTTTTTTGACTCACTGATATTATTATTTGTTTTCAAATAACGTTCGATTGTAACAATTGATTTCTTTATTCTAGCGTTAGTTTGCTGTTTTGACGATACATCTATAATAATAAAAGCAAGTGTAATGTGTCTGTCTGTCTGTCTGTCTGTCTGTCTGTCTGACCGAGCTCTCCAGCCAAATCTATCGCACGCAGGGACCTGGAATTTTTTATACGGAAGCACAAAGGGGCTGGCCACCAGACCTCGAAGCCCGATTTTCGATTTTTGAATTAGAAAAATTTTTAAAAAATTATTTATAATTAATTAATCACGGTTTTTTTGACTCACTGATATTATTCTTTGTTTTCAAATAACGTTCGATTGTAACAATTGATTTCTTTATTCTAGCGTTAGTTTGCTGTTTTGACGATACATCTATAATAATAAAAGGAAGTGTAATGTGTCTGTCTGTCTGTCTGTCTGTCTGTCTGACCGAGCTCTCCAGCCAAATCTATCGCACGCAGGGACCTGGAATTTTTTATACGGAAGCACAAAGGGGCTGGCCACCAGACCTCGAAGACCGATTTTCGATTTTTGAATTAGAAAAATTTTAAAAAAATTATTTATAATTAATTAATCACGGTTTTTTTGACTCACTGATATTATTATTTGTTTTCAAATAACGTTCGATTGTAACAATTGATTTCCTTATTCTAGGGTTAGTTTGCTGTTTTGATGATACATTAAATCGATTAATTACAATTCATTTCTTTTTTGTAGCTTATTATTTATAATTAATTAATCACGGTTTTTTTGACTCACTGATATTATTATTTGTTTTCAAATAACGTTCGATTGTAACAATTGATTTCTTTACTCTAGCGTTAGTTTGCTGTTTTGACGATACAATTAATCGATTAATTACAATTCATTTCTTTTTTGTAGCTTGTGGGGGGGGGAAGAGAGAGAGACAGTCTACATGTCCTACACTACTATTCCTGTGCTATTCACTTATCTGCATTTTCTAAATGCACGGGCAACGCCGGGCGGGTACAGCTAGTTAATAATAAAAGCAAGTGTAATATGTCTGTCTGTCTGTCTGTCTGTCTGTCTGACCGAGCTCTCCAGCCAAATCTATCGCACGCAGGGACCTGGAATTTTTTATACGGAAGCACAAAGGGGCTGGCCACCAGACCTCGAAGCCCGATTTTCGATTTTTGAATTAGAGAAATTTAAAAAAAATTATTTATAATTAATTAATCACGGTTTTTTTGACTCACTGATATTATTATTTGTTTTCAAATAACGTTCGATTGTAACAATTGATTTCTTTATTCTAGCGTTAGTTTGCTGTTTTGACGATACATTAAATCGATTAATTACAATTCATTTCTTTTTTGTAGCTTATTATTTATAATTAATTTATCACGGTTTTTTTGACTCACTGATATTATTATTTGTTTTCAAATAACGTTCGATTGTAACAATTGATTTCTTTATTCTAGCGTTAGTTTACTGTTTTGACGATACATTAAATCGATTAATTACAATTCATTTCTTTTTTGTAGCTTGTGGGGGGGGAAGAGAGAGAGACAGTCTACATGTCCTACACTACTATTCCTGCGCTATTCACTTATCTGCATTTTCTAAATGCACGGGCAACGCCGGGCGGGTACAGCTAGTCTATAATAATAAAAGCAAGTGTAATGTGTCTGTCTGTCTGTCTGTCTGACCGAGCTCTCCAGCCAAATCTATCGCACGCAGGGACCTGGAATTTTTTATACGGAAGCACAAAGGGGCTGGCCACCAGACCTCGAAGCCCGATTTTCGATTTTTGAATTAGAAAAATTTTAAAAAAATTATTTATAATTAATTAATCACGGTTTTTTTGACTCACTGATATTATTATTTATTTTCAAATAACGTTCGATTGTAACAATTGATTTCTTTATTCTAGCGTTAGTTTGCTGTTTTGACGATACATTAAATCGATTAATTACAATTCATTTCTTTTTTGTAGCTTATTATTTATAATTAATTAATCACGGTTTTTTTGACTCACTGATATTATTATTTGTTTTCAAATAACGTTCGATTGTAACAATTGATTTCTTTATTCTAGCGTTAGTTTGCTGTTTTGACGATACATTAAATCGATTAATTACAATTCATTCCTTTTTTGTAGCTTGTGGGGGGGGAAGAGAGAGAGACAGTCTACATGTCCTACACTACTATTCCTGCGCTATTCACTTATCTGCATTTTCTAAATGCACGGGCAACGCCGGGCGGGTACAGCTAGTCTATAATAATAAAAGCAAGTGTAATGTGTCTGTCTGTCTGACCGAGCTCTCCAGCCAAATCTATCGCACGCAGGGACCTGGAATTTTTTATACGGAAGCACAAAAGGGCTGGCCACCAGACCTCGAAGCCCGATTTTCGATTTTTGAATTAGAAAAATTTAAAAAAAATTATTTATAATTAATTAATCACGGTTTTTTTGACTCACTGATATTATTATTTGTTTTCAAATAACGTTCGATTGTAACAATTGATTTCTTTATTCTAGCGTTAGTTTGCTGTTTTGACGATACATCTATAATAATAAAAGCAAGTGTAATGTGTCTGTCTGTCTGTCTGTCTGTCTGACCGAGCTCTCCAGCCAAATCTATCGCACGCAGGGACCTGGAATTTTTTATACGGAAGCACAGAGGGGCTGGCCACCAGACCTCGAAGCCCGATTTTCGATTTTTGAATTAGAAAAATTTTAAAAAAATTATTTATAATTAATTAATCACGGTTTTTTTGACTCACTGATATTATTATTTATTTTCAAATAACGTTCGATTGTAACAATTGATTTCTTTATTCTAGCGTTAGTTTGCTGTTTTGACGATACATCTATAATAATAATAGCAAGTGTAATGTGTCTGTCTGTCTGTCTGTCTGTCTGTCTGTCTGACCGAGCTCTCCAGCCAAATCTATCGCACGCAGGGACCTGGAATTTTTTATACGGAAGCACAAAGGGGCTGGCCACCAGACCTCGAAGCCCGATTTTCGATTTTTGAATTAGAAAAATTTTTAAAAAATTATTTATAATTAATTAATCACGGTTTTTTTGACTCACTGATATTATTCTTTGTTTTCAAATAACGTTCGATTGTAACAATTGATTTCTTTATTCTAGCGTTAGTTTGCTGTTTTGACGATACATCTATAATAATAAAAGCAAGTGTAATGTGTCTGTCTGTCTGACCGAGCTCTCCAGCCAAATCTATCGCACGCAGGGACCTGGAATTTTTTATACGGAAGCACAAAGGGGCTGGCCACCAGACCCCGAAGACCGATTTTCGATTTTTGAATTAGAAAAATTAAAAAAAAATTATTTATAATTAATTAATCACGGTTTTATTGACTCACTGATATTATTATTTGTTTTCAAATAACGTTCGATTGTAACAATTGATTTCTTTATTCTAGCGTTAGTTTGCTGTTTTGACGATACATTAAATCGATTAATTACAATTCATTTCTTTTTTGTAGCTTGTGGTTGGGGAAGAGAAAGAGACAGTCTACATGTCCTACACTACTATTCCTGCGCTATTCACTTATCTGCATTTTCTAAATGCACGGGCAACGCCGGGCGGGTACAGCTAGTTAATAATAAAAGCAAGTGTAATGTGTCTGTCTGTCTGACCGAGCTCTCCAGCCAAATCTATCGCACGCAGGGACCTGGAATTCTTTATACGGAAGCACAAAGGGGCTGGCCACCAGACCTCGAAGCCCGATTTTCGATTTTTGAATTAGAAAAATTTAAAAAAAATTATTTATAATTAATTAATCACAGTTTTTTTGACTCATTTATATTATTATTTGTTTTCAAATAACGTTCGATTGTAACAATTGATTTCTTTATTCTAGCGTTAGTTTGCTGTTTTGATGATACATTAAATCGATTAATTACAATTCATTTCTTTTTTGTAGCTTATTATTTATAATTAATTAATCACGGTTTTTTTGACTCACTGATATTATTATTTGTTTTCAAATAACGTTCGATTGTAACAATTGATTTCTTTATTCTAGCGTTAGTTTGCTGTTTTGACGATACATTAAATCGATTAATTACAATTCATTTCTTTTTTGTAGCTTGTGGGGGGGGGGAAGAGAGAGAGACAGTCTACATGTCCTACACTACTATTCCTGCGCTATTCACTTATCTGCATTTTCTAAATGCACGGGCAACGCCGGGCGGGTACAGCTAGTTAATAATAAAAGCAAGTGTAATGTGTCTGTCTGTCTGTCTGACCGAGCTCTCCAGCCAAATCTATCGCACGCAGGGACCTGGAATTTTTTATACGGAAGCACAAAGGGGCTGGCCACCAGACCTCGAAGCCCGATTTTCGATTTTTGAATTAGAAAAATTTTAAAAAAATTATTTATAATTAATTAATCACGGTTTTTTTGACTCACTGATATTATTATTTGTTTTCAAATAACGTTCGATTGTAACAATTGATTTCCTTATTCTAGGGTTAGTTTGCTGTTTTGATGATACATTAAATCGATTAATTACAATTCATTTCTTTTTTGTAGCTTATTATTTATAATTAATTAATCACGGTTTTTTTTGACTCACTGATATTATTATTTGTTTTCAAATAACGTTCGATTGTAACAATTGATTTCTTTATTCTAGCGTTAGTTTGCTGTTTTGACGATACATTAAATCGATTAATTACAATTCATTTCTTTTTTGTAGCTTGTCGGGGGGGAAGAGAGAGAGACAGTCTACATGTCCTACACTACTATTCCTGTGCTATTCACTTATCTGCATTTTCTAAATGCACGGGCAACGCCGGGCGGGTACAGCTAGTTAATAATAAAAGCAAGTGTAATGTGTCTGTCTGTCTGTATGTCTGTCTGTCTGTCTGTCTGACCGAGCTCTCCAGCCAAAATTTTGACGATACATTAAATCGATTAATTACAATTCATTTCTTTTTTGTAGCTTATTATTTATAATTAATTAATCACGGTTTTTTTGACTCACTGATATTATTATTTGTTTTCAAATAACGTTCGATTGTAACAATTGATTTCTTTATTCTAGCGTTAGTTTGCTGTTTTGACGATACATTAAATCGATTAATTACAATTTATTTCTTTTTTGTAGCTTGTGGGGGGGGAAGAGAGAGAGACAGTCTACATGTCCTACACTACTATTCCTGCGCTATTCACTTATCTGCATTTTCTAAATGCACGGGCAACGCCGGGCGGGTACAGCTAGTCTATAATAATAAAAGCAAGTGTAATGTGTCTGTCTGTCTGTCTGTCTGACCGAGCTCTCCAGCCAAATCTATCGCACGCAGGGACCTGGAATTTTTTATACGGAAGCACAAAGGGGCTGGCCACCAGACCTCGAAGCCCGATTTTCGATTTTTGAATTAGAAAAATTTTAAAAAAATTATTTATAATTAATTAATCACGGTTTTTTTGACTCACTGATATTATTATTTGTTTTCAAATAACGTTCGATTGTAACAATTGATTTCTTTATTCTAGCGTTAGTTTGCTGTTTTGACGATACATTAAATCGATTAATTACAATTCATTTCTTTTTTGTAGCTTATTATTTATAATTAATTAATCACGGTTTTTTTGACTCACTGATATTATTATTTGTTTTCAAATAACGTTCGATTGTAACAATTGATTTCTTTATTCTAGCGTTAGTTTGCTGTTTTGACGATACATTAAATCGATTAATTACAATTCATTTCTTTTTTGTAGCTTGTGGGGGGGGAAGAGAGAGAGACAGTCTACATGTCCTACACTACTATTCCTGCGCTATTCACTTATCTGCATTTTCTAAATGCACGGGCAACGCCGGGCGGGTACAGCTAGTCTATAATAATAAAAGCAAGTGTAATGTGTCTGTCTGTCTGTCCGTCTGTCTGTCTGACCGAGCTCTCCAGCCAAATCTATCGCACGCAGGGACCTGGAATTTTTTATACGGAAGCACAAAGGGGCTGGCCACCAGACCTCGAAGCCCGATTTTCGATTTTTGAATTAGAAAAATTTTAAAAAAATTATTTATAATTAATTAATCACGGTTTTTTTGACTCACTGATATTATTATTTGTTTTCAAATAACGTTCGATTGTAACAATTGATTTCTTTATTCTAGCGTTAGTTTGCTGTTTTGACGATACATTAAATCGATTAATTACAATTCATTTCTTTTTTGTAGCTTGTGGGGGGGGAAGAGAGAGAGACAGTCTACATGTCCTACACTACTATTCCTGCGCTATTCACTTATCTGCATTTTCTAAATGCACGGGCAACGCCGGGCGGGTACAGCTAGTCTATAATAATAAAAGCAAGTGTAATGTGTCTGTCTGTCTGTCTGTCTGACCGAGCTCTCCAGCCAAATCTATCGCACGCAGGGACCTGGAATTTTTTATACGGAAGCACAAAATTGCTGGCCACCAGACCTCGAAGCCCGATTTTCGATTTTTGAATTAGAAAAATTTTAAAAAAATTATTTATAATTAATTAATCTCGGTTTTTTTGACTCACTGATATTATTATTTGTTTTCAAATAACGTTCGATTGTAACAATTGATTTCTTTATTCTAGCGTTAGTTTGCTGTTTTGACGATACATCTATAATAATAAAAGCAAGTGTAATGTGTCTGTCTCTCTGTCTGTCTGTCTGTCTGTCTGACCGAGCTCTCCAGCCAAATCTATCGCACGCAGGGACCTGGAATTTTTTATACGGAAGCAGAAAGGGGCTGGCCACCAGACCTCGAAGCCCGATTTTCGATTTTTGAATTAGAAAAATTTTAAAAAAATTATTTATAATTAATTAATCACGGTTTTTTTCACTCACTGATATTATTATTTGTTTTCAAATAACGTTCGATTGTAACAATTGATTTCTTTATTCTAGCGTTAGTTTGCTGTTTTGACGATACATTAAATCGATTAATTACAATTCATTTCTTTTTTGTAGCTTGTGGGTGGGGAAGAGAGAGAGACAGTCTACATGTCCTACACTACTATTCCTGCGCTATTCACTTATCTGCATTTTCTAAATGCACGGGCAACGCCGGGCGGGTACAGCTAGTTAATAATAAAAGCAAGTGTAATGTGTCTGTCTGTCTGTCTGACCGAGCTCTCCAGCCAAATCTATCGCACGCAGGGACCTGGAATTTTTTATACGGAAGCACAAAGGGGCTGGCCACCAGACCTCGAAGCCCGATTTTCGATTTTTGAATTAGAAAAATTTAAAAAAATTTATTTATAATTAATTAATCACGGTTTTTTTGACTCACTGATATTATTATTTGTTTTCAAATAACGTTCGATTGTAACAATTGATTTCTTTATTCTAGCGTTAGTTTGCTGTTTTGACGATACATTAAATCGATTAATTACAATTCATTTCTTTTTTGTAGCTTGTGGGTGGGGAAGAGAGAGAGACAGTCTACATGTCCTACACTACTATTCCTGCGCTATTCACTTATCTGCATTTTCTAAATGCACGGGCACGCCGGGCGGGTACAGCTAGTTAATAATAAAAGCAAGTGTAATGTGTCTGTCTGTCTGTCTGACCGAGCTCTCCAGCCAAATCTATCGCACGCAGGGACCTGGAATTTTTTATACGGAAGCACAAAGGGGCTGGCCACCAGACCTCGAAGCCCGATTTTCGATTTTTGAATTAGAAAAATTTTAAAAAAATTATTTATAATTAATTAATCACGGTTTTTTTGACTCACTGATATTATTATTTGTTTTCAAATAACGTTCGATTGTAACAATTGATTTCTTTATTCTAGCGTTAGTTTGCTGTTTTGACGATACATTAAATCGATTAATTACAATTCATTTCTTTTTTGTAGCTTATTATTTATAATTAATTTATCACGGTTTTTTTGACTCACTGATATTATTATTTGTTTTCAAATAACGTTCGATTGTAACAATTGATTTCTTTATTCTAGCGTTAGTTTGCTGTTTTGACGATACATTAAATCGATTAATTACAATTCATTTCTTTTTTGTAGCTTGTGGGGGGGGAAGAGAGAGAGACAGTCTACATGTCCTACACTACTATTCCTGCGCTATTCACTTATCTGCATTTTCTAAATCCACGGGCAACGCCGGGCGGGTACAGCTAGTCTATAATAATAAAAGCAAGTGTAATGTGTCTGTCTGTCTGTCTGTCTGACCGAGCTCTCCAGCCAAATCTATCGCACGCAGGGACCTGGAATTTTTTATACGGAAGCACAAAGGGGCTGGCCACCAGACCTCGAAGCCCGATTTTCGATTTTTGAATTAGAAAAATTTAAAAAAAATTATTTATAATTAATTAATCACGGTTTTTTTGACTCACTGATATTATTATTTGTTTTCAAATAACGTTCGATTGTAACAATTGATTTCTTTATTCTAGCGTTAGTTTGCTGTTTTGACGATACATTAAATCGATTAATTACAATTCATTTCTTTTTTGTAGCTTATTATTTATAATTAATTAATCACGGTTTTTTTGACTCACTGATATTATTATTTGTTTTCAAATAACGTTCGATTGTAACAATTGATTTCTTTATTCTAGCGTTAGTTTGCTGTTTTGACGATACATTAAATCGATTAATTACAATTCATTTCTTTTTTGTAGCTTGTGGGGGGGGAAGAGAGAGAGACAGTCTACATGTCCTACACTACTATTCCTGCGCTATTCACTTATCTGCATTTTCTAAATGCACGGGCAACGCCGGGCGGGTACAGCTAGTCTATAATAATAAAAGCAAGTGTAATATGTCTGTCTGTCTGTCTGTCTGACCGAGCTCTCCAGCCAAATCTATCGCACGCAGGGACCTGGAATTTTTTATACGGAAGCACAAAGGGGCTGGCCACCAGACCTCGAAGCCCGATTTTCGATTTTTGAATTAGAAAAATTTTAAAAAAATTATTTATAATTAATTAATCACGGTTTTTTTGACTCACTGATATTATTATTTGTTTTCAAATAACGTTCGATTGTAACAATTGATTTCTTTATTCTAGCGTTAGTTTGCTGTTTTGACGATACATTAAATCGATTAATTACAATTCATTTCTTTTTTGTAGCTTATTATTTATAATTAATTTATCACGGTTTTTTTGACTCACTGATATTATTATTTGTTTTCAAATAACGTTCGATTGTAACAATTGATTTCTTTATTCTAGCGTTAGTTTGCTGTTTTGACGATACATTAAATCGATTAATTACAATTCATTTCTTTTTTGTAGCTTGTGGGGGGGGGGAACAGAGAGAGACAGTCTACATGTCCTACACTACTATTCCTGCGCTATTCACTTATCTGCATTTTCTAAATGCACGGGCAACGCCGGGCGGGTACAGCTAGTCTATAATAATAAAAGCAAGTGTAATGTGTCTGTCTGTCTGACCGAGCTCTCCAGCCAAATCTATCGCACGCAGGGACCTGGAATTTTTTATACGGAAGCACAAAAGGGCTGGCCACCAGACCTCGAAGCCCGATTTTCGATTTTTGAATTAGAAAAATTAAAAAAAAATTATTTATAATTAATTAATCACGGTTTTTTTGACTCACTGATATTATTATTTGTTTTCAAATAACGTTCGATTGTAACAATTGATTTCTTTATTCTAGCGTTAGTTTGCTGTTTTGACGATACATCTATAATAATAAAAGCAAGTGTAATGTGTCTGTCTGTCTGTCTGTCTGTCTGTCTGACCTAGCTCTCCAGCCAAATCTATCGCACGCAGGGACCTGGAATTTTTTATACGGAAGCACAAAGGGGCTGGCCACCAGACCTCGAAGCCCGATTTTCGATTTTTGAATTAGAAAAATTTTAAAAAAATTATTTATAATTAATTAATCACGGTTTTTTTGACTCACTGATATTATTATTTGTTTTCAAATAACGTTCGATTGTAACAATTGATTTCTTTATTCCAGCGTTAGTTTGCTGTTTTGACGATACATCTATAATAATAAAAGCAAGTGTAATGTGTCTGTCTGTCTGTCTGTCTGACCGAGCTCTCCAGCCAAATCTATCGCACGCAGGGACCTGGAATTTTTTATACGGAAGCAAAAAGGGGCTGGCCACCAGACCTCGAAGCCCGATTTTCGATTTTTGAATTAGAAAAATTTTTAAAAAATTATTTATAATTAATTAATCACGGTTTTTTTGACTCACTGATATTATTCTTTGTTTTCAAATAACGTTCGATTGTAACAATTGATTTCTTTATTCTAGCGTTAGTTTGCTGTTTTGACGATACATCTATAATAATAAAAGCAAGTGTAATGTGTCTGTCTGTCTGTCTGTCTGTCTGTCTGACCGAGCTCTCCAGCCAAATCTATCGCACGCAGGGACCTGGAATTTTTTATACGGAAGCACAAAGGGGCTGGCCACCAGACCCCGAAGACCGATTTTCGATTTTTGAATTAGAAAAATTAAAAAAAAATTATTTATAATTAATTAATCACGGTTTTATTGACTCACTGATATTATTATTTGTTTTCAAATAACGTTCGATTGTAACAATTGATTTCTTTATTCTAGCGTTAGTTTGCTGTTTTGATGATACATTAAATCGATTAATTACAATTCATTTCTTTTTTGTAGCTTATTATTTATAATTAATTAATCACGGTTTTTTTGACTCACTGATATTATTATTTGTTTTCAAATAACGTTCGATTGTAACAATTGATTTCTTTATTCTAGCGTTAGTTTGCTGTTTTGACGATACATTAAATCGATTAATTACAATTCATTTCTTTTTTGTAGCTTGTGGGGGGGGAAGAGAGAGAGACAGTCTACATGTCCTACACTACTATTCCTGCGCTATTCACTTATCTGCATTTTCTAAATGCACGGGCAACGCCGGGCGGTTACAGTTAGTTAATAATAAAAGCAAGTGTAATGTGTCTGTCTGTCTGTCTGACCGAGCTCTCCAGCCAAATCTATCGCACGCAGGGACCTGGAATTTTTTATACGGAAGCACAAAGGGGCTGGCCACCAGACCTCGAAGCCCGATTTTCGATTTTTGAATTAGAAAAATTTTAAAAAAATTATTTATAATTAATTAATCACGGTTTTTTTGACTCACTGATATTATTATTTGTTTTCAAATAACGTTCGATTGTAACAATTGATTTCCTTATTCTAGGGTTAGTTTGCTGTTTTGATGATACATTAAATCGATTAATTACAATTCATTTCTTTTTTGTAGCTTATTATTTATAATTAATTAATCACGGTTTTTTTGACTCACTGATATTATTATTTGTTTTCAAATAACGTTCGATTGTAACAATTGATTTCTTTATTCTAGCGTTAGTTTGCTGTTTTGACGATACATTAAATCGATTAATTACAATTCATTTCTTTTTTGTAGCTTGTGGGGGGGGAAGAGAGAGAGACAGTCTACATGTCCTACACTACTATTCCTGTGCTATTCACTTATCTGCATTTTCTAAATGCACGGGCAACGCCGGGCGGGTACAGCTAGTTAATAATAAAAGCAAGTGTAATGTGTCTGTCTGTCTGTATGTCTGTCTGTCTGTCTGTCTGACCGAGCTCTCCAGCCAAAATTTTGACGATACATTAAATCGATTAATTACAATTCATTTCTTTTTTGTAGCTTATTATTTATAATTAATTAATCACGGTTTTTTTGACTCACTGATATTATTATTTGTTTTCAAATAACGTTCGATTGTAACAATTGATTTCTTTATTCTAGCGTTAGTTTGCTGTTTTGACGATACATTAAATCGATTAATTACAGTTCATTTCTTTTTTGTAGCTTGTGGGGGGGGAAGAGAGAGAGACAGTCTACATGTCCTACACTACTATTCCTGCGCTATTCACTTATCTGCATTTTCTAAATGCACGGGCAACGCCGGGCGGGTACAGCTAGTCTATAATAATAAAAGCAAGTGTAATGTGTCTGTCTGTCTGTCTGTCTGACCGAGCTCTCCAGCCAAATCTATCGCACGCAGGGACCTGGAATTTTTTATACGGAAGCACAAAGGGGCTGGCCACCAGACCTCGAAGCCCGATTTTCGATTTTTGAATTAGAAAAATTTGAAAAAAATTATTTATAATTAATTAATCACGGTTTTTTTGACTCACTGATATTATTATTTGTTTTCAAATAACGTTCGATTGTAACAATTGATTTCTTTATTCTAGCGTTAGTTTGCTGTTTTGACGATACATTAAATCGATTAATTACAATTCATTTCTTTTTTGTAGCTTGTGGGGGGGGAAGAGAGAGAGACAGTCTACATGTCCTACACTACTATTCCTGCGCTATTCACTTATCTGCATTTTCTAAATGCACGGGCAACGCCGGGCGGGTACAGCTAGTCTATAATAATAAAAGCAAGTGTAATGTGTCTGTCTGTCTGTCCGTCTGTCTGTCTGACCGAGCTCTCCAGCCAAATCTATCGCACGCAGGGACCTGGAATTTTTTATACGGAAGCACAAAGGGGCTGGCCACCAGACCTCGAAGCCCGATTTTCGATTTTTGAATTAGAAAAATTTTAAAATATTATTTATAATTAATTAATCACGGTTTTTTTGACTCACTGATATTATTATTTGTTTTCAAATAACGTTCGATTGTAACAATTGATTTCTTTATTCTAGCGTTAGTTTGCTGTTTTGACGATACATTAAATCGATTAATTACAATTCATTTCTTTTTTGTAGCTTGTGGGTGGGGAAGAGAGAGAGACAGTCTACATGTCCTACACTACTATTCCTGCGCTATTCACTTATCTGCATTTTCTAAATGCACGGGCAACGCCGGGCGGGTACAGCTAGTTAATAATAAAAGCAAGTGTAATGTGTCTGTCTGTCTGTCTGACCGAGCTCTCCAGCCAAATCTATCGCACGCAGGGACCTGGAATTTTTTATACGGAAGCACAAAGGGGCTGGCCACCAGACCTCGAAGCCCGATTTTCGATTTTTGAATTAGAAAAATTTTAAAAAAATTATTTATAATTAATTAATCACGGTTTTTTTGACTCACTGATATTATTATTTGTTTTCAAATAACGTTCGATTGTAACAATTGATTTCCTTATTCTAGGGTTAGTTTGCTGTTTTGATGATACATTAAATCGATTAATTACAATTCATTTCTTTTTTGTAGCTTATTATTTATAATTAATTAATCACGGTTTTTTTGACTCACTGATATTATTATTTGTTTTCAAATAACGTTCGATTGTAACAATTGATTTCTTTATTCTAGCGTTAGTTTGCTGTTTTGACGATACATTAAATCGATTAATTACAATTCATTTCTTTTTTGTAGCTTGTGGGGGGGGGAAGAGAGAGAGACAGTCTACATGTCCTACACTACTATTCCTGCGCTATTCACTTATCTGCATTTTCTAAATGCACGGGCAACGCCGGGCGGGTACAGCTAGTCTATAATAATAAAAGCAAGTGTAATGTGTCTGTCTGTCTGTCTGTCTGACCGAGCTCTCCAGCCAAATCTATCGCACGCAGGGACCTGGAATTTTTTATACGGAAGCACAAAGGGGCTGGCCACCAGACCTCGAAGCCCGATTTTCGATTTTTGAATTAGAAAAATTTTAAAAAAATTATTTATAATTAATTAATCACGGTTTTTTTGACTCACTGATATTATTATTTGTTTTCAAATAACGTTCGATTGTAACAATTGATTTCTTTATTCTAGCGTTAGTTTGCTGTTTTGACGATACATTAAATCGATTAATTACAATTCATTTCTTTTTTGTAGCTTATTATTTATAATTAATTAATCACTGTTTTTTTGACTCACTGATATTATTATTTGTTTTCAAATAACGTTCGATTGTAACAATTGATTTCTTTATTCTAGCGTTAGTTTGCTGTTTTGACGATACATTAAATCGATTAATTACAATTCATTTCTTTTTTGTAGCTTGTGGGGGGGAAGAGAGAGAGACAGTCTACATGTCCTACACTACTATTCCTGCGCTATTCACTTATCTGCATTTTCTAAATGCACGGGCAACGCCGGGCGGGTACAGCTAGTCTATAATAATAAAAGCAAGTGTAATATGTCTGTCTGTCTGTCTGTCTGTCTGACCGAGCTCTCCAGCCAAATCTATCGCACGCAGGGACCTGGAATTTTTTATACGGAAGCACAAAGGGGCTGGCCACCAGACCTCGAAGCTCGATTTTCGATTTTTGAATTAGAAAAATTTTAAAAAATTTATTTATAATTAATTAATCACGGTTTTTTTGACTCACTGATATTATTATTTGTTTTCAAATAACGTTCGATTGTAACAATTGATTTCTTTATTCTAGCGTTAGTTTGCTGTTTTGACGATACATTAAATCGATTAATTACAATTCATTTCTTTTTTGTAGCTTATTATTTATAATTAATTTATCACGGTTTTTTTGACTCACTGATATTATTATTTGTTTTCAAATAACGTTCGATTGTAACAATTGATTTCTTTATTCTAGCGTTAGTTTGCTGTTTTGACGATACATTAAATCGATTAATTACAATTCATTTCTTTTTTGTAGCTTGTGGGGGGGGGAACAGAGAGAGACAGTCTACATGTCCTACACTACTATTCCTGCGCTATTCACTTTTCTGCATTTTCTAAATGCACGGGCAACGCCGGGCGGGTACAGCTAGTCTATAATAATAAAAGCAAGTGTAATGTGTCTGTCTGTCTGACCGAGCTCTCCAGCCAAATCTATCGCACGCAGGGACCTGGAATTTTTTATACGGAAGCACAAAAGGGCTGGCCACCAGACCTCGAAGCCCGATTTTCGATTTTTGAATTAGAAAAATTTTAAAAAAATTATTTATAATTAATTAATCACGGTTTTTTTGACTCACTGATATTATTATTTGTTTTCAAATAACGTTCGATTGTAACAATTGATTTCTTTATTCTAGCGTTAGTTTGCTGTTTTGACGATACATCTATAATAATAAAAGCAAGTGTAATGTGTCTGTCTGTCTGTCTGTCTGACCGAGCTCTCCAGCCAAATCTATCGCACGCAGGGACCTGGAATTTTTTATACGGAAGCACAAAGGGGCTGGCCACCAGACCTCGAAGCCCGATTTTCGATTTTTGAATTAGAAAAATTAAAAAAAAATTATTTATAATTAATTAATCACGGTTTTTTTGACTCACTGATATTATTATTTGTTTTCAAATAACGTTCGATTGTAACAATTGATTTCTTTATTCTAGCGTTAGTTTGCTGTTTTGACGATACATCTATAATAATAAAAGCAAGTGTAATGTGTCTGTCTGTCTGTCTGTCTGACCGAGCTCTCCAGCCAAATCTATCGCACGCAGGGACCTGGAATTTTTTATACGGAAGCACAAAGGGGCTGGCCACCAGACCTCGAAGCCCGATTTTCGATTTTTGAATTAGAAAAATTTTAAAAAAATTATTTATAATTAATTAATCACGGTTTTTTTGACTCACTGATATTATTCTTTGTTTTCAAATAACGTTCGATTGTAACAATTGATTTCTTTATTCTAGCGTTAGTTTGCTGTTTTGACGATACATCTATAATAATAAAAGCAAGTGTAATGTGTCTGTCTGTCTGTCTGTCTGTCTGACCGAGCTCTCCAGGCAAATCTATCGCACGCAGGGACCTGGAATTTTTTATACGGAAGCACAAAGGGGCTGGCCACCAGACCTCGAAGCCCGATTTTCGATTTTTGAATTAGAAAAATTAAAAAAAAATTATTTATAATTAATTAATCACGGTTTTATTGACTCACTGATATTATTATTTGTTTTCAAATAACGTTCGATTGTAACAATTGATTTCTTTATTCTAGCGTTAGTTTGCTGTTTTGATGATACATTAAATCGATTAATTACAATTCATTTCTTTTTTGTAGCTTATTATTTATAATTAATTAATCACGGTTTTTTTGACTCACTGATATTATTATTTGTTTTCAAATAACGTTCGATTGTAACAATTGATTTCTTTATTCTAGCGTTAGTTTGCTGTTTTGACGATACATTAAATCGATTAATTACAATTCATTTCTTTTTTGTAGCTTGTGGGGGGGAAGAGAGAGAGACAGTCTCCATGTCCTACACTACTATTCCTGTGCTATTCACTTATCTGCATTTTCTAAATGCACGGGCAACGCCGGGCGGGTACAGCTAGTTAATAATAAAAGCAAGTGTAATGTGTCTGTCTGTCTGTATGTCTGTCTGTCTGACCGAGCTCTCCAGCCAAATCTATCGCACGCAGGGACCTGGAATTTTTTATACGGAAGCACAAAGGGGCTGGCCACCAGACCTCGAAGCCCGATTTTCGATTTTTGAATTAGAAAAATTTTAAAAAAATTATTTATAATTAATTAATCACGGTTTTTTTGACTCACTGATATTATTATTTGCTTTCAAATAACGTTCGATTGTAACAATTGATTTCTTTATTCTAGCGTTAGTTTGCTGTTTTGACGATACATTAAATCGATTAATTACAATTCATTTCTTTTTTGTAGCTTATTATTTATAATTAATTAATCACGGTTTTTTTGACTCACTGATATTATTATTTGTTTTCAAATAATGTTCGATTGTAACAATTGATTTCTTTATTCTAGCGTTAGTTTGCTGTTTTGACGATACATTAAATCGATTAATTACAATTCATTTCTTTTTTGTAGCTTGTGGGGGGGGAAGAGAGAGAGACAGTCTACATGTCCTACACTACTATTCCTGCGCTATTCACTTATCTGCATTTTCTAAATGCACGGGCAACGCCGGGCGGGTACAGCTAGTCTATAATAATAAAAGCAAGTGTAATGTGTCTGTCTGTCTGTCTGTCTGTCTGTCTGACCGAGCTCTCCAGCCAAAATTTTGACGATACATTAAATCGATTAATTACAATTCATTTCTTTTTTGTAGCTTATTATTTATAATTAATTAATCACGGTTTTTTTGACTCACTGATATTATTATTTGTTTTCAAATAACGTTCGATTGTAACAATTGATTTCTTTATTCTAGCGTTAGTTTGCTGTTTTGAAGATACATTAAATTGATTATTTACAGTTCATTTCTTTTTTGTAGCTTGTGGGGGGGGGGAAGAGAGAGAGACAGTCTACATGTCCTACACTACTATTCCTGCGCTATTCACTTATCTGCATTTTCTAAATGCACGGGCAACGCCGGGCGGGTACAGCTAGTCTATAATAATAAAAGCAAGTGTAATGTGTCTGTCTGTCTGTCTGTCTGACCGAGCTCTCCAGCCAAATCTATCGCACGCAGGGACCTGGAATTTTTTATACGGAAGCACAAAGGGGCTGGCCACCAGACCTCGAAGCCCGATTTTCGATTTTTGAATTAGAAAAATTTGAAAAAAATTATTTATAATTAATTAATCACGGTTTTTTTGACTCACTGATATTATTATTTGTTTTCAAATAACGTTCGATTGTAACAATTGATTTCTTTATTCTAGCGTTAGTTTGCTGTTTTGACGATACATTAAATCGATTAATTACAATTCATTTCTTTTTTGTAGCTTGTGGGGGGGGAAGAGAGAGAGACAGTCTACATGTCCTACACTACTATTCCTGCGCTATTCACTTATCTGCATTTTCTAAATGCACGGGCAACGCCGGGCGGGTACAGCTAGTCTATAATAATAAAAGCAAGTGTAATGTGTCTGTCTGTCTGTCCGTCTGTCTGTCTGACCGAGCTCTCCAGCCAAATCTATCGCACGCAGGGACCTGGAATTTTTTATACGGAAGCACAAAGGGGCTGGCCACCAGACCTCGAAGCCCGATTTTCGATTTTTGAATTAGAAAAATTTTAAAATATTATTTATAATTAATTAATCACGGTTTTTTTGACTCACTGATATTATTATTTGTTTTCAAATAACGTTCGATTGTAACAATTGATTTCTTTATTCTAGCGTTAGTTTGCTGTTTTGACGATACATTAAATCGATTAATTACAATTCATTTCTTTTTTGTAGCTTGTGGGTGGGGAAGAGAGAGAGACAGTCTACATGTCCTACACTACTATTCCTGCGCTATTCACTTATCTGCATTTTCTAAATGCACGGGCAACGCCGGGCGGGTACAGCTAGTTAATAATAAAAGCAAGTGTAATGTGTCTGTCTGTCTGTCTGACCGAGCTCTCCAGCCAAATCTATCGCACGCAGGGACCTGGAATTTTTTATACGGAAGCACAAAGGGGCTGGCCACCAGACCTCGAAGCCCGATTTTCGATTTTTGAATTAGAAAAATTTTAAAAAAATTATTTATAATTAATTAATCACGGTTTTTTTGACTCACTGATATTATTATTTGTTTTCAAATAACGTTCGATTGTAACAATTGATTTCCTTATTCTAGGGTTAGTTTGCTGTTTTGATGATACATTAAATCGATTAATTACAATTCATTTCTTTTTTGTAGCTTATTATTTATAATTAATTAATCACGGTTTTTTTGACTCACTGATATTATTATTTGTTTTCAAATAACGTTCGATTGTAACAATTGATTTCTTTATTCTAGCGTTAGTTTGCTGTTTTGACGATACATTAAATCGATTAATTACAATTCATTTCTTTTTTGTAGCTTGTGGGGGGGGAAGAGAGAGAGACAGTCTACATGTCCTACACTACTATTCCTGTGCTATTCACTTATCTGCATTTTCTAAATGCACGGGCAACGCCGGGCGGGTACAGCTAGTTAATAATAAAAGCAAGTGTAATGTGTCTGTCTGTCTGTATGTCTGTCTGTCTGTCTGTCTGACCGAGCTCTCCAGCCAAAATTTTGACGATACATTAAATCGATTAATTACAATTCATTTCTTTTTTGTAGCTTATTATTTATAATTAATTAATCACGGTTTTTTTGACTCACTGATATTATTATTTGTTTTCAAATAACGTTCGATTGTAACAATTGATTTCTTTATTCTAGCGTTAGTTTGCTGTTTTGACGATACATTAAATCGATTAATTACAATTCATTTCTTTTTTGTAGCTTGTGGGGGGGGAAGAGAGAGAGACAGTCTACATGTCCTACACTACTATTCCTGCGCTATTCACTTATCTGCATTTTCTAAATGCACGGGCAACGCCGGGCGGGTACAGCTAGTCTATAATAATAAAAGCAAGTGTAATGTGTCTGTCTGTCTGTCTGTCTGACCGAGCTCTCCAGCCAAATCTATCGCACGCAGGGACCTGGAATTTTTTATACGGAAGCACAAAGGGGCTGGCCACCAGACCTCGAAGCCCGATTTTCGATTTTTGAATTAGAAAAATTTTAAAAAAATTATTTATAATTAATTAATCACGGTTTTTTTGACTCACTGATATTATTATTTGTTTTCAAATAACGTTCGATTGTAACAATTGATTTCTTTATTCTAGCGTTAGTTTGCTGTTTTGACGATACATTAAATCGATTAATTACAATTCATTTCTTTTTTGTAGCTTATTATTTATAATTAATTAATCACGGTTTTTTTGACTCACTGATATTATTATTTGTTTTCAAATAACGTTCGATTGTAACAATTGATTTCTTTATTCTAGCGTTAGTTTGCTGTTTTGACGATACATTAAATCGATTAATTACAATTCATTTCTTTTTTGTAGCTTGTGGGGGGGGAAGAGAGAGAGACAGTCTACATGTCCTACACTACTATTCCTGCGCTATTCACTTATCTGCATTTTCTAAATGCACGGGCAACGCCGGGCGGGTACAGCTAGTCTATAATAATAAAAGCAAGTGTAATATGTCTGTCTGTCTGTCTGACCGAGCTCTCCAGCCAAATCTATCGCACGCAGGGACCTGGAATTTTTTATACGGAAGCACAAAGGGGCTGGCCACCAGACCTCGAAGCCCGATTTTCGATTTTTGAATTAGAAAAATTTTAAAAAATTTATTTATAATTAATTAATCACGGTTTTTTTGACTCACTGATATTATTATTTGTTTTCAAATAACGTTCGATTGTAACAATTGATTTCTTTATTCTAGCGTTAGTTTGCTGTTTTGACGATACATTAAATCGATTAATTACAATTCATTTCTTTTTTGTAGCTTATTATTTATAATTAATTAATCACGGTTTTTTTGACTCACTGATATTATTATTTGTTTTCAAATAACGTTCGATTGTAATAATTGATTTCTTTATTCTAGCGTTAGTTTGCTGTTTTGACGATACATTAAATCGATTAATTACAATTCATTTCTTTTTTGTAGCTTGTGGGGGGGGAAGAGAGAGAGACAGTCTACATGTCCTACACTACTATTCCTGCGCTATTCACTTATCTGCATTTTCTAAATGCACGGGCAACGCCGGGCGGGTACAGCTAGTCTATAATAATAAAAGCAAGTGTAATATGTCTGTCTGTCTGTCTGACCGAGCTCTCCAGCCAAATCTATCGCACGCAGGGACCTGGAATTTTTTATACGGAAGCACAAAGGGGCTGGCCACCAGACCTCGAAGCCCGATTTTCGATTTTTGAATTAGAAAAATTTTAAAAAATTTATTTATAATTAATTAATCACGGTTTTTTTGACTCACTGATATTATTATTTGTTTTCAAATAACGTTCGATTGTAACAATTGATTTCTTTATTCTAGCGTTAGTTTGCTGTTTTGACGATACATTAAATCGATTAATTACAATTCATTTCTTTTTTGTAGCTTATTATTTATAATTAATTTATCACGGTTTTTTTGACTCACTGATATTATTATTTGTTTTCAAATAACGTTCGATTGTAACAATTGATTTCTTTATTCTAGCGTTAGTTTGCTGTTTTGACGATACATTAAATCGATTAATTACAATTCATTTCTTTTTTGTAGCTTGTGGGGGGGGGAACAGAGAGAGACAGTCTACATGTCCTACACTACTATTCCTGCGCTATTCACTTATCTGCATTTTCTAAATGCACGGGCAACGCCGGGCGGGTACAGCTAGTCTATAATAATAAAAGCAAGTGTAATGTGTCTGTCTGTCTGACCGAGCTCTCCAGCCAAATCTATCGCACGCAGGGACCTGGAATTTTTTATACGGAAGCACAAAAGGGCTGGCCACCAGACCTCGAAGCCCGATTTTCGATTTTTGAATTAGAAAAATTTTAAAAAAATTATTTATAATTAATTAATCACGGTTTTTTTGACTCACTGATATTATTATTTGTTTTCAAATAACGTTCGATTGTAACAATTGATTTCTTTATTCTAGCGTTAGTTTGCTGTTTTGACGATACATCTATAATAATAAAAGCAAGTGTAATGTGTCTGTCTGTCTGTCTGTCTGACCGAGCTCTCCAGCCAAATCTATCGCACGCAGGGACCTGGAATTTTTTATACGGAAGCACAAAGGGGCTGGCCACCAGACCTCGAAGCCCGATTTTCGATTTTTGAATTAGAAAAATTAAAAAAAATTATTTATAATTAATTAATCACGGTTTTTTTGACTCACTGATATTATTATTTGTTTTCAAATAACGTTCGATTGTAACAATTGATTTCTTTATTCTAGCGTTAGTTTGCTGTTTTGACGATACATCTATAATAATAAAAGCAAGTGTAATGTGTCTGTCTGTCTGTCTGTCTGACCGAGCTCTCCAGCCAAATCTATCGCACGCAGGGACCTGGAATTTTTTATACGGAAGCACAAAGGGGCTGGCCACCAGACCTCGAAGCCCGATTTTCGATTTTTGAATTAGAAAAATTTTAAAAAAATTATTTATAATTAATTAATCACGGTTTTTTTGACTCACTGATATTATTCTTTGTTTTTAAATAACGTTCGATTGTAACAATTGATTTCTTTATTCTAGCGTTAGTTTGCTGTTTTGACGATACATCTATAATAATAAAAGCAAGTGTAATGTGTCTGTCTGTCTGTCTGTCTGACCGAGCTCTCCAGGCAAATCTATCGCACGCAGGGACCTGGAATTTTTTATACGGAAGCACAAAGGGGCTGGCCACCAGACCTCGAAGCCCGATTTTCGATTTTTGAATTAGAAAAATTAAAAAAAAATTATTTATAATTAATTAATCACGGTTTTATTGACTCACTGATATTATTATTTGTTTTCAAATAACGTTCGATTGTAACAATTGATTTCTTTATTCTAGCGTTAGTTTGCTGTTTTGATGATACATTAAATCGATTAATTACAATTCATTTCTTTTTTGTAGCTTATTATTTATAATTAATTAATCACGGTTTTTTTGACTCACTGATATTATTATTTGTTTTCAAATAACGTTCGATTGTAACAATTGATTTCTTTATTCTAGCGTTAGTTTGCTGTTTTGACGATACATCTATAATAATAAAAGCAAGTGTAATGTGTCTGTCTGTCTGTCTGTCTGACCGAGCTCTCCAGCCAAATCTATCGCACGCAGGGACCTGGAATTTTTTATACGGAAGCACAAAGGGGCTGGCCACCAGACCTCGAAGCCCGATTTTCGATTTTTGAATTAGAAAAATTTGAAAAAAATTATTTATAATTAATTAATCACGGTTTTTTTGACTCACTGATATTATTATTTGTTTTCAAATAACGTTCGATTGTAACAATTGATTTCTTTATTCTAGCGTTAGTTTGCTGTTTTGACGATACATTAAATCGATTAATTACAATTCATTTCTTTTTTGTAGCTTGTGGGGGGGGAAGAGAGAGAGACAGTCTACATGTCCTACACTACTATTCCTGCGCTATTCACTTATCTGCATTTTCTAAATGCACGGGCAACGCCGGGCGGGTACAGCTAGTCTATAATAATAAAAGCAAGTGTAATGTGTCTGTCTGTCTGTCCGTCTGTCTGTCTGACCGAGCTCTCCAGCCAAATCTATCGCACGCAGGGACCTGGAATTTTTTATACGGAAGCACAAAGGGGCTGGCCACCAGACCTCGAAGCCCGATTTTCGATTTTTGAATTAGAAAAATTTTAAAATATTATTTATAATTAATTAATCACGGTTTTTTTGACTCACTGATATTATTATTTGTTTTCAAATAACGTTCGATTGTAACAATTGATTTCTTTATTCTAGCGTTAGTTTGCTGTTTTGACGATACATTAAATCGATTAATTACAATTCATTTCTTTTTTGTAGCTTGTGGGTGGGGAAGAGAGAGAGACAGTCTACATGTCCTACACTACTATTCCTGCGCTATTCACTTATCTGCATTTTCTAAATGCACGGGCAACGCCGGGCGGGTACAGCTAGTTAATAATAAAAGCAAGTGTAATGTGTCTGTCTGTCTGTCTGACCGAGCTCTCCAGCCAAATCTATCGCACGCAGGGACCTGGAATTTTTTATACGGAAGCACAAAGGGGCTGGCCACCAGACCTCGAAGCCCGATTTTCGATTTTTGAATTAGAAAAATTTTAAAAAAATTATTTATAATTAATTAATCACGGTTTTTTTGACTCACTGATATTATTATTTGTTTTCAAATAACGTTCGATTGTAACAATTGATTTCCTTATTCTAGGTTTAGTTTGCTGTTTTGATGATACATTAAATCGATTAATTACAATTCATTTCTTTTTTGTAGCTTATTATTTATAATTAATTAATCACGGTTTTTTTGACTCACTGATATTATTATTTGTTTTCAAATAACGTTCGATTGTAACAATTGATTTCTTTATTCTAGCGTTAGTTTGCTGTTTTGACGATACATTAAATCGATTAATTACAATTCATTTCTTTTTTGTAGCTTGTGGGGGGGGAAGAGAGAGAGACAGTCTACATGTCCTACACTACTATTCCTGTGCTATTCACTTATCTGCATTTTCTAAATGCACGGGCAACGCCGGGCGGGTACAGCTAGTTAATAATAAAAGCAAGTGTAATGTGTCTGTCTGTCTGTATGTCTGTCTGTCTGTCTGTCTGACCGAGCTCTCCAGCCAAAATTTTGACGATACATTAAATCGATTAATTACAATTCATTTCTTTTTTGTAGCTTATTATTTATAATTAATTAATCACGGTTTTTTTGACTCACTGATATTATTATTTGTTTTCAAATAACGTTCGATTGTAACAATTGATTTCTTTATTCTAGCGTTAGTTTGCTGTTTTGACGATACATTAAATCGATTAATTACAATTCATTTCTTTTTTGTAGCTTGTGGGGGGGGGAAGAGAGAGAGACAGTCTACATGTCCTACACTACTATTCCTGCGCTATTCACTTATCTGCATTTTCTAAATGCACGGGCAACGCCGGGCGGGTACAGCTAGTCTATAATAATAAAAGCAAGTGTAATGTGTCTGTCTGTCTGTCTGTCTGACCGAGCTCTCCAGCCAAATCTATCGCACGCAGGGACCTGGAATTTTTTATACGGAAGCACAAAGGGGCTGGCCACCAGACCTCGAAGCCCGATTTTCGATTTTTGAATTAGAAAAATTTTAAAAAAATTATTTATAATTAATTAATCACGGTTTTTTTGACTCACTGATATTATTATTTGTTTTCAAATAACGTTCGATTGTAACAATTGATTTCTTTATTCTAGCGTTAGTTTGCTGTTTTGACGATACATTAAATCGATTAATTACAATTCATTTCTTTTTTGTAGCTTATTATTTATAATTAATTAATCACGGTTTTTTTGACTCACTGATATTATTATTTGTTTTCAAATAACGTTCGATTGTAACAATTGATTTCTTTATTCTAGCGTTAGTTTGCTGTTTTGACGATACATTAAATCGATTAATTACAATTCATTTCTTTTTTGTAGCTTGTGGGGGGGGAAGAGAGAGAGACAGTCTACATGTCCTACACTACTATTCCTGCGCTATTCACTTATCTGCATTTTCTAAATGCACGGGCAACGCCGGGCGGGTACAGCTAGTCTATAATAATAAAAGCAAGTGTAATATGTCTGTCTGTCTGTCTGACCGAGCTCTCCAGCCAAATCTATCGCACGCAGGGACCTGGAATTTTTTATACGGAAGCACAAAGGGGCTGGCCACCAGACCTCGAAGCCCGATTTTCGATTTTTGAATTAGAAAAATTTTAAAAAATTTATTTATAATTAATTAATCACGGTTTTTTTGACTCACTGATATTATTATTTGTTTTCAAATAACGTTCGATTGTAACAATTGATTTCTTTATTCTAGCGTTAGTTTGCTGTTTTGACGATACATTAAATCGATTAATTACAATTCATTTCTTTTTTGTAGCTTATTATTTATAATTAATTTATCACGGTTTTTTTGACTCACTGATATTATTATTTGTTTTCAAATAACGTTCGATTGTAACAATTGATTTCTTTATTCTAGCGTTAGTTTGCTGTTTTGACGATACATTAAATCGATTAATTACAATTCATTTCTTTTTTGTAGCTTGTGGGGGGGGGGAACAGAGAGAGACAGTCTACATGTCCTACACTACTATTCCTGCGCTATTCACTTATCTGCATTTTCTAAATGCACGGGCAACGCCGGGCGGGTACAGCTAGTCTATAATAATAAAAGCAAGTGTAATGTGTCTGTCTGTCTGACCGAGCTCTCCAGCCAAATCTATCGCACGCAGGGACCTGGAATTTTTTATACGGAAGCACAAAAGGGCTGGCCACCAGACCTCGAAGCCCGATTTTCGATTTTTGAATTAGAAAAATTTTAAAAAAATTATTTATAATTAATTAATCACGGTTTTTTTGACTCACTGATATTATTATTTGTTTTCAAATAACGTTCGATTGTAACAATTGATTTCTTTATTCTAGCGTTAGTTTGCTGTTTTGACGATACATCTATAATAATAAAAGCAAGTGTAATGTGTCTGTCTGTCTGTCTGTCTGACCGAGCTCTCCAGCCAAATCTATCGCACGCAGGGACCTGGAATTTTTTATACGGAAGCACAAAGGGGCTGGCCACCAGACCTCGAAGCCCGATTTTCGATTTTTGAATTAGAAAAATTAAAAAAAATTATTTATAATTAATTAATCACGGTTTTTTTTGACTCACTGATATTATTATTTGTTTTCAAATAACGTTCGATTGTAACAATTGATTTCTTTATTCTAGCGTTAGTTTGCTGTTTTGACGATACATCTATAATAATAAAAGCAAGTGTAATGTGTCTGTCTGTCTGTCTGTCTGACCGAGCTCTCCAGCCAAATCTATCGCACGCAGGGACCTGGAATTTTTTATACGGAAGCACAAAGGGGCTGGCCACCAGACCTCGAAGCCCGATTTTCGATTTTTGAATTAGAAAAATTTTAAAAAAATTATTTATAATTAATTAATCACGGTTTTTTTGACTCACTGATATTATTCTTTGTTTTCAAATAACGTTCGATTGTAACAATTGATTTCTTTATTCTAGCGTTAGTTTGCTGTTTTGACGATACATCTATAATAATAAAAGCAAGTGTAATGTGTCTGTCTGTCTGTCTGTCTGACCGAGCTCTCCAGGCAAATCTATCGCACGCAGGGACCTGGAATTTTTTATACGGAAGCACAAAGGGGCTGGCCACCAGACCTCGAAGCCCGATTTTCGATTTTTGAATTAGAAAAATTAAAAAAAAATTATTTATAATTAATTAATCACGGTTTTATTGACTCACTGATATTATTATTTGTTTTCAAATAACGTTCGATTGTAACAATTGATTTCTTTATTCTAGCGTTAGTTTGCTGTTTTGATGATACATTAAATCGATTAATTACAATTCATTTCTTTTTTGTAGCTTATTATTTATAATTAATTAATCACGGTTTTTTTGACTCACTGATATTATTATTTGTTTTCAAATAACGTTCGATTGTAACAATTGATTTCTTTATTCTAGCGTTAGTTTGCTGTTTTGACGATACATTAAATCGATTAATTACAATTCATTTCTTTTTTGTAGCTTGTGGGGGGGAAGAGAGAGAGACAGTCTCCATGTCCTACACTACTATTCCTGTGCTATTCACTTATCTGCATTTTCTAAATGCACGGGCAACGCCGGGCGGGTACAGCTAGTTAATAATAAAAGCAAGTGTAATGTGTCTGTCTGTCTGTCTGTCTGTCTGTCTGACCGAGCTCTCCAGCCAAATCTATCGCACGCAGGGACCTGGAATTTTTTATACGGAAGCACAAAGGGGCTGGCCACCAGACCTCGAAGCCCGATTTTCGATTTTTGAATTAGAAAAATTTTAAAAAAATTATTTATAATTAATTAATCACGGTTTTTTTGACTCACTGATATTATTATTTGTTTTCCAATAACGTTCGATTGTAACAATTGATTTCTTTATTCTAGCGTTAGTTTGCTGTTTTGACGATACATTAAATCGATTAATTACAATTCATTTCTTTTTTGTAGCTTATTATTTATAATTAATTTATCACGGTTTTTTTGACTCACTGATATTATTATTTGTTTTCAAATAACGTTCGATTGTAACAATTGATTTCTTTATTCTAGCGTTAGTTTGCTGTTTTGACGATACATTAAATCGATTAATTACAATTCATTTCTTTTTTGTAGCTTGTGGGGGGGGGAAGAGAGAGAGACAGTCTACATGTCCTACACTACTACTCCTGCGCTATTCACTTATCTGCATTTTCTAAATGCACGGGCAACGCCGGGCGGGTACAGCTAGTCTATAATAATAAAAGCAAGTGTAATGTGTCTGTCTGTCTGTCTGTCTGACCGAGCTCTCCAGCCAAATCTATCGCACGCAGGGACCTGGAATTTTTTATACGGAAGGACAAAAGGGCTGGCCACCAGACCCCGAAGCCCGATTTTCGATTTTTGAATTAGAAAAATTTAAAAAAAATTATTTATAATTAATTAATCTCGGTTTTTTTGACTCACTGATATTATTATTTGTTTTCAAATAACGTTCGATTGTAACAATTGATTTCTTTATTCTAGCGTTAGTCTGCTGTTTTGACGATACATCTATAATAATAAAAGCAAGTGTAATGTGTCTGTCTGTCTGTCTGTCTGTCTGTCTGTCTGACCGAGCTCTCCAGCCAAATCTATCGCACGCAGGGATCTGGAATTTTTTATACGGAAGCACAAAGGGGCTGGCCACCAGACCTCGAAGCCCGATTTTCGATTTTTGAATTAGAAAAATTTTTAAAAAATTATTTATAATTAATTAATCACGGTTTTTTTGACTCACTGATATTATTATTTGTTTTCAAATAACGTTCGATTGTAACAATTGATTTCTCTATTCTAGCGTTAGTTTGCTGTTGTGACGATACATCTATAAAAATAAAAGCAAGTGTAATGTGTCTGTCTGTCTGTCTGTCTGTCTGACCGAGCTCTCCAGCCAAATCTATCGCACGCAGGGACCTGGAATTTTTTATACGGAAGCACAAAGGGGCTGGCCACCAGACCTCGAAGACCGATTTTCGATTTTTGAATTGGAAAAATTTAAAAAAAATTATTTATGATTAATTAATCACGGTTTTTTTGACTCACTGATATTATTATTTGTTTTCAAATAACGTTCGATTGTAACAATTGATTTCTTTATTCTAGCGTTAGTTTGCTGTTTTGACGATACATTAAATCGATTAATTACAATTCATTTCTTTTTTGTAGCTTATTATTTATAATTAATTTATCACGGTTTTTTTGACTCACTGATATTATTATTTGTTTTCAAATAACGTTCGATTGTAACAATTGATTTCTTTATTCTAGCGTTAGTTTGCTGTTTTGACGATACATCTATAATAATAAAAGCAAGTGTAATGTGTCTGTCTGTCTGTCTGTCTGTCTGTCTGACCGAGCTCTCCAGCCAAATCTATCGCACGCAGGGACCTGGAATTTTTTATACGGAAGCACAAATGGGCTGGCCACCAGACCTCGAAGCCCGATTTTTGATTTTTGAATTAGAAAAATTTAAAAAAATTATTTATAATTAATTAATCACGGTTTTTTTGACTCACTGATATTATTATTTGTTTTCAAATAACGTTCGATTGTAACAATTGATTTCTTTATTCTAGCGTTAGTCTGCTGTTTTGACGATACATCTATAATAATAAAAGCAAGTGTAATGTGTCTGTCTGTCTGTCTGTCTGTCTGACCGAGCTCTCCAGCCAAATCTATCGCACGCAGGGATCTGGAATGTTTTATACGGAAGCACAAAGGGGCTGGCCACCAGACCTCGAAGCCCGATTTTCGATTTTTGAATTAGAAAAATTTTTAAAAAATTATTTATAATTAATTAATCACGGTTTTTTTGACTCACTGATATTATTATTTGTTTTCAAATAACGTTCGATTGTAACAATTGATTTCTTTATTCTAGCGTTAGTTTGCTCTTGTGACGATACATCTATAATAATAAAAGCAAGTGTAATGTGTCTGTCTGTCTGTCTGTCTGTCTGTCTGACCGAGCTCTCCAGCCAAATCTATCGCACGCAGGGACCTGGAATTTTTTATACGGAAGCACAAAGGGGCTGGCCACCAGACCTCGAAGACCGATTTTCGATTTTTGAATTAGAAAAATTAAAAAAAAATTATTTATAATTAATTAATCACGGTTTTTTTGACTCACTGATATTATTATTTGTTTTCAAATAACGTTCGATTGTAACAATTGATTTCTTTATTCTAGCGTTAGTCTGCTGTTTTGACGATACATCTATAATAATAAAAGCATGTGTAATGTGTCTGTCTGTCTGTCTGTCTGACCGAGCTCTCCAGCCAAATCTATCGCACGCAGGGACCTGGAATTTTTTATACGGAAGCAGAAAGGGGCTGGCCACCAGACCTCGAAGCCCGATTTTCGATTTTTGAATTAGAAAAATTTTAAAAAAATTATTTATAATTAATCAATCACGGTTTTTTTGACTCACTGATATTATTATTTGTTTTCAAATAACGTTCGATTGTAACAATTGATTTCTTTATTCTAGCGTTAGTCTGCTGTTTTGACGATACATCTATAATAATAAAAGCAAGTGTAATGTGTCTGTCTGTCTGTCTGTCTGTCTGTCTGACCGTGCTCTCCAGCCAAATCTATCGCACGCAGGGATCTGGAATTTTTTATACGGAAGCACAAAGGGGCTGGCCACCAGACCTCGAAGCCCGATTTTCGATTTTTGAATTAGAAAAATTTTTAAAAAATTATTTATAATTAATTAATCACGGTTTTTTTGACTCACTGATATTATTATTTGTTTTCAAATAACGTTCGATTGTAACAATTGATTTCTTTATTCTAGCGTTAGTTTGCTCTTGTGACGATACATCTATAATAATAAAAGCAAGTGTAATGTGTCTGTCTGTCTGTCTGTCTGTCTGTCTGACCGAGCTCTCCAGCCAAATCTATCGCACGCAGGGACCTGGAATTTTTTATACGGAAGCACAAAGGGGCTGGCCACCAGACCTCGAAGACCGATTTTCGATTTTTGAATTAGAAAAATTAAAAAAAAATTATTTATAATTAATTAATCACGGTTTTTTTGACTCACTGATATTATTATTTGTTTTCAAATAACGTTCGATTGTAACAATTGATTTCTTTATTCTAGCGTTAGTCTGCTGTTTTGACGATACATCTATAATAATAAAAGCATGTGTAATGTGTCTGTCTGTCTGTCTGTCTGACCGAGCTCTCCAGCCAAATCTATCGCACGCAGGGACCTGGAATTTTTTATACGGAAGCAGAAAGGGGCTGGCCACCAGACCTCGAAGCCCGATTTTCGATTTTTGAATTAGAAAAATTAAAAAAAAATTATTTATAATTAATTAATCACGGTTTTTTTGACTCACTGATATTATTATTTGTTTTCAAATAACGTTCGATTGTAACAATTGATTTCTTTATTCTAGCGTTAGTCTGCTGTTTTGACGATACATCTATAATAATAAAAGCATGTGTAATGTGTCTGTCTGTCTGTCTGTCTGACCGAGCTCTCCAGCCAAATCTATCGCACGCAGGGACCTGGAATTTTTTATACGGAAGCAGAAAGGGGCTGGCCACCAGACCTCGAAGCCCGATTTTCGATTTTTGAATTAGAAAAATTTAAAAAAAATTATTTATAATTAATCAATCACGGTTTTTTTGACTCACTGATATTATTATTTGTTTTCAAATAACGTTCGATTGTAACAATTGATTTCTTTATTCTAGCGTTAGTCTGCTGTTTTGACGATACATCTATAATAATAAAAGCAAGTGTAATGTGTCTGTCTGTCTGTCTGTCTGTCTGTCTGACCGTGCTCTCCAGCCAAATCTATCGCACGCAGGGATCTGGAATTTTTTATACGGAAGCACAAAGGGGCTGGCCACCAGACCTCGAAGCCCGATTTTCGATTTTTGAATTAGAAAAATTTTTAAAAAATTATTTATAATTAATTAATCACGGTTTTTTTGACTCACTGATATTATTATTTGTTTTCAAATAACGTTCGATTGTAACAATTGATTTCTTTATTCTAGCGTTAGTTTGCTGTTGTGACGATACATCTATAATAATAAAAGCAAGTGTAATGTGACTGTCTGTCTGTCTGTCTGTCTGACCGAGCTCTCCAGCCAAATCTATCGCACGCAGGGACCTGGAATTTTTTATACGGAAGCACAAAGGGGCTGGCCACCAGTCCTCGAAGCCCGATTTTCGATTTTTGAATTAGAAAAATTTTAAAAAAATTATTTATAATTAATTAATCACGGTTTTCTTGACTCACTGATATTATTATTTGTTTTCAAATAACGTTCGATTGTAACAATTGATTTCTTTATTCTAGCGTTAGTTTGCTGTTTTGACGATACATCTATAAAAATAAAAGCAAGTGTAATGTGTCTGTCTGTCTGTCTGTCTGACCGAGCTCTCCAGCCAAATCTATCGCACGCAGGGACCTGGAATTTTTTATACGGAAGCACAAAGGGGCTGGCCACCAGACCTCGAAGCCCGATTTTCGATTTTTGAATTAGAAAAATTTTTAAAAAATTATTTATAATTAATTAATCACGGTTTTTTTGACTCACTGATATTATTATTTGTTTTCAAATAACGTTCGATTGTAACAATTGATTTCTTTATTCTAGCGTTAGTTTGCTGTTTTGACGATACATCTATAATAATAAAAGCAAGTGTAATGTGTCTGTCTGTCTGTCTGTCTGACCGAGCTCTCCAGCCAAATCTATCGCACGCAGGGACCTGGAATTTTTTATACGGAAGCACAAAGGGGCTGGCCACCAGACATCGAAGACCGATTTTCGATTTTTGAATTAGAAAAATTAAAAAAAAATTATTTATAATTAATTATTCACGGTTTTTTTGACTCACTGATATTATTATTTGTTTACAAATAACGTTCGATTGTAACAATTGATTTCTTTATTCTAGCGTTAGTTTGCTGTTTTGACGATACATTAAATCGATTAATTACAATTCATTTCTTTTTTGTCGCTTGTGGTTGGGGAAGAGAGAGAGACAGTCTACATGTCCTACACTACTATTCCTGCGCTATTCACTTATCTGCATTTTCTAAATGCACGGGCAACGCCGGGCGGGTACAGCTAGTTAATAATAAAAGCAAGTGTAATGTGTCTGTCTGTCTGACCGAGCTCTCCAGCCAAATCTATCGCACGCAGGGACCTGGAATTTTTTATACGGAAGCACAAAGGGGCTGGCCACCAGACCTCGAAGCCCGATTTTCGATTTTTGAATTAGAAAAATTAAAAAAAAATTATTTATAATTAATTAATCACGGTTTTTTTGACTCACTGATATTATTATTTGTTTTCAAATAACGTTCGATTGTAACAATTGATTTCTTTATTCTAGCGTTAGTTTGCTGTTTTGATGATACATTAAATCGATTAATTACAATTCATTTCTTTTTTGTAGCTTATTATTTATAATTAATTAATCACGGTTTTTTTGACTCACTGATATTATTATTTGTTTTCAAATAACGTTCGATTGTAACAATTGATTTCTTTATTCTAGCGTTAGTTTGCTGTTTTGACGATACATTAAATCGATTAATTACAATTCATTTCTTTTTTGTAGCTTGTGGGGGGGGGGAAAGAGAGAGACAGTCTACATGTCCTACACTACTATTCCTGTGCTATTCACTTATCTGCATTTTCTAAATGCACGGGCAACGCCGGGCGGGTACAGCTAGTTAATAATAAAAGCAAGTGTAATGTGTCTTTCTGTCAGTATGTCTGTCTGACCGAGCTCTCCAGCCAAATCTATCGCACGCAGGGACCTGGAATTTTTTATACGGAAGCACAAAGGGGCTGGCCACCAGACCTCGAAGGCCGATTTTCGATTTTTGAATTAGAAAAATTTAAAAAAAATTATTTATAATTAATTAATCACGGTTTTTTTGACTCACTGATATTATTATTTGTTTTCAAATAACGTTCGATTGTAACAATTGATTTCTTTATTCTAGCGTTAGTTTGCTGTTTTGACGATACATTAAATCGATTAATTACAATTCATTTCTTTTTTGTAGCTTATTATTTATAATTAATTAATCACGGTCTTTTTGACTCACTGATATTATTATTTGTTTTCAAATAACGTTCGATTGTAACAATTGATTTCTTTATTCTAGCGTTAGTTTGCTGTTTTGACGATACATTAAATTGATTAATTACAATTCATTTCTTTTTTGTAGCTTATTATTTATAATTAATTAATCACGGTTTTTTTGACTCACTGATATTATTATTTGTTTTCAAATAACGTTCGATTGTAACAATTGATTTCTTTATTCTAGCGTTAGTTTGCTGTTTTGACGATACATTAAATCGCTTAATTACAATTCATTTCTTTTTTGTAGCTTGTGGGGGGGGAAAAGAGAGAGACAGTCTACATGTCCTACACTACTATTCCTGTGCTATTCACTTATCTGCATTTTCTAAATGCACGGGCAACGCCGGGCGGGTACAGCTAGTTAATAATAAAAGCAAGTGTAATGTGTCTGTCTGTCTGTCTGTCTGACCGAGCTCTCCAGCCAAATCTATCGCACGCAGGGACCTGGAATTTTTTATACGGAAGCACAAAGGGGCTGGCCACCAGACCTCGAAGCCCGATTTTCGATTTTTGAATTAGAAAAATTTTAAAAAAATTATTTATAATTAATTAATCACGGTTTTTTTGACTCACTGATATTATTATTTGTTTTCAAATAACGTTCGATTGTAACAATTGATTTCTTTATTCTAGCGTTAGTTTGCTGTTTTGACGATACATTAAATCGATTAATTACAATTCATTTCTTTTTTGTAGCTTATTATTTATAATTAATTAATCACGGTCTTTTTGACTCACTGATATTATTATTTGTTTTCAAATAACGTTCGATTGTAACAATTGATTTCTTTATTCTAGCGTTAGTTTGCTGTTTTGAGGATACATTAAATCGATTAATTACAATTCTTTTTTTTTTGTAGCTTGTGGGGGGGGGAAGAGAGAGAGACAGTCTACATGTCCTACACTACTATTCCTGCGCTATTCACTTATCTGCATTTTCTAAATGCACGGGCAACGCCGGGCGGGTACAGCTAGTCTATAATAATAAAAGCAAGTGTAATGTGTCTGTCTGTCTGTCTGTCTGACCGAGCTCTCCAGCCAAATCTATCGCACGCAGGGACCTGGAATTTTTTATACGGAAGCACAAAGGGGCTGGCCACCAGACCTCGAAGCCCGATTTTCGATTTTTGAATTAGAAAAATTTAAAAAAAATTATTTATAATTAATTAATCACGGTTTTTTTGACTCACTGATATTATTATTTGTTTTCAAATAACGTTCGATTGTAACAATTGATTTCTTTATTCTAGCGTTAGTTTGCTGTTTTGATGATACATTAAATCGATTAATTACAATTCATTTCTTTTTTGTAGCTTATTATTTATAATTAATTAATCACGGTTTTTTTGACTCACTGATATTATTATTTGTTTTCAAATAACGTTCGATTGTAACAATTGATTTCTTTATTCTAGCGTTAGTTTGCTGTTTTGACGATACATTAAATCGATTAATTACAATTCATTTCTTTTTTGTAGCTTGTGGGGGGGGGGAAAGAGAGAGACAGTCTACATGTCCTACACTACTATTCCTGTGCTATTCACTTATCTGCATTTTCTAAATGCACGGGCAACGCCGGGCGGGTACAGCTAGTTAATAATAAAAGCAAGTGTAATGTGTCTGTCTGTCTGTCTGTCTAACCGAGCTCTCCAGCCAAATCTATCGCACGCAGGGACCTGGAATTTTTTATACGGAAGCACAAAGGGGCTGGCCACCAGACCTCGAAGCCCGATTTTCGATTTTTGAATTAGAAAAATTTTTAAAAAATTATTTATAATTAATTAATCACGGTTTTTTTGACTCACTGATATTATTATTTGTTTTCAAATAACGTTCGATTGTAACAATTGATTTCTTTATTCTAGCGTTAGTTTGCTGTTTTGACGATACATTAAATCGATTAATTACAATTCATTTTTTTTTGTAGCTTGTGGGGGGGGGGGAAGAGAGAGAGACAGTCTACATGTCCTACACTACTATTCCTGCGCTATTCACTTATCTGCATTTTCTAAATGCACGGGCAACGCCGGGCGGGTACAGCTAGTCTATAATAATAAATGCAAGTGTAATGTGTCTGTCTGTCTGTCTGTCTGACCGAGCTCTCCAGCCAAATCTATCGCACGCAGGGACCTGGAATTTTTTATACGGAAGCACAAAGGGGCTGGCCACCAGACCTCGAAGCCCGATTTTCGATTTTTGAATTAGAAAAATTTAAAAAAATTTATTTATAATTAATTAATCACGGTTTTTTTGACTCACTGATATTATTATTTGTTTTCAAATAACGTTCGATTGTAACAATTGATTTCTTTATTCTAGCGTTAGTTTGCTGTTTTGACGATACATTAAATCGATTAATTACAATTCATTTCTTTTTTGTAGCTTGTGGGGGGGGGGAGAGAGAGAGACAGTCTACATGTCCTACACTACTATTCCTGCGCTATTCACTTATCTGCATTTTCTAAATGCACGGGCAACGCCGGGCGGGTACAGCTAGTCTATAATAATAAAAGCAAGTGTAATGTGTCTGTCTGTCTGTCTGACCGAGCTCTCCAGCCAAATCTATCGCACGCAGGGACCTGGAATTTTTTATACGGAAGCACAATGGGGCTGGCCACCAGACCTCGAAGCCCGATTTTCGATTTTTGAATTAGAAAAATTTTTAAAAAATTATTTATAATTAATTAATCACGGTTTTTTTGACTCACTGATATTATTATTCGTTTTCAAATAACGTTCGATTGTAACAATTGATTTCTTTATTCTAGCGTTAGTCTGCTGTTTTGACGATACATCTATAATAATAAAAGCAAGTGTAATGTGTCTGTCTGTCTGTCTGTCTGACCGAGCTCTCCAGCCAAATCTATCGCACGCAGGGATCTGGAATGTTTTATACGGAAGCACAAAGGGGCTGGCCACCAGACCTCGAAGCCCGATTTTCGATTTTTGAATTAGAAAAATTTTTAAAAAATTATTTATAATTAATTAATCACGGTTTTTTTGACTCACTGATATTATTATTTGTTTTCAAATAACGTTCGATTGTAACAATTGATTTCTTTATTCTAGCGTTAGTTTGCTGTTGTGACGATACATCTATAATAATAAAAGCAAGTGTAATGTGTCTGTCTGTCTGTCTGTCTGTCTGTCTGACCGAGCTCTCCAGCCAAATCTATCGCACGCAGGGACCTGGAATTTTTTATACGGAAGCACAAAGGGGCTGGCCCCCAGACCTCGAAGACCGATTTTCGATTTTTGAATTAGAAAAATTAAAAAAAAATTATTTATGATTAATTAATCACGGTTTTTTTGACTCACTGATATTATTATTTGTTTTCAAATAACGTTCGATTGTAACAATTGATTTCTTTATTCTAGCGTTAGTCTGCTGTTTTGACGATACATCTATAATAATAAAAGCAAGTGTAATGTGTCTGTCTGTCTGTCTGTCTGACCGAGCTCTCCAGCCAAATCTATCGCACGCAGGGATCTGGAATTTTTTATACGGAAGCACAAAGGGGCTGGCCACCAGACCTCGAAGCCCGATTTTCGATTTTTGAATTAGAAAAATTTTTAAAAAATTATTTATAATTAATTAATCACGGTTTTTTTGACTCACTGATATTATTATTTGTTTTCAAATAACGTTCGATTGTAACAATTGATTTCTTTATTCTAGCGTTAGTTTGCTGTTGTGACGATACATCTATAATAATAAAAGCAAGTGTAATGTGTCTGTCTGTCTGTCTGTCTGTCTGTCTGACCGAGCTCTCCAGCCAAATCTATCGCACGCAGGGACCTGGAATTTTTTATACGGAAGCACAAAGGGGCTGGCCACCAGACCTCGAAGACCGATTTTCGATTTTTGAATTAGAAAAATTTTAAAAAAATTATTTATAATTAATTAATCTCGGTTTTTTTGACTCACTGATATTATTATTTGTTTTCAAATAACGTTCGATTGTAACAATTGATTTCTTTATTCTAGCGTTAGTTTGCTGTTTTGACGATACATCTATAATAATAAAAGCAAGTGTAATGTGTCTGTCTGTCTGTCTGTCTGACCGAGCTCTCCAGCCAAATCTATCGCACGCAGGGACCTGGAATTTTTTATACGGAAGCACAAAGGGGCTGGCCACCAGACCTCGAAGCCCGATTTTTGATTTTTGAATTAGAAAAATTTTAAAAAAATTATTTATAATTAATTAATCACGGTTTTTTTGACTCACTGATATTATTATTTGTTTTCAAATAACGTTCGATTGTAACAATTGATTTCTTTATTCTAGCGTTAGTCTGCTGTTTTGACGATACATCTATAATAATAAAAGCAAGTGTAATGTGTCTGTCTGTCTGTCTGTCTGTCTGTCTGACCGAGCTCTCCAGCCAAATCTATCGCACGCAGGGATCTGGAATTTTTTATACGGAAGCACAAAGGGGCTGGCCACCAGACCTCGAAGCCCGATTTTCGATTTTTGAATTAGAAAAATTTTTAAAAAATTATTTATAATTAATTAATCACGGTTTTTTTGACTCACTGATATTATTATATGTTTTCAAATAACGTTCGATTGTAACAATTGATTTCTTTATTCTAGCGTTAGTTTGCTGTTGTGACGATACATCTATAATAATAAAAGCAAGTGTAATGTGTCTGTCTGTCTGACCGAGCTCTCCAGCCAAATCTATCGCACGCAGGGACCTGGAATTTTTTATACGGAAGCACAAAGGGGCTGGCCACCAGACCTCGAAGACCGATTTTCGATTTTTGAATTGGAAAAATTTAAAAAAAATTATTTATGATTAATTAATCACGGTTTTTTGACTCACTGATATTATTATTTGTTTTCAAATAACGTTCGATTGTAACAATTGATTTCTTTATTCTAGCGTTAGATTGCTGTTTTGACGATACATTAAATCGATTAATTACAATTCATTTCTTTTTTGTAGCTTATTATTTATAATTAATTTATCACGGTTTTTTTGACTCACTGATATTATTATTTGTTTTCAAATAACGTTCGATTGTAACAATTGATTTCTTTATTCTAGCGTTAGTTTGCTGTTTTGACGATACATCTATAATAATAAAAGCAAGTGTAATGTGTCTGTCTGTCTGTCTGTCTGTCTGTCTGTCTGACCGAGCTCTCCAGCCAAATCTATCGCACGCAGGGACCTGGAATTTTTTATACGGAAGCACAAAGGGGCTGGCCACCAGACCTCGAAGCCCGATTTTTGATTTTTGAATTAGAAAAATTTTAAAAAAATTATTTATAATTAATTAATCACGGTTTTTTTGACTCACTGATATTATTATTTGTTTTCAAATAACGTTCCATTGTAACAATTGATTTCTTTATTCTAGCGTTAGTCTGCTGTTTTGACGATACATCTATAATAATAAAAGCAAGTGTAATGTGTCTGTCTGTCTGTCTGTCTGACCGAGCTCTCCAGCCAAATCTATCGCACGCAGGGATCTGGAATGTTTTATACGGAAGCACAAAGGGGCTGGCCACCAGACCTCGAAGCCCGATTTTCGATTTTTGAATTAGAAAAATTTTTAAAAAATTATTTATAATTAATTAATCACGGTTTTTTTGACTCACTGATATTATTATTCGTTTTCAAATAACGTTCGATTGTAACAATTGATTTCTTTATTCTAGCGTTAGTCTGCTGTTTTGACGATACATCTATAATAATAAAAGCAAGTGTAATGTGTCTGTCTGTCTGTCTGTCTGACCGAGCTCTCCAGCCAAATCTATCGCACGCAGGGATCTGGAATGTTTTATACGGAAGCACAAAGGGGCTGGCCACCAGACCTCGAAGCCCGATTTTCGATTTTTGAATTAGAAAAATTTTTAAAAAATTATTTATAATTAATTAATCACGGTTTTTTTGACTCACTGATATTATTATTTGTTTTCAAATAACGTTCGATTGTAACAATTGATTTCTTTATTCTAGCGTTAGTTTGCTGTTGTGACGATACATCTATAATAATAAAAGCAAGTGTAATGTGTCTGTCTGTCTGTCTGTCTGTCTGTCTGACCGAGCTCTCCAGCCAAATCTATCGCACGCAGGGACCTGGAATTTTTTATACGGAAGCACAAAGGGGCTGGCCCCCAGACCTCGAAGACCGATTTTCGATTTTTGAATTAGAAAAATTAAAAAAAAATTATTTATGATTAATTAATCACGGTTTTTTTGACTCACTGATATTATTATTTGTTTTCAAATAACGTTCGATTGTAACAATTGATTTCTTTATTCTAGCGTTAGTCTGCTGTTTTGACGATACATCTATAATAATAAAAGCAAGTGTAATGTGTCTGTCTGTCTGTCTGTCTGACCGAGCTCTCCAGCCAAATCTATCGCACGCAGGGATCTGGAATTTTTTATACGGAAGCACAAAGGGGCTGGCCACCAGACCTCGAAGCCCGATTTTCGATTTTTGAATTAGAAAAATTTTTAAAAAATTATTTATAATTAATTAATCACGGTTTTTTTGACTCACTGATATTATTATTTGTTTTCAAATAACGTTCGATTGTAACAATTGATTTCTTTATTCTAGCGTTAGTTTGCTGTTGTGACGATACATCTATAATAATAAAAGCAAGTGTAATGTGTCTGTCTGTCTGTCTGTCTGTCTGTCTGTCTGACCGAGCTCTCCAGCCAAATCTATCGCACGCAGGGACCTGGAATTTTTTATACGGAAGCACAAAGGGGCTGGCCACCAGACCTCGAAGACCGATTTTCGATTTTTGAATTAGAAAAATTTTAAAAAAATTATTTATAATTAATTAATCTCGGTTTTTTTGACTCACTGATATTATTATTTGTTTTCAAATAACGTTCGATTGTAACAATTGATTTCTTTATTCTAGCGTTAGTTTGCTGTTTTGACGATACATCTATAATAATAAAAGCAAGTGTAATGTGTCTGTCTGTCTGTCTGTCTGACCGAGCTCTCCAGCCAAATCTATCGCACGCAGGGACCTGGAATTTTTTATACGGAAGCACAAAGGGGCTGGCCACCAGACCTCGAAGCCCGATTTTTGATTTTTGAATTAGAAAAATTTTAAAAAAATTATTTATAATTAATTAATCACGGTTTTTTTGACTCACTGATATTATTATTTGTTTTCAAATAACGTTCGATTGTAACAATTGATTTCTTTATTCTAGCGTTAGTCTGCTGTTTTGACGATACATCTATAATAATAAAAGCAAGTGTAATGTGTCTGTCTGTCTGTCTGTCTGTCTGTCTGACCGAGCTCTCCAGCCAAATCTATCGCACGCAGGGATCTGGAATTTTTTATACGGAAGCACAAAGGGGCTGGCCACCAGACCTCGAAGCCCGATTTTCGATTTTTGAATTAGAAAAATTTTTAAAAAATTATTTATAATTAATTAATCACGGTTTTTTTGACTCACTGATATTATTATATGTTTTCAAATAACGTTCGATTGTAACAATTGATTTCTTTATTCTAGCGTTAGTTTGCTGTTGTGACGATACATCTATAATAATAAAAGCAAGTGTAATGTGTCTGTCTGTCTGACCGAGCTCTCCAGCCAAATCTATCGCACGCAGGGACCTGGAATTTTTTATACGGAAGCACAAAGGGGCTGGCCACCAGACCTCGAAGACCGATTTTCGATTTTTGAATTGGAAAAATTTAAAAAAAATTATTTATGATTAATTAATCACGGTTTTTTGACTCACTGATATTATTATTTGTTTTCAAATAACGTTCGATTGTAACAATTGATTTCTTTATTCTAGCGTTAGATTGCTGTTTTGACGATACATTAAATCGATTAATTACAATTCATTTCTTTTTTGTAGCTTATTATTTATAATTAATTTATCACGGTTTTTTTGACTCACTGATATTATTATTTGTTTTCAAATAACGTTCGATTGTAACAATTGATTTCTTTATTCTAGCGTTAGTTTGCTGTTTTGACGATACATCTATAATAATAAAAGCAAGTGTAATGTGTCTGTCTGTCTGTCTGTCTGTCTGTCTGTCTGACCGAGCTCTCCAGCCAAATCTATCGCACGCAGGGACCTGGAATTTTTTATACGGAAGCACAAAGGGGCTGGCCACCAGACCTCGAAGCCCGATTTTTGATTTTTGAATTAGAAAAATTTTAAAAAAATTATTTATAATTAATTAATCACGGTTTTTTTGACTCACTGATATTATTATTTGTTTTCAAATAACGTTCCATTGTAACAATTGATTTCTTTATTCTAGCGTTAGTCTGCTGTTTTGACGATACATCTATAATAATAAAAGCAAGTGTAATGTGTCTGTCTGTCTGTCTGTCTGACCGAGCTCTCCAGCCAAATCTATCGCACGCAGGGATCTGGAATGTTTTATACGGAAGCACAAAGGGGCTGGCCACCAGACCTCGAAGCCCGATTTTCGATTTTTGAATTAGAAAAATTTTTAAAAAATTATTTATAATTAATTAATCACGGTTTTTTTGACTCACTGATATTATTATTTGTTTTCAAATAACGTTCGATTGTAACAATTGATTTCTTTATTCTAGCGTTAGTTTGCTGTTGTGACGATACATCTATAATAATAAAAGCAAGTGTAATGTGTCTGTCTGTCTGTCTGTCTGTCTGTCTGACCGAGCTCTCCAGCCAAATCTATCGCACGCAGGGACCTGGAATTTTTTATACGGAAGCACAAAGGGGCTGGCCACCAGACCTCGAAGACCGATTTTCGATTTTTGAATTAGAAAAATTAAAAAAAAATTATTTATGATTAATTAATCACGGTTTTTTTGACTCACTGATATTATTATTTGTTTTCAAATAACGTTCGATTGTAACAATTGATTTCTTTATTCTAGCGTTAGTTTGCTGTTTTGACGATACATCTATAATAATAAAAGCAAGTGTAATGTGTCTGTCTGTCTGTCTGTCTGTCTGACCAAGCTCTCCAGCCAAATCTATCGCACGCAGGGACCTGGAATTTTTTATACGGAAGCACAAAGGGGCTGGCCACCAGACCTCGAAGACCGATTTTCGATTTTTGAATTAGAAAAATTAAAAAAAAATTATTTATGATTAATTAATCACGGTTTTTTTGACTCACTGATATTATTATTTGTTTTCAAATAACGTTCGATTGTAACAATTGATTTCTTTATTCTAGCGTTAGTCTGCTGTTTTGACGATACATCTATAATAATAAAAGCAAGTGTAATGTGTCTGTCTGTCTGTCTGTCTGTCTGACCGAGCTCTCCAGCCAAATCTATCGCACGCAGGGATCTGGAATTTTTTATACGGAAGCACAAAGGGGCTGGCCACCAGACCTCGAAGCCCGATTTTCGATTTTTGAATTAGAAAAATTTTTAAAAAATTATTTATAATTAATTAATCACGGTTTTTTTGACTCACTGATATTATTATTTGTTTTCAAATAACGTTCGATTGTAACAATTGATTTCTTTATTCTAGCGTTAGTTTGCTGTTTTGACGATACATCTATAATAATAAAAGCAAGTGTAATGTGTCTGTCTGTCTGTCTGTCTGACCGAGCTCTCCAGCCAAATCTATCGCACGCAGGGACCTGGAATTTTTTATACGGAAGCACAAAGGGGCTGGCCACCAGACCTCGAAGCCCGATTTTTGATTTTTGAATTAGAAAAATTTTAAAAAAATTATTTATAATTAATTAATCACGGTTTTTTTGACTCACTGATATTATTATTTGTTTTCAAATAACGTTCGATTGTAACAATTGATTTCTTTATTCTAGCGTTAGTCTGCTGTTTTGACGATACATCTATAATAATAAAAGCAAGTGTAATGTGTCTGTCTGTCTGTCTGTCTGTCTGTCTGACCGAGCTCTCCAGCCAAATCTATCGCACGCAGGGATCTGGAATTTTTTATACGGAAGCACAAAGGGGCTGGCCACCAGACCTCGAAGCCCGATTTTCGATTTTTGAATTAGAAAAATTTTTAAAAAATTATTTATAATTAATTAATCACGGTTTTTTTGACTCACTGATATTATTATTTGTTTTCAAATAACGTTCGATTGTAACAATTGATTTCTTTATTCTAGCGTTAGTTTGCTGTTGTGACGATACATCTATAATAATAAAAGCAAGTGTAATGTGTCTGTCTGTCTGTCTGTCTGTCTGTCTGACCGAGCTCTCCAGCCAAATCTATCGCACGCAGGGACCTGGAATTTTTTATACGGAAGCACAAAGGGGCTGGCCACCAGACCTCGAAGACCGATTTTCGATTTTTGAATTAGAAAAATTAAAAAAAAATTATTTATGATTAATTAATCACGGTTTTTTTGACTCACTGATATTATTATTTGTTTTCAAATAACGTTCGATTGTAACAATTGATTTCTTTATTCTAGCGTTAGTTTGCTGTTTTGACGATACATCTATAATAATAAAAGCAAGTGTAATGTGTCTGTCTGTCTGTCTGTCTGTCTGACCGAGCTCTCCAGCCAAATCTATCGCACGCAGGGACCTGGAATTTTTTATACGGAAGCACAAAGGGGCTGGCCACCAGACCTCGAAGACCGATTTTCGATTTTTGAATTAGAAAAATTAAAAAAAAATTATTTATGATTAATTAATCACGGTTTTTTTGACTCACTGATATTATTATTTGTTTTCAAATAACGTTCGATTGTAACAATTGATTTCTTTATTCTAGCGTTAGTCTGCTGTTTTGACGATACATCTATAATAATAAAAGCAAGTGTAATGTGTCTGTCTGTCTGTCTGTCTGTCTGTCTGTCTGACCGAGCTCTCCAGCCAAATCTATCGCACGCAGGGATCTGGAATTTTTTATACGGAAGCACAAAGGGGCTGGCCACCAGACCTCGAAGCCCGATTTTCGATTTTTGAATTAGAAAAATTTTTAAAAAATTATTTATAATTAATTAATCACGGTTTTTTTGACTCACTGATATTATTATTTGTTTTCAAATAACGTTCGATTGTAACAATTGATTTCTTTATTCTAGCGTTAGTTTGCTGTTGTGACGATACATCTATAATAATAAAAGCAAGTGTAATGTGTCTGTCTGTCTGTCTGTCTGTCTGACCGAGCTCTCCAGCCAAATCTATCGCACGCAGGGACCTGGAATTTTTTATACGGAAGCACAAAGGGGCTGGCCACCAGACCTCGAAGCCCGATTTTTGATTTTTGAATTAGAAAAATTTTAAAAAAATTATTTATAATTAATTAATCACGGTTTTTTTGACTCACTGATATTATTATTTGTTTTCAAATAACGTTCCATTGTAACAATTGATTTCTTTATTCTAGCGTTAGTCTGCTGTTTTGACGATACATCTATAATAATAAAAGCAAGTGTAATGTGTCTGTCTGTCTGTCTGTCTGACCGAGCTCTCCAGCCAAATCTATCGCACGCAGGGATCTGGAATGTTTTATACGGAAGCACAAAGGGGCTGGCCACCAGACCTCGAAGCCCGATTTTCGATTTTTGAATTAGAAAAATTTTTAAAAAATTATTTATAATTAATTAATGACGGTTTTTTTGACTCACTGATATTATTATTTGTTTTCAAATAACGTTCGATTGTAACAATTGATTTCTTTATTCTAGCGTTAGTTTGCTGTTGTGACGATACATCTATAATAATAAAAGCAAGTGTAATGTGTCTGTCTGTCTGTCTGACCGAGCTCTCCAGCCAAATCTATCGCACGCAGGGACCTGGAATTTTTTATACGGAAGCACAAAGGGGCTGGCCACCAGACCTCGAAGACCGATTTTCGATTTTTGAATTAGAAAAATTAAAAAAAAATTATTTATGATTAATTAATCACGGTTTTTTTGACTCACTGATATTATTATTTGTTTTCAAATAACGTTCGATTGTAACAATTGATTTCTTTATTCTAGCGTTAGTTTGCTGTTTTGACGATACATTAAATCGGTTAATTACAATTCATTTCTTTTTTGTAGCTTATTATTTATAATTAATTTATCACGGTTTTTTTGACTCACTGATATTATTATTTGTTTTCAAATAACGTTCGATTGTAACAATTGATTTCTTTATTCTAGCGTTAGTTTCCTGTTTTGACGATACATCTATAAGAATAAAAGCAAGTGTAATGTGTCTGTCTGTCTGTCTGTCTGTCTGTCTGACCGAGCTCTCCAGCCAAATCTATCGCACGCAGGGACCTGGAATTTTTTATACGGAAGCACAAAGGGGCTGGCCACCAGACCTCGAAGCCCGATTTTTGATTTTTGAAGTAGAAAAATTTTAAAAAAATTATTTATAATTAATTAATCACGGTTTTTTTGACTCACTGATATTATTATTTGTTTTCAAATAACGTTCGATTGTAACAATTGATTTCTTTATTCTAGCGTTAGTCTGCTGTTTTGACGATACATCTATAATAATAAAAGCAAGTGTAATGTGTCTGTCTGTCTGTCTGTCTGTCTGTCTGTCTGACCGAGCTCTCCAGCCAAATCTATCGCACGCAGGGATCTGGAATGTTTTATACGGAAGCACAAAGGGGCTGGCCACCAGACCTCGAAGCCCGATTTTCGATTTTTGAATTAGAAAAATTTTTAAAAAATTATTTATAATTAATTAATCACGGTTTTTTTGACTCACTGATATTATTATTTGTTTTCAAATAACGTTCGATTGTAACAATTGATTTCTTTATTCTAGCGTTAGTTTGCTGTTGTGACGATACATCTATAATAATAAAAGCAAGTGTAATGTGTCTGTCTGTCTGTCTGTCTGTCTGTCTGTCTGACCGAGCTCTCCAGCCAAATCTATCGCACGCAGGGACCTGGAATTTTTTATACGGAAGCACAAAGGGGCTGGCCACCAGACCTCGAAGCCCGATTTTCGATTTTTGAATTAGAAAAATTTTAAAAAATTATTTATAATTAATTAATCACGGTTTTTTTGACTCACTGATATTATTATTTGTTTTCAAATAACGTTCGATTGTAACAATTGATTTCTTTATTCTAGCGTTAGTTTGCTGTTTTGACGATACATCTATAATAATAAAAGCAAGTGTAATGTGTCTGTCTGTCTGTCTGTCTGTCTGACTGAGCTCTCCAGCCAAATCTATCGCACGCAGGGACCTGGAATTTTTTATACGGAAGCACAAAGGGGCTGGCCACCAGACCTGGAAGCCCGATTTTCGATTTTTGAATTAGAAAAATTTTTAAAAAATTATTTATAATTAATTAATCACGGTTTTTTTGACTCACTGATATTATTATTTGTTTTCAAATAACGTTCGATTGTAACAATTGATTTCTTTATTGTAGCGTTAGTCTGCTGTTTTGACGATACATCTATAATAATAAAAGCAAGTGTAATGTGTCTGTCTGTCTCTCTGTCTGACCGAGCTCTCCAGCCAAATCTATCGCACGCAGGGATCTGGAATTTTTTATACGGAAGCACAAAGGGGCTGGCCACCAGACCTCGAAACCCGATTTTCGATTTTTGAATTAGAAAAATTTTTAAAAAATTATTTATAATTAATTAATCACGGTTTTTTTGACTCACTGATATTATTATTTGTTTTCAAATAACGTTCGATTGTAACAATTGATTTCTTTATTCTAGCGTTAGTTTGCTGTTGTGACGATACATCTATAATAATAAAAGCAAGTGTAATGTGTCTGTCTGTCTGTCTGTCTGTCTGACCGAGCTCTCCAGCCAAATCTATCGCACGCAGGGACCTGGAATTTTTTATACGGAAGCACAAAGGGGCTGGCCACCAGACCTCGAAGACCGATTTTCGATTTTTGAATTGGAAAAATTTAAAAAAAATTATTTATGATTAATTTATCACGGTTTTTTAGACTCACTGATATTATTATTTGTTTTCAAATAACGTTCGATTGTAACAATTGATTTCTTTATTCTAGCGTTAGTTTGCTGTTTTGACGATACATCTATAATAATCAAAGCAAGTGTAATGTGTCTGTCTGTCTGTCTGACCGAGCTCTCCAGCCAAATCTATCGCACGCAGGGATCTGGAATGTTTTATACGGAAGCACAAAGGGGCTGGCCACCAGACCTCGAAGCCCGATTTTCGATTTTTGAATTAGAAAAATTTTTAAAAAATTATTTATAATTAATTAATCACGGTTTTTTTGACTCACTGATATTATTATTTGTTTTCAAATAACGTTCCATTGTAACAATTGATTTCTTTATTCTAGCGTTAGTTTGCTGTTGTGACGATACATCTATAATAATAAAAGCAAGTGTAATGTGTCTGTCTGTCTGTCTGTCTGACCGAGCTCTCCAGCCAAATCTATCGCACGCAGGGACCTGGAATTTTTTATACGGAAGCACAAAGGGGCTGGCCACCAGACCTCGAAGACCGATTTTCGATTTTTGAATTAGAAAAATTAAAAAAAAATTATTTATGATTAATTAATCACGGTTTTTTTGACTCACTGATATTATTATTTGTTTTCAAATAACGTTCGATTGTAACAATTGATTTCTTTATTCTAGCGTTAGTCTGCTGTTTTGACGATACATCTATAATAATAAAAGCAAGTGTAATGTGTCTGTCTGTCTGTCTGTCTGTCTGTCTGTCTGACCGAGCTCTCCAGCCAAATCTATCGCACGCAGGGATCTGGAATTTTTTATACGGAAGCACAAAGGGGCTGGCCACCAGACCTCGAAGCCCGATTTTCGATTTTTGAATTAGAAAAATTTTTAAAAAATTATTTATAATTAATTAATCACGGTTTTTTTGACTCACTGATATTATTATTTGTTTTCAAATAACGTTCGATTGTAACAATTGATTTCTTTATTCTAGCGTTAGTTTGCTGTTGTGACGATACATCTATAATAATAAAAGCAAGTGTAATGTGTCTGTCTGTCTGTCTGTCTGTCTGTCTGACCGAGCTCTCCAGCCAAATCTATCGCACGCAGGGACCTGGAATTTTTTATACGGAAGCACAAAGGGGCTGGCCACCAGACCTCGAAGACCGATTTTCGATTTTTGAATTAGAAAAATTTTAAAAAAATTATTTATAATTAATGAATCTCGGTTTTTTTGACTCACTGATATTATTATTTGTTTTCAAATAACGTTCGATTGTAACAATTGATTTCTTTATTCTAGCGTTAGTTTGCTGTTTTGACGATACATCTATAATAATAAAAGCAAGTGTAATGTGTCTGTCTGTCTGTCTGTCTGACCGAGCTCTCCAGCCAAATCTATCGCACGCAGGGACCTGGAATTTTTTATACGGAAGCACAAAGGGGCTGGCCACCAGATCTCGAAGCCCGATTTTTGATTTTTGAATTAGAAAAATTTTAAAAAAATTATTTATAATTAATTAATCACGGTTTTTTTGACTCACTGATATTATTATTTGTTTTCAAATAACGTTCGATTGTAACAATTGATTTCTTTATTCTAGCGTTAGTCTGCTGTTTTGACGATACATCTATAATAATAAAAGCAAGTGTAATGTGTCTGTCTGTCTGTCTGTCTGTCTGTCTGACCGAGCTCTCCAGCCAAATCTATCGCACGCAGGGATCTGGAATTTTTTATACGGAAGCACAAAGAGGCTGGCCACCAGACCTGGAAGCCCGATTTTCGATTTTTGAATTAGAAAAATTTTTAAAAAATTATTTATAATTAATTAATCACGGTTTTTTTGACTCACTGATATTATTATTTGTTTTCAAATAACGTTCGATTGTAACAATTGATTTCTTTATTCTAGCGTTAGTTTGCTGTTGTGACGATACATCTATAATAATAAAAGCAAGTGTAATGTGTCTGTCTGTCTGTCTGTCTGTCTGACCGAGCTCTCCAGCCAAATCTATCGCACGCAGGGACCTGGAATTTTTTATACGGAAGCACAAAGGGGCTGGCCACCAGACCTCGAAGACCGATTTTCGATTTTTGAATTGGAAAAATTTAAAAAAAATTATTTATGATTAATTAATCACGGTTTTTTGACTCACTGATATTATTATTTGTTTTCAAATAACGTTCGATTGTAACAATTGATTTCTTTATTCTAGCGTTAGTTTGCTGTTTTGACGATACATTAAATCGATTAATTACAATTTATTTCTTTTTTGTAGCTTATTATTTATAATTAATTTATCACGGTTTTTTTGACTCACTGATATTATTATTTGTTTTCAAATAACGTTCGATTGTAACAATTGATTTCTTTATTCTAGCGTTAGTTTGCTGTTTTGACGATACATCTATAATAATAAAAGCAAGTGTAATGTGTCTGTCTGTCTGTCTGTCTGTCTGACCGAGCTCTCCAGCCAAATCTATCGCACGCAGGGACCTGGAATTTTTTATACGGAAGCACAAAGGGGCTGGCCACCAGACCTCGAAGCCCGATTTTTGATTTTTGAATTAGAAAAATTTAAAAAAAATTATTTATAATTAATTAATCACGGTTTTTTTGACTCACTGATATTATTATTTGTTTTCAAATAACGTTCCATTGTAACAATTGATTTCTTTATTCTAGCGTTAGTCTGCTGTTTTGACGATACATCTATAATAATAAAAGCAAGTGTAATGTGTCTGTCTGTCTGTCTGTCTGACCGAGCTCTCCAGCCAAATCTATCGCACGCAGGGATCTGGAATGTTTTATACGGAAGCACAAAGGGGCTGGCCACCAGACCTCGAAGCCCGATTTTCGATTTTTGAATTAGAAAAATTTTTAAAAAATTATTTATAATTAATTAATCACGGTTTTTTTGACTCACTGATATTATTATTTGTTTTCAAATAACGTTCGATTGTAACAATTGATTTCTTTATTCTAGCGTTAGTTTGCTGTTGTGACGATACATCTATAATAATAAAAGCAAGTGTAATGTGTCTGTCTGTCTGTCTGTCTGTCTGACCGAGCTCTCCAGCCAAATCTATCGCACGCAGGGACCTGGAATTTTTTATACGGAAGCACAAAGGGGCTGGCCACCAGACCTCGAAGACCGATTTTCGATTTTTGAATTAGAAAAATTAAAAAAAAATTATTTATGATTAATTAATCACGGTTTTTTTGACTCACTGATATTATTATTTGTTTTCAAATAACGTTCGATTGTAACAATTGATTTCTTTATTCTAGCGTTAGTTTGCTGTTTTGACGATACATCTATAATAATAAAAGCAAGTGTAATGTGTCTGTCTGTCTGTCTGTCTGTCTGACCGAGCTCTCCAGCCAAATCTATCGCACGCAGGGACCTGGAATTTTTTATACGGAAGCACAAAGGGGCTGGCCACCAGACCTCGAAGACCGATTTTCGATTTTTGAATTAGAAAAATTAAAAAAAAATTATTTATGATTAATTAATCACGGTTTTTTTGACTCACTGATATTATTATTTGTTTTCAAATAACGTTCGATTGTAACAATTGATTTCTTTATTCTAGCGTTAGTCTGCTGTTTTGACGATACATCTATAATAATAAAAGCAAGTGTAATGTGTCTGTCTGTCTGTCTGTCTGTCTGTCTGTCTGTCTGTCTGACCGAGCTCTCCAGCCAAATCTATCGCACGCAGGGATCTGGAATTTTTTATACGGAAGCACAAAGGGGCTGGCCACCAGACCTCGAAGCCCGATTTTCGATTTTTGAATTAGAAAAATTTTTAAAAAATTATTTATAATTAATTAATCACGGTTTTTTTGACTCACTGATATTATTATTTGTTTTCAAATAACGTTCGATTGTAACAATTGATTTCTTTATTCTAGCGTTAGTTTGCTGTTTTGACGATACATCTATAATAATAAAAGCAAGTGTAATGTGTCTGTCTGTCTGTCTGTCTGACCGAGCTCTCCAGCCAAATCTATCGCACGCAGGGACCTGGAATTTTTTATACGGAAGCACAAAGGGGCTGGCCACCAGACCTCGAAGCCCGATTTTTGATTTTTGAATTAGAAAAATTTTAAAAAAATTATTTATAATTAATTAATCACGGTTTTTTTGACTCACTGATATTATTATTTGTTTTCAAATAACGTTCCATTGTAACAATTGATTTCTTTATTCTAGCGTTAGTCTGCTGTTTTGACGATACATCTATAATAATAAAAGCAAGTGTAATGTGTCTGTCTGTCTGTCTGTCTGACCGAGCTCTCCAGCCAAATCTATCGCACGCAGGGATCTGGAATGTTTTATACGGAAGCACAAAGGGGCTGGCCACCAGACCTCGAAGCCCGATTTTCGATTTTTGAATTAGAAAAATTTTTAAAAAATTATTTATAATTAATTAATCACGGTTTTTTTGACTCACTGATATTATTATTTGTTTTCAAATAACGTTCGATTGTAACAATTGATTTCTTTATTCTAGCGTTAGTTTGCTGTTGTGACGATACATCTATAATAATAAAAGCAAGTGTAATGTGTCTGTCTGTCTGTCTGTCTGTCTGACCGAGCTCTCCAGCCAAATCTATCGCACGCAGGGACCTGGAATTTTTTATACGGAAGCACAAAGGGGCTGGCCACCAGACCTCGAAGACCGATTTTCGATTTTTGAATTAGAAAAATTAAAAAAAAATTATTTATGATTAATTAATCACGGTTTTTTTGACTCACTGATATTATTATTTGTTTTCAAATAACGTTCGATTGTAACAATTGATTTCTTTATTCTAGCGTTAGTTTGCTGTTTTGACGATACATCTATAATAATAAAAGCAAGTGTAATGTGTCTGTCTGTCTGTCTGTCTGTCTGACCGAGCTCTCCAGCCAAATCTATCGCACGCAGGGACCTTTAATTTTTTATACGGAAGCACAAAGGGGCTGGCCACCAGATCTCGAAGACCGATTTTGGATTTTTGAATTAGAAAAATTAAAAAAAAATTATTTATGATTAATTAATCACGGTTTTTTTGACTCACTGATATTATTATTTGTTTTCAAATAACGTTCGATTGTAACAATTGATTTCTTTATTCTAGCGTTAGTCTGCTGTTTTGACGATACATCTATAATAATAAAAGCAAGTGTAATGTGTCTGTCTGTCTGTCTGTCTGTCTGTCTGTCTGTCTGACCGAGCTCTCCAGCCAAATCTATCGCACGCAGGGATCTGGAATTTTTTATACGGAAGCACAAAGGGGCTGGCCACCAGACCTCGAAGCCCGATTTTCGATTTTTGAATTAGAAAAATTTTTAAAAAATTATTTATAATTAATTAATCACGGTTTTTTTGACTCACTGATATTATTATTTGTTTTCAAATAACGTTCGATTGTAACAATTGATTTCTTTATTCTAGCGTTAGTTTGCTGTTTTGACGATACATCTATAATAATAAAAGCAAGTGTAATGTGTCTGTCTGTCTGTCTGTCTGACCGAGCTCTCCAGCCAAATCTATCGCACGCAGGGACCTGGAATTTTTTATACGGAAGCACAAAGGGGCTGGCCACCAGACCTCGAAGCCCGATTTTTGATTTTTGAATTAGAAAAATTTTAAAAAAATTATTTATAATTAATTAATCACGGTTTTTTTGACTCACTGATATTATTATTTGTTTCCAAATAACGTTCGATTGTAACAATTGATTTCTTTATTCTAGCGTTAGTTTGCTGTTGTGACGATACATCTATAATAATAAAAGCAAGTGTAATGTGTCTGTCTGTCTGTCAGTCTGTCTGACCGAGCTCTCCAGCCAAATCTATCGCACGCAGGGACCTGGAATTTTTTATACGGAAGCACAAAGGGGCTGGCCACCAGACCTCGAAGACCGATTTTCGATTTTTGAATTGGAAAAATTTAAAAAAAATTATTTATGATTAATTAATCACGGTTTTTTGACTCACTGATATTATTATTTGTTTTCAAATAACGTTCGATTGTAACAATTGATTTCTTTATTCTAGCGTTAGTTTGCTGTTTTGACGATACATTAAATCGATTAATTACAATTCATTTCTTTTTTGTAGCTTATTATTTATAATTAATTTATCACGGTTTTTTTGACTCACTGATATTATTATTTGTTTTCAAATAACGTTCGATTGTAACAATTGATTTCTTTATTCTAGCGTTAGTTTGCTGTTTTGACGATACATCTATAATAATAAAAGCAAGTGTAATGTGTCTGTCTGTCTGTCTGTCTGTCTGTCTAACCGAGCTCTCCAGCCAAATCTATCGCACGCAGGGACCTGGAATTTTTTATACGGAAGCACAAAGGGGCTGGCCACCAGACCTCGAAGCCCGATTTTTGATTTTTGAATTAGAAAAATTTTAAAAAAATATTTATAATTAATTAATCACGGTTTTTTTGACTCACTGATATTATTATTTGTTTTCAAATAACGTTCCATTGTAACAATTGATTTCTTTATTCTAGCGTTAGTCTGCTGTTTTGACGATACATCTATAATAATAAAAGCAAGTGTAATGTGTTTGTCTGTCTGTCTGTCTGACCGAGCTCTCCAGCCAAATCTATCGCACGCAGGGATCTGGAATGTTTTATACGGAAGCACAAAGGGGCTGGCCACCAGACCTCGAAGCCCGATTTTCGATTTTTGAATTAGAAAAATTTTTTAAAAATTATTTATAATATATTAATCACGGTTTTTTTGACTCACTGATATTATTATTTGTTTTCAAATAACGTTCGATTGTAACAATTGATTTCTTTATTCTAGCGTTAGTTTGCTGTTGTGACGATACATCTATAATAATAAAAGCAAGTGTAATGTGTCTGTCTGTCTGTCTGACCGAGCTCTCCAGCCAAATCTATCGCACGCAGGGACCTGGAATTTTTTATACGGAAGCACAAAGGGGCTGGCCACCAGACCTCGAAGACCGATTTTCGATTTTTGAATTAGAAAAATTAAAAAAAAATTATTTATGATTAATTAATCACGGTTTTTTTGACTCACTGATATTATTATTTGTTTTCAAATAACGTTCGATTGTAACAATTGATTTCTTTATTCTAGCGTTAGTTTGCTGTTTTGACGATACATTAAATCGATTAATTACAATTCATTTCTTTTTTGTAGCTTATTATTTATAATTAATTTATCACGGTTTTTTTGACTCACTGATATTATTATTTGTTTTCAAATAACGTTCGATTGTAACAATTGATTTCTTTATTCTAGCGTTAGTTTGCTGTTTTGACGATACATCTATAATAATAAAAGCAAGTGTAATGTGTCTGTCTGTCTGTCTAACCGAGCTCTCCAGCCAAATCTATCGCACGCAGGGACCTGGAATTTTTTATACGGAAGCACAAAGGGGCTGGCCACCAGACCTCGAAGCCCGATTTTTGATTTTTGAATTAGAAAAATTTTAAAAAAATTATTTATAATTAATTAATCACGGTTTTTTTGACTCACTGATATTATTATTTGTTTTCAAATAACGTTCCATTGTAACAATTGATTTCTTTATTCTAGCGTTAGTCTGCTGTTTTGACGATACATCTATAATAATAAAAGCAAGTGTAATGTGTCTGTCTGTCTGTCTGTCTGACCGAGCTCTCCAGCCAAATCTATCGCACGCAGGGATCTGGAATGTTTTATACGGAAGCACAAAGGGGCTGGCCACCAGACCTCGAAGCCCGATTTTCGATTTTTGAATTAGAAAAATTTTTAAAAAATTATTTATAATTAATTAATCACGGTTTTTTTGACTCACTGATATTATTATTTGTTTTCAAATAACGTTCGATTGTAACAATTGATTTCTTTATTCTAGCGTTAGTTTGCTGTTGTGACGATACATCTATAATAATAAAAGCAAGTGTAATGTGTCTGTCTGTCTGTCTGACCGAGCTCTCCAGCCAAATCTATCGCACGCAGGGACCTGGAATTTTTTATACGGAAGCACAAAGGGGCTGGCCACCAGACCTCGAAGACCGATTTTCGATTTTTGAATTAGAAAAATTAAAAAAAAATTATTTATGATTAATTAATCACGGTTTTTTTGACTCACTGATATTATTATTTGTTTTCAAATAACGTTCGATTGTAACAATTGATTTCTTTATTCTAGCGTTAGTTTGCTGTTTTGACGATACATTAAATCGATTAATTACAATTCATTTCTTTTTTGTAGCTTATTATTTATAATTAATTTATCACGGTTTTTTTGACTCACTGATATTATTATTTGTTTTCAAATAACGTTCGATTGTAACAATTGATTTCTTTATTCTAGCGTTAGTTTGCTGTTTTGACGATACATCTATAATAATAAAAGCAAGTGTAATGTGTCTGTCTGTCTGTCTGTCTGTCTGTCTAACCGAGCTCTCCAGCCAAATCTATCGCACGCAGGGACCTGGAATTTTTTATACGGAAGCACAAAGGGGCTGGCCACCAGACCTCGAAGCCCGATTTTTGATTTTTGAATTAGAAAAATTTTAAAAAAATTATTTATAATTAATTAATCACGGTTTTTTTGACTCACTGATATTATTATTTGTTTTCAAATAACGTTCGATTGTAACAATTGATTTCTTTATTCTAGCGTTAGTCTGCTGTTTTGACGATACATCTATAATAATAAAAGCAAGTGTAATGTGTCTGTCTGTCTCTCTGTCTGACCGAGCTCTCCAGCCAAATCTATCGCACGCAGGGATCTGGAATTTTTTATACGGAAGCACAAAGGGGCTGGCCACCAGACCTCGAAACCCGATTTTCGATTTTTGAATTAGAAAAATTTTTAAAAAATTATTTATAATTAATTAATCACGGTTTTTTTGACTCACTGATATTATTATTTGTTTTCAAATAACGTTCGATTGTAACAATTGATTTCTTTATTCTAGCGTTAGTTTGCTGTTGTGACGATACATCTATAATAATAAAAGCAAGTGTAATGTGTCTGTCTGTCTGTCTGTCTGTCTGACCGAGCTCTCCAGCCAAATCTATCGCACGCAGGGACCTGGAATTTTTTATACGGAAGCACAAAGGGGCTGGCCACCAGACCTCGAAGACCGATTTTCGATTTTTGAATTGGAAAAATTTAAAAAAAATTATTTATGATTAATTTATCACGGTTTTTTAGACTCACTGATATTATTATTTGTTTTCAAATAACGTTCGATTGTAACAATTGATTTCTTTATTCTAGCGTTAGTTTGCTGTTTTGACGATACATCTATAATAATAAAAGCAAGTGTAATGTGTCTGTCTGTCTGTCTGACCGAGCTCTCCAGCCAAATCTATCGCACGCAGGGATCTGGAATGTTTTATACGGAAGCACAAAGGGGCTGGCCACCAGACCTCGAAGCCCGATTTTCGATTTTTGAATTAGAAAAATTTTTAAAAAATTATTTATAATTAATTAATCACGGTTTTTTTGACTCACTGATATTATTATTTGTTTTCAAATAACGTTCCATTGTAACAATTGATTTCTTTATTCTAGCGTTAGTTTGCTGTTGTGACGATACATCTATAATAATAAAAGCAAGTGTAATGTGTCTGTCTGTCTGTCTGTCTGTCTGTCTGACCGAGCTCTCCAGCCAAATCTATCGCACGCAGGGACCTGGAATTTTTTATACGGAAGCACAAAGGGGCTGGCCACCAGACCTCGAAGACCGATTTTCGATTTTTGAATTAGAAAAATTAAAAAAAAATTATTTATGATTAATTAATCACGGTTTTTTTGACTCACTGATATTATTATTTGTTTTCAAATAACGTTCGATTGTAACAATTGATTTCTTTATTCTAGCGTTAGTCTGCTGTTTTGACGATACATCTATAATAATAAAAGCAAGTGTAATGTGTCTGTCTGTCTGTCTGTCTGTCTGACCGAGCTCTCCAGCCAAATCTATCGCACGCAGGGATCTGGAATTTTTTATACGGAAGCACAAAGGGGCTGGCCACCAGACCTCGAAGCCCGATTTTCGATTTTTGAATTAGAAAAATTTTTAAAAAATTATTTATAATTAATTAATCACGGTTTTTTTGACTCACTGATATTATTATTTGTTTTCAAATAACGTTCGATTGTAACAATTGATTTCTTTATTCTAGCGTTAGTTTGCTGTTGTGACGATACATCTATAATAATAAAAGCAAGTGTAATGTGTCTGTCTGTCTGTCTGTCTGTCTGTCTGACCGAGCTCTCCAGCCAAATCTATCGCACGCAGGGACCTGGAATTTTTTATACGGAAGCACAAAGGGGCTGGCCACCAGACCTCGAAGACCGATTTTCGATTTTTGAATTAGAAAAATTTTTAAAAAATTATTTATAATTAATTAATCACGGTTTTTTTGACTCACTGATATTATTATTTGTTTTCAAATAACGTTCGATTGTAACAATTGATTTCTTTATTCTAGCGTTAGTTTGCTGTTTTGACGATACATCTATAATAATAAAAGCAAGTGTAATGTGTCTGTCTGTCTGTCTGTCTGACCGAGCTCTCCAGCCAAATCTATCGCACGCAGGGACCTGGAATTTTTTATACGGAAGCACAAAGGGGCTGGCCACCAGACCTCGAAGCCCGATTTTTGATTTTTGAATTAGAAAAATTTTAAAAAAATTATTTATAATTAATTAATCACGGTTTTTTTGACTCACTGATATTATTATTTGTTTTCAAATAACGTTCGATTGTAACAATTGATTTCTTTATTCTAGCGTTAGTCTGCTGTTTTGACGATACATCTATAATAATAAAAGCAAGTGTAATGTGTCTGTCTGTCTGTCTGTCTGTCTGTCTGACCGAGCTCTCCAGCCAAATCTATCGCACGCAGGGATCTGGAATTTTTTATACGGAAGCACAAAGGGGCTGGCCACCAGACCTGGAAGCCCGATTTTCGATTTTTGAATTAGAAAAATTTTTAAAAAATTATTTATAATTAATTAATCACGGTTTTTTTGACTCACTGATATTATTATTTGTTTTCAAATAACGTTCGATTGTAACAATTGATTTCTTTATTCTAGCGTTAGTTTGCTGTTGTGACGATACATCTATAATAATAAAAGCAAGTGTAATGTGTCTGTCTGTCTGTCTGTCTGTCTGACCGAGCTCTCCAGCCAAATCTATCGCACGCAGGGACCTGGAATTTTTTATACGGAAGCACAAAGGGGCTGGCCACCAGACCTCGAAGACCGATTTTCGATTTTTGAATTGGAAAAATTAAAAAAAAATTATTTATGATTAATTAATCACGGTTTTTTGACTCACTGATATTATTATTTGTTTTCAAATAACGTTCGATTGTAACAATTGATTTCTTTATTCTAGCGTTAGTTTGCTGTTTTGACGATACATTAAATCGATTAATTACAATTCATTTCTTTTTTGTAGCTTATTATTTATAATTAATTTATCACGGTTTTTTTGACTCACTGATATTATTATTTGTTTTCAAATAACGTTCGATTGTAACAATTGATTTCTTTATTCTAGCGTTAGTTTGCTGTTTTGACGATACATCTATAATAATAAAAGCAAGTGTAATGTGTCTGTCTGTCTGTCTGTCTGTCTGACCGAGCTCTCCAGCCAAATCTATCGCACGCAGGGACCTGGAATTTTTTATACGGAAGCACAAAGGGGCTGGCCACCAGACCTCGAAGCCCGATTTTTGATTTTTGAATTAGAAAAATTTTAAAAAAATTATTTATAATTAATTAATCACGGTTTTTTTGACTCACTGATATTATTATTTGTTTTCAAATAACGTTCCATTGTAACAATTGATTTCTTTATTCTAGCGTTAGTCTGCTGTTTTGACGATACATCTATAATAATAAAAGCAAGTGTAATGTGTCTGTCTGTCTGTCTGTCTGACCGAGCTCTCCAGCCAAATCTATCGCACGCAGGGATCTGGAATGTTTTATACGGAAGCACAAAGGGGCTGGCCACCAGACCTCGAAGCCCGATTTTCGATTTTTGAATTAGAAAAATTTTTAAAAAATTATTTATAATTAATTAATCACGGTTTTTTTGACTCACTGATATTATTATTTGTTTTCAAATAACGTTCGATTGTAACAATTGATTTCTTTATTCTAGCGTTAGTTTGCTGTTGTGACGATACATCTATAATAATAAAAGCAAGTGTAATGTGTCTGTCTGTCTGTCTGTCTGTCTGACCGAGCTCTCCAGCCAAATCTATCGCACGCAGGGACCTGGAATTTTTTATACGGAAGCACAAAGGGGCTGGCCACCAGACCTCGAAGACCGATTTTCGATTTTTGAATTAGAAAAATTAAAAAAAAATTATTTATGATTAATTAATCACGGTTTTTTTGACTCACTGATATTATTATTTGTTTTCAAATAACGTTCGATTGTAACAATTGATTTCTTTATTCTAGCGTTAGTTTGCTGTTTTGACGATACATCTATAATAATAAAAGCAAGTGTAATGTGTCTGTCTGTCTGTCTGTCTGTCTGACCGAGCTCTCCAGCCAAATCTATCGCACGCAGGGACCTGGAATTTTTTATACGGAAGCACAAAGGGGCTGGCCACCAGACCTCGAAGACCGATTTTCGATTTTTGAATTAGAAAAATTAAAAAAAAATTATTTATGATTAATTAATCACGGTTTTTTTGACTCACTGATATTATTATTTGTTTTCAAATAACGTTCGATTGTAACAATTGATTTCTTTATTCTAGCGTTAGTCTGCTGTTTTGACGATACATCTATAATAATAAAAGCAAGTGTAATGTGTCTGTCTGTCTGTCTGTCTGTCTGTCTGTCTGTCTGTCTGACCGAGCTCTCCAGCCAAATCTATCGCACGCAGGGATCTGGAATTTTTTATACGGAAGCACAAAGGGGCTGGCCACCAGACCTCGAAGCCCGATTTTCGATTTTTGAATTAGAAAAATTTTTAAAAAATTATTTATAATTAATTAATCACGGTTTTTTTGACTCACTGATATTATTATTTGTTTTCAAATAACGTTCGATTGTAACAATTGATTTCTTTATTCTAGCGTTAGTTTGCTGTTTTGACGATACATCTATAATAATAAAAGCAAGTGTAATGTGTCTGTCTGTCTGTCTGTCTGACCGAGCTCTCCAGCCAAATCTATCGCACGCAGGGACCTGGAATTTTTTATACGGAAGCACAAAGGGGCTGGCCACCAGACCTCGAAGCCCGATTTTTGATTTTTGAATTAGAAAAATTTAAAAAAAATTATTTATAATTAATTAATCACGGTTTTTTTGACTCACTGATATTATTATTTGTTTCCAAATAACGTTCGATTGTAACAATTGATTTCTTTATTCTACCGTTAGTCTGCTGTTTTGACGATACATCTATAATAATAAAAGCAAGTGTAATGTGTCTGTCTGTCTGTCTGTCTGTCTGTCTGACCGAGCTCTCCAGCCAAATCTATCGCACGCAGGGATCTGGAATTTTTTATACGGAAGCACAAAGGGGCTGGCCACCAGACCTCGAAGCCCGATTTTTGATTTTTGAATTAGAAAAATTTTAAAAAAATTATTTATAATTAATTAATCACGGTTTTTTTGACTCACTGATATTATTATTTGTTTTCAAATAACGTTCCATTGTAACAATTGATTTCTTTATTCTAGCGTTAGTCTGCTGTTTTGACGATACATCTATAATAATAAAAGCAAGTGTAATGTGTCTGTCTGTCTGTCTGTCTGACCGAGCTCTCCAGCCAAATCTATCGCACGCAGGGATCTGGAATGTTTTATACGGAAGCACAAAGGGGCTGGCCACCAGACCTCGAAGCCCGATTTTCGATTTTTGAATTAGAAAAATTTTTAAAAAATTATTTATAATTAATTAATCACGGTTTTTTTGACTCACTGATATTATTATTTGTTTTCAAATAACGTTCGATTGTAACAATTGATTTCTTTATTCTAGCGTTAGTTTGCTGTTGTGACGATACATCTATAATAATAAAAGCAAGTGTAATGTGTCTGTCTGTCTGTCTGTCTGTCTGACCGAGCTCTCCAGCCAAATCTATCGCACGCAGGGACCTGGAATTTTTTATACGGAAGCACAAAGGGGCTGGCCACCAGACCTCGAAGACCGATTTTCGATTTTTGAATTAGAAAAATTAAAAAAAAATTATTTATGATTAATTAATCACGGTTTTTTTGACTCACTGATATTATTATTTGTTTTCAAATAACGTTCGATTGTAACAATTGATTTCTTTATTCTAGCGTTAGTTTGCTGTTTTGACGATACATCTATAATAATAAAAGCAAGTGTAATGTGTCTGTCTGTCTGTCTGTCTGTCTGACCGAGCTCTCCAGCCAAATCTATCGCACGCAGGGACCTGGAATTTTTTATACGGAAGCACAAAGGGGCTGGCCACCAGACCTCGAAGACCGATTTTCGATTTTTGAATTAGAAAAATTAAAAAAAAATTATTTATGATTAATTAATCACGGTTTTTTTGACTCACTGATATTATTATTTGTTTTCAAATAACGTTCGATTGTAACAATTGATTTCTTTATTCTAGCGTTAGTCTGCTGTTTTGACGATACATCTATAATAATAAAAGCAAGTGTAATGTGTCTGTCTGTCTGTCTGTCTGTCTGTCTGTCTGACCGAGCTCTCCAGCCAAATCTATCGCACGCAGGGATCTGGAATTTTTTATACGGAAGCACAAAGGGGCTGGCCACCAGACCTCGAAGCCCGATTTTCGATTTTTGAATTAGAAAAATTTTTAAAAAATTATTTATAATTAATTAATCACGGTTTTTTTGACTCACTGATATTATTATTTGTTTTCAAATAACGTTCGATTGTAACAATTGATTTCTTTATTCTAGCGTTAGTTTGCTGTTTTGACGATACATCTATAATAATAAAAGCAAGTGTAATGTGTCTGTCTGTCTGTCTGTCTGACCGAGCTCTCCAGCCAAATCTATCGCACGCAGGGACCTGGAATTTTTTATACGGAAGCACAAAGGGGCTGGCCACCAGACCTCGAAGCCCGATTTTTGATTTTTGAATTAGAAAAATTTTAAAAAAAATATTTATAATTAATTAATCACGGTTTTTTTGACTCACTGATATTATTATTTGTTTCCAAATAACGTTCGATTGTAACAATTGATTTCTTTATTCTAGCGTTAGTCTGCTGTTTTGACGATACATCTATAATAATAAAAGCAAGTGTAATGTCTCTGTCTGTCTGTCTGTCTGTCTGTCTGACCGAGCTCTCCAGCCAAATCTATCGCACGCAGGGATCTGGAATTTTTTATACGGAAGCACAAAGGGGCTGGCCACCAGACCTCGAAGCCCGATTTTCGATTTTTGAATTAGAAAAATTTTTAAAAAATTATTTATAATTAATTAATCACGGTTTTTTTGACTCACTGATATTATTATTTGTTTTCAAATAACGTTCGATTGTAACAATTGATTTCTTTATTCTAGCGTTAGTTTGCTGTTGTGACGATACATCTATAATAATAAAAGCAAGTGTAATGTGTCTGTCTGTCTGTCTGTCTGTCTGACCGAGCTCTCCAGCCAAATCTATCGCACGCAGGGACCTGGAATTTTTTATACGGAAGCACAAAGGGGCTGGCCACCAGACCTCGAAGACCGATTTTCGATTTTTGAATTGGAAAAATTTAAAAAAAATTATTTATGATTAATTAATCACGGTTTTTTGACTCACTGATATTATTATTTGTTTTCAAATAACGTTCGATTGTAACAATTGATTTCTTTATTCTAGCGTTAGTTTGCTGTTTTGACGATACATTAAATCGATTAATTACAATTCATTTCTTTTTTGTAGCTTATTATTTATAATTAATTTATCACGGTTTTTTTGACTCACTGATATTATTATTTGTTTTCAAATAACGTTCGATTGTAACAATTGATTTCTTTATTCTAGCGTTAGTTTGCTGTTTTGACGATACATCTATAATAATAAAAGCAAGTGTAATGTGTCTGTCTGTCTGTCTGTCTGTCTGTCTAACCGAGCTCTCCAGCCAAATCTATCGCACGCAGGGACCTGGAATTTTTTATACGGAAGAACAAAGGGGCTGGCCACCAGACCTCGAAGCCCGATTTTTGATTTTTGAATTAGAAAAATTTTAAAAAAATTATTTATAATTAATTAATCACGGTTTTTTTGACTCACTGATATTATTATTTGTTTTCAAATAACGTTCCATTGTAACAATTGATTTCTTTATTCTAGCGTTAGTCTGCTGTTTTGACGATACATCTATAATAATAAAAGCAAGTGTAATGTGTTTGTCTGTCTGTCTGTCTGACCGAGCTCTCCAGCCAAATCTATCGCACGCAGGGATCTGGAATGTTTTATACGGAAGCACAAAGGGGCTGGCCACCAGACCTCGAAGCCCGATTTTCGATTTTTGAATTAGAAAAATTTTTAAAAAATTATTTATAATTAATTAATCACGGTTTTTTTGACTCACTGATATTATTATTTGTTTTCAAATAACGTTCGATTGTAACAATTGATTTCTTTATTCTAGCGTTAGTTTGCTGTTGTGACGATACATCTATAATAATAAAAGCAAGTGTAATGTGTCTGTCTGTCTGTCTGACCGAGCTCTCCAGCCAAATCTATCGCACGCAGGGACCTGGAATTTTTTATACGGAAGCACAAAGGGGCTGGCCACCAGACCTCGAAGACCGATTTTCGATTTTTGAATTAGAAAAATTAAAAAAAAATTATTTATGATTAATTAATCACGGTTTTTTTGACTCACTGATATTATTATTTCTTTTCAAATAACGTTCGATTGTAACAATTGATTTCTTTATTCTAGCGTTAGTTTGCTGTTTTGACGATACATTAAATCGATTAATTACAATTCATTTCTTTTTTGTAGCTTATTATTTATAATTAATTTATCACGGTTTTTTTGACTCACTGATATTATTATTTGTTTTCAAATAACGTTCGATTGTAACAATTGATTTCTTTATTCTAGCGTTAGTTTGCTGTTTTGACGATACATCTATAATAATAAAAGCAAGTGTAATGTGTCTGTCTGTCTGTCTGTCTGTCTGTCTGACCGAGCTCTCCAGCCAAATCTATTGCACGCAGGGACCTGGAATTTTTTATACGGAAGCACAAAGGGGCTGGCCACCAGACCTCGAAGCCCGATTTTTGATTTTTGAAGTAGAAAAATTTTAAAAAAATTATTTATAATTAATTAATCACGGTTTTTTTGACTCACTGATATTATTATTTGTTTTCAAATAACGTTCCATTGTAACAATTGATTTCTTTATTCTAGCGTTAGTCTGCTGTTTTGACGATACATCTATAATAATAAAAGCAAGTGTAATGTGTCTGTCTGTCTGTCTGTCTGTCTGACCGAGCTCTCCAGCCAAATCTATCGCACGCAGGGACCTGGAATTTTTTATACGGAAGCACAAAGGGGCTGGCCACCAGACCTCGAAGCCCGATTTTCGATTTTTGAATTAGAAAAATTTTAAAAAATTATTTATAATTAATTAATCACGGTTTTTTTGACTCACTGATATTATTATTTGTTTTCAAATAACGTTCGATTGTAACAATTGATTTCTTTATTCTAGCGTTAGTTTGCTGTTTTGACGATACATCTATAATAATAAAAGCAAGTGTAATGTGTCTGTCTGTCTGTCTGTCTGACCGAGCTCTCCAGCCAAATCTATCGCACGCAGGGACCTGGAATTTTTTATACGGAAGCACAAAGGGGCTGGCCACCAGACCTCGAAGCCCGATTTTCGATTTTTGAATTAGAAAAATTTTTAAAAAATTATTTATAATTAATTAATCACGGTTTTTTTGACTCACTGATATTATTATTTGTTTTCAAATAACGTTCGATTGTAACAATTGATTTCTTTATTCTAGCGTTAGTTTGCTGTTGTGACGATACATCTATAATAATAAAAGCAAGTGTAATGTGTCTGTCTGTCTGTCTGTCTGTCTGTCTGACCGAGCTCTCCAGCCAAATCTATCGCACGCAGGGACCTGGAATTTTTATACGGAAGCACAAAGGGGCTGGCCACCAGACCTCGAAGACCGATTTTCGATTTTTGAATTAGAAAAATTTAAAAAAAATTATTTATAATTAATTAATCTCGGTTTTATTGACTCACTGATATTATTATTTGTTTTCAAATAACGTTCGATTGTAACAATTGATTTCTTTATTCTAGCGTTAGTTTGCTGTTTTGACGATACATCTATAATAATAAAAGCAAGTGTAATGTGTCTGTCTGTCTGTCTGTCTGTCTGACCGAGCTCTCCAGCCAAATCTATCGCACGCAGGGACCTGGAATTTTTTATACGGAAGCACAAAGGGGCTGGCCACCAGACCTCGAAGCCCGATTTTTGATTTTTGAATTAGAAAAATTTTAAAAAAATTATTTATAATTAATTAATCACGGTTTTTTTGACTCACTGATATTATTATTTGTTTTCAAATAACGTTCGATTGTAACAATTGATTTCTTTATTCTAGCGTTAGTCTGCTGTTTTGACGATACATCTATAATAATAAAAGCAAGTGTAATGTGTCTGTCTGTCTCTCTGTCTGACCGAGCTCTCCAGCCAAATCTATCGCACGCAGGGATCTGGAATTTTTTATACGGAAGCACAAAGGGGCTGGCCACCAGACCTCGAAACCCGATTTTCGATTTTTGAATTAGAAAAATTTTTAAAAAATTATTTATAATTAATTAATCACGGTTTTTTTGACTCACTGATATTATTATTTGTTTTCAAATAACGTTCGATTGTAACAATTGATTTCTTTATTCTAGCGTTAGTTTGCTGTTGTGACGATACATCTATAATAATAAAAGCAAGTGTAATGTGTCTGTCTGTCTGTCTGTCTGTCTGACCGAGCTCTCCAGCCAAATCTATCGCACGCAGGGACCTGGAATTTTTTATACGGAAGCACAAAGGGGCTGGCCACCAGACCTCGAAGACCGATTTTCGATTTTTGAATTGGAAAAATTTAAAAAAAATTATTTATGATTAATTAATCACGGTTTTTTTGACTCACTGATATTATTATTTGTTTTCAAATAACGTTCGATTGTAACAATTGATTTCTTTATTCTAGCGTTAGTTTGCTGTTTTGACGATACATTAAATCGATTAATTACAATTCATTTCTTTTTTGTACCTTATTATTTATAATTAATTTATCACGGTTTTTTAGACTCACTGATATTATTATTTGTTTTCAAATAACGTTCGATTGTAACAATTGATTTCTTTATTCTAGCGTTAGTTTGCTGTTTTGACGATACATCTATAATAATAAAAGCAAGTGTAATGTGTCTGTCTGTCTGTCTGACCGAGCTCTCCAGCCAAATCTATCGCACGCAGGGATCTGGAATGTTTTATACGGAAGCACAAAGGGGCTGGCCACCAGACCTCGAAGCCCGATTTTCGATTTTTGAATTAGAAAAATTTTTAAAAAATTATTTATAATTAATTAATCACGGTTTTTTTGACTCACTGATATTATTATTTGTTTTCAAATAACGTTCCATTGTAACAATTGATTTCTTTATTCTAGCGTTAGTTTGCTGTTGTGACGATACATCTATAATAATAAAAGCAAGTGTAATGTGTCTGTCTGTCTGTCTGTCTGTCTGTCTGACCGAGCTCTCCAGCCAAATCTATCGCACGCAGGGACCTGGAATTTTTTATACGGAAGCACAAAGGGGCTGGCCACCAGACCTCGAAGACCGATTTTCGATTTTTGAATTAGAAAAATTAAAAAAAAATATTTATAATTAATTAATCACGGTTTTTTTGACTCACTGATATTATTATTTGTTTTCAAATAACGTTCGAATGTAACAATTGATTTCTTTATTCTAGCGTTAGTTTGCTGTTTTGACGATACATCTATAATAATAAAAGCAAGTGTAATGTGTCTGTCTGTCTGTCTGTCTGACCGAGCTCTCCAGCCAAATCTATCGCACGCAGGGACCTGGAATTTTTTATACGGAAGCAGAAAGGGGCTGGCCACCAGACCTCGAAGCCCGATTTTCGATTTTTGAATTAGAAAAATTTAAAAAAAATTATTTATAATTAATCAATCACGGTTTTTTTGACTCACTGATATTATTATTTGTTTTCAAATAACGTTCGATTGTAACAATTGATTTCTTTATTCTAGCGTTAGTCTGCTGTTTTGACGATACATCTATAATAATAAAAGCAAGTGTAATGTGTCTGTCTGTCTGTCTGTCTGTCTGTCTGACCGAGCTCTCCAGCCAAATCTATCGCACGCAGGGATCTGGAATTTTTTATACGGAAGCACAAAGGGGCTGGCCACCAGACCTCGAAGCCCGATTTTCGATTTTTGAAATAGAAAAATTTTTAAAAAATTATTTATAATTAATTAATCACGGTTTTTTTGACTCACTGATATTATTATTTGTTTTCAAATAACGTTCGATTGTAACAATTGATTTCTTTATTCTAGCGTTAGTTTGCTGTTGTGACGATACATCTATAATAATAAAAGCAAGTGTAATGTGTCTGTCTGTCTGTCTGTCTGACCGAGCTCTCCAGCCAAATCTATCGCACGCAGGGACCTGGAATTTTTTATACGGAAGCACAAAGGGGCTGGCCACCAGACCTCGAAGACCGATTTTCGATTTTTGAATTAGAAAAATTAAAAAAAAATTATTTATAATTAATTAATCACGGTTTTTTTGACTCACTGATATTATTATTTGTTTTCAAATAACGTTCGATTGTAACAATTGATTTCTTTATTCTAGCGTTAGTTTGCTGTTTTGACGATACATCTATAATAATAAAAGCAAGTGTAATGTGTCTGTCTGTCTGTCTGTCTGACCGAGCTCTCCAGCCAAATCTATCGCACGCAGGGACCTGGAATTTTTTATACGGAAGCAGAAAGGGGCTGGCCACCAGATCTCGAAGCCCGATTTTCGATTTTTGAATTAGAAAAATTGAAAAAAAATTATTTATAATTAATCAATCACGGTTTTTTTGACTCACTGATATTATTATTTGTTTTCAAATAACGTTCGATTGTAACAATTGATTTCTTTATTCTAGCGTTAGTCTGCTGTTTTGACGATACATCTATAATAATAAAAGCAAGTGTAATGTGTCTGTCTGTCTGTCTGTCTGTCTGTCTGTCTGACCGAGCTCTCCAGCCAAATCTATCGCACGCAGGGATCTGGAATTTTTTATACGGAAGCACAAAGGGGCTGGCCACCAGACCTCGAAGCCCGATTTTCGATTTTTGAATTAGAAAAATTTTTAAAAAATTATTTATAATTAATTAATCACGGTTTTTTTGACTCACTGATATTATTATTTGTTTTCAAATAACGTTCGATTGTAACAATTGATTTCTTTATTCTAGCGTTAGTTTGCTGTTGTGACGATACATCTATAATAATAAAAGCAAGTGTAATGTGTCTGTCTGTCTGTCTGTCTGTCTGACCGAGCTCTCCAGCCAAATCTATCGCACGCAGGGACCTGGAATTTTTTATACGGAAGCACAAAGGGGCTGGCCACCAGACCTCGAAGACCGATTTTCGATTTTTAAATTAGAAAAATTTAAAAAAAATTATTTATAATTAATTAATCACGGTTTTTTTGACTCACTGATATTATTATTTGTTTTCAAATAACGTTCGATTGTAACAATTGATTTCTTTATTCTAGCGTTAGTTTGCTGTTTTGACGATACATCTATAATAATAAAAGCAAGTGTAATGTGTCTGTCTGTCTGTCTGACCGAGCTCTCCAGCCAAATCTATCGCACGCAGGGACCTGGAATTTTTTATACGGAAGCACAAAGGGGCTGGCCACCAGACCTCGAAGCCCGATTTTCGATTTTAGAATTAGAAAAATTTTAAAAAAATTATTTATAATTAATTAATCACGGTTTTTTTGACTCTGATATTATTATTTGTTTTGAAATAACGTTCGATTGTAACAATTGATTTCTTTATTCTAGCGTTAGTTTGCTGTTTTGACGATACATCTATAATAATAAAAGCAAGTGTAATGTGTCTGTCTGTCTGTCTGTCTGACCGAGCTCTCCAGCCAAATCTATCGCACGCAGGGACCTGGAATTTTTTATACGGAAGCACAAAGGGGCTGGCCACCAGACCTCGAAGCCCGATTTTCGATTTTTGAATTAGAAAAATTTTTAAAAAATTATTTATAATTAATTAATCACGGTTTTTTTGACTCACTGATATTATTATTTGTTTTCAAATAACGTTCGATTGTAACAATTGATTTCTTTATTCTAGCGTTAGTTTGCTGTTTTGACGATACATCTATAATAATAAAAGCAAGTGTAATGTGTCTGTCTGTCTGTCTGTCTGTCTGTCTGTCTGACCGAGCTCTCCAGCCAAATCTATCGCACGCAGGGACCTGGAATTTTTTATACGGAAGCACAAAGGGGCTGGCCACCAGACCTCGAAGACCGATTTTCGATTTTTGAATTAGAAAAATTAAAAAAAAATTATTTATAATTAATTAATCACGGTTTTTTTGACTCACTGATATTATTGTTTGTTTTCAAATAACGTTCGATTGTAACAATTGATTTCTTTATTCTAGCGTTAGTTTGATGTTATGACGATACATTAAATCGATTAATTACAATTCATTTCTTTTTTGTCGCTTGTGGTTGGGGAAGAGAGAGAGACAGTCTACATGTCCTACACTACTATTCCTGCGCTATTCACTTATCTGCATTTTCTAAATGCACGGGCAACGCCGGGCGGGTACAGCTAGTTAATAATAAAAGCAAGTGTAATGTGTCTGTCTGTCTGACCGAGCTCTCCAGCCAAATCTATCGCACGCAGGGACCTGGAATTTTTTATGCGGAAGCACAAAGGGGCTGGCCACCAGACCTCGAAGCCCGATTTTCGATTTTTGAATTAGAAAAATTAAAAAAAAAACTATTTATAATTAATTAATCACGGATTTTTTGACTCACTGATATTATTATTTGTTTTCAAATAACGTTCGATTGTAACAATTGATTTCTTTATTCTAGCGTTAGTTTGCTGTTTTGATGATACATTAAATCGATTAATTACAATTCATTTCTTTTTTGTAGCTTATTATTTATAATTAATTAATCACGGTTTTTTTGACTCACTGATATTATTATTTGTTTTCAAATAACGTTCGATTGTAACAATTGATTTCTTTATTCTAGCGTTAGTTTGCTGTTTTGACGATACATTAAATCGATTAATTACAATTCATTTCTTTTTTGTAGCTTGTGGGGGGGGGAAAGAGAGAGACAGTCTACATGTCCTACACTACTATTCCTGTGCTATTCACTTATCTGCATTTTCTAAATGCACGGGCAACGCCGGGCGGGTATAGCTAGTTAATAATAAAAGCAAGTGTAATGTGTCTGTCTGTCTGTATGTCTGTCTGTCTGTCTGTCTGACCGAGCTCTCCAGCCAAATCTATCGCACGCAGGGACCTGGAATTTTTTATACGGAAGCACAAAGGGGCTGGCCACCAGACCTCGAAGCCCGATTTTCGATTTTTGAATTAGAAAAATTTTAAAAAAATTATTTATAATTAATTAATCACGGTTTTTTTGACTCACTGATATTATTATTTGTTTTCAAATAACGTTCGATTGTAACAATTGATTTCTTTATTCTAGCGTTAGTTTGCTGTTTTGACGATACATTAAATCGATTAATTACAATTCATTTCTTTTTTGTAGCTTATTATTTATAATTAATTAATCACGGTCTTTTTGACTCACTGATATTATTATTTGTTTTCAAATAACGTTCGATTGTAACAATTGATTTCTTTATTCTAGCGTTAGTTTGCTGTTTTGACGATACATTAAATCGATTAATTACAATTCATTTCTTTTTTGTAGCTTGTGGGGGGGAAGAGAGAGAGACAGTCTACATGTCCTACACTACTATTCCTGCGCTATTCACTTATCTGCATTTTCTAAATGCACGGGCAACGCCGGGCGGGTACAGCTAGTCTATAATAATAAAAGCAAGTGTAATGTGTCTGTCTGTCTGTCTGTCTGACCGAGCTCTCCAGCCAAATCTATCGCACGCAGGGACCTGGAATTTTTTATACGGAAGCACAAAGGGGCTGGCCACCAGACCTCGAAGCCCGATTTTCGATTTTTGAATTAGAAAATTTTAAAAAAATTTATTTATAATTAATTAATCACGGTTTTTTTGACTCACTGATATTATTATTTGTTTTCAAATAACGTTCGATTGTAACAATTGATTTCTTTATTCTAGCGTTAGTTTGCTGTTTTGACGATACATTAAATCGATTAATTACAATTCATTTCTCTTTTGTAGCTTATTATTTATAATTAATTTATCACGGTTTTTTTGACTCACTGATATTATTATTTGTTTTCAAATAACGTTCGATTGTAACAATTGATTTCTTTATTCTAGCGTTAGTTTGCTGTTTTGACGATACATTAAATCGATTAATTACAATTCATTTCTTTTTTGTAGCTTGTGGGGGGGAAGAGAGAGAGACAGTCTACATGTCCTACACTACTATTCCTGCGCTATTCACTTATCTGCATTTTCTAAATGCACGGGCAACGCCGGGCGGGTACAGCTAGTCTATAATAATAAAAGCAAGTGTAATGTGTCTGTCTGTCTGTCTGTCTGACCGAGCTCTCCAGCCAAATCTATCGCACGCAGGGACCTGGAATTTTTTATACGGAAGCACAATGGGGCTGGCCACCAGACCTCGAAGCCCGATTTTCGATTTTTGAATTAGAAAAATTTTTAAAAAATTATTTATAATTAATTAATCACGGTTTTTTTGACTCACTGATATTATTATTTGTTTTCAAATAACGTTCGATTGTAACAATTGATTTCTTTATTCTAGCGTTAGTTTGCTGTTTTGACGATACATTAAATCGATTAATTACAATTCATTTCTTTTTTGTAGCTTATTATTTATAATTAATTTATCACGGTTTTTTTGACTCACTGATATTATTATTTGTTTTCAAATAACGTTCGATTGTAACAATTGATTTCTTTATTCTAGCGTTAGTTTGCTGTTTTAACGATACATTAAATCGATTAATTACAATTCATTTCTTTTTTGTAGCTTGTGGGGGGGAAGAGAGAGAGACAGTCTACATGTCCTACACTACTATTCCTGCGCTATTCACTTATCTGCATTTTCTAAATGCACGGGCAACGCCGGGAGGGTACAGCTAGTCTATAATAATAAAAGCAAGTGTAATGTGTCTGTCTGTCTGTCTGTCTGTCTGACCAAGCTCTCCAGCCAAATCTATCGCACGCAGGGACCTGGAATTTTTTATACGGAAGCACAAAAGGGCTGGCCCCCAGACCTCGAAGCCCGATTTTCGATTTTTGAATTAGAAAAATTTAAAAAAAATTATTTATAATTAATTAATCACGGTTCTTTTGACTCACTGATATTATTATTTGTTTTCAAATAACGTTCGATTGTAACAATTGATTTCTTTATTCTAGCGTTAGTTTGCTGTTTTGACGATACATCTATAATAATAAAAGCAAGTGTAATGTGTCTGTCTGTCTGTCTGTCTGTCTGTCTGACCGAGCTCTCCAGCCAAATCTATCGCACGCAGGGACCTGGAATTTTTTATACGGAAGCACAAAGGGGCTGGCCACCAGACCTCGAAGCCCGATTTTTGATTTTTGAATTAGAAAAATTTTAAAAAAATTATTTATAATTAATTAATCACGGTTTTTTTGACTCACTGATATTATTATTTGTTTTCAAATAACGTTCGATTATAACAATTGATTTCTTTATTCTAGCGTTAGTCTGCTGTTTTGACGATACATCTATAATAATAAAAGCAAGTGTAATGTGTCTGTCTGTCTTTCTGTCTGTCTGTCTGACCGAGCTCTCCAGCCAAATCTATCGCACGCAGGGATCTGGAATTTTTTATACGGAAGCACAAAGGGGCTGGCCACCAGACCTCGAAGCCCGATTTTGGATTTTTGAATTAGAAAAATTTTTAAAAAATTATTTATAATTAATTAATCACGGTTTTTTTGACTCACTGATATTATTATTTGTTTTCAAATAACGTTCGATTGTAACAATTGATTTCTTTATTCTAGCGTTAGTTTGCTGTTGTGACGATACATCTATAATAATAAAAGCAGGTGTAATGTGTCTGTCTGTCTGTCTGTCTGACCGAGCTCTCCAGCCAAATCTATCGCACGCAGGGACCTGGAATTTTTTATACGGAAGCACAAAGGGGCTGGCCACCAGACCTCGAAGACCGATTTTCGATTTTTGAATTAGAAAAATTAAAAAAAAATTATTTATAATTAATTAATCACGGTTTTTTTGACTCACTGATATTATTATTTGTTTTCAAATAACGTTCGATTGTAACAATTGATTTCTTTATTCTAGCGTTAGTTTGCTGTTGTGACGATACATCTATAATAATAAAAGCAAGTGTAATGTGTCTGTCTGTCTGTCTGTCTGACCGAGCTCTCCAGCCAAATCTATCGCACGCAGGGACCTGGAATTTTTTATACGGAAGCACAAAGGGGCTGGCCACCAGACCTCGAAGACCGATTTTCGATTTTTGAATTAGAAAAATTTAAAAAAAATTATTTATAATTAATTAATCACGGTTTTTTTGACTCACTGATATTATTATTTGTTTTCAAATAACGTTCGATTGTAACAATTGATTTCTTTATTCTAGCGTTAGTTTGCTGTTTTGACGATACATCTATAATAATAAAAGCAAGTGTAATGTGTCTGTCTGTCTGTCTGTCTGACCGAGCTCTCCAGCCAAATCTATCGCACGCAGGGACCTGGAATTTTTTATACGGAAGCACAAAGGGGCTGGCCACCAGACCTCGAAGACCGATTTTCGATTTTTGAATTAGAAAAATTTAAAAAAAATTATTTATAATTAATTAATCACGGTTTTTTTGACTCACTGATATTATTATTTGTTTTCAAATAACGTTCGATTGTAACAATTGATTTCTTTATTCTAGCGTTAGTTTGCTGTTTTGACGATACATCTATAATAATAAAAGCAAGTGTAATGTGTCTGTCTGTCTGTCTGTCTGACCGAGCTCTCCAGCCAAATCTATCGCACGCAGGGACCTGGAATTTTTTATACGGAAGCAGAAAGGGGCTGGCCACCAGACCTCGAAGCCCGATTTTCGATTTTTGAATTAGAAAAATTTTAAAAAAATTATTTATAATTAATTAATCACGGTTTTTTTGACTCACTGATATTATTATTTGTTTTCAAATAACGTTCGATTGTAACAATTGATTTCTTTATTCTAGCGTTAGTTTGCTGTTGTGACGATACATCTATAATAATAAAAGCAAGTGTAATGTGTCTGTCTGTCTGTCTGTCTGTCTGACCGAGCTCTCCAGCCAAATCTATCGCACGCAGGGACCTGGAATTTTTTATACGGAAGCACAAAGCGGCTGGCCACCAGACCTCGAAGACCGATTCTCGATTTTTGAATTAGAAAAATTTAAAAAAAATTATTTATAATTAATAAATCACGGTTTTTTTGACTCACTGATATTATTATTTGTTTTCAAATAACGTTCGATTGTAACAATTGATTTCTTTATTCTAGCGTTAGTTTGCTGTTTTGATGATACATTAAATCGATTAATTACAATTCATTTCTTTTTTGTAGCTTATTATTTATAATTAATTAATCACGGTTTTTTTGACTCACTGATATTATTATTTGTTTTCAAATAACGTTCGATTGTAACAATTGATTTCTTTATTCTAGCGTTAGTTTGCTGTTTTGACGATACATTAAATCGATTAATTACAATTCATTTCTTTTTTGTAGCTTGTGGGGGGGGGAAGAGAGAGAGACAGTCTACATGTCCTACACTACTATTCCTGTGCTATTCACTTATCTGCATTTTCTAAATGCACGGGCAACGCCGGGCGGGTACAGCTAGTTAATAATAAAAGCAAGTGTAATGTGTCTGTCTGTCTGTATGTCTGTCTGTCTGTCTGTCTGACCGAGCTCTCCAGCCAAATCTATCGCACGCAGGGACCTGGAATTTTTTATACGGAAGCACAAAGGGGCTGGCCACCAGACCTCGAAGCCCGATTTTCGATTTTTGAATTAGAAAAATTTAAAAAAAATTATTTATAATTAATTAATCACGGTTTTTTTGACTCACTGATATTATTATTTGTTTTCAAATAACGTTCGATTGTAACAATTGATTTCTTTATTCTAGCGTTAGTTTGCTGTTTTGACGATACATTAAATCGATTAATTACAATTCATTTCTTTTTTGTAGCTTATTATTTATAATTAATTAATCACGGTTTTTTTGACTCACTGATATTATTATTTGTTTTCAAATAACGTTCGATTGTAACAATTGATTTCTTTATTCTAGCGTTAGTTTGCTGTTTTGACGATACATTAAATCGATTAATTACAATTCATTTCTTTTTTGTAGCTTGTGGGGGGGGAAGAGAGAGAGACAGTCTACATGTCCTACACTACTATTCCTGCGCTATTCACTTATCTGCATTTTCTAAATGCACGGGCAACGCCGGGCGGGTACAGCTAGTCTATAATAATAAAAGCAAGTGTAATGTGTCTGTCTGTCTGTCTGTCTGACCGAGCTCTCCAGCCACATCTATCGCACGCAGGGACCTGGAATTTTTTATACGGAAGCACAAAGGGGCTGGCTACCAGACCTCGAAGCCCGATTTTCGATTTTTGAATTAGAAAAATTTAAAAAAAATTATTTATAATTAATTAATCACGGTTTTTTTTGACTCACTGATATTATTATTTGTTTTCAAATAACGTTCGATTGTAACAATTGATTTCTTTATTCTAGCGTTAGTTTGCTGTTTTGACGATACATTAAATCGATTAATTACAATTCATTTCTTTTTTGTAGCTTATTATTTATAATTAATTTATCACGGTTTTTTTGACTCACTGATATTATTATTTGTTTTCAAATAACGTTCGATTGTAACAATTGATTTCTTTATTCTAGCGTTAGTTTGCTGTTTTGACGATACATTAAATTGATTAATTACAATTCATTTCTTTTTTGTAGCTTGTGGGGGGGGAAGAGAGAGAGACAGTCTACATGTCCTACACTACTATTCCTGCGCTATTTACTTATCTGCATTTTCTAAATGCACGGGCAACGCCGGGCGGGTACAGCTAGTCTATAATAATAAAAGCAAGTGTAATGTGTCTGTCTGTCTGTCTGTCTGTCTGACCGAGCTCTCCAGCCAAATCTATCGCACGCAGGGACCTGGAATTTTTTATACGGAAGCACAAAAGGGCTGGCCACCAGACCTCGAAGCCCGATTTTCGATTTTTGAATTACAAAAATTTAAAAAAAATTATTTATAATTAATTAATCACGGTTTTTTTGACTCACTGATATTATTATTTGTTTTCAAATAACGTTCGATTGTAACAATTGATTTCTTTATTCTAGCGTTAGTTTGCTGTTTTGACGATACATCTATAATAATAAAAGCAAGTGTAATGTGTCTGTCTGTCTGTCTGTCTGACCGAGCTCTCCAGCCAAATCTATCGCACGCAGGGACCTGGAATTTTTTATACGGAAGCACAAAGGGGCTGGCCACCAGACCTCGAAGCCCGATTTTTGATTTTTGAATTAGAAAAATTTTAAAAAAATTATTTATAATTAATTAATCACGGTTTTTTTGACTCACTGATATTATTATTTGTTTTCAAATAACGTTCGTTTGTAACAATTGATTTCTTTATTCTAGCGTTAGTCTGCTGTTTTGACGATACATCTATAATAATAAAAGCAAGTGTAATGTGTCTGTCTGTCTGTCTGTCTGTCTGACCGAGCTCTCCAGCCAAATCTATCGCACGCAGGGATCTGGAATTTTTTATACGGAAGCACAAAGGGGCTGGCCACCAGATCTCGAAGCCCGATTTTCGATTTTTGAATTAGAAAAATTTTTAAAAAATTATTTATAATTAATTAATCACGGTTTTTTTGACTCACTGATATTATTATTTGTTTTCAAATAACGTTCGATTGTAACAATTGATTTCTTTATTCTAGCGTTAGTTTGCTGTTGTGACGATACATCTATAATAATAAAAGCAAGTGTAATGTGTCTGTCTGTGTGTCTGTCTGTCTGTCTGACCGAGCTCTCCAGCCAAATCTATCGCACGCAGGGACCTGGAATTTTTTATACGGAAGCAAAAAGGGGCTGGCCACCAGACCTCGAAGACCGATTTTCGATTTTTGAATTAGAAAAATTAAAAAAAAATTATTTATAATTAATTAATCACGGTTTTTTTGACTCACTGATATTATTATTTGTTTTCAAATAACGTTCGATTGTAACAATTGATTTCTTTATTCTAGCGTTAGTTTGCTGTTTTGACGATACATTAAATCGATTAATTACAATTCATTTCTTTTTTGTAGCTTATTATTTATAATTAATTTATCACGGTTTTTTTGAATCACTGATATTATTATTTGTTTTCAAATAACGTTCGATTGTAACAATTGATTTCTTTATTCTAGCGTTAGTTTGCTGTTTTGACGATACATTAAATCGATTAATTACAATTCATTTCTTTTTTGTAGCTTGTGGGGGGGGAAGAGAGAGAGACAGTCTACATGTCCTACACTACTATTCCTGCGCTATTCACTTATCTGCATTTTCTAAATGCACGGGCAACGCCGGGCGGGTACAGCTAGTCTATAATAATAAAAGCAAGTGTAATGTGTCTGTCTGTCTGTCTGTATGACCGAGCTCTCCAGCCAAATCTATCGCACGCAGGGACCTGGAATTTTTTATACGGAAGCACAAAAGGGCTGGCCACCAGACCTCGAAGCCCGATTTTCGATTTTTGAATTAGAAAAATTTAAAAAAAATTATTTATAATTAATTAATCACGGTTTTTTTGACTCACTGATATTATTATTTGTTTTCAAATAACGTTCGATTGTAACAATTGATTTCTTTATTCTAGCGTTAGTTTGCTGTTTTGACGATACATCTATAATAATAAAAGCAAGTGTAATGTGTCTGTCTGTCTGTCTGTCTGACCGAGCTCTCCAGCCAAATCTATCGCACGCAGGGACCTGGAATTTTTTATACGGAAGCACAAAGGGGCTGGCCACCAGACCTCGAAGCCCGATTTTTGATTTTTGAATTAGAAAAATTTAAAAAAAATTATTTATAATTAATTAATCACGGTTTTTTTGACTCACTGATATTATTATTTGTTTTCAAATAACGTTCGATTGTAACAATTGATTTCTTTATTCTAGCGTTAGTCTGCTGTTTTGACGATACATCTATAATAATAAAAGCAAGTGTAATGTGTCTGTCTGTCTGTCTGTCTGTCTGACCGAGCTCTCCAGCCAAATCTATCGCACGCAGGGATCTGGAATTTTTTATACGGAAGCACAAAGGGGCTGGCCACCAGACCTCGAAGCCCGATTTTCGATTTTTGAATTAGAAAAATTTTTAAAAAATTATTTATAATTAATTAATCACGGTTTTTTTGACTCACTGATATTATTATTTGTTTTCAAATAACGTTCGATTGTAACAATTGATTTCTTTATTCTAGCGTTAGTTTGCTGTTGTGACGATACATCTATAATAATAAAAGCAAGTGTAATGTGTCTGTCTGTCTGTCTGTCTGACCGAGCTCTCCAGCCAAATCTATCGCACGCAGGGACCTGGAATTTCTTATACGGAAGCACAAAGGGGCTGGCCACCAGACCTCGAAGACCGATTTTCGATTTTTGAATTAGAAAAATTAAAAAAAAATTATTTATAATTAATTAATCACGGTTTTTTTGACTCACTGATATTATTATTTGTTTTCAAATAACGTTCGATTGTAACAATTGATTTCTTTATTATAGCGTTAGTTTGCTGTTTTGACGATACATCTATAATAATAAAAGCAAGTGTAATGTGTCTGTCTGTCTGTCTGTCTGACCGAGCTCTCCAGCCAAATCTATCGCACGCAGGGACCTGGAATTTTTTATACGGAAGCAGAAAGGGGCTGGCTACCAGACCTCGAAGCCCGATTTTCGATTTTTGAATTAGAAAAATTTAAAAAAAATTATAATTAATCAATCACGGTTTTTTTGACTCACTGATATTATTATTTGTTTCCAAATAACGTTCGATTGTAACAATTGATTTCTTTATTCTAGCGTTAGTCTGCTGTTTTGACGATACATCTATAATAATAAAAGCAAGTGTAATGTGTCTGTCTGTCTGTCTGTCTGTCTGACCGAGCTCTCCAGCCAAATCTATCGCACGCAGGGATCTGGAATTTTTTATACGGAAGCACAAAGGGGCTGGTCACCAGACCTCGAAGCCCGATTTTCGATTTTTGAATTAGAAAAATTTTTAAAAAATTATTTATAATTAATTAATCACGGTTTTTTGACTCACTGATATTATTATTTGTTTTCAAATAACGTTCGATTGTAACAATTGATTTCTTTATTCTAGCGTTAGTTTGCTGTTGTGACGATACATCTATAATAATAAAAGCAAGTGTAATGTGTCTGTCTGTCTGTCTGTCTGACCGAGCTCTCCAGCCAAATCTATCGCACGCAGGGACCTGGAATTTTTTATACGGAAGCACAAAGGGGCTGGCCACCAGACCTCGAAGACCGATTTTCGATTTTTGAATTAGAAAAATTTAAAAAAAATTATTTATAATTAATTAATCACGGTTTTTTTGACTCACTGATATTATTATTTGTTTTCAAATAACGTTCGATTGTAACAATTGATTTCTTTATTATAGCGTTAGTTTGCTGTTTTGACGATACATCTATAATAATAAAAGCAAGTGTAATGTGTCTGTCTGTCTGTCTGTCTGACCGAGCTCTCCAGCCAAATCTATCGCACGCAGGGACCTGGAATTTTTTATACGGAAGCACAAAGGGGCTGGCCACCAGACCTCGAAGACCGATTTTCGATTTTTGAATTAGAAAAATTAAAAAAAAATTATTTATAATTAATTAATCACGGTTTTTTTGACTCACTGATATTATTATTTGTTTTCAAATAACGTTCGATTGTAACAATTGATTTCTTTATTATAGCGTTAGTTTGCTGTTTTGACGATACATCTATAATAATAAAAGCAAGTGTAATGTGTCTGTCTGTCTGTCTGTCTGACCGAGCTCTCCAGCCAAATCTATCGCACGCAGGGACCTGGAATTTTTTATACGGAAGCAGAAAGGGGCTGGCTACCAGACCTCGAGGCCCGATTTTCGATTTTTGAATTAGAAAAATTTAAAAAAAATTATAATTAATCAATCACGGTTTTTTTGACTCACTGATATTATTATTTGTTTCCAAATAACGTTCGATTGTAACAATTGATTTCTTTATTCTAGCGTTAGTCTGCTGTTTTGACGATACATCTATAATAATAAAAGCAAGTGTAATGTGTCTGTCTGTCTGTCTGTCAGTCTGACCGAGCTCTCCAGCCAAATCTATCGCACGCAGGGATCTGGAATTTTTTATACGGAAGCACAAAGGGGCTGGCCACCAGACCTCGAAGCCCGATTTTCGATTTTTGAATTAGAAAAATTTTTAAAAAATTATTTATAATTAATTAATCACGGTTTTTTGACTCACTGATATTATTATTTGTTTTCAAATAACGTTCGATTGTAACAATTGATTTCTTTATTCTAGCGTTAGTTTGCTGTTGTGACGATACATCTATAATAATAAAAGCAAGTGTAATGTGTCTGTCTGTCTGTCTGTCTGACCGAGCTCTCCAGCCAAATCTATCGCACGCAGGGACCTGGAATTTTTTATACGGAAGCACAAAGGGGCTGGCCACCAGACCTCGAAGACCGATTTTCGATTTTTGAATTAGAAAAATTTAAAAAAAATTATTTATAATTAATTAATCACGGTTTTTTTGACTCACTGATATTATTATTTGTTTTCAAATAACGTTCGATTGTAACAATTGATTTCTTTATTCTAGCGTTAGTTTGCTGTTTTGACGATACATCTATGATAATAAAAGCAAGTGTAATGTGTCTGTCTGTCTGTCTGTCTGTCTGACCGAGCTCTCCAGCCAAATCTATCGCACGCAGGGACCTGGAATTTTTTATACGGAAGCACAAAGGGGCTGGCCACCAGACCTCGAAGCCCGATTTTCGATTTTTGAATTAGAAAAATTTTTAAAAAATTATTTATAATTAATTAATCACGGTTTTTTTGACTCACTGATATTATTATTTGTTTTCAAATAACGTTCGATTGTAACAATTGATTTCTTTATTCTAGCGTTAGTTTGCTGTTGTGACGATACATCTATAATAATAAAAGCAAGTGTAATGTGTCTGTCTGTCTGTCTGTCTGACCGAGCTCTCCAGCCAAATCTATCGCACGCAGGGACCTGGAATTTTTTATACGGAAGCACAAAGGGGCTGGCCACCAGACCTCGAAGACCGATTTTCGATTTTTGAATTAGAAAAAATTTAAAAAAAATTATTTATAATTAATTAATCACGGTTTTTTTGACTCACTGATATTATTATTTGTTTTCAAATAACGTTCGATTGTAACAATTGATTTCTTTATTCTAGCGTTAGTTTGCTGTTTTGACGATACATCTATGATAATAAAAGCAAGTGTAATGTGTCTGTCTGTCTGTCTGTCTGTCTGACCGAGCTCTCCAGCCAAATCTATCGCACGCAGGGACCTGGAATTTTTTATACGGAAGCACAAAGGGGCTGGCCACCAGACCTCGAAGCCCGATTTTCGATTTTTGAAATAGAAAAATTTTAAAAAAATTATTTATAATTAATTAATCACGGTTTTTTTGACTCACTGATATTATTATTTGTTTTCAAATAACGTTCCATTGTAACAATTGATTTCTTTATTCTAGCGTTAGTTTGCTATTTTGACGATACATTAAATCGATTAATTACAATTCATTTCTTTTTTGTAGCTTATTATTTATAATTAATTTATCACGGTTTTTTTGACTCACTGATATTATTATTTGTTTTCAAATAACGTTCGATTGTAACAATTGATTTCTTTATTCTAGCGTTAGTTTGCTGTTTTGACGATACATTAAATCGATTAATTACAATTCATTTCTTTTTTGTAGCTTGTGGGGGGGGGAAGAGAGAGAGACAGTCTACATGTCCTACACTACTATTCCTGCGCTATTCACTTATCTGCATTTTCTAAATGCACGGGCAACGCCGGCCTTGCTTTTATTATTATACAGCTAGTCTATAATAATAAAAGCAAGTGTAACGTGTCTGTCTGTCTGTCTGTCTGTCTGTCTGACCGAGCTCTCCAGCCAAATCTATCGCACGCAGGGACCTGGAATTTTTTATACGGAAGCACAAAAGGGCTGGCCACCAGACCTCGAAGCCCGATTTTCGATTTTTGAATTAGAAAAATTTTAAAAAAAATTATTTATAATTAATTAATCACGGGTTTTTTTGACTCACTGATATTATTATTTGTTTTCAAATAACGTTCGATTGTAACAATTGATTTCTTTATTCTAGCGTTAGTTTGCTGTTTTGACGATACATCTATAATAATAAAAGCAAGTGTAATGTGTCTGTCTGTCTGTCTGACCGAGCTCTCCAGCCAAATCTATCGCACGCAGGGACCTGGAATTTTTTATACGGAAGCACTAAGGGCTGGCCACCAGACCTCGAAGCCCGATTTTCGATTTTTGAATTAGAAAAATTTTAAAAAAATTATTTATAATTAATTAATCACGGTTTTTTTGACTCACTGATATTATTATTTGTTTTCAAATAACGTTCGATTGTAACAATTGATTTCTTTATTCTAGCGTTAGTCTGCTGTTTTGACGATACATCTATAATAATAAAAGCAAGTGTAATGTGTCTGTCTGTCTGTCTGACCGAGCTCTCCAGCCAAATCTATCGCACGCAGGGATCTGGAATTTTTTATACGGAAGCACAAAGGGGCTGGCCACCAGACCTCGAAGCCCGATTTTCGATTTTTGAATTAGAAAAATTTTTAAAAAATTATTTATAATTAATTAATCACGGTTTTTTTGACTCACTGATATTATTATTTGTTTTCAAATAACGTTCGATTGTAACAATTGATTTCTTTATTCTAGCGTTAGTTTTGCTGTTGTGACGATACATCTATAATAATAAAAGCAAGTGTAATGTGTCTGTCTGTCTGTCTGTCTGACCGAGCTCTCCAGCCAAATCTATCGAACGCAGGGGACCTGGAATTTTTTTATACGGAAGCACAAAGGGGCTGGCCCACCAGACCTCGAAGCCCGATTTTCGATTTTTGAATTAGAAAAATTAAAAAAAAAATTATTTATAATTAATTAATCACGGTTTTTTTGACTCACTGATATTATTATTTGTTTTTCAAATAACGTTCGATTGTAACAATTGATTTCTTTATTCTAGCGTTAGTCCTGCTGTTTTTGACAATACATCTATAATAATAAAAGCAAGTGTAATGTGTCTGTCTGTCTGTCTGTCTGTCTGACCGAGCTCTCCAGCCAAATCTATCGCACGCAGGGACCTGGAATTTTTTTATACGGAAGCACAAAGGGGGCTGGCCACCAGACCTCGAAGCCCGATTTTCGATTTTTGAATTAGAAAAATTTTAAAAAAAATTATTTATAATTAATTAATCACGGTTTTTTTTGACTCACTGATATTATTATTTGTTTTCAAAATAACGTTCGATTGTAACAATTGATTTCTTTATTCTAGCGTTAGTTTTGCTGTTTTGACGATACATCTATAATAATAAAAGCAAGTGTAATGTGTCTGTCTGTGTGTCTGTCTGTCTGACCGAGCTCTCCAGCCCAAATCTATCGCACGCAGGGACCTGGAATTTTTTATACGGAAGCACAAAGGGGCTGGTCCCCAGACCTCGAAGCCCGATTTTCGATTTTTGAATTAGAAAAAATTAAAAAAAAAATTATTTATAATTAATTAATCACGGTTTTTTTGACTCACTGATATTATTATTTGTTTTCAAATAACGTTCGATTGTAACAATTGATTTCTTTATTCTAGCGTTAGTTTTGCTGTTTTGACGATACATCTATAATAATAAAAGCAAGTGTAATGTGTCTGTCTGTCTGTCTGTCTGACCGAGCTCTCCAGCCAAATCTATCGCACGCAGGGACCTGGAATTTTTTATACGGAAGCACAAAGGGGGCTGGCCACCAGACCTCGAAGCCCGATTTTCGATTTTTGAATTAGAAAAATTTTTAAAAAATTATTTATAATTAATTAATCACGGTTTTTTTGACTCACTGATATTATTATTTGTTTTCAAATAACGTTCGATTGTAACAATTGATTTCTTTATTCTAGCGTTAGTTTGCTGTTGTGACGATACATCTATAATAATAAAAGCAAGTGTAATGTGTCTGTCTGTCTGTCTGTCTGTCTGTCTGACCGAGCTCTCCAGCCAAATCTATCGCACGCAGGGACCTGGAATTTTTTATACGGAAGCACAAAGGGTCTAAACACCAGACCTCGAAGACCGATTTTCGATTTTTGAATTAGAAAAATTTTAAAAAAATTATTTATAATTAATTAATCACGGTTTTTTTGACTCACTGATATTATTATTTGTTTTCAAATAACGTTCGATTGTAACAATTGATTTCTTTATTCTAGCGTTAGTTTGCTGTTTTGACGATACATCTATAATAATAAAAGCAAGTGTAATGTGTCTGTCTGTCTGTCTGTCTGTCTGTCTGACCGAGGTCTCAAGCCAAATCTATCGCACGCAGGGACCTGGAATTTTTTATACGGAAGCAGAAAGGGGCTGGCCACCAGACCTCGAAGCCCGATTTTCGATTTTTGAATTAGAAAAATTTTAAAAAAATTATTTATAATTAATTAATCGCGGTTTTTTTGACTCACTGATATTATTATTTGTTTTCAAATAACGTTCGATTGTAACAATTGATTTCTTTATTCTAGCGTTAGTTTGCTGTTTTGACGATACATTAAATCGATTAATTACAATTCATTTCTTTTTTGTAGCTTATTATTTATAATTAATTTATCACGGTTTTTTTGACTCACTGATATTATTATTTGTTTTCAAATAACGTTCGATTGTAACAATTGATTTCTTTATTCTAGCGTTAGTTTGCTGTTTTGACGATACATTAAATCGATTAATTACAATTCATTTCTTTTTTGTAGCTTGTGGGGGGGGGAAGAGAGAGAGACAGTCTACATGTCCTACACTACTATTCCTGCGCTATTCACTTATCTGCATTTTCGAAATGCACGGGGAACGCCGGGCGGGTACAGCTAGTCTATAATAATAAAAGCAAGTGTAATGTGTCTGTCTGTCTGTCCTGTCTGTCTGACCGAGCTCTCCAGCCAAATCTATCGCACGCAGGGACCTGGAATTTTTTATACGGAAGCACAAAAGGGCTGGCCACCAGACCTCGAAGCCCGATTTTCGATTTTTGAATTAGAAAAAATTAAAAAAAAATTATTTATAATTAATTAATCACGGTTTTTTTTGACTCACTGATATTATTATTTGTTTTCAAATAACGTTCAATTGTAACAAATGATTTCTTTATTCTAGCGTTAGTTTGCTGTTTTGACGATACATCTATAATAATAAAAGCAAGTGTAATGTGGGTGTCTGTCTGTCTGTCTGACCGAGCTCTCCAGCCAAATCTATCGCACGCAGGGACCTGGAATTTTTTATACGAAAGCACAAAAGGGCTGGCCACCAGACCTCGAAGGCCCGATTTTCGATTTTTGAATTAGAAAAAATTTTTAAAAAATTATTTTATAATTAATTAATCACGGTTTTTTTTGACTCACTGATATTATTATTTGTTTTCAAATAACGTTCGATTGTAAACAATTGATTTCTTTATTCTAGCGTTAGTTTGCTGTTGTGACGATACATCTATAATAATAAAAGCAAGTGTAATGTGTCTGTCTGTCTGTCTGTCTGTCCTGTCTGACCGAGCTCTCCAGCCAAATCTATCGCACGCAGGGACCTGGAATTTTTTATACGGAAGCACAAAGGGTCTAAACACCAGACCTCGAAGACCGATTTTCGATTTTTGAATTAGAAAAATTTAAAAAAAAATTATATATAATTAATTAATCACGGTTTTTTTGACTCACTGATATTATTATTTGTTTTCAAATAACGTTCGATTGTAAACAATTGATTTCTTTATTCTAGCGTTAGTTTGCTGTTTTGACGATACATTAAATCGATTAATTACAATTCATTTCTTTTTTTGTAGCTTATTATTTTATTATTATTTGTTTTCAAATAACGTTCGATTGTAACAATTGATTTCTTTATTCTAGCGTTAGTTTGCTGTTTTGACGATACATTAAATCGATTAATTACAATTCATTTCTTTTTTGTAGCTTGTGGGGGGGGGAAGAGAGAGAGACAGTCTACATGTCCTACACTACTATTCCTGCGCTATTCACTTATCTGCATTTTCGAAATGCACGGGGAACGCCGGGCGGGTACAGCTAGTCTATAATAATAAAAGCAAGTGTAATGTGTCTGTCTGTCTGTCTGTCTGTCTGACCGAGCTCTCCAGCCAAATCTATCGCACGCAGGGACCTGGAATTTTTTATACGGAAGCACAAAAGGGCTGGCCACCAGACCTCGAAGCCCGATTTTCGATTTTTGAATTAGAAAAATTAAAAAAAAATTATTTATAATTAATTAATCACGGTTTTTTTGACTCACTGATATTATTATTTGTTTTCAAATAACGTTCAATTGTAACAAATGATTTCTTTATTCTAGCGTTAGTTTGCTGTTTTGACGATACATCTATAATAATAAAAGCAAGTGTAATGTGGGTGTCTGTCTGTCTGTCTGACCGAGCTCTCCAGCCAAATCTATCGCACGCAGGGACCTGGAATTTTTTATACGAAAGCACAAAAGGGCTGGCCACCAGACCTCGAAGCCCGATTTTCGATTTTTGAATTAGAAAAATTTTTAAAAAATTATTTATAATTAATTAATCACGGTTTTTTTGACTCACTGATATTATTATTTGTTTTCAAATAACGTTCGATTGTAACAATTGATTTCTTTATTCTAGCGTTAGTTTGCTGTTGTGACGATACATCTATAATAATAAAAGCAAGTGTAATGTGTCTGTCTGTCTGTCTGTCTGTCTGTCTGACCGAGCTCTCCAGCCAAATCTATCGCACGCAGGGACCTGGAATTTTTTATACGGAAGCACAAAGGGTCTAAACACCAGACCTCGAAGACCGATTTTCGATTTTTGAATTAGAAAAATTTAAAAAAAATTATATATAATTAATTAATCACGGTTTTTTTGACTCACTGATATTATTATTTGTTTTCAAATAACGTTCGATTGTAACAATTGATTTCTTTATTCTAGCGTTAGTTTGCTGTTTTGACGATACATCTATAATAATAAAAGCAAGTGTAATGTGTCTGTCTGTCTGTCTGTCTGTCTGTCTGACCGAGGTCTCAAGCCAAATCTATCGCACGCAGGGACCTGGAATTTTTTATACGGAAGCACAAAGGGGCTGGCCACCAGACCTCGAAGCCCGATTTTCGATTTTTGAATTAGAAAAATTTTAAAAAAATTATTTATAATTAATTAATCGCGGTTTTTTTGACTCACTGATATTATTATTTGTTTTCAAATAACGTTCGATTGTAACAATTGATTTCTTTATTCTAGCGTTAGTTTGCTGTTTTGACGATACATTAAATCGATTAATTACAATTCATTTCTTTTTTGTAGCTTATTATTTATAATTAATTTATCACGGTTTTTTTGACTCACTGATATTATTATTTGTTTTCAAATAACGTTCGATTGTAACAATTGATTTCTTTATTCTAGCGTTAGTTTGCTGTTTTGACGATACATTAAATCGATTAATTACAATTCAATTCTTTTTTGTAGCTTGTGTGGGGGGGAAGAGAGAGAGACAGTCTACATGTCCTACACTACTATTCCTGCGCTATTCACTTATCTGCATTTTCGAAATGCACGGGGAACGCCGGGCGGGTACAGCTAGTCTATAATAATAAAAGCAAGTGTAATGTGTCTGTCTGTCTGTCTGTCTGTCTGACCGAGCTCTCCAGCCAAATCTATCGCACGCAGGGACCTGGAATTTTTTATACGGAAGCACAAAAGGGCTGGCCACCAGACCTCGAAGCCCGATTTTCGATTTTTGAATTAGAAAAATTTAAAAAAAATTATTTATAATTAATTAATCACGGTTTTTTTGACTCACTGATATTATTATTTGTTTTCAAATAACGTTCAATTGTAACAAATGATTTCTTTATTCTAGCGTTAGTTTGCTGTTTTGACGATACATCTATAATAATAAAAGCAAGTGTAATGTGGGTGTCTGTCTGTCTGTCTGACCGAGCTCTCCAGCCAAATCTATCGCACGCAGGGACCTGGAATTTTTTATACGGAAGCACAAAAGGGCTGGCCACCAGACCTCGAAGCCCGATTTTCGATTTTTGAATTAGAAAAATTTAAAAAAAATTATTTATAATTAATTAATTACGGTTTTTTTGACTCACTGATATTATTATTTGTTTTCAAATAACGTTCGATTGTAACAATTGATTTCTTTATTCTAGCGTTAGTTTGCTGTTTTGACGATACATCTATAATAATAAAAGCAAGTGTAATGTGTCTGTCTGTCTGTCTGTCTGTCTGTCTGACCGAGCTCTCCAGCCAAATCTATCGCACGCAGGGACCTGGAATTTTTTATACGGAAGCACAAAGGGGCTGGCCACCAGACCTCGAAGCCCGATTTTCGATTTTTGAATTAGAAAAATTTAAAAAAAATTATTTATAATTAATTAATCACGGTTTTTTTGACTCACTGATATTATTATTTGTTTTCAAATAACGTTTGATTGTAACAATTGATTTCTTTATTCTAGCGTTAGTCTGCTGTTTTGACGATACATCTATAATAATAAAAGCAAGTGTAATGTGTCTGTCTGTCTGTCTGTCTGTCTGTCTGACCGAGCTCTCCAGCCAAATCTATCGCACGCAGGGATCTGGAATTTTTTATACGGAAGCACAAAGGGGCTGGCCACCAGACCTCGAAGCCCGATTTTCGATTTTTGAATTAGAAAAATTTTTAAAAAATTATTTATAATTAATTAATCACGGTTTTTTTGACTCACTGATATTATTATCTGTTTTCAAATAACGTTCGATTGTAACAATTGATTTCTTTATTCTAGCGTTAGTTTGCTGTTGTGACGATACATCTATAATAATAAAAGCAAGTGTAATGTGTCTGTCTGTCTGTCTGTCTGACCGAGCTCTCCAGCCAAATCTATCGCACGCAGGGACCTGGAATTTTTTATACGGAAGCACAAAGGGGCTGGCCACCAGACCTCGAAGACCGATTTTCGATTTTTGAATTAGAAAAATTTAAAAAAAATTATTTATAATTAATTAATCACGGTTTTTTTGACTCACTGATATTATTATTTGTTTTCAAATAACGTTCGATTGTAACAATTGATTTCTTTATTCTAGCGTTAGTTTGCTGTTTTGACGATACATCTATAATAATAAAAGCAAGTGTAATGTGTCTGTCTGTCTGACCGAGCTCTCCAGCCAAATCTATCGCACGCAGGGACCTGGAATTTTTTATACGGAAGCACAAAGGGGCTGGCCACCAGACCTCGAAGCCCGATTTTCGATTTTTGAATTAGAAAAATTTAAAAAAAATTATTTATAATTAATTAATCACGGTTTTTTTGACTCACTGATATTATTATTTGTTTTCAAATAACGTTCGATTGTAACAATTGATTTCTTTATTCTAGCGTTAGTTTGTTGTTTTGACGATACATCTATAATAATAAAAGCAAGTGTAATGTGTCTGTCTGTCTGTCTGACCGAGTTCTCCAGCCAAATCTATCGCACGCAGGGACCTGGAATTTTTTATACGGAAGCACAAAGGGGCTGGCCACCAGACCTCGAAGCCCGATTTTCGATTTTTGAATTAGAAAAATTTTAAAAAAATTATTTATAATTAATTAATCACGGTTTTTTTGACTCACTGATATTATTATTTGTTTTCAAATAACGTTCGATTGTAACAATTGATTTCTTTATTCTAGCGTTAGTTTGCTGTTTTGACGATACATCTATAATAATAAAAGCAAGTGTAATGTGTCTGTCTGTCTGTCTGTCTGTCTGTCTGACCGAGCTCTCCAGCCAAATCTATCGCACGCAGGGACCTGGAATTTTTTATACGGAAGCAGAAAGGGGCTGGCCACCAGACCTCGAAGCCCGATTTTCGATTTTTGAATTAGAAAAATTTAAAAAAAATTATTTATAATTAATTAATCACGGTTTTTTTGACTCACTGATATTATTATTTGTTTTCAAATAACGTTCGATTGTAACAATTGATTTCTTTATTCTAGCGTTAGTCTGCTGTTTTGACGATACATCTATAATAATAAAAGCAAGTGTAATGTGTCTGTCTGTCTGTCTGTCTGTCTGTCTGTCTGACCGAGCTCTCCAGCCAAATCTATCGCACGCAGGGATCTGGAATTTTTTATACGGAAGCACAAAGGGGCTGGCCACCAGACCTCTAAGCCCGATTTTCGATTTTTGAATTAGAAAAATTTTAAAAAAATTATTTATAATTAATTAATTACGGTTTTTTTGACTCACTGATATTATTATTTGTTTTCAAATAACGTTCGATTGTAACAATTGATTTCTTTATTCTAGCGTTAGTTTGCTGTTTTGACGATACATCTATAATAATAAAAGCAAGTGTAATGTGTCTGTCTGTCTGTCTGTCTGTCTGTCTGACCGAGCTCTCCAGCCAAATCTATCGCACGCAGGGACCTGGAATTTTTTATACGGAAGCACAAAGGGGCTGGCCACCAGACCTCGAAGACCGATTTTCGATTTTTGAATTAGAAAAATTAAAAAAAAATTATTTATAATTAATTAATCACGGTTTTTTTGACTCACTGATATTATTATTTGTTTTCAAATAACGTTCGATTGTAACAATTGATTTCTTTATTCTAGCGTTAGTTTGCTGTTTTGACGATACATCTATAATAATAAAAGCAAGTGTAATGTGTCTGTCTGTCTGTCTGACCGAGCTCTCCAGCCAAATCTATCGCACGCAGGGACCTGGAATTTTTTATACGGAAGCACAAAGGGGCTGGCCACCAGACCTCGAAGCCCGATTTTCGATTTTTGAATTAGAAAAATTTTAAAAAAATTATTTATAATTAATTAATCACGGTTTTTTTGACTCACTGATATTATTATTTGTTTTCAAATAACGTTCGATTGTAACAATTGATTTCTTTATTCTAGCGTTAGTTTGCTGTTTTGACGATACATCTATAATAATAAAAGCAAGTGTAATGTGTCTGTCTGTCTGTCTGTCTGACCGAGCTCTCCAGCCAAATCTATCGCACGCAGGGACCTGGAATTTTTTATACGGAAGCACAAAGGGGCTGGCCACCAGACCTCGAAGCCCGATTTTCGATTTTTGAATTAGAAAAATTTAAAAAAAATTATTTATAATTAATTAATCACGGTTTTTTTGACTCACTGATATTATTATTTGTTTTCAAATAACGTTCGATTGTAACAATTGATTTCTTTATTCTAGCGTTAGTTTGCTGTTTTGACGATACATTAAATCGATTAATTACAATTCATTTCTTTTTTGTAGCTTATTATTTATAATTAATTTATCACGGTTTTTTTGACTCACTGATATTATTATTTGTTTTCAAATAACGTTCGATTGTAACAATTGATTTCTTTATTCTAGCGTTAGTTTGCTGTTTTGACGATACATTAAATCGATTAATTACAATTCATTTCTTTTTTGTAGCTTGTGGGGGGGGGAAGAGAGAGAGACAGTCTACATGTCCTACACTACTATTCCTGCGCTATTCACTTATCTGCATTTTCGAAATGCACGGGGAACGCCGGGCGGGTACAGCTAGTCTATAATAATAAAAGCAAGTGTAATGTGTCTGTCTGTCTGTCTGTCTGTCTGACCGAGCTCTCCAGCCAAATCTATCGCACGCAGGGACCTGGAATTTTTTATACGGAAGCACAAAAGGGCTGGCCACCAGACCTCGAAGCCCGATTTTCGATTTTTGAATTAGAAAAATTTTAAAAAAATTATTTATAATTAATTAATCACGGTTTTTTTGACTCACTGATATTATTATTTGTTTTCAAATAACGTTCGATTGTAACAAATGATTTCTTTATTCTAGCGTTAGTTTGCTGTTTTGACGATACATCTATAATAATAAAAGCAAGTGTAATGTGGGTGTCTGTCTGTCTGTCTGACCGAGCTCTCCAGCCAAATCTATCGCACGCAGGGACCTGGAATTTTTTATACGGAAGCACAAAAGGGCTGGCCACCAGACCTCGAAGCCCGATTTTCGATTTTTGAATTAGAAAAATTTAAAAAAAATTATTTATAATTAATTAATTACGGTTTTTTTGACTCACTGATATTATTATTTGTTTTCAAATAACGTTCGATTGTAACAATTGATTTCTTTATTCTAGCGTTAGTTTGCTGTTTTGACGATACATCTATAATAATAAAAGCAAGTGTAATGTGTCTGTCTGTCTGTCTGTCTGTCTGTCTGACCGAGCTCTCCAGCCAAATCTATCGCACGCAGGGACCTGGAATTTTTTATACGGAAGCACAAAGGGGCTGGCCACCAGACCTCGAAGCCCGATTTTCGATTTTTGAATTAGAAAAATTTTAAAAAAATTATTTATAATTAATTAATCACGGTTTTTTGACTCACTGATATTATTATTTGTTTTCAAATAACGATCGATTGTAACAATTGATTTCTTTATTCTAGCGTTAGTCTGCTCTTTTGACGATACATCTATAATAATAAAAGCAAGTGTAATGTGTCTGTCTGTCTGTCTGTCTGTCTGTCTGTCTGTCTGACCGAGCTCTCCAGCCAAATCTATCGCACGCAGGGATCTGGAATTTTTTATACGGAAGCACAAAGGGGCTGGCCACCAGACCTCGAAGCCCGATTTTCGATTTTTGAATTAGAAAAATTTTTAAAAAATTATTTATAATTAATTAATCACGGTTTTTTTGACTCACTGATATTATTATTTGTTTTCAAATAACGTTCGATTGTAACAATTGATTTCTTTATTCTAGCGTTAGTTTGCTGTTGTGACGATACATCTATAATAATAAAAGCAAGTGTAATGTGTCTGTCTGTCTGTCTGTCTGACCGAGCTCTCCAGCCAAATCTATCGCACGGAGGGACCTGGAATTTTTTATACGGAAGCACAAAGGGGCTGGCCACCAGACCTCGAAGACCGATTTTCGATTTTTGAATTAGAAAAATTTAAAAAAAATTATTTATAATTAATTAATCACGGTTTTTTTGACTCACTGATATTATTATTTGTTTTCAAATAACGTTCGATTGTAACAATTGATTTCTTTATTCTAGCGTTAGTTTGCTGTTTTGACGATACATCTATAATAATAAAAGCAAGTGTAATGTGTCTGTCTGTCTGTCTGACCGAGCTCTCCAGCCAAATCTATCGCACGCAGGGACCTGGAATTTTTTATACGGAAGCACAAAGGGGCTGGCCACCAGACCTCGAAGCCCGATTTTCGATTTTTGAATTAGAAAAATTTAAAAAAAATTATTTATAATTAATTAATCACGGTTTTTTTGACTCACTGATATTATTATTTGTTTTCAAATAACGTTCGATTGTAACAATTGATTTCTTTATTCTAGCGTTAGTTTGCTGTTTTGACGATACATCTATAATAATAAAAGCAAGTGTAATGTGTCTGTCTGTCTGACCGAGCTCTCCAGCCAAATCTATGGCACGCAGGGACCTGGAATATTTTATACGGAAGCAGAAAGGGGCTGGCCACCAGACCTCGAAGCCCGATTTTCGATTTTTGAATTAGAAAAATTTTAAAAAAATTATTTATAATTAATTAATCACGGTTTTTTTGACTCACTGATATTATTATTTGTTTTCAAATAACGTTCGATTGTAACAATTGATTTCTTTATTCTAGCGTTAGTCTGCTGTTTTGACGATACATCTATAATAATAAAAGCAAGTGTAATGTGTCTGTCTGTCTGTCTGTCTGTCTGACCGAGCTCTCCAGCCAAATCTATCGCACGCAGGGACCTGGAATTTTTTATACGGAAGCACAAAGGGGCTGGCCACCAGACCTCGAAGACCGATTTTCGATTTTTGAATTAGAAAAATTAAAAAAAAATTATTTATAATTAATTAATCACGGTTTTTTTGACTCACTGATATTATTATTTGTTTTCAAATAACGTTCGATTGTAACAATTGATTTCTTTATTCTAGCGTTAGTTTGCTGTTTTGACGATACATCTATAATAATAAAAGCAAGTGTAATGTGTCTGTCTGTCTGTCTGTCTGTCTGACCGAGCTCTCCAGCCAAATCTATCGCACGCAGGGACCTGGAATTTTTTATACGGAAGCACAAAGGGGCTGGCCACCAGACCTCGAAGCCCGATTTTCGATTTTTGAATTAGAAAAATTTTAAAAAAATTATTTATAATTAATTAATCACGGTTTTTTTGACTCACTGATATTATTATTTGTTTTCAAATAACGTTCGATTGTAACAATTGATTTCTTTATTCTAGCGTTAGTTTGCTGTTTTGACGATACATCTATAATAATAAAAGCAAGTGTAATGTGTCTGTCTGTCTGTCTGTCTGACCGAGCTCTCCAGCCAAATCTATCGCACGCAGGGACCTGGAATTTTTTATACGGAAGCACAAAGGGGCTGGCCACCAGACCTCGAAGCCCGATTTTCGATTTTTGAATTAGAAAAATTTAAAAAAAATTATTTATAATTAATTAATCACGGTTTTTTTGACTCACTGATATTATTATTTGTTTTCGAATAACGTTCGATTGTAACAATTGATTTCTTTATTCTAGCGTTAGTCTGCTGTTTTGACGATACATCTATAATAATAAAAGCAAGTGTAATGTGTCTGTCTGTCTGTCTGTCTGTCTGACCGAGCTCTCCAGCCAAATCTATCGCACGCAGGGATCTGGAATTTTTTATACGGAAGCACAAAGGGGCTGGCCACCAGACCTCGAAGCCCGATTTTCGATTTTTGAATTAGAAAAATTTTTAAAAAATTATTTATAATTAATTAATCACGGTTTTTTTGACTCACTGATATTATTATTTGTTTTCAAATAACGTTCGATTGTAACAATTGATTTCTTTATTCTAGCGTTAGTTTGCTGTTGTGACGATACATCTATAATAATAAAAGCAAGTGTAATGTGTCTGTCTGTCTGTCTGTCTGTCTGTCTGACCGAGCTCTCCAGCCAAATCTATCGCACGCAGGGACCTGGAATTTTTTATACGGAAGCACAAAGGGGCTAAACACCAGACCTCGAAGACCGATTTTCGATTTTTGAATTAGAAAAATTTAAAAAAAATTATTTATAATTAATTAATCACGGTTTTTTTGACTCACTGATATTATTATTTGTTTTCAAATAACGTTCGATTGTAACAATTGATTTCTTTATTCTAGCGTTAGTTTGCTGTTTTGACGATACATCTATAATAATAAAAGCAAGTGTAATGTGTCTGTCTGTCTGTCTGTCTGTCTGTCTGACCGAGCTCTCCAGCCAAATCTATCGCACGCAGGGACCTGGAATTTTTTATACGGAAGCAGAAAGGGGCTGGCCACCAGACCTCGAAGCCCGATTTTCGATTTTTGAATTAGAAAAATTTTAAAAAAATTATTTATAATTAATTAATTACGGTTTTTTTGACTCACTGATATTATTATTTGTTTTCAAATAACGTTCGATTGTAACAATTGATTTCTTTATTCTAGCGTTAGTTTGCTGTTTTGACGATACATCTATAATAATAAAAGCAAGTGTAATGTGTCTGTCTGTCTGTCTGTCTGTCTGACCGAGCTCTCCAGCCAAATCTATCGCACGCAGGGACCTGGAATTTTTTATACGGAAGCACAAAGGGGCTGGCCACCAGACCTCGAAGACCGATTTTCGATTTTTGAATTAGAAAAATTAAAAAAAAATTATTTATAATTAATTAATCACGGTTTTTTTGACTCACTGATATTATTATTTGTTTTCAAATAACGTTCGATTGTAACAATTGATTTCTTTATTCTAGCGTTAGTTTGCTGTTTTGACGATACATCTATAATAATAAAAGCAAGTGTAATGTGTCTGTCTGTCTGTCTGTCTGTCTGACCGAGCTCTCCAGCCAAATCTATCGCACGCAGGGACCTGGAATTTTTTATACGGAAGCACAAAGGGGCTGGCCACCAGACCTCGAAGCCCGATTTTCGATTTTTGAATTAGAAAAATTTTAAAAAAATTATTTATAATTAATTAATCACGGTTTTTTTGACTCACTGATATTATTATTTGTTTTCAAATAACGTTCGATTGTAACAATTGATTTCTTTATTCTAGCGTTAGTTTGCTGTTTTGACGATACATCTATAATAATAAAAGCAAGTGTAATGTGTCTGTCTGTCTGTCTGTCTGACCGAGCTCTCCAGCCAAATCTATCGCACGCAGGGACCTGGAATTTTTTATACGGAAGCACAAAGGGGCTGGCCACCAGACCTCGAAGCCCGATTTTCGATTTTTGAATTAGAAAAATTTAAAAAAAATTATTTATAATTAATTAATCACGGTTTTTTTGACTCACTGATATTATTATTTGTTTTCGAATAACGTTCGATTGTAACAATTGATTTCTTTATTCTAGCGTTAGTCTGCTGTTTTGACGATACATCTATAATAATAAAAGCAAGTGTAATGTGTCTGTCTGTCTGTCTGTCTGTCTGACCGAGCTCTCCAGCCAAATCTATCGCACGCAGGGATCTGGAATTTTTTATACGGAAGCACAAAGGGGCTGGCCACCAGACCTCGAAGCCCGATTTTCGATTTTTGAATTAGAAAAATTTTTAAAAAATTATTTATAATTAATTAATCACGGTTTTTTTGACTCACTGATATTATTATTTGTTTTCAAATAACGTTCGATTGTAACAATTGATTTCTTTATTCTAGCGTTAGTTTGCTGTTGTGACGATACATCTATAATAATAAAAGCAAGTGTAATGTGTCTGTCTGTCTGTCTGTCTGTCTGTCTGACCGAGCTCTCCAGCCAAATCTATCGCACGCAGGGACCTGGAATTTTTTATACGGAAGCACAAAGGGGCTAAACACCAGACCTCGAAGACCGATTTTCGATTTTTGAATTAGAAAAATTTAAAAAAAATTATTTATAATTAATTAATCACGGTTTTTTTGACTCACTGATATTATTATTTGTTTTCAAATAACGTTCGATTGTAACAATTGATTTCTTTATTCTAGCGTTAGTTTGCTGTTTTGACGATACATCTATAATAATAAAAGCAAGTGTAATGTGTCTGTCTGTCTGTCTGTCTGTCTGTCTGTCTGTCTGACCGAGCTCTCCAGCCAAATCTATCGCACGCAGGGACCTGGAATTTTTTATACGGAAGCAGAAAGGGGCTGGCCACCAGACCTCGAAGCCCAATTTTCGATTTTTGAATTAGAAAAATTTTTAAAAAATTATTTATAATTAATTAATCACGGTTTTTCTGACTCACTGATATTATTATTTGTTTTCAAATAACGTTCGTTTGTAACAATTGATTTCTTTATTCTAGCGTTAGTCTGCTGTTTTGACGATACATCTATAATAATAAAAGCAAGTGTAATGTGTCTGTCTGTCTGTCTGTCTGTCTGACCGAGCTCTCCAGCCAAATCAATCGCACGCAGGGATCTGGAATTTTTTATACGGAAGCACAAAGGGGCTGGCCAATAGACCTCTAAGCCCGATTTTCGATTTTTGAATTAGAAAAATTTTTAAAAAATTATTTATAATTAATTAATCACGGTTTTTTTGACTCACTGATATTATTATTTGTTTTCAAATAACGTTCGATTGTAACAATTGATTTCTTTATTATAGCGTTAGTTTGCTGTTGTGACGATACATCTATAATAATAAAAGCAAGTGTAATGTGTCTGTCTGTCTGTCTGTCTGTCTGTCTGACCGAGCTCTCCAGCCAAATCTATCGCACGCAGGGACCTGGAATTTTTTATACGGAAGCAGAAAGGGGCTGGCCACCAGACCTCGAAGACCGATTTTCGATTTTTGAATTAGAAAAATTAAAAAAAAATTATTTATAATTAATTAATCACGGTTTTTTTGACTCACTGATATTATTATTTGTTTTCAAATAACGTTCGATTGTAACAATTGATTTCTTTATTCTAGCGTTAGTTTCCTGTTTTGACGATACATCTATAATAATAAAAGCAAGTGTAATGTGTCTGTCTGTCTGTCTGTCTGTCTGACCGAGCTCTCCAGCCAAATCTATCGCACGCAGGGACGTGGAATTTTTTATACGGAAGCACAAAGGGGCTGGCCACCAGACCTCGAAGCCCGATTTTCGATTTTTGAATTAGAAAAATTTTTTAAAAATTATTTATAATTAATTAATTACGGTTTTTTTTGACTCACTGATATTATTATTTGTTTTCAAATAACGTTCGATTGTAACAATTGATTTCTTTATTCTAGCGTTAGTTTGCTGTTTTGACGATACATCTATAATAATAAAAGCAAGTGTAATGTGTCTGTCTGTCTGTCTGTCTGACCGAGCTCTCCAGCCAAATCTATCGCACGCAGGGACCTGGAATTTTTTATACGGAAGCACAAAGGGCTGGCCACCAGACCTCGAAGCCCGATTTTCGATTTTTGAATTAGAAAAATTTTAAAAAAATTATTTATAATTAATTAATCACGGTTTTTTTGACTCACTGATATTATTATTTGTTTTCAAATAACGTTCGATTGTAACAATTGATTTCTTTATTCTAGCGTTAGTCTGCTGTTTTGACGATACATCTATAATAATAAAAGCAAGTGTAATGTGTCTGTCTGTCTGTCTGTCTGTCTGTCTGTCTGACCGAGCTCTCCAGCCAAATCTATCGCACGCAGGGATCTGGAATTTTTTATACGGAAGCACAAAGGGGCTGGCCACCAGACCTCGAAGCCCGATTTTCGATTTTTGAATTAGAAAAATTTTTAAAAAATTATTTATAATTAATTAATCACGGTTTTTTTGACTCACTGATATTATTATTTGTTTTCAAATAACGTTCGATTGTAACAATTGATTTCTTTATTCTAGCGTTAGTTTGCTGTTGTGACGATACATCTATAATAATAAAAGCAAGTGTAATGTGTCTGTCTGTCTGTCTGTCTGACCGAGCTCTCCAGCCAAATCTATCGAACGCAGGGACCTGGAATTTTTTATACGGAAGCACAAAGGGGCTGGCCACCAGACCTCGAAGCCCGATTTTCGATTTTTGAATTAGAAAAATTAAAAAAAAATTATTTATAATTAATTAATCACGGTTTTTTTGACTCACTGATATTATTATTTGTTTTCAAATAACGTTCGATTGTAACAATTGATTTCTTTATTCTAGCGTTAGTCTGCTGTTTTGACAATACATCTATAATAATAAAAGCAAGTGTAATGTGTCTGTCTGTCTGTCTGTCTGTCTGACCGAGCTCTCCAGCCAAATCTATCGCACGCAGGGACCTGGAATTTTTTATACGGAAGCACAAAGGGGCTGGCCACCAGACCTCGAAGCCCGATTTTCGATTTTTGAATTAGAAAAATTTTAAAAAAATTATTTATAATTAATTAATCACGGTTTTTTTGACTCACTGATATTATTATTTGTTTTCAAATAACGTTCGATTGTAACAATTGATTTCTTTATTCTAGCGTTAGTTTGCTGTTTTGACGATACATCTATAATAATAAAAGCAAGTGTAATGTGTCTGTCTGTCTGTCTGTCTGTCTGTCTGACCGAGCTATCCAGCCAAATCTATCGCACGCAGGGAAATGGAATTTTTTATACGGAAGCTGAAAGGGGCTGGCCGCCAGACCTCGAAGCCCGATTTTCGATTTTTGAATTAGAAAAATTTAAAAAAAATTATTTATAATTAATTAATCACGGTTTTTTTGACTCACTGATATTATTATTTGTTTTCAAATAACGTTCGATTGTAACAATTGATTTCTTTATTCTAGCGTTAGTTTGCTGTTTTGACGATACATCTATAATAATAAAAGCAAGTGTAATGTGTCTGTCTGTCTGTCTGTCTGTCTGACCGAGCTCTCCAGCCAAATCTATCGCACGCAGGGACCTGGAATTTTTTATACGGAAGCACAAAGGGGCTGGCCACCAGACCTCGAAGCCCGATTTTCGATTTTTGAATTAGAAAAATTAAAAAAAATTATTTATAATTAATTAATCACGGTTTTTTTGACTCACTGATATTATTATTTGTTTTCAAATAACGTTCGATTGTAACAATTGATTTCTTTATTCTAGCGTTAGTTTGCTGTTTTGACGATACATCTATAATAATAAAAGCAAGTGTAATGTGTCTGTCTGTCTGTCTGACCGAGCTCTCCAGCCAAATCTATCGCACGCAGGGACCTGGAATTTTTTATACGGAAGCACAAAGGGGCTGGCCACCAGACCTCGAAGCCCGATTTTCGATTTTTGAATTAGAAAAATTAAAAAAAAATTATTTATAATTAATTAATCACGGTTTTTTTGACTCACTGATATTATTATTTGTTTTCAAATAACGTTCGATTGTAACAATTGATTTCTTTATTCTAGCGTTAGTTTGCTGTTTTGACGATACATCTATAATAATAAAAGCAAGTGTAATGTGTCTGTCTGTCTGTCTGTCTGACCGAGCTCTCCAGCCAAATCTATCGCACGCAGGGACCTGGAATTTTTTATACGGAAGCACAAAGGGGCTGGCCACCAGACCTCGAAGCCCGATTTTCGATTTTTGAATTAGAAAAATTTTTAAAAAATTATTTATAATTAATTAATCACGGTTTTTTTGAATCACTGATATTATTATTTGTTTTCAAATAACGTTCGATTGTAACAATTGATTTCTTTATTCTAGCGTTAGTTTGCTGTTTTGACGATACATCTATAATAATAAAAGCAAGTGTAATGTGTCTGTCTGTCTGTCTGTCTGACCGAGCTCTCCAGCCAAATCTATCGCACGCAGGGACCTGGAATTTTTTATACGGAAGCACAAAGGGGCTAAACACCAGACCTCGAAGACCGATTTTCGATTTTTGAATTAGAAAAATTTAAAAAAAATTATTTATAATTAATTAATCACGGTTTTTTTGACTCACTGATATTATTATTTGTTTTCAAATAACGTTCGATTGTAACAATTGATTTCTTTATTCTAGCGTTAGTTTGCTGTTTTGACGATACATCTATAATAATAAAAGCAAGTGTAATGTGTCTGTCTGTCTGTCTGTCTGTCTGTCTGTCTGTCTGTCTGACCGAGGTCTCAAGCCAAATCTATCGCACGCAGGGACCTGGAATTTTTTATACGGAAGCAGAAAGGGGCTGGCCACCAGACCTCGAAGCCCGATTTTCGATTTTTGAATTAGAAAAATTTAAAAAAAATTATTTATAATTAATTTATCACGGTGTTTTTGACTCACTGATATTATTATTTGTTTTCAAATAACGTTCGATTGTAACAATTGATTTCTTTATTCTAGCGTTAGTTTCCTGTTTTGACGATACATCTATAATAATAAAAGCAAGTGTAATGTGTCTGTCTGTCTGTCTGTCTGTCTGACCGAGCTCTCCAGCCAAATCTATCGCACGCAGGGACGTGGAATTTTTTATACGGAAGCACAAAGGGGCTGGCCACCAGACCTCGAAGCCCGATTTTCGATTTTTGAATTAGAAAAATTTTTTAAAAATTATTTATAATTAATTAATTACGGTTTTTTTGACTCACTGATATTATTATTTGTTTTCAAATAACGTTCGATTGTAACAATTGATTTCTTTATTCTAGCGTTAGTTTGCTGTTTTGACGATACATCTATAATAATAAAAGCAAGTGTAATGTGTCTGTCTGTCTGTCTGTCTGACCGAGCTCTCCAGCCAAATCTATCGCACGCAGGGACCTGGAATTTTTTATACGGAAGCACAAAGGGCTGGCCACCAGACCTCGAAGCCCGATTTTCGATTTTTGAATTAGAAAAATTTAAAAAAAATTATTTATAATTAATTAATCACGGTTTTTTTGACTCACTGATATTATTATTTGTTTTCAAATAAGGTTCGATTGTAACAATTGATTTCTTTATTCTAGCGTTAGTCTGCTGTTTTGACGATACATCTATAATAATAAAAGCAAGTGTAATGTGTCTGTCTGTCTGTCTGTCTGTCTGTCTGTCTGTCTGACCGAGCTCTCCAGCCAAATCTATCGCACGCAGGGATCTGGAATTTTTTATACGGAAGCACAAAGGGGCTGGCCACCAGACCTCGAAGCCCGATTTTCGATTTTTGAATTAGAAAAATTTTTAAAAAATTATTTATAATTAATTAATCACGGTTTTTTTGACTCACTGATATTATTATTTGTTTTCAAATAACGTTCGATTGTAACAATTGATTTCTTTATTCTAGCGTTAGTTTGCTGTTGTGACGATACATCTATAATAATAAAAGCAAGTGTAATGTGTCTGTCTGTCTGTCTGTCTGACCGAGCTCTCCAGCCAAATCTATCGAACGCAGGGACCTGGAATTTTTTATACGGAAGCACAAAGGGGCTGGCCACCAGACCTCGAAGCCCGATTTTCGATTTTTGAATTAGAAAAATTAAAAAAAAATTATTTATAATTAATTAATCACGGTTTTTTTGACTCACTGATATTATTATTTGTTTTCAAATAACGTTCGATTGTAACAATTGATTTCTTTATTCTAGCGTTAGTCTGCTGTTTTGACAATACATCTATAATAATAAAAGCAAGTGTAATGTGTCTGTCTGTCTGTCTGTCTGTCTGACCGAGCTCTCCAGCCAAATCTATCGCACGCAGGGACCTGGAATTTTTTATACGGAAGCACAAAGGGGCTGGCCACCAGACCTCGAAGCCCGATTTTCGATTTTTGAATTAGAAAAATTTTAAAAAAATTATTTATAATTAATTAATCACGGTTTTTTTGACTCACTGATATTATTATTTGTTTTCAAATAACGTTCGATTGTAACAATTGATTTCTTTATTCTAGCGTTAGTTTGCTGTTTTGACGACACATCTATAATAATAAAAGCAAGTGTAATGTGTCTGTCTGTCTGTCTGTCTGTCTGTCTGACCGAGCTATCCAGCCAAATCTATCGCACGCAGGGAAATGGAATTTTTTATACGGAAGCTGAAAGGGGCTGGCCGCCAGACCTCGAAGCCCGATTTTCGATTTTTGAATTAGAAAAATTTAAAAAAAATTATTTATAATTAATTAATCACGGTTTTTTTGACTCACTGATATTATTCTTTGTTTTCAAATAACGTTCGATTGTAACAATTGATTTCTTTATTCTAGCGTTAGTTTGCTGTTTTGACGATACATCTATAATAATAAAAGGAAGTGTAATGTGTCTGTCTGTCTGTCTGTCTGTCTGACCGAGCTCTCCAGCCAAATCTATCGCACGCAGGGACCTGGAATTTTTTATACGGAAGCACAAAGGGGCTGGCCACCAGACCTCGAAGCCCGATTTTCGATTTTTGAATTAGAAAAATTAAAAAAAATTATTTATAATTAATTAATCACGGTTTTTTTGACTCACTGATATTATTATTTGTTTTCAAATAACGTTCGATTGTAACAATTGATTTCTTTATTCTAGCGTTAGTTTGCTGTTTTGACGATACATCTATAATAATAAAAGCAAGTGTAATGTGTCTGTCTGTCTGTCTGTCTGACCGAGCTCTCCAGCCAAATCTATCGCACGCAGGGACCTGGAATTTTTTTATACGGAAGCACAAAGGGGCTGGCCACCAGACCTCGAAGCCCGATTTTCGATTTTTGAATTAGAAAAATTTTTAAAAAATTATTTATAATTAATTAATCACGGTTTTTTTGACTCACTGATATTATTATTTGTTTTCAAATAACGTTCGATTGTAACAATTGATTTCTTTATTCTAGCGTTAGTTTGCTGTTTTGACGATACATCTATAATAATAAAAGCAAGTGTAATGTGTCTGTCTGTCTGTCTGACCGAGCTCTCCAGCCAAATCTATCGCACGCAGGGACCTGGAATTTTTTATACGGAAGCACAAAGGGGCTGGCCACCAGACCTCGAAGCCCGATTTTCGATTTTTGAATTAGAAAAATTAAAAAAAAATTATTTATAATTAATTAATCACGGTTTTTTTGACTCACTGATATTATTATTTGTTTTCAAATAACGTTCGATTGTAACAATTGATTTCTTTATTCTAGCGTTAGTTTGCTGTTTTGACGATACATCTATAATAATAAAAGCAAGTGTAATGTGTCTGTCTGTCTGTCTGTCTGACCGAGCTCTCCAGCCAAATCTATCGCACGCAGGGACCTGGAATTTTTTATACGGAAGCACAAAGGGGCTGGCCACCAGACCTCGAAGCCCGATTTTCGATTTTTGAATTAGAAAAATTTTTAAAAAATTATTTATAATTAATTAATCACGGTTTTTTTGAATCACTGATATTATTATTTGTTTTCAAATAACGTTCGATTGTAACAATTGATTTCTTTATTCTAGCGTTAGTTTGCTGTTTTGACGATACATCTATAATAATAAAAGCAAGTGTAATGTGTCTGTCTGTCTGTCTGTCTGACCGAGCTCTCCAGCCAAATCTATCGCACGCAGGGACCTGGAATTTTTTATACGGAAGCACAAAGGGGCTAAACACCAGACCTCGAAGACCGATTTTCGATTTTTGAATTAGAAAAATTTAAAAAAATTATTTATAATTAATTAATCACGGTTTTTTTGACTCACTGATATTATTATTTGTTTTCAAATAACGTTCGATTGTAACAATTGATTTCTTTATTCTAGCGTTAGTTTGCTGTTTTGACGATACATCTATAATAATAAAAGCAAGTGTAATGTGTCTGTCTGTCTGTCTGTCTGTCTGTCTGTCTGTCTGTCTGACCGAGGTCTCAAGCCAAATCTATCGCACGCAGGGACCTGGAATTTTTTATACGGAAGCAGAAAGGGGCTGGCCACCAGACCTCGAAGCCCGATTTTCGATTTTTGAATTAGAAAAATTTTAAAAAAATTATTTATAATTAATTTATCACGGTGTTTTTGACTCACTGATATTATTATTTGTTTTCAAATAACGTTCGATTGTAACAATTGATTTCTTTATTCTAGCGTTAGTTTGCTGTTTTGACGATACATTAAATCGATTAATTACAATTCATTTCTTTTTTGTAGCTTGTGGGGGGGGAAGAGAGAGAGACAGTCTACATGTCCTACACTACTATTCCTGCGCTATTCACTTATCTGCATTTTCGAAATGCACGGGGAACGCCGGGCGGGTACAGCTAGTCTATAATAATAAAAGCAAGTGTAATGTGTCTGTCTGTCTGTCTGTCTGTCTGACCGAGCTCTCCAGCCAAATCTATCGCACGCAGGGACCTGGAATTTTTTATACGGAAGCACAAAAGGGCTGGCCACCAGACCTCGAAGCCCGATTTTCGATTTTTGAATTAGAAAAATTTTAAAAAAATTATTTATAATTAATTAATCACGGTTTTTTTTGACTCACTGATATTATTATTTGTTTTCAAATAACGTTCAATTGTAACAAATGATTTCTTTATTCTAGCGTTAGTTTGCTGTTTTGACGATACATCTATAATAATAAAAGCAAGTGTAATGTGGGTGTCTGTCTGTCTGTCTGACCGAGCTCTCCAGCCAAATCTATCGCACGCAGGGACCTGGAATTTTTTATACGGAAGCACAAAAGGGCTGGCCACCAGACCTAGAAGCCCGATTTTCGATTTTTGAATTAGAAAAATTAAAAAAAAATTATTTATAATTAATTAATTACGGTTTTTTTGACTCACTGATATTATTATTTGTTTTCAAATAACGTTCGATTGTAACAATTGATTTCTTTATTCTAGCGTTAGTTTGCTGTTTTGACGATACATCTATAATAATAAAAGCAAGTGTAATGTGTCTGTCTGTCTGTCTGTCTGTCTGTCTGACCGAGCTCTCCAGCCAAATCTATCGCACGCAGGGACCTGGAATTTTTTATACGGAAGCACAAAGGGGCTGGCCACCAGACCTCGAAGCCCGATTTTCGATTTTTGAATTAGAAAAATTTTAAAAAAATTATTTATAATTAATTAATCACGGTTTTTTTGACTCACTGATATTATTATTTGTTTTCAAATAACGTTCGATTGTAACAATTGATTTCTTTATTCTAGCGTTAGTCTGCTGTTTTGACGATACATCTATAATAATAAAAGCAAGTGTAATGTGTCTGTCTGTCTGACCGAGCTCTCCAGCCAAATCTATCGCACGCAGGGATCTGGAATTTTTTATACGGAAGCACAAAGGGGCTGGCCACCAGACCTCGAAGCCCGATTTTCGATTTTTGAATTAGAAAAATTTTTAAAAAATTATTTATAATTAATTAATCACGGTTTTTTTGACTCACTGATATTATTATTTGTTTTCAAATAACGTTCGATTGTAACAATTGATTTCTTTATTCTAGCGTTAGTTTGCTGTTGTGACGATACATCTATAATAATAAAAGCAAGTGTAATGTGTCTGTCTGTCTGTCTGTCTTACCGAGCTCTCCAGCCAAATCTATCGCACGCAGGGACCTGGAATTTTTTATACGGAAGCACAAAGGGGCTGGCCACCAGACCTCGAAGACCGATTTTCGATTTTTGAATTAGAAAAATTTAAAAAAAATTATTTATAATTAATTAATCACGGTTTTTTTGACTCACTGATATTATTATTTGTTTTCAAATAACGTTCGATTGTAACAATTGATTTCTTTATTCTAGCGTTAGTTTGCTGTTTTGACGATACATCTATAATAATAAAAGCAAGTGTAATGTGTCTGTCTGTCTGTCTGACCGAGCTCTCCAGCCAAATCTATCGCACGCAGGGACCTGGAATTTTTTATACGGAAGCACAAAGGGGCTGGCCACCAGACCTCGAAGCCCGATTTTCGATTTTTGAATTAGAAAAATTTAAAAAAAATTATTTATAATTAATTAATCACGGTTTTTTTGACTCACTGATATTATTATTTGTTTTCAAATAACGTTCGATTGTAACAATTGATTTCTTTATTCTAGCGTTAGTTTGCTGTTTTGACGATACATCTATAATAATAAAAGCAAGTGTAATGTGTCTGTCTGTCTGTCTGTCTGACCGAGCTCTCCAGCCAAATCTATCGCACGCAGGGACCTGGAATTTTTTATACGGAAGCAGAAAGGGGCTGGCCACCAGACCTCGAAGCCCGATTTTCGATTTTTGAATTAGAAAAATTTAAAAAAAATTATTTATAATTAATTAATCACGGTTTTTTTGACTCACTGATATTATTATTTGTTTTCAAATAACGTTCGATTGTAACAATTGATTTCTTTATTCTAGCGTTAGTCTGCTGTTTTGACGATACATCTATAATAATAAAAGCAAGTGTAATGTGTCTGTCTGTCTGTCTGTCTGTCTGTCTGTCTGACCGAGCTCTCCAGCCAAATCTATCGCACGCAGGGATCTGGAATTTTTTATACGGAAGCACAAAGGGGCTGGCCACCAGACCTCTAAGCCCGATTTTCGATTTTTGAATTAGAAAAATTTAAAAAAAATTATTTATAATTAATTAATTACGGTTTTTTTGACTCACTGATATTATTATTTGTTTTCAAATAACGTTCGATTGTAACAATTGATTTCTTTATTCTAGCGTTAGTTTGCTGTTTTGACGATACATCTATAATAATAAAAGCAAGTGTAATGTGTCTGTCTGTCTGTCTGTCTGACCGAGCTCTCCAGCCAAATCTATCGCACGCAGGGACCTGGAATTTTTTATACGGAAGCACAAAGGGGCTGGCCACCAGACCTCGAAGACCGATTTTCGATTTTTGAATTAGAAAAATTAAAAAAAAATTATTTATAATTAATTAATCACGGTTTTTTTGACTCACTGATATTATTATTTGTTTTCAAATAACGTTCGATTGTAACAATTGATTTCTTTATTCTAGCGTTAGTTTGCTGTTTTGACGATACATCTATAATAATAAAAGCAAGTGTAATGTGTCTGTCTGTCTGTCTGTCTGTCTGACCGAGCTCTCCAGCCAAATCTATCGCACGCAGGGACCTGGAATTTTTTATACGGAAGCACAAAGGGGCTGGCCACCAGACCTCGAAGCCCGATTTTCGATTTTTGAATTAGAAAAATTAAAAAAAAATTATTTATAATTAATTAATCACGGTTTTTTTGACTCACTGATATTATTATTTGTTTTCAAATAACGTTCGATTGTAACAATTGATTTCTTTATTCTAGCGTTAGTTTGCTGTTTTGACGATACATCTATAATAATAAAAGCAAGTGTAATGTGTCTGTCTGTCTGACCGAGCTCTCCAGCCAAATCTATCGCACGCAGGGACCTGGAATTTTTTTATACGGAAGCACAAAGGGGCTGGCCACCAGACCTCGAAGCCCGATTTTCGATTTTTGAATTAGAAAAATTTTTAAAAAATTATTTATAATTAGTTAATCACGGTTTTTTTGACTCACTGATATTATTATTTGTTTTCAAATAACGTTCGATTGTAACAATTGATTTCTTTATTCTAGCGTTAGTTTGCTGTTTTGACGATACATCTATAATAATAAAAGCAAGTGTAATGTGTCTGTCTGTCTGTCTGACCGAGCTCTCCAGCCAAATCTATCGCACGCAGGGACCTGGAATTTTTTATACGGAAGCACAAAGGGGCTGGCCACCAGACCTCGAAGCCCGATTTTCGATTTTTGAATTAGAAAAATTAAAAAAAAATTATTTATAATTAATTAATCACGGTTTTTTTGAATCACTGATATTATTATTTGTTTTCAAATAACGTTCGATTGTAACAATTGATTTCTTTATTCTAGCGTTAGTTTGCTGTTTTGACGATACATCTATAATAATAAAAGCAAGTGTAATGTGTCTGTCTGTCTGTCTGTCTGACCGAGCTCTCCAGCCAAATCTATCGCACGCAGGCACCTGGAATTTTTTATACGGAAGCACAAAGGGGCTGGCCACCAGACCTCGAAGCCCGATTTTCGATTTTTGAATTAGAAAAATTTTTAAAAAATTATTTATAATTAATTAATCACGGTTTTTTTGAATCACTGATATTATTATTTGTTTTCAAATAACGTTCGATTGTAACAATTGATTTCTTTATTCTAGCGTTAGTTTGCTGTTTTGACGATACATCTATAATAATAAAAGCAAGTGTAATGTGTCTGTCTGTCTGTCTGACCGAGCTCTCCAGCCAAATCTATCGCACGCAGGGACCTGGAATTTTTTATACGGAAGCACAAAGGGGCTAAACACCAGACCTCGAAGACCGATTTTCGATTTTTGAATTAGAAAAATTTAAAAAAAATTATTTATAATTAATTAATCACGGTTTTTTTGACTCACTGATATTATTATTTGTTTTCAAATAACGTTCGATTGTAACAATTGATTTCTTTATTCTAGCGTTAGTTTGCTGTTTTGACGATACATCTATAATAATAAAAGCAAGTGTAATGTGTCTGTCTGTCTGTCTGTCTGTCTGTCTGACCGAGGTCTCAAGCCAAATCTATCGCACGCAGGGACCTGGAATTTTTTATACGGAAGCAGAAAGGGGCTGGCCACCAGACCTCGAAGCCCGATTTTCGATTTTTGAATTAGAAAAATTTTAAAAAAATTATTTATAATTAATTTATCACGGTGTTTTTGACTCACTGATATTATTATTTGTTTTCAAATAACGTTCGATTGTAACAATTGATTTCTTTATTCTAGCGTTAGTTTGCTGTTTTGACGATACATTAAATCGATTAATTACAATTCATTTCTTTTTTGTAGCTTGTGGGGGGGGGAAGAGAGAGAGACAGTCTACATGTCCTACACTACTATTCCTGCGCTATTCACTTATCTGCATTTTCGAAATGCACGGGGAACGCCGGGCGGGTACAGCTAGTCTATAATAATAAAAGCAAGTGTAATGTGTCTGTCTGTCTGTCTGTCTGTCTGACCGAGCTCTCCAGCCAAATCTATCGCACGCAGGGACCTGGAATTTTTTATACGGAAGCACAAAAGGGCTGGCCACCAGACCTCGAAGCCCGATTTTCGATTTTTGAATTAGAAAAATTTTAAAAAAATTATTTATAATTAATTAATCACGGTTTTTTTGACTCACTGATATTATTATTTGTTTTCAAATAACGTTCAATTGTAACAAATGATTTCTTTATTCTAGCGTTAGTTTGCTGTTTTGACGATACATCTATAATAATAAAAGCAAGTGTAATGTGGGTGTCTGTCTGTCTGTCTGACCGAGCTCTCCAGCCAAATCTATCGCACGCAGGGACCTGGAATTTTTTATACGGAAGCACAAAAGGGCTGGCCACCAGACCTAGAAGCCCGATTTTCGATTTTTGAATTAGAAAAATTTAAAAAAAATTATTTATAATTAATTAATTACGGTTTTTTTGACTCACTGATATTATTATTTGTTTTCAAATAACGTTCGATTGTAACAATTGATTTCTTTATTCTAGCGTTAGTTTGCTGTTTTGACGATACATCTATAATAATAAAAGCAAGTGTAATGTGTCTGTCTGTCTGTCTGTCTGTCTGTCTGACCGAGCTCTCCAGCCAAATCTATCGCACGCAGGGACCTGGAATTTTTTATACGGAAGCACAAAGGGGCTGGCCACCAGACCTCGAAGCCCGATTTTCGATTTTTGAATTAGAAAAATTTTAAAAAAATTATTTATAATTAATTAATCACGGTTTTTTTGACTCACTGATATTATTATTTGTTTTCAAATAACGTTCGATTGTAACAATTGATTTCTTTATTCTAGCGTTAGTCTGCTGTTTTGACGATACATCTATAATAATAAAAGCAAGTGTAATGTGTCTGTCTGTCTGTCTGTCTGTCTGTCTGACCGAGCTCTCCAGCCAAATCTATCGCACGCAGGGATCTGGAATTTTTTATACGGAAGCACAAAGGGGCTGGCCACCAGACCTCGAAGCCCGATTTTCGATTTTTGAATTAGAAAAATTTTTAAAAAATTATTTATAATTAATTAATCACGGTTTTTTTGACTCACTGATATTATTATTTGTTTTCAAATAACGTTCGATTGTAACAATTGATTTCTTTATTCTAGCGTTAGTTTGCTGTTGTGACGATACATCTATAATAATAAAAGCAAGTGTAATGTGTCTGTCTGTCTGTCTGTCTTACCGAGCTCTCCAGCCAAATCTATCGCACGCAGGGACCTGGAATTTTTTATACGGAAGCACAAAGGGGCTGGCCACCAGACCTCGAAGACCGATTTTCGATTTTTGAATTAGAAAAATTTAAAAAAAATTATTTATAATTAATTAATCACGGTTTTTTTGACTCACTGATATTATTATTTGTTTTCAAATAACGTTCGATTGTAACAATTGATTTCTTTATTCTAGCGTTAGTTTGCTGTTTTGACGATACATCTATAATAATAAAAGCAAGTGTAATGTGTCTGTCTGTCTGTCTGACCGAGCTCTCCAGCCAAATCTATCGCACGCAGGGACCTGGAATTTTTTATACGGAAGCACAAAGGGGCTGGCCACCAGACCTCGAAGCCCGATTTTCGATTTTTGAATTAGAAAAATTTAAAAAAAATTATTTATAATTAATTAATCACGGTTTTTTTGACTCACTGATATTATTATTTGTTTTCAAATAACGTTCGATTGTAACAATTGATTTCTTTATTCTAGCGTTAGTTTGCTGTTTTGACGATACATCTATAATAATAAAAGCAAGTGTAATGTGTCTGTCTGTCTGTCTGTCTGACCGAGCTCTCCAGCCAAATCTATCGCACGCAGGGACCTGGAATTTTTTATACGGAAGCAGAAAGGGGCTGGCCACCAGACCTCGAAGCCCGATTTTCGATTTTTGAATTAGAAAAATTTAAAAAAAATTATTTATAATTAATTAATCACGGTTTTTTTGACTCACTGATATTATTATTTGTTTTCAAATAACGTTCGATTGTAACAATTGATTTCTTTATTCTAGCGTTAGTCTGCTGTTTTGACGATACATCTATAATAATAAAAGCAAGTGTAATGTGTCTGTCTGTCTGTCTGTCTGACCGAGCTCTCCAGCCAAATCTATCGCACGCAGGGACCTGGAATTTTTTATACGGAAGCACAAAGGGGCTGGCCACCAGACCTCGAAGACCGATTTTCGATTTTTGAATTAGAAAAATTAAAAAAAAATTATTTATAATTAATTAATCACGGTTTTTTTGACTCACTGATATTATTATTTGTTTTCAAATAACGTTCGATTGTAACAATTGATTTCTTTATTCTAGCGTTAGTTTGCTGTTTTGACGATACATCTATAATAATAAAAGCAAGTGTAATGTGTCTGTCTGTCTGTCTGACCGAGCTCTCCAGCCAAATCTATCGCACGCAGGGACCTGGAATTTTTTATACGGAAGCACAAAGGGGCTGGCCACCAGACCTCGAAGCCCGATTTTCGATTTTTGAATTAGAAAAATTTTAAAAAAATTATTTATAATTAATTAATCACGGTTTTTTTGACTCACTGATATTATTATTTGTTTTCAAATAACGTTCGATTGTAACAATTGATTTCTTTATTCTAGCGTTAGTTTGCTGTTTTGACGATACATCTATAATAATAAAAGCAAGTGTAATGTGTCTGTCTGTCTGTCTGACCGAGCTCTCCAGCCAAATCTATCGCACGCAGGGACCTGGAATTTTTTATACGGAAGCACAAAGGGGCTGGCCACCAGACCTCGAAGCCCGATTTTCGATTTTTGAATTAGAAAAATTTAAAAAAAATTATTTATAATTAATTAATCACGGTTTTTTTGACTCACTGATATTATTATTTGTTTTCAAATAACGTTCGATTGTAACAATTGATTTCTTTATTCTAGCGTTAGTTTGCTGTTTTGACGATACATCTATAATAATAAAAGCAAGTGTAATGTGTCTGTCTGTCTGTCTGTCTGACCGAGCTCTCCAGCCAAATCTATCGCACGCAGGGACCTGGAATTTTTTATACGGAAGCAGAAAGGGGCTGGCCACCAGACCTCGAAGCCCGATTTTCGATTTTTGAATTAGAAAAATTTAAAAAAAATTATTTATAATTAATTAATCACGGTTTTTTTGACTCACTGATATTATTATTTGCTTTCAAATAACGTTCGATTGTAACAATTGATTTCTTTATTCTAGCGTTAGTCTGCTGTTTTGACGATACATCTATAATAATAAAAGCAAGTGTAATGTGTCTGTCTGTCTGTCTGTCTGTCTGACCGAGCTCTCCAGCCAAATCTATCGCACGCAGGGATCTGGAATTTTTTATACGGAAGCACAAAGGGGCTGGCCACCAGACCTCTAAGCCCGATTTTCGATTTTTGAATTAGAAAAATTTAAAAAAAATTATTTATAATTAATTAATTACGGTTTTTTTGACTCACTGATATTATTATTTGTTTTCAAATAACGTTCGATTGTAACAATTGATTTCTTTATTCTAGCGTTAGTTTGCTGTTTTGACGATACATCTATAATAATAAAAGCAAGTGTAATGTGTCTGTCTGTCTGTCTGTCTGACCGAGCTCTCCAGCCAAATCTATCGCACGCAGGGACCTGGAATTTTTTATACGGAAGCACAAAGGGGCTGGCCACCAGACCTCGAGAGCCCGATTTTCGATTTTTGAATTAGAAAAATTAAAAAAAAATTATTTATAATTAATTAATCACGGTTTTTTTGACTCACTGATATTATTATTTGTTTTCAAATTAACGTTCGATTGTAACAATTGATTTCTTTATTCTAGCGTTAGTTTGCTGTTTTGACGATACATTAAATCGATTAATTACAATTCATTTCTTTTTTGTAGCTTATTATTTATAATTAATTTATCACGGTTTTTTTGACTCACTGATATTATTATTTGTTTTCAAATAACGTTCGATTGTAACAATTGATTTCTTTATTCTAGCGTTAGTTTGCTGTTTTGACGATACATTAAATCGATTAATTACAATTCATTTCTTTTTTGTAGCTTGTGGGGGGGAAGAGAGAGAGACAGTCTACATGTCCTACACTACTATTCCTGCGCTATTCACTTATCTGCATTTTCGAAATGCACGGGGAACGCCGGGCGGGTACAGCTAGTCTATAATAATAAAAGCAAGTCAAGTGTAATGTGTCTGTCTGTCTGTCTGTCTGTCTGACCGAGCTCTCCAGCCAAATCTATCGCACGCAGGGACCTGGAATTTTTTATACGGAAGCACAAAAGGGCTGGCCACCAGACCTCGAAGCCCGATTTTCTATTTTTGAATTAGAAAAATTTTAAAAAAATTATTTATAATTAATTAATCACGGTTTTTTTGACTCACTGATATTATTATTTGTTTTCAAATAACGTTCGATTGTAACAAATGATTTCTTTATTCTAGCGTTAGTTTGCTGTTTTGACGATACATCTATAATAATAAAAGCAAGTGTAATGTGGGTGTCTGTCTGTCTGTCTGACCGAGCTCTCCAGCCAAATCTATCGCACGCAGGGACCTGGAATTTTTTATACGGAAGCACAAAAGGGCTGGCCACCAGACCTCGAAGCCCGATTTTCGATTTTTGAATTAGAAAAATTAAAAAAAAATTATTTATAATTAATTAATTACGGTTTTTTTGACTCACTGATATTATTATTTGTTTTCAAATAACGTTCGATTGTAACAATTGATTTCTTTATTCTAGCGTTAGTTTGCTGTTTTGACGATACATCTATAATAATAAAAGCAAGTGTAATGTGTCTGTCTGTCTGTCTGTCTGTCTGTCTGACCGAGCTCTCCAGCCAAATCTATCGCACGCAGGGACCTGGAATTTTTTATACGGAAGCACAAAGGGGCTGGCCACCAGACCTCGAAAACCGATTTTCGATTTTTGAATTAGAAAAATTTTAAAAAAATTATTTATAATTAATTAATCACGGTTTTTTTGACTCACTGATATTATTATTTGTTTTCAAATAACGTTCGATTGTAACAATTGATTTCTTTATTCTAGCGTTAGTCTGCTGTTTTGACGATACATCTATAATAATAAAAGCAAGTGTAATGTGTCTGTCTGTCTGTCTGTCTGTCTGTCTGTCTGACCGAGCTCTCCAGCCAAATCTATCGCACGCAGGGATCTGGAATTTTTTATACGGAAGCACAAAGGGGCTGGCCACCAGACCTCGAAGCCCGATTTTCGATTTTTGAATTAGAAAAATTTTTAAAAAATTATTTATAATTAATTAATCACGGTTTTTTTGACTCACTGATATTATTATTTGTTTTCAAATAACGTTCCATTGTAACAATTGATTTCTTTATTCTAGCGTTAGTTTGCTGTTGTGACGATACATCTATAATAATAAAAGCAAGCGTAATGTGTCTGTCTGTCTGTCTGTCTGACCGAGCTCTCCAGCCAAATCTATCGCACGCAGGGACCTGGAATTTTTTATACGGAAGCACAAAGGGGCTGGCCACCAGACCTCGAAGACCGATTTTCGATTTTTGAATTAGAAAAATTAAAAAAAAATTATTTATAATTAATTAATCACGGTTTTTTTGACTCACTGATATTATTATTTGTTTTCAAATAACGTTCGATTGTAACAATTGATTTCTTTATTCTAGCGTTAGTTTGCTGTTTTGACGATACATCTATAATAATAAAAGCAAGTGTAATGTGTCTGTCTGTCTGTCTGACCGAGCTCTCCAGCCAAATCTATCGCACGCAGGGACCTGGAATTTTTTATACGGAAGCACAAAGGGGCTCGCCACCAGACCTCGAAGCCCGATTTTCGATTTTTGAATTAGAAAAATTTAAAAAAAATTATTTATAATTAATTAATCACGGTTTTTTTGACTCACTGATATTATTATTTGTTTTCAAATAACGTTCGATTGTAACAATTGATTTCTTTATTCTAGCGTTAGTTTGCTGTTTTGACGATACATCTATAATAATAAAAGCAAGTGTAATGTGTCTGTCTGTCTGTCTGTCTGTCTGTCTGACCGAGCTCTCCAGCCAAATCTATCGCACGCAGGGACCTGGAATTTTTTATACGGAAGCAGAAAGGGGCTGGCCACCAGACCTCGAAGCCCGATTTTCGATTTTTGAATTAGAAAAATTTAAAAAAAATTATTTATAATTAATTAATCACGGTTTTTTTGACTCACTGATATTATTATTTGTTTTCAAATAACGTTCGATTGTAACAATTGATTTCTTTATTCTAGCGTTAGTCTGCTGTTTTGACGATACATCTATAATAATAAAAGCAAGTGTAATGTGTCTGTCTGTCTGTCTGTCTGTCTGTCTGTCTGACCGAGCTCTCCAGCCAAATCTATCGCACGCAGGGATCTGGAATTTTTTATACGGAAGCACAAAGGGGCTGGCCACCAGACCTCTAAGCCCGATTTTCGATTTTTGAATTAGAAAAATTTTAAAAAAATTATTTATAATTAATTAATTACGGTTTTTTTGACTCACTGATATTATTATTTGTTTTCAAATAACGTTCGATTGTAACAATTGATTTCTTTATTCTAGCGTTAGTTTGCTGTTTTGACGATACATCTATAATAATAAAAGCAAGTGTAATGTGTCTGTCTGTCTGTCTGTCTGTCTGACCGAGCTCTCCAGCCAAATCTATCGCACGCAGGGACCTGGAATTTTTTATACGGAAGCACAAAGGGGCTGGCCACCAGACCTCGAAGACCGATTTTCGATTTTTGAATTAGAAAAATTAAAAAAAAATTATTTATAATTAATTAATCACGGTTTTTTTGACTCACTGATATTATTATTTGTTTTCAAATAACGTTCGATTGTAACAATTGATTTCTTTATTCTAGCGTTAGTTTGCTGTTTTGACGATACATCTATAATAATAAAAGCAAGTGTAATGTGTCTGTCTGTCTGTCTGTCTGTCTGACCGAGCTCTCCAGCCAAATCTATCGCACGCAGGGACCTGGAATTTTTTATACGGAAGCACAAAGGGGCTGGCCACCAGACCTCGAAGCCCGATTTTCGATTTTTGAATTAGAAAAATTTTAAAAAAATTATTTATAATTAATTAATCACGGTTTTTTTGACTCACTGATATTATTATTTGTTTTCAAATAACGTTCGATTGTAACAATTGATTTCTTTATTCTAGCGTTAGTTTGCTGTTTTGACGATACATCTATAATAATAAAAGCAAGTGTAATGTGTCTGTCTGTCTGTCTGCCTGACCGAGCTCTCCAGCCAAATCTATCGCACGCAGGGACCTGGAATTTTTTATACGGAAGCACAAAGGGGCTGGCCACCAGACCTCGAAGCCCGATTTTCGATTTTTGAATTAGAAAAATTTAAAATAAATTATTTATAATTAATTAATCACGGTTTTTTTGACTCACTGATATTATTATTTGTTTTCAAATAACGTTCGATTGTAACAATTGATTTCTTTATTCTAGCGTTAGTCTGCTGTTTTGACGATACATCTATAATAATAAAAGCAAGTGTAATGTGTCTGTCTGTCTGTCTGTCTGTCTGACCGAGCTCTCCAGCCAAATCTATCGCACGCAGGGATCTGGAATTTTTTATACGGAAGCACAAAGGGGCTGGCCACCAGACCTCGAAGCCCGATTTTCGATTTTTGAATTAGAAAAATTTTTAAAAAATTATTTATAATTAATTAATCACGGTTTTTTTGACTCACTGATATTATTATTTGTTTTCAAATAACGTTCGATTGTAACAATTGATTTCTTTATTCTAGCGTTAGTTTGCTGTTGTGACGATACATCTATAATAATAAAAGCAAGTGTAATGTGTCTGTCTGTCTGTCTGTCTGTCTGTCTGACCGAGCTCTCCAGCCAAATCTATCGCACGCAGGGACCTGGAATTTTTTATACGGAAGCACAAAGGGGCTAAACACCAGACCTCGAAGACCGATTTTCGATTTTTGAATTAGAAAAATTTTAAAAAAATTATTTATAATTAATTAATCACGGTTTTTTTGACTCACTGATATTATTATTTGTTTTCAAATAACGTTCGATTGTAACAATTGATTTCTTTATTCTAGCGTTAGTTTGCTGTTTTGACGATACATCTATAATAATAAAAGCAAGTGTAATGTGTCTGTCTGTCTGTCTGTCTGTCTGTCTGACCGAGCTCTCCAGCCAAATCTATCGCACGCAGGGACCTGGAATTTTTTATACGGAAGCAGAAAGGGGCTGGCCACCAGACCTCGAAGCCCGATTTTCGATTTTTGAATTAGAAAAATTTTTAAAAAATTATTTATAATTAATTAATCACGGTTTTTTTGACTCACTGATATTATTATTTGTTTTCAAATAACGTTCGTTTGTAACAATTGATTTCTTTATTCTAGCGTTAGTCTGCTGTTTTGACGATACATCTATAATAATAAAAGCAAGTGTAATGTGTCTGTATGTCTGTCTGTCTGTCTGTCTGTCTGACCGAGCTCTCCAGCCAAATCTATCGCACGCAGGGATCTGGAATTTTTTATACGGAAGCACAAAGGGGCTGGCCACCAGACCTCGAAGCCCGATTTTCGATTTTTGAATTAGAAAAATTTTTAAAAAATTATTTATAATTAATTAATCACGGTTTTTTTGACTCACTGATATTATTAGTTGTTTTCAAATAACGTTCGATTGTTACAATTGATTTCTTTATTCTAGCGTTAGTTTGCTGTTGTGACGATACATCTATAATAATAAAAGCAAGTGTAATGTGTCTGTCTGTCTGTCTGTCTGACCGAGCTCTCCAGCCAAATCTATCGCACGCAGGGACCTGGAATTTTTTATACGGAAGCACAAAGGGGCTGGCCACCAGACCTCGAAGACCGATTTTCGATTTTTGAATTAGAAAAATTTAAAAAAAAATGATTTATAATTAATTAATCACGGTTTTTTTGACTCACTGATATTATTATTTGTTTTCAAATAACGTTCGTTTGTAACAATTGATTTCTTTATTCTAGCGTTAGTCTGCTGTTTTGACGATACATCTATAATAATAAAAGCAAGTGTAATGTGTCTGTCTGTCTGTCTGTCTGTCTGACCGAGCTCTCCAGCCAAATCAATCGCACGCAGGGATCTGGAATTTTTTATACGGAAGCACAAAGGGGCTGGCCACCAGACCTCTAAGCCCGATTTTCGATTTTTGAATTAGAAAAATTTTTAAAAAATTATTTATAATTAATTAATCACGGTTTTTTTGACTTACTGATATTATTATTTGTTTTCAAATAACGTTCGATTGTAACAATTGATTTCTTTATTATAGCGTTAGTTTGCTGTTGTGACGATACATCTATAATAATAAAAGCAAGTGTAATGTGTCTGTCTGTCTGTCTGTCTGTCTGACCGAGCTCTCCAGCCAAATCTATCGCACGCAGGGACCTGGAATTTTTTATACGGAAGCACAAAGGGGCTGGCCACCAGACCTCGAAGACCGATTTTCGATTTTTGAATTAGAAAAATTTAAAAAAAATTATTTATAATTAATTAATCACGGTTTTTTTGACTCACTGATATTATTATTTGTTTTCAAATAACGTTCGATTGTAACAATTGATTTCTTTATTCTAGCGTTAGTTTCCTGTTTTGACGATACATCTATAATAATAAAAGCAAGTGTAATGTGTCTGTCTGTCTGACCGAGCTCTCCAGCCAAATCTATCGCACGCAGGGACGTGGAATTTTTTATACGGAAGCACAAAGGGGCTGGCCACCAGACCTCGAAGCCCGATTTTCGATTTTTGAATTAGAAAAATTTTTAAAAAATTATTTATAATTAATTAATTACGGTTTTTTTGACTCACTGATATTATTATTTGTTTTCAAATAACGTTCGATTGTAACAATTGATTTCTTTATTCTAGCGTTAGTTTGCTGTTTTGACGATACATCTATAATAATAAAAGCAAGTGTAATGTGTCTGTCTGTCTGTCTGTCTGTCTGACCGAGCTCTCCAGCCAAATCTATCGCACGCAGGGACCTGGAATTTTTTATACGGAAGCACAAAGGGGCTGGCCACCAGACCTCGAAGCCCGATTTTCGATTTTTGAATTAGAAAAATTTAAAAAAAATTATTTATAATTAATTAATCACGGTTTTTTTGACTCACTGATATTATTATTTGTTTTCAAATAACGTTCGATTGTAACAATTGATTTCTTTATTCTAGCGTTAGTTTGCTGTTTTGACGATACATCTATAATAATAAAAGCAAGTGTAATGTGTCTGTCTGTCTGTCTGTCTGACCGAGCTCTCCAGCCAAATCTATCGCACGCAGGGACCTGGAATTTTTTATACGGAAGCACAAAGGGGCTGGCCACCAGACCTCGAAGCCCGATTTTCGATTTTTGAATTAGAAAAATTTAAAAAAAATTATTTATAATTAGTTAATCACGGTTTTTTTGACTCACTGATATTATTATTTGTTTTCAAATAACGTTCGATTGTAACAATTGATTTCTTTATTATAGCGTTAGTTTGCTGTTGTGACGATACATCTATAATAATAAAAGCAAGTGTAATGTGTCTGTCTGTCTGTCTGTCTGTCTGACCGAGCTCTCCAGCCAAATCTATCGCACGCAGGGACCTGGAATTTTTTATACGGAAGCACAAAGGGGCTGGCCACCAGACCTCGAAGACCGATTTTCGATTTTTGAATTAGAAAAATTTAAAAAAAATTATTTATAATTAATTAATCACGGTTTTTTTGACTCACTGATATTATTATTTGTTTTCAAATAACGTTCGATTGTAACAATTGATTTCTTTATTCTAGCGTTAGTTTCCTGTTTTGACGATACATCTATAATAATAAAAGCAAGTGTAATGTGTCTGTCTGTCTGTCTGTCTGACCGAGCTCTCCAGCCAAATCTATCGCACGCAGGGACGTGGAATTTTTTATACGGAAGCACAAAGGGGCTGGCCACCAGACCTCGAAGCCCGATTTTCGATTTTTGAATTAGAAAAATTTTTAAAAAATTATTTATAATTAATTAATTACGGTTTTTTTGACTCACTGATATTATTATTTGTTTTCAAATAACGTTCGATTGTAACAATTGATTTCTTTATTCTAGCGTTAGTTTGCTGTTTTGACGATACATCTATAATAATAAAAGCAAGTGTAATGTGTCTGTCTGTCTGTCTGTCTGACCGAGCTCTCCAGCCAAATCTATCGCACGCAGGGACCTGGAATTTTTTATACGGAAGCAGAAAGGGGCTGGCCACCAGACCTCGAAGCCCGATTTTCGATTTTTGAATTAGAAAAATTTTAAAAAAATTATTTATAATTAATTAATCACGGTTTTTTTGACTCACTGATATTATTATTTGTTTTCAAATAACGTTCGATTGTAACAATTGATTTCTTTATTCTAGCGTTAGTCTGCTGTTTTAATGATACATCTATAATAATAAAAGCAAGTGTAATGTGTCTGTCTGTCTGTCTGTCTGTCTGACCGAGCTCTCCAGCCAAATCTATCGCACGCAGGGATCTGGAATTTTTTATACGGAAGCACAAAGGGGCTGGCCACCAGACCTCTAAGCCCGATTTTCGATTTTTGAATTAGAAAAATTTTTAAAAAATTATTTATAATTAATTAATTACGGTTTTTTTGACTCACTGATATTATTATTTGTTTTCAAATAACGTTCGATTGTAACAATTGATTTCTTTATTCTAGCGTTAGTTTGCTGTTTTGACGATACATCTATAATAATAAAAGTAAGTGTAATGTGTCTGTCTGTCTGTCTGTCTGTCTGACCGAGCTCTCCAGCCAAATCTATCGCACGCAGGGATCTGGAATTTTTTATACGGAAGCACAAATGGGCTGGCCACCAGACCTCGAAGCCCGATTTCCGATTTTTGAATTAGACAAATTTTAAAAAAATTATTTATAATTAATTAATCACGGTTTTTTTGACTCACTGATATTATTATTTGTTTTCAAATAACGTTCGATTGTAACAATTGATTTCTTTATTCTAGCGTTAGTCTGCTGTTTTGACGATACATCTATAATAATAAAAGCAAGTGTAATGTGTCTGTCTGTCTGTCTGTCTGTCTGACCGAGCTCTCCAGCCAAATCTATCGCACGCAGGGACCTGGAATTTTTTATACGGAAGCACAAAGGGGCTGGCCACCAGACCTCGAAGCCCGATTTTCGATTTTTGAATTAGAAAAATTTTAAAAAAATTATTTATAATTAATTAATCACGGTTTTTTTGACTCACTGATATTATTATTTGTTTTCAAATAACGTTCGATTGTAACAATTGATTTCTTTATTCTAGCGTTAGTTTGCTGTTTTGACGATACATCTATAATAATAAAAGCAAGTGTAATGTGTCTGTCTGTCTGTCTGTCTGTCTGTCTGTCTGTCTGACCGAGGTCTCAAGCCAAATCTATCGCACGCAGGGACCTGGAATTTTTTATACGGAAGCAGAAAGGGGCTGGCCACCAGACCTCGAAGCCCGATTTTCGATTTTTGAATTAGAAAAATTTTTAAAAAATGATTTATAATTAAATAATCACGGTTTTTTTGACTCACTGATATTATTATTTGTTTTCAAATAACGTTCGATTGTAACAATTGATTTCTTTATTCTAGCGTTAGTCTGCTGTTTTGACGATACATCTATAATAATAAAAGCAAGTGTAATGTGTCTGTCTGTCTGTCTGTCTGTCTGACCGAGCTCTCCAGCCAAATCTATCGCACGCAGGGATCTGGAATTTTTTATACGGAAGCACAAAGGGGCTGGCCACCAGACCTCTAAGCCCGATTTTCGATTTTTGAATTAGAAAAATTTTTAAAAAATTATTTATAATTAATTAATCACGGTTTTTTTGACTCACTGATATTATTATTTGTTTTCAAATAACGTTCGATTGTAACAATTGATTTCTTTATTATAGCGTTAGTTTGCTGTTGTGACGATACATCTATAATAATAAAAGCAAGTGTAATGTGTCTGTCTGTCTGTCTGTCTGACCGAGCTCTCCAGCCAAATCTATCGCACGCAGGGACCTGGAATTTTTTATACGGAAGCACAAAGGGGCTGGCCACCAGACCTCGAAGACCGATTTTCGATTTTTGAATTAGAAAAATTTAAAAAAAATTATTTATAATTAATTAATCACCGTTTTTTTGACTCACTGATATTATTATTTGTTTTCAAATAACGTTCGATTGTAACAATTGATTTCTTTATTCTAGCGTTAGTTTGCTGTTTTGACGATACATCTATAATAATAAAAGCAAGTGTAATGTGTCTGTCTGTCTGTCTGTCTGTCTGACCGAGCTCTCCAACCAAATCTATCGCACGCAGGGACCTGGAATTTTTTATACGGAAGCACAAATGGGCTGGCCACCAGACCTCGAAGACCGATTTTCGATTTTTGAATTAGAAAAATTAAAAAAAAATTATTTATAATTAATTAATCACGGTTTTTTTGACTCACTGATATTATTATTTGTTTTCAAATAACGTTCGATTGTAACAATTGATTTCTTTATTCTAGCGTTAGTCTGCTGTTTTGACGATACATCTATAATAATAAAAGCATTTGTAATGTGTCTGTCTGTCTGTCTGTCTGTCTGACCGAGCTCTCCAGCCAAATCTATCGCACGCAGGGATCTGGAATTTTTTATACGGAAGCACAAAGGGGCTGGCCACCAGACCTCTAAGCCCGATTTTCGATTTTTGAATTAGAAAAATTTTTAAAAAATTATTTATAATTAATTAATTACGGTTTTTTTGACTCACTGATATTATTATTTGTTTTCAAATAACGTTCGATTGTAACAATTGATTTCTTTATTCTAGCGTTAGTTTGCTGTTTTGACGATACATGTATAATAATAAAAGCAAGTGTAATGTGTCTGTCTGTCTGTCTGACCGAGCTCTCCAGCCAAATCTATCGCACGCAGGGACCTGGAATTTTTTATACGGAAGCACAAAGGGGCTGGCCACCAGACCTCGAAGACCGATTTTCGATTTTTGAATTAGAAAAATTAAAAAAAAATTATTTATAATTAATTAATCACGGTTTTTTTGACTCACTGATATTATTATTTGTTTTCAAATAACGTTCGATTGTAACAATTGATTTCTTTATTCTAGCGTTAGTTTGCTGTTGTGACGATACATCTATAATAATAAAAGCAAGTGTAATGTGTCTGTCTGTCTGTCTGTCTGACCGAGCTCTCCAGCCAAATCTATCGCACGCAGGGACCTGGAATTTTTTATACGGAAGCACAAAGGGGCTGGCCACCAGACCTCGAAGGCCGATTTTCGATTTTTGAATTAGAAAAATTTAAAAAAAATTATTTATAATTAATTAATCACGGTTTTTTTGACTCACTGATATTATTATTTGTTTTCAAATAACGTTCGATTGTAACAATTGATTTCTTTATTCTAGCGTTAGTCTGCTGTTTTGACGATACATCTATAATAATAAAAGCAAGTGTAATGTGTCTGTCTGTCTGTCTGTCTGTCTGACCGAGCTCTCCAGCCAAATCTATCGCACGCAGGGACCTGGAATTTTTTATACGGAAGCACAAAGGGGCTGGCCACTAGACCTCGAAGCCCGATTTTCGATTTTTGAATTAGAAAAATTTTTAAAAAATTATTTATAATTAATTAATCACGGTTTTTTTGACTCACTGATATTATTATTTGTTTTCAAATAACGTTCGATTGTAACAATTGATTTCTTTATTCTAGCGTTAGTTTGCTGTTGTGACGATACATCTATAATAATAAAAGCAAGTGTAATGTGTCTGTCTGTCTGTCTGTCTGTCTGTCTGACCGAGCTCTCCAGCCAAATCTATCGCACGCAGGGACCTGGAATTTTTTATACGGAAGCACAAAGGGGCTAAACACCAGACCTCGAAGACCGATTTTCGATTTTTGAATTAGAAAAATTTAAAAAAAATTATTTATAATTAATTAATCACGGTTTTTTTGACTCACTGATATTATTATTTGTTTTCAAATAACGTTCGATTGTAACAATTGATTTCTTTATTCTAGCGTTAGTTTGCTGTTTTGACGATACATCTATAATAATAAAAGCAAGTGTAATGTGTCTGTCTGTCTGTCTGTCTGTCTGACCGAGCTCTCCAGCCAAATCTATCGCACGCAGGGACCTGGAATTTTTTATACGGAAGCACAAAGGGGCTGACCACCAGACCTCGAAGCCCGATTTTCGATTTTTGAATTAGAAAAATTTAAAAAAAATTATTTATAATTAATTAATCACGGTTTTTTTGACTCACTGATATTATTATTTGTTTTCAAATAACGTTCGATTGTAACAATTGATTTCTTTATTCTAGCGTTAGTTTGCTGTTTTGACGATACATCTATAATAATAAAAGCAAGTGTAATGTGTCTGTCTGTCTGTCTGTCTGTCTGACCGAGCTCTCCAGCCAAATCTATCGCACGCAGGGACCTGGAATTTTTTATACGGAAGCAGAAAGGGGCTGGCCACCAGACTTCGAAGCCCGATTTTCGATTTTTGAATTAGAAAAATTTTTAAAAAATTATTTATAATTAATTAATCACGGTTTTTTTGACTCACTGATATTATTATTTGTTTTCAAATAACGTTCGATTGTAACAATTGATTTCTTTATTCTAGCGTTAGTCTGCTGTTTTGACGATACATCTATAATAATAAAAGCAAGTGTAATGTGTCTGTCTGTCTGTCTGTCTGTCTGACCGAGCTCTCCAGCCAAATCTATCGCACGCAGGGATCTGGAATTTTTTATACGGAAGCACAAAGGGGCTGGCCACCAGACCTCTAAGCCCGATTTTCGATTTTTGAATTAGAAAAATTTTTAAAAAATTATTTATAATTAATTAATCACGGTTTTTTTGACTCACTGATATTATTATTTGTTTTCAAATAACGTTCGATTGTAACAATTGATTTCTTTATTCTAGCGTTAGTTTGCTGTTGTGACGATACATCTATAATAATAAAAGCAAGTGTAATGTGTCTGTCTGTCTGTCTGTCTGACCGAGCTCTCCAGCCAAATCTATCGCACGCAGGGACCTGGAATTTTTTATACGGAAGCACAAAGGGGCTGGCCACCAGACCTCGAAGACCGATTTTCGATTTTTGAATTAGAAAAATTTTTAAAAAATTATTTATAATTAATTAATCACGGTTTTTTTGACTCACTGATATTATTATTTGTTTTCAAATAACGTTCGATTGTAACAATTGATTTCTTTATTCTAGCGTTAGTTTGCTGTTGTGACGATACATCTATAATAATAAAAGCAAGTGTAATGTGTCTGTCTGTCTGTCTGTCTGACCGAGCTCTCCAGCCAAATCTATCGCACGCAGGGACCTGGAATTTTTTATACGGAAGCACAAAGGGGCTGGCCACCAGACCTCGAAGACCGATTTTCGATTTTTGAATTAGAAAAATTTAAAAAAAATTATTTATAATTAATTAATCACGGTTTTTTTGACTCACTGATATTATTATTTGTTTTCAAATAACGTTCGATTGTAACAATTGATTTCTTTATTCTAGCGTTAGTCTGCTGTTTTGACGATACATCTATAATAATAAAAGCAAGTGTAATGTGTCTGTCTGTCTGTCTGACCGAGCTCTCCAGCCAAATCTATCGCACGCAGGGACCTGGAATTTTTTATACGGAAGCACAAAGGGGCTGGCCACCAGACCTCGAAGCCCGATTTTCGATTTTTGAATTAGAAAAATTTTTAAAAAATTATTTATAATTAATTAATCACGGTTTTTTTGACTCACTGATATTATTATTTGTTTTCAAATAACGTTCGATTGTAACAATTGATTTCTTTATTCTAGCGTTAGTTTGCTGTTGTGACGATACATCTATAATAATAAAAGCAAGTGTAATGTGTCTGTCTGTCTGTCTGTCTGTCTGTCTGACCGAGCTCTCCAGCCAAATCTATCGCACGCAGGGACGTGGAATTTTTTATACGGAAGCACAAAGGGGCTAAACACCAGACCTCGAAGACCGATTTTCGATTTTTGAATTAGAAAAATTTTAAAAAAATTATTTATAATTAATTAATCACGGTTTTTTTGACTCACTGATATTATTATTTGTTTTCAAATAACGTTCGATTGTAACAATTGATTTCTTTATTCTAGCGTTAGTTTGCTGTTTTGACGATACATCTATAATAATAAAAGCAAGTGTAATGTGTCTGTCTGTCTGTCTGTCTGTCTGTCTGACCGAGGTCTCAAGCCAAATCTATCGCACGCAGGGACCTGGAATTTTTTATACGGAAGCAGAAAGGGGCTGGCCACCAGACCTCGAAGCCCGATTTTCGATTTTTGAATTAGAAAAATTTTTTAAAAATTATTTATAATTAAATAATCACGGTTTTTTTGACTCACTGATATTATTATTTGTTTTCAAATAACGTTCGATTGTAACAATTGATTTCTTTATTCTAGCGTTAGTCTGCTGTTTTGACGATACATCTATAATAATAAAAGCAAGTGTAATGTGTCTGTCTGTCTGTCTGTCTGTCTGACCGAGCTCTCCAGCCAAATCTATCGCACGCAGGGATCTGGAATTTTTTATACGGAAGCACAAAGGGGCTGGCCACCAGACCTCTAAGCCCGATTTTCGATTTTTGAATTAGAAAAATTTTTAAAAAATTATTTATAATTAATTAATCACGGTTTTTTTGACTCACTGATATTATTATTTGTTTTCAAATAACGTTCGATTGTAACAATTGATTTCTTTATTCTAGCGTTAGTTTGCTGTTGTGACGATACATCTATAATAATAAAAGCAAGTGTAATGTGTCTGTCTGTCTGTCTGTCTGACCGAGCTCTCCAGCCAAATCTATCGCACGCAGGGACCTGGAATTTTTTATATGGAAGCACAAAGGGGCTGGCCACCAGACCTCGAAGACCGATTTTCGATTTTTGAATTAGAAAAATTAAAAAAAAATTATTTATAATTAATTAATCACGGTTTTTTTGACTCACTGATATTATTATTTGTTTTCAAATAACGTTCGATTGTAACAATTGATTTCTTTATTCTAGCGTTAGTTTGCTGTTTTGACGATACATCTATAATAATAAAAGCAAGTGTAATGTGTCTGTCTGTCTGTCTGTCTGTCTGACCGAGCTCTCCAGCCAAATCTATCGCACGCAGGGACCTGGAATTTTTTATACGGAAGCACAAATGGGCTGGCCACCAGACCTCGAAGACCGATTTTCGATTTTTGAATTAGAAAAATTTAAAAAAAATTATTTATAATTAATTAATCACGGTTTTTTTGACTCACTGATATTATTATTTGTTTTCAAATAACGTTCGATTGTAACAATTGATTTCTTTATTCTAGCGTTAGTTTGCTGTTTTGACGATACATCTATAATAATAAAAGCAAGTGTAATGTGTCTGTCTGTCTGTCTGTCTGTCTGACCGAGCTCTCCAGCCAAATCTATCGCACGCAGGGACCTGGAATTTTTTATACGGAAGCACAAAGGGGCTGGCCACCAGACCTCGAAGCCCGATTTTCGATTTTTGAATTAGAAAAATTTAAAAAAAATTATTTATAATTAATTAATCACGGTTTTTTTGACTCACTGATATTATTATTTGTTTTCAAATAACGTTCGATTGTAACAATTGATTTCTTTATTCTAGCGTTAGTTTGCTGTTTTGACGATACATCTATAATAATAAAAGCAAGTGTAATGTGTCTGTCTGTCTGTCTGTCTGACCGAGCTCTCCAGCCAAATCTATCGCACGCAGGGACCTGGAATTTTTTATACGGAAGCAGAAAGGGGCTGGCCACCAGACCTCTAAGCCCGATTTTCGATTTTTGAATTAGAAAAATTTTTTAAAAATTATTTATAATTAATTAATTACGGTTTTTTTGACTCACTGATATTATTATTTGTTTTCAAATAACGTTCGATTGTAACAATTGATTTCTTTATTCTAGCGTTAGTTTGCTGTTTTGACGATACATCTATAATAATAAAAGCAAGTGTAATGTGTCTGTCTGTCTGTCTGACCGAGCTCTCCAGCCAAATCTATCGCACGCAGGGACCTGGAATTTTTTATACGGAAGCAGAAAGGGGCTGGCCACCAGACCTCTAAGCCCGATTTTCGATTTTTGAATTAGAAAAATTTTTTAAAAATTATTTATAATTAATTAATTACGGTTTTTTTGACTCACTGATATTATTATTTGTTTTCAAATAACGTTCGATTGTAACAATTGATTTCTTTATTCTAGCGTTAGTTTGCTGTTTTGACGATACATCTATAATAATAAAAGCAAGTGTAATGTGTCTGTCTGTCTGTCTGACCGAGCTCTCCAGCCAAATCTATCGCACGCAGGGACCTGGAATTTTTTATACGGAAGCACAAAGGGGCTGGCCACCAGACCTCGAAGCCCGATTTCCGATTCTTGAATTAGAAAAATTTTAAAAAAATTATTTATAATTAATTAATCACGGTTTTTTTGACTCACTGATATTATTATTTGTTTTCAAATAACGTTCGATTGTAACAATTGATTTCTTTATTCTAGCGTTAGTTTGCTGTTGTGACGATACATCTATAATAATAAAAGCAAGTGTAATGTGTCTGTCTGTCTGTCTGTCTGACCGAGCTCTCCAGCCAAATCTATCGCACGCAGGGACCTGGAATTTTTTATACGGAAGCACAAAGGGGCTGGCCACCAGACCTCGAAGACCGATTTTCGATTTTTGAATTAGAAAAATTAAAAAAAAATTATTTATAATTAATTAATCACGGTTTTTTTGACTCACTGATATTATTATTTGTTTTCAAATAACGTTCGATTGTAACAATTGATTTCTTTATTCTAGCGTTAGTCTGCTGTTTTGACGATACATCTATAATAATAAAAGCAAGTGTAATGTGTCTGTCTGTCTGTCTGACCGAGCTCTCCAGCCAAATCTATCGCACGCAGGGACCTGGAATTTTTTATACGGAAGCACAAAGGGGCTGGCCACTAGACCTCGAAGCCCGATTTTCGATTTTTGAATTAGAAAAATTTTTAAAAAATTATTTATAATTAATTAATCACGGTTTTTTTTACTCACTGATATTATTATTTGTTTTCAAATAACGTTCGATTGTAACAATTGATTTCTTTATTCTAGCGTTAGTTTGCTGTTGTGACGATACATCTATAATAATAAAAGCAAGTGTAATGTGTCTGTCTGTCTGTCTGTCTGTCTGTCTGACCGAGCTCTCCAGCCAAATCTATCGCACGCAGGGACCTGGAATTTTTTATACGGAAGCACAAAGGGGCTAAACACCAGACCTCGAAGACCGATTTTCGATTTTTGAATTAGAAAAATTTAAAAAAAATTATTTATAATTAATTAATCACGGTTTTTTTGACTCACTGATATTATTATGTGTTTTCAAATAACGTTCGATTGTAACAATTGATTTCTTTATTCTAGCGTTAGTTTGCTGTTTTGACGATACATCTATAATAATAAAAGCAAGTGTAATGTGTCTGTCTGTCTGTCTGTCTGTCTGACCGAGCTCTCCAGCCAAATCTATCGCACGCAGGGACCTGGAATTTTTTATACGGAAGCACAAAGGGGCTGGCCACCAGACCTCGAAGCCCAATTTTCGATTTTTGAATTAGAAAAATTTAAAAAAAATTATTTATAATTAATTAATCACGGTTTTTTTGACTCACTGATATTATTATTTGTTTTCAAATAACGTTCGATTGTAACAATTGATTTCTTTATTCTAGCGTTAGTTTGCTGTTTTGACGATACATCTATAATAATAAAAGCAAGTGTAATGTGTCTGTCTGTCTGTCTGTCTGTCTGACCGAGCTCTCCAGCCAAATCTATCGCACGCAGGGACCTGGAATTTTTTATACGGAAGCAGAAAGGGGCTGGCCACCAGACCTCGAAGCCCGATTTTCGATTTTTGAATTAGAAAAATTTTTAAAAAATTATTTATAATTAATTAATCACGGTTTTTTTGACTCACTGATATTATTATTTGTTTTCAAATAACTTTCGATTGTAACAATTGATTTCTTTATTCTAGCGTTAGTCTGCTGTTTTGACGATACATCTATAATAATAAAAGCAAGTGTAATGTGTCTGTCTGTCTGTCTGTCTGTCTGTCTGTCTGTCTGACCGAGCTCTCCAGCCAAATCTATCGCACGCAGGGACCTGGAATTTTTTATACGGAAGCACAAAGGGGCTGGCCACCAGACCTCGAAGACCGATTTTCGATTTTTGAATTAGAAAAATTTTAAAAAAATTATTTATAATTAATTAATCACGGCTTTTTGACTCACTGATATTATTATTTGTTTTCAAATAACGTTCGATTGTAACAATTGATTTCTTTATTCTAGCGTTAATTTCCTGTTTTGACGATACATCTATAATAATAAAAGCAAGTGTAATGTGTCTGTCTGTCTGTCTGTCTGTCTGACCGAGCTCTCCAGCCAAATCTATCGCACGCAGGGACGTGGAATTTTTTATACGGAAGCACAAAGGGGCTGGCCACCAGACCTCGAAGCCCGATTTTCGATTTTTGAATTAGAAAAATTTAAAAAAAATTATTTATAATTAATTAATCACGGTTTTTTTGACTCACTGATATTATTATTTGTTTTCATATAACGTTCGATTGTAACAATTGATTTCTTTATTCTAGCGTTAGTTTGCTGTTTTGACGATACATCTATAATAATAAAAGCAAGTGTAATCTGTCTGTCTGTCTGTCTGTCTGTCTGACCGAGCTCTCCAGCCAAATCTATCGCACGCAGGGACCTGGAATTTTTTATACGGAAGCAGAAAGGGGCTGGCCACCAGACCTCGAAGCCCGATTTTCGATTTTTGAATTAGAAAAATTTTAAAAAAATTATTTATATTTAATTAATCACGGTATTTTTTGACTCACTGATATTATTATTTGTTTTCAAATAACGTTCGATTGTAACAATTGATTTCTTTATTCTAGCGTTAGTTTGCTGTTTTGACGATACATTAAATCGATTAATTACAATTCATTTCTTTTTTGTAGCTTATTATTTATAATTAATTTATCACGGTTTTTTTGACTCACTGATATTATTATTTGTTTTCAAATAACGTTCGATTGTAACAATTGATTTCTTTATTCTAGCGTTAGTTTGCTGTTTTGACGATACATTAAATCGATTAATTACAATTCATTTCTTTTTTGTAGCTTGTGGGGGGGGAAGAGAGAGAGACAGTCTACATGTCCTACACTACTATTCCTGCGCTATTCACTTATCTGCATTTTCTAAATGCACGGGCAACGCCGGGCGGGTACAGCTAGTCTATAATAATAAAAGCAAGTGTAATGTGTCTGTCAGTCTGTCTGTCTGTCTGACCGAGCTCTCCAGCCAAATCTATCGCACGCAGGGACCTGGAATTTTTTATACGGAAGCACAAAAGGGCTGGCCACCAGACCTCGAAGCCCGATTTTCGATTTTTGAATTAGAAAAATTTTAAAAAAATTATTTATAATTAATTAATCACGGTTTTTTTGACTCACTGATATTATTATTTGTTTTCAAATAACGTTCGATTGTAACAAATGATTTCTTTATTCTAGCGTTAGTTTGCTGTTTTGACGATACATCTATAAAAATAAAAGCAAGTGTAATGTGGGTGTCTGTCTGTCTGTCTGTCTGACCGAGCTCTCCAGCCAAATCTATCGCACGCAGGGACCTGGAATTTTTTATACGGAAGCAGAAAGGGGCTGGCCACCAGACCTCGAAGCCCGATTTTCGATTTTTGAATTAGAAAAATTTTTAAAAAATTATTTATAATTAATTAATCACGGTTTTTTTGACTCACTGATATTATTATTTGTTTTCAAATAACGTTCGATTGTAACAATTGATTTCTTTATTCTAGCGTTAGTCTGCTGTTTTGACGATACATCTATAATAATAAAAGCAAGTGTAATGTGTCTGTCTGTCTGTCTGTCTGTCTGACCGAGCTCTCCAGCCAAATCTATCGCACGCAGGGATCTGGAATTTTTTATACGGAAGCACAAAGGGGCTGGCCACCAGACCTCTAAGCCCGATTTTCGATTTTTGAATTAGAAAAATTTTTAAAAAATTATTTATAATTAATTAATCACGGTTTTTTGACTCACTGATATTATTATTTGTTTTCAAATAACGTTCGATTGTAACAATTGATTTCTTTATTCTAGCGTTAGTCTGCTGTTTTGACGATACATCTATAATAATAAAAGCAAGTGTAATGTGTCTGTCTGTCTGTCTGTCTGTCTGACCGAGCTCTCCAGCCAAATCTATCGCACGCAGGGATCTGGAATTTTTTATACGGAAGCACAAAGGGGCTGGCCACCAGACCTCTAAGCCCGATTTTCGATTTTTGAATTAGAAAAATTTTTAAAAAATTATTTATAATTAATTAATCACGGTTTTTTGACTCACTGATATTATTATTTGTTTTCAAATAACTTTCGATTGTAACAATTGATTTCTTTATTATAGCGTTAGTTTGCTGTTGTGACGATACATCTATAATAATAAAAGCAAGTGTAATGTGTCTGTCTGTCTGTCTGTCTGTCTGACCGAGCTCTCCAGCCAAATCTATCGCACGCAGGGACCTGGAATTTTTTATACGGAAGCACAAAGGGGCTGGCCACCAGACCTCGAAGACCGATTTTCGATTTTTGAATTAGAAAAATTTAAAAAAAATTATTTATAATTAATTAATCACGGTTTTTTTGACTCACTGATATTATTATTTGTTTTCAAATAACGTTCGATTGTAACAATTGATTTCTTTATTCTAGCGTTAATTTCATGTTTTGACGATACATCTATAATAATAAAAGCAAGTGTAATGTGTCTGTCTGTCTGTCTGTCTGTCTGACCGAGCTCTCCAGCCAAATCTATCGCACGCAGGGACGTGGAATTTTTTATACGGAAGCACAAAGGGGCTGGCCACCAGACCTCGAAGCCCGATTTTCGATTTTTGAATTAGAAAAATTTAAAAAAAATTATTTATAATTAATTAATCACGGTTTTTTTGACTCACTGATATTATTATTTGTTTTCATATAACGTTCGATTGTAACAATTGATTTCTTTATTCTAGCGTTAGTTTGCTGTTTTGACGATACATCTATAATAATAAAAGCAAGTGTAATGTGTCTGTCTGTCTGTCTGACCGAGCTCTCCAGCCAAATCTATCGCACGCAGGGACCTGGAATTTTTTATACGGAAGCAGAAAGGGGCTGGCCACCAGACCTCGAAGCCCGATTTTCGATTTTTGAATTAGAAAAATTTTAAAAAAATTATTTATATTTAATTAATCACGGTATTTTTTGACTCACTGATATTATTATTTGTTTTCAAATAACGTTCGATTGTAACAATTGATTTCTTTATTCTAGCGTTAGTTTGCTGTTTTGACGATACATTAAATCGATTAATTACAATTCATTTCTTTTTTGTAGCTTATTATTTATAATTAATTTATCACGGTTTTTTTGACTCACTGATATTATTATTTGTTTTCAAATAACGTTCGATTGTAACAATTGATTTCTTTATTCTAGCGTTAGTTTGCTGTTTTGACGATACATTAAATTGATTAATTACAATTCATTTCTTTTTTGTAGCTTGTGGGGGGGGAAGAGAGAGAGACAGTCTACATGTCCTACACTACTATTCCTGCGCTATTCACTTATCTGCATTTTCTAAATGCACGGGCAACGCCGGGCGGGTACAGCTAGTCTATAATAATAAAAGCAAGTGTAATGTGTCTGTCAGTCTGTCTGTCTGTCTGACCGAGCTCTCCAGCCAAATCTATCGCACGCAGGGACCTGGAATTTTTTATACGGAAGCACAAAAGGGCTGGCCACCAGACCTCGAAGCCCGATTTTCGATTTTTGAATTAGAAAAATTTTAAAAAAATTATTTATAATTAATTAATCACGGTTTTTTTGACTCACTGATATTATTATTTGTTTTCAAATAACGTTCGATTGTAACAAATGATTTCTTTATTCTAGCGTTAGTTTGCTGTTTTGACGATACATCTATAAAAATAAAAGCAAGTGTAATGTGGGTGTCTGTCTGTCTGTCTGTCTGACCGAGCTCTCCAGCCAAATCTATCGCACGCAGGGACCTGGAATTTTTTATACGGAAGCAGAAAGGGGCTGGCCACCAGACCTCGAAGCCCGATTTTCGATTTTTGAATTAGAAAAATTTTTAAAAAATTATTTATAATTAATTAATCACGGTTTTTTTGACTCACTGATATTATTATTTGTTTTCAAATAACGTTCGATTGTAACAATTGATTTCTTTATTCTAGCGTTAGTCTGCTGTTTTGACGATACATCTATAATAATAAAAGCAAGTGTAATGTGTCTGTCTGTCTGTCTGTCTGTCTGACCGAGCTCTCCAGCCAAATCTATCGCACGCAGGGATCTGGAATTTTTTATACGGAAGCACAAAGGGGCTGGCCACCAGACCTCTAAGCCCGATTTTCGATTTTTGAATTAGAAAAATTTTTAAAAAATTATTTATAATTAATTAATCACGGTTTTTTGACTCACTGATATTATTATTTGTTTTCAAATAACTTTCGATTGTAACAATTGATTTCTTTATTATAGCGTTAGTTTGCTGTTGTGACGATACATCTATAATAATAAAAGCAAGTGTAATGTGTCTGTCTGTCTGTCTGTCTGTCTGACCGAGCTCTCCAGCCAAATCTATCGCACGCAGGGACCTGGAATTTTTTATACGGAAGCACAAAGGGGCTGGCCACCAGACCTCGAAGACCGATTTTCGATTTTTGAATTAGAAAAATTTAAAAAAAATTATTTATAATTAATTAATCACGGTTTTTTTGACTCACTGATATTATTATTTGTTTTCAAATAACGTTCGATTGTAACAATTGATTTCTTTATTCTAGCGTTAATTTCCTGTTTTGACGATACATCTATAATAATAAAAGCAAGTGTAATGTGTCTGTCTGTCTGTCTGTCTGTCTGACCGAGCTCTCCAGCCAAATCTATCGCACGCAGGGACGTGGAATTTTTTATACGGAAGCACAAAGGGGCTGGCCACCAGACCTCGAAGCCCGATTTTCGATTTTTGAATTAGAAAAATTAAAAAAAAATTATTTATAATTAATTAATCACGGTTTTTTTGACTCACTGATATTATTATTTGTTTTCATATAACGTTCGATTGTAACAATTGATTTCTTTATTCTAGCGTTAGTTTGCTGTTTTGACGATACATCTATAATAATAAAAGCAAGTGTAATGTGTCTGTCTGTCTGTCTGTCCGTCTGACCGAGCTCTCCAGCCAAATCTATCGCACGCAGGGACCTGGAATTTTTTATACGGAAGCAGAAAGGGGCTGGCCACCAGACCTCGAAGCCCGATTTTCGATTTTTGAATTAGAAAAATTTTAAAAAAATTATTTATAATTAATTAATCACGGTTTTTTTTGACTCACTGATATTATTATTTGTTTTCAAATAACGTTCGATTGTAACAATTGATTTCTTTATTCTAGCGTTAGTTTGCTGTTTTGACGATACATTAAATCGATTAATTACAATTCATTTCTTTTTTGTAGCTTATTATTTATAATTAATTTATCACGGTTTTTTTGACTCACTGATATTATTATTTGTTTTCAAATAACGTTCGATTGTAACAATTGATTTCTTTATTCTAGCGTTAGTTTGCTGTTTTGACGATACATTAAATCGATTAATTACAATTCATTTCTTTTTTGTAGCTTGTGGGGGGGAAGAGAGAGAGACAGTCTACATGTCCTACACTACTATTCCTGCGCTATTCACTTATCTGCATTTTCTAAATGCACGGGCAACGCCGGGCGGGTACAGCTAGTCTATAATAATAAAAGCAAGTGTAATGTGTCTGTCAGTCTGTCTGTCTGTCTGACCGAGCTCTCCAGCCAAATCTATCGCACGCAGGGACCTGGAATTTTTTATACGGAAGCACAAAAGGGCTGGCCACCAGACCTCGAAGCCCGATTTTCGATTTTTGAATTAGAAAAATTTAAAAAAAATTATTTATAATTAATTAATCACGGTTTTTTTGACTCACTGATATTATTATTTGTTTTCAAATAACGTTCGATTGTAACAAATGATTTCTTTATTCTAGCGTTAGTTTGCTGTTTTGACGATACATCTATAAAAATAAAAGCAAGTGTAATGTGGGTGTCTGTCTGTCTGTCTGACCGAGCTCTCCAGCCAAATCTATCGCACGCAGGGACCTGGAATTTTTTATACGGAAGCAGAAAGGGGCTGGCCACCAGACCTCTAAGCCCGATTTTCGATTTTTGAATTAGAAAAATTAAAAAAAAATTATTTATAATTAATTAATTACGGTTTTTTTGACTCACTGATATTATTATTTGTTTTCAAATAACGTTCGATTGTAACAATTGATTTCTTTATTCTAGCGTTAGTTTGCTGTTTTGACGATACATCTATAATAATAAAAGCAAGTGTAATGTGTCTGTCTGTCTGTCTGACCGAGCTCTCCAGCCAAATCTATCGCACGCAGGGACCTGGAATTTTTTATACGGAAGCACAAAGGGGCTGGCCACCAGACCTCGAAGCCCGATTTTCGATTTTTGAATTAGAAAAATTTTAAAAAAATTATTTATAATTAATTAATCACGGTTTTTTGACTCACTGATATTATTATTTGTTTTCAAATAACGTTCGATTGTAACAATTGATTTCTTTATTCTAGCGTTAGTCTGCTGTTTTGACGATACATCTATAATAATAAAAGCAAGTGTAATGTGTCTGTCTGTCTGTCTGTCTGTCTGACCGAGCTCTCCAGCCAAATCTATCGCACGCAGGGATCTGGAATTTTTTATACGGAAGCACAAAGGGGCTGGCCACCAGACCTGGAAGCCCGATTTTCGATTTTTGAATTAGAAAAATTTTTAAAAAATTATTTATAATTAATTAATCACGGTTTTTTTGACTCACTGATATTATTATTTGTTTTCAAATAACGTTCGATTGTAACAATTGATTTCTTTATTCTAGCGTTAGTTTGCTGTTGTGACGATACATCTATAATAATAAAAGCAAGTGTAATGTGTCTGTCTGTCTGTCTGTCTGACCGAGCTCTCCAGCCAAATCTATCGCACGCAGGGACCTGGAATTTTTTATACGGAAGCACAAAGTGGCTGGCCACCAGACCTCGAAGACCGATTTTCGATTTTTGAATTAGAAAAATTTAAAAAAAATTATTTATAATTAATTAATCACGGTTTTTTTGACTCACTGATATTATTATTTGTTTTCAAATAACGTTCGATTGTAACAATTGATTTCTTTATTCTAGCGTTTGTTTGCTGTTTTGACGATACATCTATAATAATAAAAGCAAGTGTAATGTGTCTGTCTGTCTGTCTGACCGAGCTCTCCAGCCAAATCTATCGCACGCAGGGACCTGGAATTTTTTATACGGAAGCACAAAGGGGCTGGCCACCAGACCTCGAAGCCCGATTTTCGATTTTTGAATTAGAAAAATTAAAAAAAAATTATTTATAATTAATTAATCACGGTTTTTTTGACTCACTGATATTATTATTTGTTTTCAAATAACGTTCGATTGTAACAATTGATTTCTTTATTCTAGCGTTAGTTTGCTGTTTTGACGATACATCTATAATAATAAAAGCAAGTGTAATGTGTCTGTCTGTCTGTCTGTCTGACCGAGCTCTCCAGCCAAATCTATCGCACGCAGGGACCTGGAATTTTTTATACGGAAGCAGAAAGGGGCTAGCCACCAGAACTCGAAGCCCGATTTTCGATTTTTGAATTAGAAAAATTTTAAAAAAATTATTTATTATTAATTAATCACGGTTTTTTTGACTCACTGATATTATTATTTGTTTTCAAATAACGTTCGATTGTAACAATTGATTTCTTTATTCTAGCGTTAGTCTAATGTTTTGACGATACATCTATAATAATAAAAGCAAGTGTAATGTGTCTGTCTGTCTGTCTGTCTGTCTGTCTGTCTGACCGAGCTCTCCAGCCAAATCTATCGCACGCAGGGATCTGGTATTTTTTATACGGAAGCACAAAGGGGCTGGCCACCAGACCTCTAAGCCCGATTTTCGATTTTTGAATTAGAAAAATTTTTAAAAAATTATTTATAATTAATTAATCACGGTTTTTTGACTCACTGATATTATTATTTGTTTTCAAATAACTTTCGATTGTAACAATTGATTTCTTTATTATAGCGTTAGTTTGCTGTTGTGACGATACATCTATAATAATAAAAGCAAGTGTAATGTGTCTGTCTGTCTGTCTGACCGAGCTCTCCAGCCAAATCTATCGCACGCAGGGACCTGGAATTTTTTATACGGAAGCACAAAGGTGCTGGCCACCACACCTCGAAGACCGATTTTCGATTTTTGAATTAGAAAAATTTAAAAAAAATTATTTATAATTAATTAATCACGGTTTTTTTGACTCACTGATATTATTATTTGTTTTCAAATAACGTTCGATTGTAACAATTGATTTCTTTATTCTAGCGTTAATTTCCTGTTTTGACGATACATCTATAATAATAAAAGCAAGTGTAATGTGTCTGTCTGTCTGTCTGTCTGTCTGACCGAGCTCTCCAGCCAAATCTATCGCACGCAGGGACGTGGAATTTTTTATACGGAAGCACAAAGGGGCTGGCCACCAGACCTCGAAGCCCGATTTTCGATTTTTGAATTAGAAAAATTTAAAAAAAATTATTTATAATTAATTAATCACGGTTTTTTTGACTCACTGATATTATTATTTGTTTTCATATAACGTTCGATTGTAACAATTGATTTCTTTATTCTAGCGTTAGTTTGCTGTTTTGACGATACATCTATAATAATAAAAGCAAGTGTAATGTGTCTGTCTGTCTGTCTGTCTGTCTGACCGAGCTCTCCAGCCAAATCTATCGCACGCAGGGACCTGGAATTTTTTATACGGAAGCAGAAAGGGGCTGGCCACCAGACCTCGAAGCCCGATTTTCGATTTTTGAATTAGAAAAATTTTAAAAAAATTATTTATAATTAATTAATCACGGTTTTTTTTGACTCACTGATATTATTATTTGTTTTCAAATAACGTTCGATTGTAACAATTGATTTCTTTATTCTAGCGTTAGTTTGCTGTTTTGACGATACATTAAATCGATTAATTACAATTCATTTCTTTTTTGTAGCTTATTATTTATAATTAATTTATCACGGTTTTTTTGACTCACTGATATTATTATTTGTTTTCAAATAACGTTCGATTGTAACAATTGATTTCTTTATTCTAGCGTTAGTTTGCTGTTTTGACGATACATTAAATCGATTAATTACAATTCATTTCTTTTTTGTAGCTTGTGGGGGGGGAAGAGAGAGAGACAGTCTACATGTCCTACACTACTATTCCTGCGCTATTCACTTATCTGCATTTTCTAAATGCACGGGCAACGCCGGGCGGGTACAGCTAGTCTATAATAATAAAAGCAAGTGTAATGTGTCTGTCAGTCTGTCTGTCTGTCTGACCGAGCTCTCCAGCCAAATCTATCGCACGCAGGGACCTGGAATTTTTTATACGGAAGCACAAAAGGGCTGGCCACCAGACCTCGAAGCCCGATTTTCGATTTTTGAATTAGAAAAATTTTAAAAAAATTATTTATAATTAATTAATCACGGTTTTTTTGACTCACTGATATTATTATTTGTTTTCAAATAACGTTCGATTGTAACAAATGATTTCTTTATTCTAGCGTTAGTTTGCTGTTTTGACGATACATCTATAAAAATAAAAGCAAGTGTAATGTGGGTGTCTGTCTGTCTGTCTGACCGAGCTCTCCAGCCAAATCTATCGCACGCAGGGACCTGGAATTTTTTATACGGAAGCACAAAAGGGCTGGCCACCAGACCTCGCAGCCCGATTTTCGATTTTTGAATTAGAAAAATTTTAAAAAAATTATTTATAATTAATTAATCACGGTTTTTTTGACTCACTGATATTATTATTTGTTTTCAAATAACGTTCGATTGTAACAATTGATTTCTTTATTCTAGCGTTAGTTTGCTGTTTTGACGATACATCTATAATAATAAAAGCAAGTGTGATGTGTCTGTCTGTCTGTCTGACCGAGCTCTCCAGCCAAATCTATCGCACGCAGGGACCTGGAATTTTTTATACGGAAGCACAAAGGGGCTGGCCACCAGACCTCGAAGCCCGATTTTCGATTTTTGAATTAGAAAAATTTTAAAAAAATTATTTATAATTAATTAATCACGGTTTTTTGACTCACTGATATTATTATTTGTTTTCAAATAACGTTCGATTGTAACAATTGATTTCTTTATTCTAGCGTTAGTCTGCTGTTTTGACGATACATCTATAATAATAAAAGCAAGTGTAATGTGTCTGTCTGTCTGTCTGACCGAGCTCTCCAGCCAAATCTATCGCACGCAGTGATCTGGAATTTTTTATACGGAAGCACAAAGGGGCTGGCCACCAGACCTGGAAGCCCGATTTTCGATTTTTGAATTAAAAAAATTTTTAAAAAATTATTTATAATTAATTAATCACGGTTTTTTTGACTCACTGATATTATTATTTGTTTTCAAATAACGTTCGATTGTAACAATTGATTTCTTTATTCTAGCGTTAGTTTGCTGTTGTGACGATACATCTATAATAATAAAAGCAAGTGTAATGTGTCTGTCTGTCTGTCTGTCTGACCGAGCTCTCCAGCCAAATCTATCGCACGCAGGGACCTGGAATTTTTTATACGGAAGCACAAAGGGGCTGGCCACCAGACCTCGAAGACCGATTTTCGATTTTTGAATTAGAAAAATTTAAAAAAAATTATTTATAATTAATTAATCACGGTTTTTTTGACTCACTGATATTATTATTTGTTTTCAAATAACGTTCGATTGTAACAATTGATTTCTTTATTCTAGCGTTTGTTTGCTGTTTTGACGATACATCTATAATAATAAAAGCAAGTGTAATGTGTCTGTCTGTCTGTCTGACCGAGCTCTCCAGCCAAATCTATCGCACGCAGGGACCTGGAATTTTTTATACGGAAGCACAAAGGGGCTGGCCACCAGACCTCGAAGCCCGATTTTCGATTTTTGAATTAGAAAAATTAAAAAAAAATTATTTATAATTAATTAATCACGGTTTTTTTGACTCACTGATATTATTATTTGTTTTCAAATAACGTTCGATTGTAACAATTGATTTCTTTATTCTAGCGTTAGTTTGCTGTTTTGACGATACATCTATAATAATAAAAGCAAGTGTAATGTGTCTGTCTGTCTGTCTGTCTGACCGAGCTCTCCAGCCAAATCTATCGCACGCAGGGACCTGGAATTTTTTATACGGAAGCAGAAAGGGGCTAGCCACCAGAACTCGAAGCCCGATTTTCGATTTTTGAATTAGAAAAATTTTAAAAAAATTATTTATTATTAATTAATCACGGTTTTTTTGACTCACTGATATTATTATTTGTTTTCAAATAACGTTCGATTGTAACAATTGATTTCTTTATTCTAGCGTTAGTCTAATGTTTTGACGATACATCTATAATAATAAAAGCAAGTGTAATGTGTCTGTCTGTCTGTCTGTCTGTCTGTCTGTCTGACCGAGCTCTCCAGCCAAATCTATCGCACGCAGGGATCTGGTATTTTTTATACGGAAGCACAAAGGGGCTGGCCACCAGACCTCTAAGCCCGATTTTCGATTTTTGAATTAGAAAAATTTTTAAAAAATTATTTATAATTAATTAATCACGGTTTTTTGACTCACTGATATTATTATTTGTTTTCAAATAACTTTCGATTGTAACAATTGATTTCTTTATTATAGCGTTAGTTTGCTGTTGTGACGATACATCTATAATAATAAAAGCAAGTGTAATGTGTCTGTCTGTCTGTCTGACCGAGCTCTCCAGCCAAATCTATCGCACGCAGGGACCTGGAATTTTTTATACGGAAGCACAAAGGTGCTGGCCACCACACCTCGAAGACCGATTTTCGATTTTTGAATTAGAAAAATTTAAAAAAAATTATTTATAATTAATTAATCACGGTTTTTTTGACTCACTGATATTATTATTTGTTTTCAAATAACGTTCGATTGTAACAATTGATTTCTTTATTCTAGCGTTAATTTCCTGTTTTGACGATACATCTATAATAATAAAAGCAAGTGTAATGTGTCTGTCTGTCTGTCTGTCTGTCTGACCGAGCTCTCCAGCCAAATCTATCGCACGCAGGGACGTGGAATTTTTTATACGGAAGCACAAAGGGGCTGGCCACCAGACCTCGAAGCCCGATTTTCGATTTTTGAATTAGAAAAATTTAAAAAAAATTATTTATAATTAATTAATCACGGTTTTTTTGACTCACTGATATTATTATTTGTTTTCATATAACGTTCGATTGTAACAATTGATTTCTTTATTCTAGCGTTAGTTTGCTGTTTTGACGATACATCTATAATAATAAAAGCAAGTGTAATGTGTCTGTCTGTCTGTCTGTCTGTCTGACCGAGCTCTCCAGCCAAATCTATCGCACGCAGGGACCTGGAATTTTTTATACGGAAGCAGAAAGGGGCTGGCCACCAGACCTCGAAGCCCGATTTTCGATTTTTGAATTAGAAAAATTTTAAAAAAATTATTTATAATTAATTAATCACGGTTTTTTTTGACTCACTGATATTATTATTTGTTTTCAAATAACGTTCGATTGTAACAATTGATTTCTTTATTCTAGCGTTAGTTTGCTGTTTTGACGATACATTAAATCGATTAATTACAATTCATTTCTTTTTTGTAGCTTATTATTTATAATTAATTTATCACGGTTTTTTTGACTCACTGATATTATTATTTGTTTTCAAATAACGTTCGATTGTAACAATTGATTTCTTTATTCTAGCGTTAGTTTGCTGTTTTGACGATACATTAAATCGATTAATTACAATTCATTTCTTTTTTGTAGCTTGTGGGGGGGGAAGAGAGAGAGACAGTCTACATGTCCTACACTACTATTCCTGCGCTATTCACTTATCTGCATTTTCTAAATGCACGGGCAACGCCGGGCGGGTACAGCTAGTCTATAATAATAAAAGCAAGTGTAATGTGTCTGTCAGTCTGTCTGTCTGTCTGACCGAGCTCTCCAGCCAAATCTATCGCACGCAGGGACCTGGAATTTTTTATACGGAAGCACAAAAGGGCTGGCCACCAGACCTCGAAGCCCGATTTTCGATTTTTGAATTAGAAAAATTTTAAAAAAATTATTTATAATTAATTAATCACGGTTTTTTTGACTCACTGATATTATTATTTGTTTTCAAATAACGTTCGATTGTAACAAATGATTTCTTTATTCTAGCGTTAGTTTGCTGTTTTGACGATACATCTATAAAAATAAAAGCAAGTGTAATGTGGGTGTCTGTCTGTCTGTCTGACCGAGCTCTCCAGCCAAATCTATCGCACGCAGGGACCTGGAATTTTTTATACGGAAGCACAAAAGGGCTGGCCACCAGACCTCGCAGCCCGATTTTCGATTTTTGAATTAGAAAAATTTTAAAAAAATTATTTATAATTAATTAATCACGGTTTTTTTGACTCACTGATATTATTATTTGTTTTCAAATAACGTTCGATTGTAACAATTGATTTCTTTATTCTAGCGTTAGTTTGCTGTTTTGACGATACATCTATAATAATAAAAGCAAGTGTGATGTGTCTGTCTGTCTGTCTGACCGAGCTCTCCAGCCAAATCTATCGCACGCAGGGACCTGGAATTTTTTATACGGAAGCACAAAGGGGCTGGCCACCAGACCTCGAAGCCCGATTTTCGATTTTTGAATTAGAAAAATTTTAAAAAAATTATTTATAATTAATTAATCACGGTTTTTTGACTCACTGATATTATTATTTGTTTTCAAATAACGTTCGATTGTAACAATTGATTTCTTTATTCTAGCGTTAGTCTGCTGTTTTGACGATACATCTATAATAATAAAAGCAAGTGTAATGTGTCTGTCTGTCTGTCTGACCGAGCTCTCCAGCCAAATCTATCGCACGCAGTGATCTGGAATTTTTTATACGGAAGCACAAAGGGGCTGGCCACCAGACCTGGAAGCCCGATTTTCGATTTTTGAATTAAAAAAATTTTTAAAAAATTATTTATAATTAATTAATCACGGTTTTTTTGACTCACTGATATTATTATTTGTTTTCAAATAACGTTCGATTGTAACAATTGATTTCTTTATTCTAGCGTTAGTTTGCTGTTGTGACGATACATCTATAATAATAAAAGCAAGTGTAATGTGTCTGTCTGTCTGTCTGTCTGACCGAGCTCTCCAGCCAAATCTATCGCACGCAGGGACCTGGAATTTTTTATACGGAAGCACAAAGGGGCTGGCCACCAGACCTCGAAGACCGATTTTCGATTTTTGAATTAGAAAAATTTAAAAAAAATTATTTATAATTAATTAATCACGGTTTTTTTGACTCACTGATATTATTATTTGTTTTCAAATAACGTTCGATTGTAACAATTGATTTCTTTATTCTAGCGTTTGTTTGCTGTTTTGACGATACATCTATAATAATAAAAGCAAGTGTAATGTGTCTGTCTGTCTGTCTGACCGAGCTCTCCAGCCAAATCTATCGCACGCAGGGACCTGGAATTTTTTATACGGAAGCACAAAGGGGCTGGCCACCAGACCTGGAAGCCCGATTTTCGATTTTTGAATTAAAAAAATTTTTAAAAAATTATTTATAATTAATTAATCACGGTTTTTTTGACTCACTGATATTATTATTTGTTTTCAAATAACGTTCGATTGTAACAATTGATTTCTTTATTCTAGCGTTAGTTTGCTGTTGTGACGATACATCTATAATAATAAAAGCAAGTGTAATGTGTCTGTCTGTCTGTCTGTCTGACCGAGCTCTCCAGCCAAATCTATCGCACGCAGGGACCTGGAATTTTTTATACGGAAGCACAAAGGGGCTGGCCACCAGACCTCGAAGACCGATTTTCGATTTTTGAATTAGAAAAATTTAAAAAAAATTATTTATAATTAATTAATCACGGTTTTTTTGACTCACTTATATTATTATTTGTTTTCAAATAACGTTCGATTGTAACAATTGATTTCTTTATTCTAGCGTTTGTTTGCTGTTTTGACGATACATCTATAATAATAAAAGCAAGTGTAATGTGTCTGTCTGTCTGTCTGACCGAGCTCTCCAGCCAAATCTATCGCACGCAGGGACCTGGAATTTTTTATACGGAAGCACAAAGGGGCTGGCCACCAGACCTCGAAGCCCGATTTTCGATTTTTGAATTAGAAAAATTTAAAAAAAATTATTTATAATTAATTAATCACGGTTTTTTTGACTCACTGATATTATTATTTGTTTTCAAATAACGTTCGATTGTAACAATTGATTTCTTTATTCTAGCGTTAGTTTGCTGTTTTGACGATACATCTATAATAATAAAAGCAAGTGTAATGTGTCTGTCTGTCTGTCTGTCTGACCGAGCTCTCCAGCCAAATCTATCGCATGCAGGGACCTGGAATTTTTTATACGGAAGCAGAAAGGGGCTAGCCACCAGAACTCGAAGCCCGATTTTCGATTTTTGAATTAGAAAAATTTTAAAAAAATTATTTATTATTAATTAATCACGGTTTTTTTGACTCACTGATATTATTATTTGTTTTCAAATAACGTTCGATTGTAACAATTGATTTCTTTATTCTAGCGTTAGTCTAATGTTTTGACGATACATCTATAATAATAAAAGCAAGTGTAATGTGTCTGTCTGTCTGTCTGTCTGTCTGACCGAGCTCTCCAGCCAAATCTATCGCACGCAGGGATCTGGAATTTTTTATACGGAAGCACAAAGGGGCTGGCCACCAGACCTCTAAGCCCGATTTTCGATTTTTGAATTAGAAAAATTTTTAAAAAATTATTTATAATTAATTAATCACGGTTTTTTTGACTCACTGATATTATTATTTGTTTTCAAATAACGTTCGATTGTAACAATTGATTTCTTTATTCTAGCGTTAGTTTGCTGTTTTGACGATACATCTATAATAATAGAAGCAAGTGTAATGTGTCTGTCTGTCTGTCTGTCTGTCTGTCTGACCGAGCTCTCCAGCCAAATCTATCGCACGCAGGGACCTGGAATTTTTTATACGGAAGCAGAAAGGGGCTGGCCACCAGACCTCGAAGCCCGATTTTCGATTTTTGAATTAGAAAAATTTAAAAAAAATTATTTATAATTAATTAATCACGGTTTTTTTGTCTCACTGATATTATTATTTGTTTTCAAATAACGTTCGATTGTAACAATTGATTTCTTTATTCTAGCGTTAGTTTGCTGTTTTGACGATACATTAAATCGATTAATTACAATTCATTTCTTTTTTGTAGCTTATTATTTATAATTAATTTATCACGGTTTTTTTGACTCACTGATATTATTATTTGTTTTCAAATAACGTTCGATTGTAACAAATGATTTCTTTATTCTAGCGTTAGTTTGCTGTTTTGACGATACATCTATAAAAATAAAAGCAAGTGTAATGTGGGTGTCTGTCTGTCTGTCTGACCGAGCTCTCCAGCCAAATCTATCGCACGCAGGGACCTGGAATTTTTTATACGGAAGCACAAAAGGGCTGGCCACCAGACCTCGAAGCCCGATTTTCTATTTTTGAATTAGAAAAATTTAAAAAAAATATTTATAATTAATTAATTACGGTTTTTTTTGACTCACTGATATTATTATTTGTTTTCAAATAACGTTCGATTGTAACAATTGATTTCTTTATTCTAGCGTTAGTTTGCTGTTTTGACGATACATCTATAATAATAAAAGCAAGTGTAATGTGTCTGTCTGTCTGTCTGACCGAGCTCTCCAGCCAAATCTATCGCACGCAGGGACCTGGAATTTTTTATACGGAAGCACAAAGGGGCTGGCCACCAGACCTCGAAGCCCGATTTTCGATTTTTGAATTAGAAAAATTTTTAAAAAATTATTTATAATTAATTAATCACGGTTTTTTGACTCACTGATATTATTATTTGTTTTCAAATAACGTTCGATTGTAACAATTGATTTCTTTATTCTAGCGTTAGTCTGCTGTTTTGACGATACATCTATAATAATAAAAGCAAGTGTAATGTTGTTGTCCGTCTGTCTGTCTGTCTGACCGAGCTCTCCAGCCAAATCTATCGCACGCAGGGATCTGGAATTTTTTATACGGAAGCACAAAGGGGCTGGCCACCAGACCTGGAAGCCCGATTTTCGATTTTTGAATTAGAAAAATTTTTAAAAAATTATTTATAATTAATTAATCACGGTTTTTTTGACTCACTGATATTATTATTTGTTTTCAAATAACGTTCGATTGTAACAATTGATTTCTCTATTCTAGCATTAGTTTGCTGTTGTGACGATACATCTATAATAATAAAAGCAAGTGTAATGTGTCTGTCTGTCTGTCTGTCTGACCGAGCTCTCCAGCCAAATCTATCGCACGCAGGGACCTGGAATTTTTTATACGGAAGCACAAAGGGGCTGGCCACCAGACCTCGAAGACCGATTTTCGATTTTTGAATTAGAAAAATTTAAAAAAAATTATTTATAATTAATTAATCACGGTTTTTTTGACTCACTGATATTATTATTTGTTTTCAAATAACGTTCGATTGTAACAATTGATTTCTTTATTCTAGCGTTTGTTTGCTGTTTTGACGATACATCTATAATAATAAAAGCAAGTGTAATGTGTCTGTCTGTCTGTCTGACCGAGCTCTCCAGCCAAATCTATCGCACGCAGGGACCTGGAATTTTTTATACGGAAGCACAAAGGGGCTGGCCACCAGACCTCGAAGCCCGATTTTCGATTTTTGAATTAGAAAAATTCAAAAAAAATTATTTATAATTAATTAATCACGGTTTTTTTGACTCACTGATATTATTATTTGTTTTCAAATAACGTTCGATTGTAACAATTGATTTCTTTATTCTAGCGTTAGTTTGCTGTTTTGACGATACATCTATAATAATAAAAGCAAGTGTAATGTGTCTGTCTGTCTGTCTGTCTGACCGAGCTCTCCAGCCAAATCTATCGCACGCAGGGACCTGGAATTTTTTATACGGAAGCAGAAAGGGGCTAGCCACCAGACCTCGAAGCCCGATTTTCGATTTTTGAATTAGAAAAATTTTAAAAAAATTATTTATTATTAATTAATCACGGTTTTTTTGACTCACTGATATTATTATTTGTTTTCAAATAACGTTCGATTGTAACAATTGATTTCTTTATTCTAGCGTTAGTCTGCTGTTTTGACGATACATCTATAATAATAAAAGCAAGTGTAATGTGTCTGTCTGTCTGTCTGTCTGTCTGACCGAGCTCTCCAGCCAAATCTATCGCACGCAGGGATCTGGAATTTTTTATACGGAAGCACAAAGGGGCTGGCCACCAGACCTCTAAGCCCGATTTTCGATTTTTGAATTAGAAAAATTTTTAAAAAATTATTTGTAATTAATTAATCACGGTTTTTTTGACTCACTGATATTATTATTTGTTTTCAAATAACGTTCGATTGTAACAATTGATTTCTTTATTCTAGCGTTAGTTTGCTGTTGTGACGATACATCTATAATAATAAAAACAAGTGTAATGTGTCTGTCTGTCTGTCTGTCTGACCGAGCTCTCCAGCCAAATCTATCGCACGCAGGGACCTGGAATTTTTTATACGGAAGCACAAAGGGGCTGGCCACCAGACATCGAAGACCGATTTTCGATTTTTGAATTAGAAAAATTTAAAAAAAATTATTTATAATTAATTAATCACGGTTTTCTTGACTCACTGATATTATTATTTGTTTTCATATAACGTTCGATTGTAACAATTGATTTCTTTATTCTAGCGTTAGTTTGCTGTTTTGACGATACATCTATAATAATAGAAGCAAGTGTAATGTGTCTGTCTGTCTGTCTGTCTGACCGAGCTCTCCAGCCAAATCTATCGCACGCAGGGACCTGGAATTTTTTATACGGAAGCAGAAAGGGGCTGGCCACCAGACCTCGAAGCCCGATTTTCGATTTTTGAATTAGAAAAATTTAAAAAAAATTATTTATAATTAATTAATCACGGTTTTTTTGTCTCACTGATATTATTATTTGTTTTCAAATAACGTTCGATTGTAACAATTGATTTCTTTATTCTAGCGTTAGTTTGCTGTTTTGACGATACATTAAATCGATTAATTACAATTCATTTCTTTTTTGTAGCTTATTATTTATAATTAATTTATCACGGTTTTTTTGACTCACTGATATTATTATTTGTTTTCAAATAACGTTCGATTGTAACAATTGATTTCTTTATTCTAGCGTTAGTTTGCTGTTTTGACGATACATTAAATCGATTAATTACAATTCATTTCTTTTTTGTAGCTTGTGGGGGGGGAAGAGAGAGAGACAGTCTACATGTCCTACACTACTATTCCTGCGCTATTCACTTATCTGCATTTTCTAAATGCACGGGCAACGCCGGGCGGGTACAGCTAGTCTATAATAATAAAAGCAAGTGTAATGTGTCTGTCTGTCTGTCTGTCTGACCGAGCTCTCCAGCCAAATCTATCGCACGCAGGGACCTGGAATTTTTTATACGGAAGCACAAAAGGGCTGGCCACCAAACCTCGAAGCCCGATTTTCGATTTTTGAATTAGAAAAATTTTAAAAAAATTATTTATAATTAATTAATCACGGTTTTTTGACTCACTGATATTATTATTTGTTTTCAAATAACGTTCGACTGTAACAAATGATTTCTTTATTCTAGCGTTAGTTTGCGTTTTTGACGATACATCTATAATAATAAAAGCAAGTGTAATGTGGGTGTCTGTCTGTCTGTCTGTCTGTCTGACCGAGCTCTCCAGCCAAATCTATCGCACGCAGGGACCTGGAATTTTTTATACGGAAGCACAAAAGGGCTGGCCACCAGACCTCGAAGCCCGATTTTCGATTTTTGAATTAGAAAAATTTTAAAAAAATTATTTATAATTAATTAATCACGGTTTTTTTGACTCACTGATATTATTATTTGTTTTCAAATAACGTTCGATTGTAACAATTGATTTCTTTATTCTAGCGTTAGTTTGCTGTTTTGACGATACATCTATAATAATAAAAGCAAGTGTAATGTGTCTGTCTGTCTGTCTGTCTGTCTGTCTGTCCGAGCTCTCCAGCCAAATCTATCGCACGCAGGGACCTGGAATTTTTTATACGGAAGCACAAAGGGGCTGGCCACCAGACCTCGAAGCCCGATTTTCGATTTTTGAATTAGAAAAATTTAAAAAAAATTATTTATAATTAATTAATCACGGTTTTTTTGACTCACTGATATTATTATTTGTTTTCAAATAACGTTCGATTGTAACAATTGATTTCTTTATTCTAGCGTTAGTCTGCTGTTTTGACGATACATCTATAATAATAAAAGCAAGTGTAATGTGTCTGTCTGTCTGTCTGACCGAGCTCTCCAGCCAAATCAATCGCACGCAGGGATCTGGAATTTTTTATACGGAAGCACAAAGGAGCTGGCCACCAGACCTCGAAGCCCGATTTTCGATTTTTGAATTAGAAAAATTTTTAAAAAATTATTTATAATTAATTAATCACGGTTTTTTGACTCACTGATATTATTATTTGTTTTCAAATAACGTTCGATTGTAACAATTGATTTCTTTATTCTAGCGTTAGTTTGCTGTTGTGACGATACATCTATAATAATAAAAGCAAGTGTAAAGTGTCTGTCTGTCTGTCTGTCTGACCGAGCTCTCCAGCCAAATCTATCGCACGCAGGGACCTGGAATTTTTTTATACGGAAGCTCAAAGGGGCTGACCACCAGACCTCGAAGACCGATTTTCGATTTTTGAATTAGAAAAATTAAAAAAAATTATTTATAATTAATTAATCACGGTTTTTTTGACTCACTGATATTATTATTTGTTTTCAAATAACGTTCGATTGTAACAATTGATTTCTTTATTCTAGCGTTAGTTTGCTGTTTTGACGATACATCTATAATAATAAAAGCAAGTGTAATGTGTCTGTCTGTCTGTCTGTCTGTCTGTCTGACCGAGCTCTCCAGCCAAATCTATCGCACGCAGGGACCTGGAATTTTTTATACGGAAGCAGAAAGGAGCTGGCCACCAGACCTCGAAGCCCGATTTTCGATTTTTGAATTAGAAAAATTTTAAAAAAATTATTTATAATTAATTAATCACGGTTTTTTTGACTCACTGATATTATTATTTGTTTTCAAATAACGTTCGATTGTAACAATTGATTTCTTTATTCTAGCGTTAGTCTGCTGTTTTGACGATACATCTATAATAATAAAAGCAAGTGTAATGTGTCTGTCTGTCTGTCTGTCTGACCGAGCTCTCCAGCCAAATCTATCGCACGCAGGGATCTGGAATTTTTTATACGGAAGCACAAAGGGGCTGGCCACCAGACCTCTAAGCCCGATTTTCGATTTTTGAATTAGAAAAATTTTTAAAAAATTATTTATAATTAATTAATCACGGTTTTTTTGACTCACTGATATTATTATTTGTTTTCAAATAACGTTCGATTGTAACAATTGATTTCTTTATTCTAGCGTTAGTTTGCTGTTGTGACGATACATCTGTAATAATAAAAACAAGTGTAATGTGTCTGTCTGTCTGTCTGTCTGTCTGTCTGACCGAGCTCTCCAGCCAAATCTATCGCACGCAGGGACGTGGAATTTTTTATACGGAAGCACAAAGGGGCTGGCCACCAGACCTCGAAGCCCGATTTTCGATTTTTGAATTAGAAAAATTTAAAAAAAATTATTTATAATTAATTAATCACGGTTTTTTTGACTCACTGATATTATTATTTGTTTTCAAATAACGTTCGATTGTAACAATTGATTTCTTTATTCTAGCGTTAGTTTGCTGTTTTGACGATACATCTATAATAATAAAAGCAAGTGTAATGTGTCTGTCTGTCTGTCTGTCTGACCGAGCTCTGCAGCCAAATCTATCGCACGCAGGGACCTGGAATTTTTTATACGGAAGCAGAAAGGGGCTGGCCACCAGACCTCGAAGCCCGATTTTCGATTTTTGAATTAGAAAAATTTTAAAAAAATTATTTATAATTAATTAATCACGGTTTTTTTGACTCACTGATATTATTTTTTGTTTTCAAATAACGTTCGATTGTAACAATTGATTTCTTTATTCTAGCGTTAGTTTGCTGTTTTGACGATACATTAAATCGATTAATTACAATTCATTTCTTTTTTGTAGCTTATTATTTATAATTAATTTATCACGGTTTTTTTGACTCACTGATATTATTATTTGTTTTCAAATAACGTTCGATTGTAACAATTGATTTCTTTATTCTAGCGTTAGTTTGCTGTTTTGACGATACATTAAATCGATTAATTACAATTCATTTCTTTTTTGTAGCTTGTGGGGGGGGAAGAGAGAGAGACAGTCTACATGTCCTACACTACTATTCCTGCGCTATTCACTTATCTGCATTTTCTAAATGCACGGGCAACGCCGGGCGGGTACAGCTAGTCTATAATAATAAAAGCAAGTGTAATGTGTCTGTCAGTCTGTCTGTCTGTCTGACCGAGCTCTCCAGCCAAATCTATCGCACGCAGGGACCTGGAATTTTTTATACGGAAGCACAAAAGGGCTGGCCACCAGACCTCGAAGCCCGATTTTCGATTTTTGAATTAGAAAAATTTTAAAAAAATTATTTATAATTAATTAATCACGGTTTTTTTGACTCACTGATATTATTATTTGTTTTCAAATAACGTTCGATTGTAACAAATGATTTCTTTATTCTAGCGTTAGTTTGCTGTTTTGACGATACATCTATAATAATAAAAGCAAGTGTAATGTGTCTGTCTGTCTGTCTGACCGAGCTCTCCAGCCAAATCTATCGCACGCAGGGACCTGGAATTTTTTATACGGAAGCACAAAGGGGCTGGCCATCAGACCTCGAAGCCCGATTTTCGATTTTTGAATTAGAAAAATTTTAAAAAAATTATTTATAATTAATTAATCACGGTTTTTTTGACTCACTGATATTATTATTTGTTTTCAAATAACGTTCGATTGTAACAATTGATTTCTTTATTCTAGCGTTAGTCTGCTGTTTTGACGATACATCTATAATAATAAAAGCAAGTGTAATGTGTCTGTCTGTCTGTCTGTCTGTCTGTCTGACCGAGCTCTCCAGCCAAATCTATCGCACGCAGGGATCTGGAATTTTTTATACGGAAGCACAAAGGGGCTGGCCACCAGACCTGGAAGCCCGATTTTCGATTTTTGAATTAGAAAAATTTTTAAAAAATTATTTATAATTAATTAATCACGGTTTTTTTGACTCACTGATATTATTATTTGTTTTCAAATAACGTTCGATTGTAACAATTGATTTCTTTATTCTAGCGTTAGTTTGCTGTTGTGACGATACATCTATAATAATAAAAGCAAGTGTAATGTGTCTGTCTGTCTGTCTGTCTGACCGAGCTCTCCAGCCAAATCTATCGCACGCAGGGACCTGGAATTTTTTATACGGAAGCACAAAGGGGCTGGCCACCAGACCTCGAAGACCGATTTTCGATTTTTGAATTAGAAAAATTTAAAAAAAATTATTTATAATTAATTAATCACGGTTTTTTTGACTCACTGATATTATTATTTGTTTTCAAATAACGTTCGATTGTAACAATTGATTTCTTTATTCTAGCGTTAGTTTGCTGTTTTGACGATACATTAAATCGATTAATTACAATTCATTTCTTTTTTGTAGCTTATTATTTATAATTAATTTATCACGGTTTTTTTGACTCACTGATATTATTATTTGTTTTCAAATAACGTTCGATTGTAACAATTGATTTCTTTATTCTAGCGTTAGTTTGCTGTTTTGACGATACATTAAATCGATTAATTACAATTCATTTCTTTTTTGTAGCTTGTGGGGGGGGGAAGAGAGAGAGACAGTCTACATGTCCTACACTACTATTCCTGCGCTATTCACTTATCTGCATTTTCTAAATGCACGGGCAACGCCGGGCGGGTACAGCTAGTCTATAATAATAAAAGCAAGTGTAATGTGTCTGTCTGTCTGTCTGTCTGTCTGTCTGACCGAGCTCTCCAGCCAAATCTATCGCACGCAGGGACCTGGAATTTTTTATACGGAAGCACAAAAGGGCTGGCCACCAGACCTCGAAGCCCGATTTTCGATTTTTGAATTAGAAAAATTTTAAAAAAATTATTTATAATTAATTAATCACGGTTTTTTTGACTCACTGATATTATTATTTGTTTTCAAATAACGTTCGATTTTAACAAATGATTTCTTTATTCTAGCGTTAGTTTGCTGTTTTGACGATACATCTATAATAATAAAAGCAAGTGTAATGTGGGTGTCTGTCTGTCTGTCTGTCTGTCTGACCGAGCTCTCCAGCCAAATCTATCGCACGCAGGGACCTGGAATTTTTTATACGGAAGCACAAAAGGGCTGGCCACCAGACCTCGAAGCCCGATTTTCGATTTTTGAATTAGAAAAATTTTAAAAAAATTATTTATAATTAATTAATCACGGTTTTTTTGACTCACTGATATTATTATTTGTTTTCAAATAACGTTCGATTGTAACAATTGATTTCTTTATTCTAGCGTTAGTTTGCTGTTTTGACGATACATCTATAATAATAAAAGCAAGTGTAATGTGTCTGTCTGTCTGTCTGTCTGCCTGTCCGAGCTCTCCAGCCAAATCTATCGCACGCAGGGACCTGGAATTTTTTATACGGAAGCACAAAGGGGCTGGCCACCAGACCTCGAAGCCCGATTTTCAATTTTTGAATTAGAAAAATTTAAAAAAAATTATTTATAATTAATTAATCACGGTTTTTTTGACTCACTGATATTATTATTTGTTTTCAAATAACGTTCGATTGTAACAATTGATTTCTTTATTCTAGCGTTAGTCTGCTGTTTTGACGATACATCTGTAATAATAAAAGCAAGTGTAATGTGTCTGTCTGTCTGTCTGACCGAGCTCTCCAGCCAAATCTATCGCACGCAGGGATCTGGAATTTTTTATACGGAAGCACAAAGGAGCTGGCCACCAGACCTCGAAGCCCGATTTTCGATTTTTGAATTAGAAAAATTTTTAAAAAATTATTTATAATTAATTAATCACGGTTTTTTTGACTCACTGATATTATTATTTGTTTTCAAATAACGTTCGATTGTAACAATTGATTTCTTTATTCTAGCGTTAGTTTGCTGTTGTGACGATACATCTATAATAATAAAAGCAAGTGTAAAGTGTCTGTCTGTCTGTCTGTCTGACCGAGCTCTCCAGCCAAATCTATCGCACGCAGGGACCTGGAATTTTTTTATACGGAAGCACAAAGGGGCTGACCACCAGACCTCGAAGACCGATTTTCGATTTTTGAATTAGAAAAATTAAAAAAAATTATTTATAATTAATTAATCACGGTTTTTTTGACTCACTGATATTATTATTTGTTTTCAAATAACGTTCGATTGTAACAATTGATTTCTTTATTCTAGCGTTAGTTTGCTGTTTTGACGATACATCTATAATAATAAAAGCAAGTGTAATGTGTCTGTCTGTCTGTCTGTCTGACCGAGCTCTCCAGCCAAATCTATCGCACGCAGGGACCTGGAATTTTTTATACGGAAGCAGAAAGGGGCTGGCCACCAGACCTCGAAGCCCGATTTTCGATTTTTGAATTAGAAAAATTTTAAAAAAATTATTTATAATTAATTAATCACGGTTTTTTTGACTCACTGATATTATTTTTTGTTTTCAAATAACGTTCGATTGTAACAATTGATTTCTTTATTCTAGCGTTAGTTTGCTGTTTTGACGATACATTAAATCGATTAATTACAATTCATTTCTTTTTTGTAGCTTATTATTTATAATTAATTTATCACGGTTTTTTTGACTCACTGATATTATTATTTGTTTTCAAATAACGTTCGATTGTAACAATTGATTTCTTTATTCTAGCGTTAGTTTGCTGTTTTGACGATACATTAAATCGATTAATTACAATTCATTTCTTTTTTGTAGCTTGTGGGGGGGGAAGAGAGAGAGACAGTCTACATGTCCTACACTACTATTCCTGCGCTATTCACTTATCTGCATTTTCTAAATGCACGGGCAACGCCGGGCGGGTACAGCTAGTCTATAATAATAAAAGCAAGTGTAATGTGTCTGTCAGTCTGTCTGTCTGTCTGACCGAGCTCTCCAGCCAAATCTATCGCACGCAGGGACCTGGAATTTTTTATACGGAAGCACAAAAGGGCTGGCCACCAGACCTCGAAGCCCGATTTTCGATTTTTGAATTAGAAAAATTTTAAAAAAATTATTTATAATTAATTAATCACGGTTTTTTTGACTCACTGATATTATTATTTGTTTTCAAATAACGTTCGATTGTAACAAATGATTTCTTTATTCTAGCGTTAGTTTGCTGTTTTGACGATACATCTATAATAATAAAAGCAAGTGTAATGTGTCTGTCTGTCTGTCTGACCGAGCTCTCCAGCCAAATCTATCGCACGCAGGGACCTGGAATTTTTTATACGGAAGCACAAAGGGGCTGGCCATCAGACCTCGAAGCCCGATTTTCGATTTTTGAATTAGAAAAATTTTAAAAAAATTATTTATAATTAATTAATCACGGTTTTTTTGACTCACTGATATTATTATTTGTTTTCAAATAACGTTCGATTGTAACAATTGATTTCTTTATTCTAGCGTTAGTCTGCTGTTTTGACGATACATCTATAATAATAAAAGCAAGTGTAATGTGTCTGTCTGTCTGTCTGTCTGTCTGTCTGACCGAGCTCTCCAGCCAAATCTATCGCACGCAGGGATCTGGAATTTTTTATACGGAAGCACAAAGGGGCTGGCCACCAGACCTGGAAGCCCGATTTTCGATTTTTGAATTAGAAAAATTTTTAAAAAATTATTTATAATTAATTAATCACGGTTTTTTTGACTCACTGATATTATTATTTGTTTTCAAATAACGTTCGATTGTAACAATTGATTTCTTTATTCTAGCGTTAGTTTGCTGTTGTGACGATACATCTATAATAATAAAAGCAAGTGTAATGTGTCTGTCTGTCTGTCTGTCTGACCGAGCTCTCCAGCCAAATCTATCGCACGCAGGGACCTGGAATTTTTTATACGGAAGCACAAAGGGGCTGGCCACCAGACCTCGAAGACCGATTTTCGATTTTTGAATTAGAAAAATTTAAAAAAAATTATTTATAATTAATTAATCACGGTTTTTTTGACTCACTGATATTATTATTTGTTTTCAAATAACGTTCGATTGTAACAATTGATTTCTTTATTCTAGCGTTAGTTTGCTGTTTTGACGATACATCTATAATAATAAAAGCAAGTGTAATGTGTCTGTCTGTCTGTCTGACCGAGCTCTCCAGCCAAATCTATCGCACGCAGGGACCTGGAATTTTTTATACGGAAGCACAAAGGGGCTGGCCACCAGACCTCGAAGCCCGATTTTCGATTTTTGAATTAGAAAAATTTTAAAAAAATTATTTATAATTAATTAATCACGGTTTTTTTGACTCACTGATATTATTATTTGTTTTCAAATAACGTTCGATTGTAACAATTGATTTCTTTATTCTAGCGTTAGTTTGCTGTTTTGACGATACATTAAATCGATTAATTACAATTCATTTCTTTTTTGTAGCTTATTATTTATAATTAATTTATCACGGTTTTTTTGACTCACTGATATTATTATTTGTTTTCAAATAACGTTCGATTGTAACAATTGATTTCTTTATTCTAGCGTTAGTTTGCTGTTTTGACGATACATTAAATCGATTAATTACAATTCATTTCTTTTTTGTAGCTTGTGGGGGGGGGAAGAGAGAGAGACAGTCTACATGTCCTACACTACTATTCCTGCGCTATTCACTTATCTGCATTTTCTAAATGCACGGGCAACGCCGGGCGGGTACAGCTAGTCTATAATAATAAAAGCAAGTGTAATGTGTCTGTCTGTCTGTCTGTCTGACCGAGCTCTCCAGCCAAATCTATCGCACGCAGGGACCTGGAATTTTTTATACGGAAGCACAAAAGGGCTGGCCACCAGACCTCGAAGCCCGATTTTCGATTTTTGAATTAGAAAAATTTTAAAAAAATTATTTATAATTAATTAATCACGGTTTTTTTGACTCACTGATATTGTTATTTGTTTTCAAATAACGTTCGATTTTAACAAATGATTTCTTTATTCTAGCGTTAGTTTGCTGTTTTGACGATACATCTATAATAATAAAAGCAAGTGTAATGTGGGTGTCTGTCTGTCTGTCTGACCGAGCTCTCCAGCCAAATCTATCGCACGCAGGGACCTGGAATTTTTTATACGGAAGCACAAAAGGGCTGGCCACCAGACCTCGAAGCCCGATTTTCGATTTTTGAATTAGAAAAATTTTAAAAAAATTATTTATAATTAATTAATCACGGTTTTTTTGACTCACTGATATTATTATTTGTTTTCAAATAACGTTCGATTGTAACAATTGATTTCTTTATTCTAGCGTTAGTTTGCTGTTTTGACGATACATCTATAATAATAAAAGCAAGTGTAATGTGTCTGTCTGTCTGTCTGTCTGCCTGTCCGAGCTCTCCAGCCAAATCTATCGCACGTAGGGACCTGGAATTTTTTATACGGAAGCACAAAGGGGCTGGCCACCAGACCTCGAAGCCCGATTTTCAATTTTTGAATTAGAAAAATTTAAAAAAAATTATTTATAATTAATTAATCACGGTTTTTTTGACTCACTGATATTATTATTTGTTTTCAAATAACGTTCGATTGTAACAATTGATTTCTTTATTCTAGCGTTAGTCTGCTGTTTTGACGATACATCTGTAATAATAAAAGCAAGTGTAATGTGTCTGTCTGTCTGTCTGACCGAGCTCTCCAGCCAAATCTATCGCACGCAGGGATCTGGAATTTTTTATACGGAAGCACAAAGGAGCTGGCCACCAGACCTCGAAGCCCGATTTTCGATTTTTGAATTAGAAAAATTTTTAAAAAATTATTTATAATTAATTAATCACGGTTTTTTTGACTCACTGATATTATTATTTGTTTTCAAATAACGTTCGATTGTAACAATTGATTTCTTTATTCTAGCGTTAGTTTGCTGTTGTGACGATACATCTATAATAATAAAAGCAAGTGTAAAGTGTCTGTCTGTCTGTCTGTCTGACCGAGCTCTCCAGCCAAATCTATCGCACGCAGGGACCTGGAATTTTTTTATACGGAAGCACAAAGGGGCTGACCACCAGACCTCGAAGACCGATTTTCGATTTTTGAATTAGAAAAATTAAAAAAAATTATTTATAATTAATTAATCACGGTTTTTTTGACTCACTGATATTATTATTTGTTTTCAAATAACGTTCGATTGTAACAATTGATTTCTTTATTCTAGCGTTAGTTTGCTGTTTTGACGATACATCTATAATAATAAAAGCAAGTGTAATGTGTCTGTCTGTCTGTCTGTCTGTCTGTCTGACCGAGCTCTCCAGCCAAATCTATCGCACGCAGGGACCTGGAATTTTTTATACGGAAGCAGAAAGGGGCTGGCCACCAGACCTCGAAGCCCGATTTTCGATTTTTGAATTAGAAAAATTTTAAAAAAATTATTTATAATTAATTAATCACGGTTTTTTTGACTCACTGATATTATTATTTGTTTTCAAATAACGTTCGATTGTAACAATTGATTTCTTTATTCTAGCGTTAGTCTGCTGTTTTGACGATACATCTATAATAATAAAAGCAAGTGTAATGTGTCTGTCTGTCTGTCTGTCTGTCTGTCTGACCGAGCTCTCCAGCCAAATCTATCGCACGCAGGGATCTAGAATTTTTTATACGGAAGCACCAAGGGGCTGGCCACCAGACCTCTAAGCCCGATTTTCGATTTTTGAATTAGAAAAATTTTTAAAAAATTATTTATAATTAATTAATCACGGTTTTTTTGACTCACTGATATTATTATTTGTTTTCAAATAACGTTCGATTGTAACAATTGATTTCTTTATTCTAGCGTTAGTTTGCTGTTGTGACGATACATCTGTAATAATAAAAACAAGTGTAATGTGTCTGTCTGTCTGTCTGTCTGTCTGACCGAGCTGTCCAGCCAAATCTATCGCACGCAGGGACCTGGAATTTTTTATACGGAAGCACAAAGGGGCTGGCCACCAGACCTCGAAGCCCGATTTTCGATTTTTGAATTAGAAAAATTTTAAAAAAATTATTTATAATTAATTAATCACGGTTTTTTTGACTCACTGATATTATTATTTGTTTTCAAATAACGTTCGATTGTAACAATTGATTTCTTTATTCTAGCGTTAGTTTGCTGTTTTGACGATACATCTATAATAATAAAAGCAAGTGTAATGTGTCTGTCTGTCTGTCTGTCTGTCTGTCTGACCGAGCTCTCCAGCCAAATCTATCGCACGCAGGGACCTGGAATTTTTTATACGGAAGCAGAAAGGGGCTGGCCACCAGACCTCGAAGCCCGATTTTCGATTTTTGAATTAGAAAAATTTTAAAAAAATTATTTATAATTAATTAATCACGGTTTTTTTGACTCACTGATATTATTATTTGTTTTCAAATAACGTTCGATTGTAACAATTGATTTCTTTATTCTAGCGTTAGTCTGCTGTTTTGACGATACATCTATAATAATAAAAGCAAGTGTAATGTGTCTGTCTGTCTGTCTGTCTGTCTGTCTGACCGAGCTCTCCAGCCAAATCTATCGCACGCAGGGATCTGGAATTTTTTATACGGAAGCACAAAGGGGCTGGCCACCAGACCTCTAAGCCCGATTTTCGATTTTTGAATTAGAAAAATTTTTAAAAAATTATTTATAATTAATTAATCACGGTTTTTTTGACTCACTGATATTATTATTTGTTTTCAAATAACGTTCGATTGTAACAATTGATTTCTTTATTCTAGCGTTAGTTTGCTGTTGTGACGATACATCTGTAATAATAAAAACAAGTGTAATGTGTCTGTCTGTCTGTCTGTCTGTCTGTCTGACCGAGCTGTCCAGCCAAATCTATCGCACGCAGGGACCTGGAATTTTTTATACGGAAGCACAAAGGGGCTGGCCACCAGACCTCGAAGCCCGATTTTCGATTTTTGAATTAGAAAAATTTTAAAAAAATTATTTATAATTAATTAATCACGGTTTTTTTGACTCACTGATATTATTATTTGTTTTCAAATAACGTTCGATTGTAACAATTGATTTCTTTATTCTAGCGTTAGTTTGCTGTTTTGACGATACATCTATAATAATAAAAGCAAGTGTAATGTGTCTGTCTGTCTGTCTGTCTGTCTGTCTGACCGAGCTCTCCAGCCAAATCTATCGCACGCAGGGACCTGGAAGTTTTTATACGGAAGCACAAAGGGGCTGGCCACCAGACCTCGAAGCCCGATTTTCGATTTTTGAATTAGAAAAATTTTAAAAAAATTATTTATAATTAATTAATCACGGTTTTTTTGACTCACTGATATTATTATTTGTTTTCAAATAACGTTCGATTGTAACAATTGATTTCTTTATTCTAGCGTTAGTCTGCTGTTTTGACGATACATCTATAATAATAAAAGAAGTGTAATGTGTCTGTCTGTCTGACCGAGCTCTCCAGCCAAATCTATCGCACGCAGGGATCTGGAATTTTTTATACGGAAGCACAAAGGGGCTGGCCACCAGACCTCGAAGCCCGATTTTCGATTTTTGAATTAGAAATATTTTTAAAAAATTATTTATAATTAATTAATCACGGTTTTTTTGACTCACTGATATTATTATTTGTTTTCAAATAACGTTCGATTGTAACAATTGATTTCTTTATTCTAGCGTTAGTTTGCTGTTGTGACGATACATCTATAATAATAAAAGCAACTGTAATGTGTCTGTCTGTCTGTCTGTCTGTCTGTCTGACCGAGCTCTCCAGCCAAATCTATCGCACGCAGGGATCTGGAATTTTTTATACGGAAGCACAAAGGGGCTGGCCACCAGAACTCTAAGCCCGATTTTCGATTTTTGAATTAGAAAAATTTTTAAAAAATTATTTATAATTAATTAATCACGGTTTTTTTGACTCACTGATATTATTATTTGTTTTCAAATAACGTTCGATTGTAACAATTGATTTCTTTATTCTAGCGTTAGTTTGCTGTTGTGACGATACATCTGTAATAATAAAAACAAGTGTAATGTGTCTGTCTGTCTGTCTGTCTGTCTGTCTGACCGAGCTCTCCAGCCAAATCTATCGCACGCAGGGACCTGGAATTTTTTATACGGAAGCACAAAGGGGCTGGCCACCAGACCTCGAAGACCGATTTTCGATTTTTGAATTAGAAAAATTTTAAAAAAATTATTTATAATTAATTAATCACGGTTTTTTGACTCACTGATATTATTATTTGTTTTCAAATAACGTTCGATTGTAACAATTGATTTCTTTATTCTAGCGTTAGTTTGCTGTTTTGACGATACATCTATAATAATAAAAGCAAGTGTAATGTGTCTGTCTGTCTGTCTGTCTGACTGACCGAGCTCTCCAGCCAAATCTATCGCACGCAGGGACCTGGAATTTTTTATACGGAAGCACAAAGTGGCTGGCCACCAGACCTCGAAGCCCGATTTTCGATTTTTGAATTAGAAAAATTTTAAAAAAATTATTTGTAATTAATTAATCACGGTTTTTTTGACTCACTGATATTATTATTTGTTTTCATATAACGTTCGATTGTAACAATTGATTTCTTTATTCTAGCGTTAGTTTGCTGTTTTGACGATACATCTATAATAATAAAAGCAAGTGTAATGTGTCTGTCTGTCTGTCTGTCTGTCTGTCTGACCGAGCTCTCCAGCCAAATCTATCGCACGCAGGGACCTGGAATTTTTTATACGGAAGCAGAAAGGGGCTGGCCACCAGACCTCGAAGCCCGATTTTCGATTTTTGAATTAGAAAAATTTAAAAAAAATTATTTATAATTAATTAATCACGGTTTTTTTGACTCACTGATATTATTATTTGTTTTCAAATAACGTTCGATTGTAACAATTGATTTCTTTATTCTAGCGTTAGTTTGCTGTTTTGACGATACATTAAATCGATTAATTACAATTCATTTCTTTTTTGTAGCTTATTATTTATAATTAATTTATCACGGTTTTTTTGACTCACTGATATTATTATTTGTTTTCAAATAACGTTCGATTGTAACAATTGATTTCTTTATTCTAGCGTTAGTTTGCTGTTTTGACGATACATTAAATCGATTAATTACAATTCATTTCTTTTTTGTAGCTTGTGGGGGGGGAGAGAGAGACAGTCTACATGTCCTACACTACTATTCCTGCGCTGTTCACTTATCTGCATTTTCTAAATGCACGGGCAACGCCGGGCGGGTACAGCTAGTCTATAATAATAAAAGCAAGTGTAATGTGTCTGTCTGTCTGTCTGTCTGTCTGTCTGTCTGTCTGACCGAGCTCTCCAGCCAAATCTATCGCACGCAGGGACCTGGAATTTTTTATACGGAAGCACAAAAGGGCTGGCCACCAGACCTCGAAGCCCGATTTTCGATTTTTGAATTAGAAAAATTTAAAAAAATTATTTATAATTAATTAATCACGGTTTTTTTGACTCACTGATATTATTATTTGTTTTCAAATAACGTTCGATTGTAACAATTGATTTCTTTATTCTAGCGTTAGTCTGCTGTTTTGACGATACATCTATAATAATAAAAGCAAGTGTAATGTGTCTGTCTGTCTGTCTGTCTGTCTGTCTGTCTGACCGAGCTCTCCAGCCAAATCTATCGCACGCAGGGATCTGGAATTTTTTATACGGAAGCACAAAGGGGCTGGCCACCAGACCTCTAAGCCCGATTTTCGATTTTTGAATTAGAAAAATTTTTAAAAAATTATTTATAATTAATTAATCACGGTTTTTTTGACTCACTGATATTATTATTTGTTTTCAAATAACGTTCGATTGTAACAATTGATTTCTTTATTCTAGCGTTAGTTTGCTGTTGTGACGATACATCTGTAATAATAAAAACAAGTGTAATGTGTCTGTCTGTCTGTCTGTCTGTCTGACCGAGCTCTCCAGCCAAATCTATCGCACGCAGGGACCTGGAATTTTTTATACGGAAGCACAAAGGGGCTGGCCACCAGACCTCGAAGACCGATTTTCGATTTTTGAATTAGAAAAATTTAAAAAAAAATTATTTATAATTAATTAATCACGGTTTTTTTGACTCACTGATATTATTATTTGTTTTCAAATAACGTTCGATTGTAACAATTGATTTCTTTATTCTAGCGTTAGTTTGCTGTTTTGACGATACATCTATAATAATAAAAGCAAGTGTAATTTGTCTGTCTGTCTGTCTGTCTGTCTGTCTGACCGAGCTCTCCAGCCAAATCTATCGCACGCAGGGACCTGGAATTTTTTATACGGAAGCACAAAGGGGCTGGCCACCAGACCTCGAAGCCCGATTTTCGATTTTTGAATTAGAAAAATTTTAAAAAAATTATTTATAATTAATTAATCACGGTTTTTTTGACTCACTGATATTATTATTTGTTTTCATATAACGTTCGATTGTAACAATTGATTTCTTTATTCTAGCGTTAGTTTGCTGTTTTGACGATACATCTATAATAATAAAAGCAAGTGTAATGTGTCTGTCTGTCTGTCTGTCTGTCTGTCTGTCTGTCTGACCGAGCTCTCCAGCCAAATCTATCGCACGCAGGGACCTGGAATTTTTTATACGGAAGCAGAAAGGGGCTGGCCACCAGACCTCGAAGCCCGATTTTCGATTTTTGAATTAGAAAAATTTAAAAAAAATTATTTATAATTAATTAATCACGGTTTTTTTGACTCACTGATATTATTATTTGTTTTCAAATAACGTTCGATTGTAACAATTGATTTCTTTATTCTAGCGTTAGTTTGCTGTTTTGACGATACATTAAATCGATTAATTACAATTCATTTCTTTTTTGTAGCTTATTATTTATAATTAATTTATCACGGTTTTTTTGACTCACTGATATTATTATTTGTTTTCAAATAACGTTCGATTGTAACAATTGATTTCTTTATTCTTGCGTTAGTTTGCTGTTTTGACGATACATTAAATCGATTAATTACAATTCATTTCTTTTTTGTAGCTTGTGGGGGGGGAGAGAGAGACAGTCTACATGTCCTACACTACTATTCCTGCGCTATTCACTTATCTGCATTTTCTAAATGCACGGGCAACGCCGGGTGGGTACAGCTAGTCTATAATAATAAAAGCAAGTGTAATGTTTCTGTCTGTCTGTCTGTCTGTCTGTCTGTCTGTCTGACCGAGCTCTCCAGCCAAATCTATCGCACGCAGGGACCTGGAATTTTTTATACGGAAGCACAAAAGGGCTGGCCACCAGACCTCGAAGCCCGATTTTCGATTTTTGAATTAGAAAAATTTAAAAAAATTATTTATAATTAATTAATCACGGTTTTTTTGACTCACTGATATTATTATTTGTTTTCAAATAACGTTCGATTGTAACAATTGATTTCTTTATTCTAGCGTTAGTCTGCTGTTTTGACGATACATCTATAATAATAAAAGCAAGTGTAATGTGTCTGTCTGTCTGTCTGTCTGTCTGTCTGTCTGTCTGACCGAGCTCTCCAGCCAAATCTATCGCACGCAGGGATCTGGAATTTTTTATACGGAAGCACAAAGGGGCTGGCCACCAGACCTCTAAGCCCGATTTTCGATTTTTGAATTAGAAAAATTTTTAAAAAATTATTTATAATTAATTAATCACGGTTTTTTTGACTCACTGATATTATTATTTGTTTTCAAATAACGTTCGATTGTAACAATTGATTTCTTTATTCTAGCGTTAGTTTGCTGTTGTGACGATACATCTGTAATAATAAAAACAAGTGTAATGTGTCTGTCTGTCTGTCTGTCTGTCTGACCGAGCTCTCCAGCCAAATCTATCGCACGCAGGGACCTGGAATTTTTTATACGGAAGCACAAAGGGGCTGGCCACCAGACCTCGAAGACCGATTTTCGATTTTTGAATTAGAAAAATTTAAAAAAAAATTATTTATAATTAATTAATCACGGTTTTTTTGACTCACTGATATTATTATTTGTTTTCAAATAACGTTCGATTGTAACAATTGATTTCTTTATTCTAGCGTTAGTTTGCTGTTTTGACGATACATCTATAATAATAAAAGCAAGTGTAATTTGTCTGTCTGTCTGTCTGTCTGTCTGTCTGACCGAGCTCTCCAGCCAAATCTATCGCACGCAGGGACCTGGAATTTTTTATACGGAAGCACAAAGGGGCTGGCCACCAGACCTCGAAGCCCGATTTTCGATTTTTGAATTAGAAAAATTTTAAAAAAATTATTTATAATTAATTAATCACGGTTTTTTTGACTCACTGATATTATTATTTGTTTTCATATAACGTTCGATTGTAACAATTGATTTCTTTATTCTAGCGTTAGTTTGCTGTTTTGACGATACATCTATAATAATAAAAGCAAGTGTAATGTGTCTGTCTGTCTGTCTGTCTGTCTGTCTGTCTGTCTGACCGAGCTCTCCAGCCAAATCTATCGCACGCAGGGACCTGGAATTTTTTATACGGAAGCAGAAAGGGGCTGGCCACCAGACCTCGAAGCCCGATTTTCGATTTTTGAATTAGAAAAATTAAAAAAAAATTATTTATAATTAATTAATCACGGTTTTTTTGACTCACTGATATTATTATTTGTTTTCAAATAACGTTCGATTGTAACAATTGATTTCTTTATTCTAGCGTTAGTTTGCTGTTTTGACGATACATTAAATCGATTAATTACAATTCATTTCTTTTTTGTAGCTTATTATTTATAATTAATTTATCACGGTTTTTTTGACTCACTGATATTATTAATTGTTTTCAAATAACGTTCGATTGTAACAATTGATTTCTTTATTCTTGCGTTAGTTTGCTGTTTTGACGATACATTAAATCGATTAATTACAATTCATTTCTTTTTTGTAGCTTGTGGGGGGGGGGAGAGAGAGACAGTCTACATGTCCTACACTACTATTCCTGCGCTATTCACTTATCTGCATTTTCTAAATGCACGGGCAACGCCGGGTGGGTACAGCTAGTCTATAATAATAAAAGCAAGTGTAATGTTTCTGTCTGTCTGTCTGTCTGTCTGTCTGTCTGACCGAGCTCTCCAGCCAAATCTATCGCACGCAGGGACCTGGAATTTTTTATACGGAAGCACAAAGGGGCTGGCCACCAGACCTCGAAGCCCGATTTTCGATTTTTGAATTAGAAAAATTTAAAAAAAATTATTTATAATTAATTAATCACGGTTTTTTTGACTCACTGATATTATTATTTGTTTTCAAATAACGTTCGATTGTAACAATTGATTTCTTTATTCTAGCGTTAGTTTGCTGTTTTGACGATACATCTATAATAATAAAAGCAAGTGTAATGTGTCTGTCTGTCTGTCTGTCTGTCTGTCTGTCTGACCGAGCTCTCCAGCCAAATCTATCGCACGCAGGGACCTGGAATTTTTTATACGGAAGCACAAAGGGGCTGGCCACCAGACCTCGAAGCCCGATTTTCGATTTTTGAAATAGAAAAATTTAAAAAAAAATTATTTATAATTAATTAATCACGGTTTTTTTGACTCACTGATATCATTATTTGTTTTCAAATAACGTTCGATTGTAACAATTGATTTCTTTATTCTAGCGTTAGTCTGCTGTTTTGACGATACATCTATAATAATAAAAGCAAGTGTAATGTGTCTGTCTGTCTGTCTGTCTGTCTGACCGAGCTCTCCAGCCAAATCTATCGCACGCAGGGATCTGGAATTTTTTATACGGAAGCACAAAGGGGCTGGCCACCAAACCTCGAAGCCCGATTTTCGATTTTTGAATTAGAAAAATTTTTAAAAAATTATTTATAATTAATTAATCACGGTTTTTTTGACTCACTGATATTATTATTTGTTTTCAAATAACGTTCGATTGTAACAATTGATTTCTTTATTCTAGCGTTAGTTTGCTGTTGTGACGATACATCTATAATAATAAAAGCAAGTGTAATGTGTCTGTCTGTCTGTCTGTCTGACCGAGCTCTCCAGCCAAATCTATCGCACGCAGGGACCTGGAATTTTTTATACGGAAGCACAAAGGGGCTGGCCACCAGACCTCGAAGACCGATTTTCGATTTTTGAATTAGAAAAATTTAAAAAAAATTATTTATAATTAATTAATGACGGTTTTTTTGACTCACTGATATTATTATTTGTTTTCAAATAACGTTCGATTGTAACAATTGATTTCTTTATTCTAGCGTTAGTTTGCTGTTTTGACGATACATCTATAATAATAAAAGCAAGTGTAATGTGTCTGTCTGTCTGTCTGTCTGTCTGACCGAGCTCTCCAGCCAAATCTATCGCACGCAGGGACCTGGAATTTTTTATACGGAAGCAGAAAGGGGCTGGCCACCAGACCTCGAAGCCCGATTTTCGATTTTTGAATTAGAAAAATTTTAAAAAAATTATTTATAATTAATTAATCACGGTTTTTTTGACTCACTGATATTATTATTTGTTTTCAAATAACGTTCGATTGTAACAATTGATTTCTTTATTCTAGCGTTAGTCTGCTGTTTTGACGATACATCTATAATAATAAAAGCAAGTGTAATGTGTCTGTCTGTCTGTCTGTCTGTCTGACCGAGCTCTCCAGCCAAATCTATCGCACGCAGGGATCTGGAATTTTTTATACGGAAGCACAAAGGGGCTGGCCACCAGACCTCTAAGCCCGATTTTCGATTTTTGAATTAGAAAAATTTTTAAAAAATTATTTATAATTAATTAATCACGGTTTTTTTTGACTCACTGATATTATTATTTGTTTTCAAATAACGTTCGATTGTAACAATTGATTTCTTTATTCTAGCGTTAGTTTGCTGTTGTGACGATACATCTATAATAATAAAAGCAAGTGTAATGTGTCTGTCTGTCTGTCTGTCTGTCTGACCGAGCTCTCCAGCCAAATCTATCGCACGCAGGGACCTGGAATTTTTTATACGGAAGCACAAAGGGGCTGGCCACCAGACCTCGAAGACCGATTTTCGATTTTTGAATTAGAAAAATTTAAAAAAAATTATTTATAATTAATTAATCACGGTTTTTTTGACTCACTGATATTATTATTTGTTTTCAAATAACGTTCGATTGTAACAATTGATTTCTTTATTCTAGCGTTAGTTTGCTGTTTTGACGATACATCTATAATAATAAAAGCAAGTGTAATGTGTCTGTCTGTCTGTCTGTCTGTCTGACCGAGCTCTCCAGCCAAATCTATCGCACGCAGGGACCTGGAATTTTTTATACGGAAGCACAAAGGGGCTGGCCACCAGACCTCGAAGCCCGATTTTCGATTTTTGAATTAGAAAAATTTTAAAAAAATTATTTATAATTAATTAATCACGGTTTTTTTTGACTCACTGATATTATTATTTGTTTTCAAATAACGTTCGATTGTAACAATTGATTTCTTTATTCTAGCGTTAGTTTGCTGTTTTGACGATACATCTATAATAATAAAAGCAAGTGTAATGTGTCTGTCTGTCTGTCTGTCTGTCTGTCTGTCTGACCGAGCTCTCCAGCCAAATCTATCGCACGCAGGGACCTGGAATTTTTTATACGGAAGCAGAAAGGGGCTGGCCACCAGACCTCGAAGCCCGATTTTCGATTTTTGAATTAGAAAAATTTTAAAAAAATTATTTATAATTAATTAATCACGGTTTTTTTGACTCACTGATATTATTATTTGTTTTCAAATAACGTTCGATTGTAACAATTGATTTCTTTATTCTAGCGTTAGTCTGCTGTTTTGACGATACATCTATAATAATAAAAGCAAGTGTAATGTGTCTGTCTGTCTGTCTGTCTGTCTGACCGAGCTCTCCAGCCAAATCTATCGCACGCAGGGATCTGGAATTTTTTATACGGAAGCACAAAGGGGCTGGCCACCAGACCTCTAAGCCCGATTTTCGATTTTTGAATTAGAAAAATTTTTAAAAAATTATTTATAATTAATTAATCACGGTTTTTTTTGACTCACTGATATTATTATTTGTTTTCAAATAACGTTCGATTGTAACAATTGATTTCTTTATTCTAGCGTTAGTTTGCTGTTGTGACGATACATCTATAATAATAAAAGCAAGTGTAATGTGTCTGTCTGTCTGACCGAGCTCTCCAGCCAAATCTATCGCACGCAGGGACCTGGAATTTTTTATACGGAAGCACAAAGGGGCTGGCCACCAGACCTCGAAGACCGATTTTCGATTTTTGAATTAGAAAAATTTAAAAAAAATTATTTATAATTAATTAATCACGGTTTTTTTGACTCACTGATATTATTATTTGTTTTCAAATAACGTTCGATTGTAACAATTGATTTCTTTATTCTAGCGTTAGTTTGCTGTTTTGACGATACATCTATAATAATAAAAGCAAGTGTAATGTGTCTGTCTGTCTGTCTGTCTGTCTGACCGAGCTCTCCAGCCAAATCTATCGCACGCAGGGACCTGGAATTTTTTATACGGAAGCACAAAGGGGCTGGCCACCAGACCTCGAAGCCCGATTTTCGATTTTTGAATTAGAAAAATTTAAAAAAAATTATTTATAATTAATTAATCACGGTTTTTTTGACTCACTGATATTATTATTTGTTTTCAAATAACGTTCGATTGTAACAATTGATTTCTTTATTCTAGCGTTAGTTTGCTGTTTTGACGATACATCTATAATAATAAAAGCAAGTGTAATGTGTCTGTCTGTCTGTCTGTCTGTCTGTCTGACCGAGCTCTCCAGCCAAATCTATCGGTCGCAGGGACCTGGAATTTTTTATACGGAAGCAGAAAGGGGCTGGCCACCAGACCTCGAAGCCCGATTTTCGATTTTTGAATTAGAAAAATTTTAAAAAAATTATTTATAATTAATTAATCACGGTTTTTTTGACTCACTGATATTATTATTTGTTTTCAAATAACGTTCGATTGTAACAATTGATTTCTTTATTCTAGCGTTAGTTTGCTGTTTTGACGATACATTAAATCGATTAATTACAATTCATTTGTTTTTTGTAGCTTATTATTTATAATTAATTTATCACGGTTTTTTTGACTCACTGATATTATTATTTGTTTTCAAATAATGTTCGATTGTAACAATTGATTTCTTTATTCTAGCGTTAGTTTGCTGTTTTGACGATACATTAAATCGATTAATTACAATTCATTTCTTTTTTGTAGCTTGTGGGGGGGAGAGAGAGAGACAGTCTACATGTTCTACACTACTAATCCTGCGCTATTCACTTATCTGCATTTTCTAAATGCACGGGCAACGCCGGGCGGGTATAGCTAGTCTATAATAATAAAAGCAAGTGTAATGTGTCTGTCTGTCTGTCTGTCTGTCTGACCGAGCTCTCCAGCCAAATCTATCGCACGCAGGGACCTGGAATTTTTTATACGGAAGCACAAAAGGGCTGGCCACCAGACCTCGAAGCCCGATTTTCGATTTTTGAATTAGAAAAATTTTAAAAAAATTATTTATAATTAATTAATCACGGTTTTTTTGACTCACTGATATTATTATTTGTTTTCAAATAACGTTCGATTGTAACAAATGATTTCTTTATTCTAGCGTTAGTTTGCTGTTTTGACGATACATCTATAATAATAAAAGCAAGTGTAATGTGTCTGTCTGTCTGTCTGTCTGACCGAGCTCTCCAGCCAAATCTATCGCACGCAGGGACCTGGAATTTTTTATACGGAAGCTCAAAGGGGCTGGCCACCAGACCTCGAAGCCCGATTTTCGATTTTTGAATTAGAAAAATTTTTAAAAAATTATTTATAATTAATTAATCACGGTTTTTTTCACTCACTGATATTATTATTTGTTTTCAAATAACGTTCGATTGTAACAATTGATTTCTTTATTCTAGCGTTAGTTTGCTGTTTTGACGATACATTAAATCGATTAATTACAATTCATTTCTTTTTTGTAGCTTGTGGGGGGGAAGAGAGAGAAACAGTCTACATGTCCTACACTACTATTCCTGCGCTATTCACTTATCTGCATTTTCTAAATGCACGGGCAACGCCGGGCGGGTACAGCTAGTCTATAATAATAAAAGCAAGTGTAATGTGTCTGTCTGTCTGTCTGTCTGTCTGACCGAGCTCTCCAGCCAAATCTATCGCACGCAGGGACCTGGAATTTTTTATACGGAAGCACAAAGGGGCTGGCCACCAGACCTCGAAGCCCGATTTTCGATTTTTGAAATAGAAAAATTAAAAAAAAATTATTTATAATTAATTAATCACGGTTTTTTTGACTCACTGATATTATTATTTGTTTTCAAATAACGTTCGATTGTAACAATTGATTTCTTTATTCTAGCGTTAGTCTGCTGTTTTGACTATACATCTATAATAATAAAAGCAAGTGTAATGTGTCTGTCTGTCTGTCTGTCTGTCTGTCTGTCTGACCGAGCTCTCCAGCCAAATCTATCGCACGCAGGGATCTGGAATTTTTTATACGGAAGGACAAAGGGGCTGGCCACCAGACCTCGAAACCCGATTTTCGATCTTTGACACATTACACTTATTACAATTAGAAAAATTTTTTAAAAATTATTTATAATTAATTAATCACGGTTTTTTTGACTCACTGATATTATTATTTGTTTTCAAATAACGTTCGATTGTAACAATTGATTTCTTTATTCTAGCGCTAGTTTGCTGTTTTGACGATATATCTATAATAATAAAAGCAAGTGTAATGTGTCTGTCTGTCTGTCTGACCGAGCTCTCCAGCCAAATCTATCGCACGCAGGGACCTGCAATTTTTTATACGGAAGCACAAAGGGGCTGGCCACCAGACCTCGAATCCCGATTTACGATTTTTGAATTAGAAAAATTTTAAAAAAATTATTTATAATTAATTAATCACGGTTTTTTTGACTCACTGATATTATTATTTGTTTTCAAATAACGTTCGATTGTAACAATTGATTTCTTTATTCTAGCGTTAGTCTGCTGTTTTGACGATACATCTATAATAATAAAAGCAAGTGTAATGTGTCTGTCTGTCTGTCTGTCTGTCTGACCGAGCTCTCCAGCCAAATCTATCGCACGCAGGGATCTGGAATTTTTTATACGGAAGCACAAAGGGGCTGGCCACCAGACCTCTAAGCCCGATTTTCGATTTTTGAATTAGAAAAATTTTTAAAAAATTATTTATAATTAATTAATCACGGTTTTTTTGACTCACTGATATTATTATTTGTTTTCAAATAACGTTCGATTGTAACAATTGATTTCTTTATTCTAGCGTTAGTTTGCTGTTGTGACGATACATCTTTAATAATAAAAGCAAGTGTAATGTGTCTGTCTGTCTGTCTGTCTGTCTGACCGAGCTCTCCAGCCAAATCTATCGCACGCAGGGACCTGGAATTTTTTATACGGAAGCACAAAGGGGCTGGCCACCAGACCTCGAAGCCCGATTTTCGATTTTTGAAATAGAAAAATTTAAAAAAAATTATTTATAATTAATTAATCACGGTTTTTTTGACTCACTGATATTATTATTTGTTTTCAAATAACGTTCGATTGTAACAATTGATTTCTTTATTCTAGCGTTAGTCTGCTGTTTTGACTATACATCTATAATAATAAAAGCAAGTGTAATGTGTCTGTCTGTCTGTCTGTCTGTCTGTCTGTCTGACCGAGCTCTCCAGCCAAATCTATCGCACGCAGGGATCTGGAATTTTTTATACGGAAGGACAAAGGGGCTGGCCACCAGACCTCGAAACCCGATTTTCGATCTTTGACACATTACACTTATTACAATTAGAAAAATTTTTTAAAAATTATTTATAATTAATTAATCACGGTTTTTTTGACTCACTGATATTATTATTTGTTTTCAAATAACGTTCGATTGTAACAATTGATTTCTTTATTCTAGCGCTAGTTTGCTGTTTTGACGATATATCTATAATAATAAAAGCAAGTGTAATGTGTCTGTCTGTCTGTCTGACCGAGCTCTCCAGCCAAATCTATCGCACGCAGGGACCTGCAATTTTTTATACGGAAGCACAAAGGGGCTGGCCACCAGACCTCGAAGCCCGATTTACGATTTTTGAATTAGAAAAATTTTAAAAAAATTATTTATAATTAATTAATCACGGTTTTTTTGACTCACTGATATTATTATTTGTTTTCAAATAACGTTCGATTGTAACAATTGATTTCTTTATTCTAGCGTTAGTCTGCTGTTTTGACGATACATCTATAATAATAAAAGCAAGTGTAATGTGTCTGTCTGTCTGTCTGTCTGTCTGACCGAGCTCTCCAGCCAAATCTATCGCACGCAGGGATCTGGAATTTTTTATACGGAAGCACAAAGGGGCTGGCCACCAGACCTCTAAGCCCGATTTTCGATTTTTGAATTAGAAAAATTTTTAAAAAATTATTTATAATTAATTAATCACGGTTTTTTTGACTCACTGATATTATTATTTGTTTTCAAATAACGTTCGATTGTAACAATTGATTTCTTTATTCTAGCGTTAGTTTGCTGTTGTGACGATACATCTTTAATAATAAAAGCAAGTGTAATGTGTCTGTCTGTCTGTCTGTCTGTCTGACCGAGCTCTCCAGCCAAATCTATCGCACGCAGGGACCTGGAATTTTTTATACGGAAGCACAAAGGTGCTGGCCACCAGACCTCGAAGACCGATTTTCGATTTTTGAATTAGAAAAATTTAAAAAAAATTATTTATAATTAATTAATCACGGTTTTTTTGACTCACTGATATTATTATTTGTTTTCAAATAACGTTCGATTGTAACAATTGATTTCTTTATTCTAGCGTTAGTTTGCTGTTTTGACGATACATCTATAATAATAAAAGCAAGTGTAATGTGTCTGTCTGTCTGTCTGTCTGTCTGACTGAGCTCTCCAGCCAAATCTACCGCACGCAGGGACCTGGAATTTTTTATACGGAAGCACAAAGGGGCTGGCCACCAGACCTCGAAGCCCGATTTTCGATTTTTGAATTAGAAAAATTTAAAAAAAATTATTTATAATTAATTAATCACGGTTTTTTTGACTCACTGATATTATTATTTGTTTTCAAATAACGTTCGATTGTAAAAATTGATTTCTTTATTCTAGCGTTAGTTTGCTGTTTTGACGATACATCTATAATAATAAAAGCAAGTGTAATGTGTCTGTCTGTCTGTCTGTCTGTCTGTCTGACCGAGCTCTCCAGCCAAATCTATCGCACGCAGGGACCTGGAATTTTTTATACGGAAGCAGAAAGGGGCTGGCCACCAGTCCTCGAAGCCCGATTTCCGATTTTTGAATTAGAAAAATTTTAAAAAAATTATTTATAATTAATTAATCACGGTTTTTTTGACTCACTGATATTATTATTTGTTTTCAAATAACGTTCGATTGTAACAATTGATTTCTTTATTCTAGCGTTAGTTTGCTGTTTTGACGATACATTAAATCGATTAATTACAATTCATTTCTTTTTTGTAGCTTATTATTTATAATTAATTTATCACGGTTTTTTTGACTCACTGATATTATTATTTGTTTTCAAATAATGTTCGATTGTAACAATTGATTTTTTTATTCTAGCGTTAGTTTGCTGTTTTGACGATACATTAAATCGATTAATTACAATTCATTTCTTTTTTGTAGCTTGTGGGGGGGGGAAGAGAGAGAGACAATCTACATGTCCTACACTACTAATCCTGTGCTATTCACTTATCTGCATTTTCTAAATGCACGGGCAACGCCGGGCGGGTACAGCTAGTCTATAATAATAAAAGCAAGTGTAATGTGTCTGTTTGTCTGTCTGTCTGTCTGTCTAACCGAGCTCTCCAGCCAAATCTATCGCACGCAGGGACCTGGAATTTTTTATACGGAAGCACAAAAGAGCTGGCCACCAGACCTCGAAGCCCGATTTTCGATTTTTGAATTAGAAAAATTTTTAAAAAATTATTTATAATTAATTAATCACGGTTTTTTTGACTCACTGATATTATTATTTGTTTTCAAATAACGTTCGATTGTAACAATTGATTTCTTTATTCTAGCGTTAGTTTGCTGTTGTGACGATACATCTATAATAATAAAAGCAAGTGTAATGTGTCTGTCTGTCTGTCTGTCTGTCTGACCGAGCTCTCCAGCCAAATCTATCGCACGCAGGGACCTGGAATTTTTTATACGGAAGCACAAAGGGGCTGGCCACCAGACCTCGAAGACCGATTTTCGATTTTTGAATTAGAAAAATTTTAAAAAAATTATTTATAATTAATTAATCACGGTTTTTTTGACTCACTGATATTATTATTTGTTTTCAAATAACGTTCGATTGTAACAATTGATTTCTTTATTCTAGCGTTAGTTTGCTGTTTTGACGATACATCTATAATAATAAAAGCAAGTGTAATGTGTCTGTCTGTCTGTCTGTCTGTCTGACCGAGCTCTCCAGCCAAATCTATCGCACGCAGGGACCTGGAATTTTTTATACGGAAGCACAAAGGGGCTGGCCACCAGACCTCGAAGCCCGATTTTCGATTTTTGAATTAGAAAAATTTTAAAAAAATTATTTATAATTAATTAATCACGGTTTTTTTGACTCACTGATATTATTATTTGTTTTCAAATAACGTTCGATTGTAACAATTGATTTCTTTATTCTAGCGTTAGTTTGCTGTTTTGACGATACATCTATAATAATAAAAGCAAGTGTAATGTGTCTGTCTGTCTGTCTGTCTGTCTGACCGAGCTCTCCAGCCAAATCTATCGCACGCAGGGACCTGGAATTTTTTATACGGAAGCACAAAGGGGCTGGCCACCAGACCTCGAAGCCCGATTTTCGATTTTTGAATTAGAAAAATTTTAAAAAAATTATTTATAATTAATTAATCACGGTTTTTTTGACTCACTGATATTATTATTTGTTTTCAAATAACGTTCGATTGTAACAATTGATTTCTTTATTCTAGCGTTAGTCTGCTGTTTTGACGATACATCTATAATAATAAAAGAAGTGTAATGTGTCTGTCTGTCTGTCTGTCTGACCGAGCTCTCCAGCCAAATCTATCGCACGCAGGGATCTGGAATTTTTTATACGGAAGCACAAAGGGGCTGGCCACCAGACCTCGAAGCCCGATTTTCGATTTTTGAATTAGAAATATTTTTAAAAAATTATTTATAATTAATTAATCACGGTTTTTTTGACTCACTGATATTATTATTTGTTTTCAAATAACGTTCGATTGTAACAATTGATTTCTTTATTCTAGCGTTAGTTTGCTGTTGTGACGATACATCTATAATAATAAAAGCAACTGTAATGTGTCTGTCTGTCTGTCTGTCTGACCGAGCTCTCCAGCCAAATCTATCGCACGCAGGGACCTGGAATTTTTTTATACGGAAGCACAAAGGGGCTGGCCACCAGACCTCGAAGACCGATTTTCGATTTTTGAATTAGAAAAATTTAAAAAAAATTATTTATAATTAATTAATCACGGTTTTTTTGACTCACTGATATTATTATTTGTTTTCAAAAAACGTTCGATTGTAACAATTGATTTCTTTATTCTAGCGTTAGTTTGCTGTTTTGACGATACATCTATAATAATAAAAGCAAGTGTAATGTGTCTGTCTGTCTGTCTGTCTGTCTGACTGAGCTCTCCAGCCAAACCTATCGCACGCAGGGACCTGGAATTTTTTATACGGAAGCACAAAGGGGCTGGCCACCAGACCTCGAAGCCCGATTTTCGATTTTTGAATTAGAAAAATTTAAAAAAAATTATTTATAATTAATTAATCACGGTTTTTTTGACTCACTGATATTATTATTTGTTTTCAAATAACGTTCGATTGTAACAATTGATTTCTTTATTCTAGCGTTAGTTTGCTGTTTTGACGATACATCTATAATAATAAAAGCAAGTGTAATGTGTCTGTCTGTGTGTCTGTCTGTCTGTCTGACCGAGCTCTCCAGCCAAATCTATCGCACGCAGGGATCTGGAATTTTTTATACGGAAGCACAAAGGGGCTGGCCACCAGAACTCTAAGCCCGATTTTCGATTTTTGAATTAGAAAAATTTTTAAAAAATTATTTATAATTAATTAATCACGGTTTTTTTGACTCACTGATATTATTATTTGTTTTCAAATAACGTTCGATTGTAACAATTGATTTCTTTATTCTAGCGTTAGTTTGCTGTTGTGACGATACATCTGTAATAATAAAAACAAGTGTAATGTGTCTGTCTGTCTGTCTGTCTGTCTGTCTGACCGAGCTCTCCAGCCAAATCTATCGCACGCAGGGACCTGGAGTTTTTTATACGGAAGCACAAAGGGGCTGGCCACCAGACCTCGAAGACCGATTTTCGATTTTTGAATTAGAAAAATTTTAAAAAAATTATTTATAATTAATTAATCACGGTTTTTTGACTCACTGATATTATTATTTGTTTTCAAATAACGTTCGATTGTAACAATTGATTTCTTTATTCTAGCGTTAGTTTGCTGTTTTGACGATACATCTATAATAATAAAAGCAAGTGTAATGTGTCTGTCTGTCTGTCTGTCTGACTGACCGAGCTCTCCAGCCAAATCTATCGCACGCAGGGACCTGGAATTTTTTATACGGAAGCACAAAGTGGCTGGCCACCAGACCTCGAAGCCCGATTTTCGATTTTTGAATTAGAAAAATTTTAAAAAAATTATTTGTAATTAATTAATCACGGTTTTTTTGACTCACTGATATTATTATTTGTTTTCATATAACGTTCGATTGTAACAATTGATTTCTTTATTCTAGCGTTAGTTTGCTGTTTTGACGATACATCTATAATAATAAAAGCAAGTGTAATGTGTCTGTCTGTCTGTCTGTCTGTCTGTCTGACCGAGCTCTCCAGCCAAATCTATCGCACGCAGGGACCTGGAATTTTTTATACGGAAGCAGAAAGGGGCTGGCCACCAGACCTCGAAGCCCGATTTTCGATTTTTGAATTAGAAAAATTTAAAAAAAATTATTTATAATTAATTAATCACGGTTTTTTTGACTCACTGATATTATTATTTGTTTTCAAATAACGTTCGATTGTAACAATTGATTTCTTTATTCTAGCGTTAGTCTGCTGTTTTGACGATACATCTATAATAATAAAAGAAGTGTAATGTGTCTGTCTGTCTGTCTGTCTGACCGAGCTCTCCAGCCAAATCTATCGCACGCAGGGATCTGGAATTTTTTATACGGAAGCACAAAGGGGCTGGCCACCAGACCTCGAAGCCCGATTTTCGATTTTTGAATTAGAAATATTTTTAAAAAATTATTTATAATTAATTAATCACGGTTTTTTTGACTCACTGATATTATTATTTGTTTTCAAATAACGTTCGATTGTAACAATTGATTTCTTTATTCTAGCGTTAGTTTGCTGTTGTGACGATACATCTATAATAATAAAAGCAACTGTAATGTGTCTGTCTGTCTGTCTGTCTGACCGAGCTCTCCAGCCAAATCTATCGCACGCAGGGACCTGGAATTTTTTTATACGGAAGCACAAAGGGGCTGGCCACCAGACCTCGAAGACCGATTTTCGATTTTTGAATTAGAAAAATTTAAAAAAAATTATTTATAATTAATTAATCACGGTTTTTTTGACTCACTGATATTATTATTTGTTTTCAAAAAACGTTCGATTGTAACAATTGATTTCTTTATTCTAGCGTTAGTTTGCTGTTTTGACGATACATCTATAATAATAAAAGCAAGTGTAATGTGTCTGTCTGTCTGTCTGTCTGTCTGACTGAGCTCTCCAGCCAAACCTATCGCACGCAGGGACCTGGAATTTTTTATACGGAAGCACAAAGGGGCTGGCCACCAGACCTCGAAGCCCGATTTTCGATTTTTGAATTAGAAAAATTTAAAAAAAATTATTTATAATTAATTAATCACGGTTTTTTTGACTCACTGATATTATTATTTGTTTTCAAATAACGTTCGATTGTAACAATTGATTTCTTTATTCTAGCGTTAGTTTGCTGTTTTGACGATACATCTATAATAATAAAAGCAAGTGTAATGTGTCTGTCTGTGTGTCTGTCTGTCTGTCTGACCGAGCTCTCCAGCCAAATCTATCGCACGCAGGGATCTGGAATTTTTTATACGGAAGCACAAAGGGGCTGGCCACCAGAACTCTAAGCCCGATTTTCGATTTTTGAATTAGAAAAATTTTTAAAAAATTATTTATAATTAATTAATCACGGTTTTTTTGACTCACTGATATTATTATTTGTTTTCAAATAACGTTCGATTGTAACAATTGATTTCTTTATTCTAGCGTTAGTTTGCTGTTGTGACGATACATCTGTAATAATAAAAACAAGTGTAATGTGTCTGTCTGTCTGTCTGTCTGTCTGTCTGACCGAGCTCTCCAGCCAAATCTATCGCACGCAGGGACCTGGAGTTTTTTATACGGAAGCACAAAGGGGCTGGCCACCAGACCTCGAAGACCGATTTTCGATTTTTGAATTAGAAAAATTTAAAAAAAATTATTTATAATTAATTAATCACGGTTTTTTGACTCACTGATATTATTATTTGTTTTCAAATAACGTTCGATTGTAACAATTGATTTCTTTATTCTAGCGTTAGTTTGCTGTTTTGACGATACATCTATAATAATAAAAGCAAGTGTAATGTGTCTGTCTGTCTGTCTGTCTGACTGACCGAGCTCTCCAGCCAAATCTATCGCACGCAGGGACCTGGAATTTTTTATACGGAAGCACAAAGTGGCTGGCCACCAGACCTCGAAGCCCGATTTTCGATTTTTGAATTAGAAAAATTTTAAAAAAATTATTTGTAATTAATTAATCACGGTTTTTTTGACTCACTGATATTATTATTTGTTTTCATATAACGTTCGATTGTAACAATTGATTTCTTTATTCTAGCGTTAGTTTGCTGTTTTGACGATACATCTATAATAATAAAAGCAAGTGTAATGTGTCTGTCTGTCTGTCTGTCTGTCTGTCTGACCGAGCTCTCCAGCCAAATCTATCGCACGCAGGGACCTGGAATTTTTTATACGGAAGCAGAAAGGGGCTGGCCACCAGACCTCGAAGCCCGATTTTCGATTTTTGAATTAGAAAAATTTAAAAAAAATTATTTATAATTAATTAATCACGGTTTTTTTGACTCACTGATATTATTATTTGTTTTCAAATAACGTTCGATTGTAACAATTGATTTCTTTATTCTAGCGTTAGTTTGCTGTTTTGACGATACATTAAATCGATTAATTACAATTCATTTCTTTTTTGTAGCTTATTATTTATAATTAATTTATCACGGTTTTTTTGACTCACTGATATTATTATTTGTTTTCAAATAACGTTCGATTGTAACAATTGATTTCTTTATTCTAGCGTTAGTTTGCTGTTTTGACGATACATTAAATCGATTAATTACAATTCATTTCTTTTTTGTAGCTTGTGGGGGGGGAGAGAGAGACAGTCTACATGTCCTACACTACTATTCCTGCGCTGTTCACTTATCTGCATTTTCTAAATGCACGGGCAACGCCGGGCGGGTACAGCTAGTCTATAATAATAAAAGCAAGTGTAATGTGTCTGTCTGTCTGTCTGTCTGTCTGTCTGACCGAGCTCTCCAGCCAAATCTATCGCACGCAGGGACCTGGAATTTTTTATACGGAAGCACAAAAGGGCTGGCCACCAGACCTCGAAGCCCGATTTTCGATTTTTGAATTAGAAAAATTTAAAAAAATTATTTATAATTAATTAATCACGGTTTTTTTGACTCACTGATATTATTATTTGTTTTCAAATAACGTTCGATTGTAACAATTGATTTCTTTATTCTAGCGTTAGTCTGCTGTTTTGACGATACATCTATAATAATAAAAGCAAGTGTAATGTGTCTGTCTGTCTGTCTGTCTGTCTGACCGAGCTCTCCAGCCAAATCTATCGCACGCAGGGATCTGGAATTTTTTATACGGAAGCACAAAGGGGCTGGCCACCAGACCTCTAAGCCCGATTTTCGATTTTTGAATTAGAAAAATTTTTAAAAAATTATTTATAATTAATTAATCACGGTTTTTTTGACTCACTGATATTATTATTTGTTTTCAAATAACGTTCGATTGTAACAATTGATTTCTTTATTCTAGCGTTAGTTTGCTGTTGTGACGATACATCTGTAATAATAAAAACAAGTGTAATGTGTCTGTCTGTCTGTCTGTCTGTCTGACCGAGCTCTCCAGCCAAATCTATCGCACGCAGGGACCTGGAATTTTTTATACGGAAGCACAAAGGGGCTGGCCACCAGACCTCGAAGACCGATTTTCGATTTTTGAATTAGAAAAATTTAAAAAAAAATTATTTATAATTAATTAATCACGGTTTTTTTGACTCACTGATATTATTATTTGTTTTCAAATAACGTTCGATTGTAACAATTGATTTCTTTATTCTAGCGTTAGTTTGCTGTTTTGACGATACATCTATAATAATAAAAGCAAGTGTAATTTGTCTGTCTGTCTGTCTGTCTGTCTGTCTGACCGAGCTCTCCAGCCAAATCTATCGCACGCAGGGACCTGGAATTTTTTATACGGAAGCACAAAGGGGCTGGCCACCAGACCTCGAAGCCCGATTTTCGATTTTTGAATTAGAAAAATTTTAAAAAAATTATTTATAATTAATTAATCACGGTTTTTTTGACTCACTGATATTATTATTTGTTTTCATATAACGTTCGATTGTAACAATTGATTTCTTTATTCTAGCGTTAGTTTGCTGTTTTGACGATACATCTATAATAATAAAAGCAAGTGTAATGTGTCTGTCTGTCTGTCTGTCTGTCTGTCTGTCTGTCTGACCGAGCTCTCCAGCCAAATCTATCGCACGCAGGGACCTGGAATTTTTTATACGGAAGCAGAAAGGGGCTGGCCACCAGACCTCGAAGCCCGATTTTCGATTTTTGAATTAGAAAAATTAAAAAAAAATTATTTATAATTAATTAATCACGGTTTTTTTGACTCACTGATATTATTATTTGTTTTCAAATAACGTTCGATTGTAACAATTGATTTCTTTATTCTTGCGTTAGTTTGCTGTTTTGACGATACATTAAATCGATTAATTACAATTCATTTCTTTTTTGTAGCTTGTGGGGGGGGAGAGAGAGACAGTCTACATGTCCTACACTACTATTCCTGCGCTATTCACTTATCTGCATTTTCTAAATGCACGGGCAACGCCGGGTGGGTACAGCTAGTCTATAATAATAAAAGCAAGTGTAATGTTTCTGTCTGTCTGTCTGTCTGTCTGTCTGTCTGACCGAGCTCTCCAGCCAAATCTATCGCACGCAGGGACCTGGAATTTTTTATACGGAAGCACAAAGGGGCTGGCCACCAGACCTCGAAGCCCGATTTTCGATTTTTGAATTAGAAAAATTTTAAAAAAATTATTTATAATTAATTAATCACGGTTTTTTTTAACTCACTGATATTATTATTTGTTTTCAAATAACGTTCGATTGTAACAATTGATTTCTTTATTCTAGCGTTAGTCTGCTGTTTTGACGATACATCTATAATAATAAAAGCAAGTGTAATGTGTCTGTCTGTCTGTCTGTCTGTCTGACCGAGCTCTCCAGCCAAATCTATCGCACGCAGGGATCTGGAATTTTTTATACGGAAGCACAAAGGGGCTGGCCACCAGACCTCGAAGCCCGATTTTCGATTTTTGAATTAGAAAAATTTTTAAACAATTATTTATAATTAATTAATCACGGTTTTTTTGACTCACTGATATTATTATTTGTTTTGAAATAACGTTCGATTGTAACAATTGATTTCTTTATTCTAGCGTTAGTTTGCTGTTTTGACGATACATCTATAATAATAAAAGCAAGTGTAATGTGTCTGTCTGTCTGTCTGTCTGTCTGACCGAGCTCTCCAGCCAAATCTATCGCACGCAGGGACCTGGAATTTTTTATACGGAAGCACAAAAGGGCTGGCCACCAGACCTCGAAGCCCGATTTTCGATTTTTGAAATAGAAAAATTTAAAAAAAAATTATTTATAATTAATTAATCACGGTTTTTTTGACTCACTGATATCATTATTTGTTTTCAAATAACGTTCGATTGTAACAATTGATTTCTTTATTCTAGCGTTAGTCTGCTGTTTTGACGATACATCTATAATAATAAAAGCAAGTGTAATGTGTCTGTCTGTCTGTCTGTCTGTCTGACCGAGCTCTCCAGCCAAATCTATCGCACGCAGGGATCTGAAATTTTTTATACGGAAGCACAAAGGGGCTGGCCACCAAACCTCGAAGCCCGATTTTCGATTTTTGAATTAGAAAAATTTTTAAAAAATTATTTATAATTAATTAATCACGGTTTTTTTGACTCACTGATATTATTATTTGTTTTCAAATAACGTTCGATTGTAACAATTGATTTCTTTATTCTAGCGTTAGTTTGCTGTTGTGACGATACATCTATAATAATAAAAGCAAGTGTAATGTGTCTGTCTGTCTGTCTGTCTGACCGAGCTCTCCAGCCAAATCTATCGCACGCAGGGACCTGGAATTTTTTATAGGGAAGCACAAAGGGGCTGGCCACCAGACCTCGAAGACCGATTTTCGATTTTTGAATTAGAAAAATTTAAAAAAAATTATTTATAATTAATTAATCACGGTTTTTTTGACTCACTGATATTATTATTTGTTTTCAAATAACGTTCGATTGTAACAATTGATTTCTTTATTCTAGCGTTAGTTTGCTGTTTTGACGATACATCTATAATAATAAAAGCAAGTGTAATGTGTCTGTCTGTCTGTCTGTCTGTCTGACCGAGCTCTCCAGCCAAATCTATCGCACGCAGGGACCTGGAATTTTTTATACGGAAGCACAAAGGGGCTGGCCACCAGACCTCGAAGCCCGATTTTCGATTTTTGAATTAGAAAAATTTTAAAAAAATTATTTATAATTAATTAATCACGGTTTTTTTTGACTCACTGATATTATTATTTGTTTTCAAATAACGTTCGATTGTAACAATTGATTTCTTTATTCTAGCGTTAGTTTGCTGTTTTGACGATACATCTATAATAATAAAAGCAAGTGTAATGTGTCTGTCTGTCTGTCTGACCGAGCTCTCCAGCCAAATCTATCGCACGCAGGGACCTGGAATTTTTTATACGGAAGCAGAAAGGGGCTGGCCACCAGACCTCGAAGCCCGATTTTCGATTTTTGAATTAGAAAAATTTTAAAAAAATTATTTATAATTAATTAATCACGGTTTTTTTGACTCACTGATATTATTATTTGTTTTCAAATAACGTTCGATTGTAACAATTGATTTCTTTATTCTAGCGTTAGTCTGCTGTTTTGACGATACATCTATAATAATAAAAGCAAGTGTAATGTGTCTGTCTGTCTGTCTGTCTGTCTGACCGAGCTCTCCAGCCAAATCTATCGCACGCAGGGATCTGGAATTTTTTATACGGAAGCACAAAGGGGCTGGCCACCAGACCTCTAAGCCCGATTTTCGATTTTTGAATTAGAAAAATTTTTAAAAAATTATTTATAATTAATTAATCACGGTTTTTTTTGACTCACTGATATTATTATTTGTTTTCAAATAACGTTCGATTGTAACAATTGATTTCTTTATTCTAGCGTTAGTTTGCTGTTGTGACGATACATCTATAATAATAAAAGCAAGTGTAATGTGTCTGTCTGTCTGTCTGTCTGTCTGACCGAGCTCTCCAGCCAAATCTATCGCACGCAGGGACCTGGAATTTTTTATACGGAAGCACAAAGGGGCTGGCCACCAGACCTCGAAGACCGATTTTCGATTTTTGAATTAGAAAAATTTAAAAAAAATTATTTATAATTAATTAATCACGGTTTTTTTGACTCACTGATATTATTATTTGTTTTCAAATAACGTTCGATTGTAACAATTGATTTCTTTATTCTAGCGTTAGTTTGCTGTTTTGACGATACATCTATAATAATAAAAGCAAGTGTAATGTGTCTGTCTGTCTGTCTGTCTGTCTGACCGAGCTCTCCAGCCAAATCTATCGCACGCAGGGACCTGGAATTTTTTATACGGAAGCACAAAGGGGCTGGCCACCAGACCTCGAAGCCCGATTTTCGATTTTTGAATTAGAAAAATTTTAAAAAAATTATTTATAATTAATTAATCACGGTTTTTTTTGACTCACTGATATTATTATTTGTTTTCAAATAACGTTCGATTGTAACAATTGATTTCTTTATTCTAGCGTTAGTTTGCTGTTTTGACGATACATCTATAATAATAAAAGCAAGTGTAATGTGTCTGTCTGTCTGTCTGTCTGTCTGACCGAGCTCTCCAGCCAAATCTATCGCACGCAGGGACCTGGAATTTTTTATACGGAAGCAGAAAGGGGCTGGCCACCAGACCTCGAAGCCCGATTTTCGATTTTTGAATTAGAAAAATTTTAAAAAAATTATTTATAATTAATTAATCACGGTTTTTTTTAACTCACTGATATTATTATTTGTTTTCAAATAACGTTCGATTGTAACAATTGATTTCTTTATTCTAGCGTTAGTCTGCTGTTTTGACGATACATCTATAATAATAAAAGCAAGTGTAATGTGTCTGTCTGTCTGTCTGTCTGTCTGACCGAGCTCTCCAGCCAAATCTATCGCACGCAGGGATCTGGAATTTTTTATACGGAAGCACAAAGGGGCTGGCCACCAGACCTCGAAGCCCGATTTTCGATTTTTGAATTAGAAAAATTTTTAAACAATTATTTATAATTAATTAATCACGGTTTTTTTGACTCACTGATATTATTATTTGTTTTGAAATAACGTTCGATTGTAACAATTGATTTCTTTATTCTAGCGTTAGTTTGCCGTTTTGACGATACATTAAATCGATTAATTACAATTCATTTCTTTTTTGTAGCTTGTGGGGGGGGGAAGAGAGAGAGACAGTCTACATGTCCTACACTACTATTCCTGCGCTATTCACTTATGTGCATTTTCTAAATGCACGGGCAACGCCGGGCGGGTACAGCTAGTCTATAATAATAAAAGCAAGTGTAATGTGTCTGTCTGTCTGTCTGTCTGTCTGACCGAGCTCTCCAGCCAAATCTATCGCACGCAGGGACCTGGAATTTTTTATACGGAAGCACAAAGGGGCTGGCCACCAGACCTCGAAGCCCGATTTTCGATTTTTGAATTAGAAAAATTTAAAAAAAATTATTTATAATTAATTAATCACGGTTTTTTTGACTCACTGATATTATTATTTGTTTTCAAATAACGTTCGATTGTAACAATTGATTTCTTTATTCTAGCGTTAGTTTGCTGTTTTGACGATACATCTATAATAATAAAAGCAAGTGTAATGTGTCTGTCTGTCTGTCTGTCTGTCTGTCTGTCTGACCGAGCTCTCCAGCCAAATCTATCGCACGCAGGGACCTGGAATTTTTTATACGGAAGCACAAAAGGGCTGGCCACCAGACCTCGAAGCCCGATTTTCGATTTTTGAAATAGAAAAATTTAAAAAAAAATTATTTATAATTAATTAATCACGGTTTTTTTGACTCACTGATATCATTATTTGTTTTCAAATAACGTTCGATTGTAACAATTGATTTCTTTATTCTAGCGTTAGTCTGCTGTTTTGACGATACATCTATAATAATAAAAGCAAGTGTAATGTGTCTGTCTGTCTGTCTGTCTGTCTGACCGAGCTCTCCAGCCAAATCTATCGCACGCAGGGATCTGAAATTTTTTATACGGAAGCACAAAGGGGCTGGCCACCAAACCTCGAAGCCCGATTTTCGATTTTTGAATTAGAAAAATTTTTAAAAAATTATTTATAATTAATTAATCACGGTTTTTTTGACTCACTGATATTATTATTTGTTTTCAAATAACGTTCGATTGTAACAATTGATTTCTTTATTCTAGCGTTAGTTTGCTGTTGTGACGATACATCTATAATAATAAAAGCAAGTGTAATGTGTCTGTCTGTCTGTCTGTCTGACCGAGCTCTCCAGCCAAATCTATCGCACGCAGGGACCTGGAATTTTTTATACGGAAGCACAAAGGGGCTGGCCACCAGACCTCGAAGACCGATTTTCGATTTTTGAATTAGAAAAATTTAAAAAAAATTATTTATAATTAATTAATCACGGTTTTTTTGACTCACTGATATTATTATTTGTTTTCAAATAACGTTCGATTGTAACAATTGATTTCTTTATTCTAGCGTTAGTTTGCTGTTTTGACGATACATCTATAATAATAAAAGCAAGTGTAATGTGTCTGTCTGTCTGTCTGTCTGTCTGACCGAGCTCTCCAGCCAAATCTATCGCACGCAGGGACCTGGAATTTTTTATACGGAAGCACAAAGGGGCTGGCCACCAGACCTCGAAGCCCGATTTTCGATTTTTGAATTAGAAAAATTTTAAAAAAATTATTTATAATTAATTAATCACGGTTTTTTTTGACTCACTGATATTATTATTTGTTTTCAAATAACGTTCGATTGTAACAATTGATTTCTTTATTCTAGCGTTAGTTTGCTGTTTTGACGATACATCTATAATAATAAAAGCAAGTGTAATGTGTCTGTCTGTCTGTCTGACCGAGCTCTCCAGCCAAATCTATCGCACGCAGGGACCTGGAATTTTTTATACGGAAGCAGAAAGGGGCTGGCCACCAGACCTCGAAGCCCGATTTTCGATTTTTGAATTAGAAAAATTTTAAAAAAATTATTTATAATTAATTAATCACGGTTTTTTTGACTCACTGATATTATTATTTGTTTTCAAATAACGTTCGATTGTAACAATTGATTTCTTTATTCTAGCGTTAGTCTGCTGTTTTGACGATACATCTATAATAATAAAAGCAAGTGTAATGTGTCTGTCTGTCTGTCTGTCTGTCTGACCGAGCTCTCCAGCCAAATCTATCGCACGCAGGGATCTGGAATTTTTTATACGGAAGCACAAAGGGGCTGGCCACCAGACCTCTAAGCCCGATTTTCGATTTTTGAATTAGAAAAATTTTTAAAAAATTATTTATAATTAATTAATCACGGTTTTTTTTGACTCACTGATATTATTATTTGTTTTCAAATAACGTTCGATTGTAACAATTGATTTCTTTATTCTAGCGTTAGTTTGCTGTTGTGACGATACATCTATAATAATAAAAGCAAGTGTAATGTGTCTGTCTGTCTGTCTGTCTGTCTGACCGAGCTCTCCAGCCAAATCTATCGCACGCAGGGACCTGGAATTTTTTATACGGAAGCACAAAGGGGCTGGCCACCAGACCTCGAAGACCGATTTTCGATTTTTGAATTAGAAAAATTTAAAAAAAATTATTTATAATTAATTAATCACGGTTTTTTTGACTCACTGATATTATTATTTGTTTTCAAATAACGTTCGATTGTAACAATTGATTTCTTTATTCTAGCGTTAGTTTGCTGTTTTGACGATACATCTATAATAATAAAAGCAAGTGTAATGTGTCTGTCTGTCTGTCTGTCTGTCTGACCGAGCTCTCCAGCCAAATCTATCGCACGCAGGGACCTGGAATTTTTTATACGGAAGCACAAAGGGGCTGGCCACCAGACCTCGAAGCCCGATTTTCGATTTTTGAATTAGAAAAATTTTAAAAAAATTATTTATAATTAATTAATCACGGTTTTTTTTGACTCACTGATATTATTATTTGTTTTCAAATAACGTTCGATTGTAACAATTGATTTCTTTATTCTAGCGTTAGTTTGCTGTTTTGACGATACATCTATAATAATAAAAGCAAGTGTAATGTGTCTGTCTGTCTGTCTGTCTGTCTGACCGAGCTCTCCAGCCAAATCTATCGCACGCAGGGACCTGGAATTTTTTATACGGAAGCAGAAAGGGGCTGGCCACCAGACCTCGAAGCCCGATTTTCGATTTTTGAATTAGAAAAATTTTAAAAAAATTATTTATAATTAATTAATCACGGTTTTTTTGACTCACTGATATTATTATTTGTTTTCAAATAACGTTCGATTGTAACAATTGATTTCTTTATTCTAGCGTTAGTCTGCTGTTTTGACGATACATCTATAATAATAAAAGCAAGTGTAATGTGTCTGTCTGTCTGTCTGTCTGTCTGACCGAGCTCTCCAGCCAAATCTATCGCACGCAGGGATCTGGAATTTTTTATACGGAAGCACAAAGGGGCTGGCCACCAGACCTCTAAGCCCGATTTTCGATTTTTGAATTAGAAAAATTTTTAAAAAATTATTTATAATTAATTAATCACGGTTTTTTTTGACTCACTGATATTATTATTTGTTTTCAAATAACGTTCGATTGTAACAATTGATTTCTTTATTCTAGCGTTAGTTTGCTGTTGTGACGATACATCTATAATAATAAAAGCAAGTGTAATGTGTCTGTCTGTCTGTCTGTCTGTCTGACCGAGCTCTCCAGCCAAATCTATCGCACGCAGGGACCTGGAATTTTTTATACGGAAGCACAAAGGGGCTGGCCACCAGACCTCGAAGACCGATTTTCGATTTTTGAATTAGAAAAATTTAAAAAAAATTATTTATAATTAATTAATCACGGTTTTTTTGACTCACTGATATTATTATTTGTTTTCAAATAACGTTCGATTGTAACAATTGATTTCTTTATTCTAGCGTTAGTTTGCTGTTTTGACGATACATCTATAATAATAAAAGCAAGTGTAATGTGTCTGTCTGTCTGTCTGTCTGTCTGACCGAGCTCTCCAGCCAAATCTATCGCACGCAGGGACCTGGAATTTTTTATACGGAAGCACAAAGGGGCTGGCCACCAGACCTCGAAGCCCGATTTTCGATTTTTGAATTAGAAAAATTTTAAAAAAATTATTTATAATTAATTAATCACGGTTTTTTTGACTCACTGATATTATTATTTGTTTTCAAATAACGTTCGATTGTAACAATTGATTTCTTTATTCTAGCGTTAGTTTGCTGTTTTGACGATACATCTATAATAATAAAAGCAAGTGTAATGTGTCTGTCTGTCTGTCTGTCTGTCTGTCTGACCGAGCTCTCCAGCCAAATCTATCGGTCGCAGGGACCTGGAATTTTTTATACGGAAGCAGAAAATGGCTGGCCACCAGACCTCGAAGCCCGATTTTCGATTTTTGAATTAGAAAAATTTTAAAAAAATTATTTATAATTAATTAATCACGGTTTTTTTGACTCACTGATATTATTATTTGTTTTCAAATAACGTTCGATTGTAACAATTGATTTCTTTATTCTAGCGTTAGTTTGCTGTTTTGACGATACATTAAATCGATTAATTACAATTCATTTGTTTTTTGTAGCTTATTATTTATAATTAATTTATCACGGTTTTTTTGACTCACTGATATTATTATTTGTTTTCAAATAATGTTCGATTGTAACAATTGATTTCTTTATTCTAGCGTTAGTTTGCTGTTTTGACGATACATTAAATCGATTAATTACAATTCATTTCTTTTTTGTAGCTTGTGGGGGGGAGAGAGAGAGACAGTCTACATGTTCTACACTACTAATCCTGCGCTATTCACTTATCTGCATTTTCTAAATGCACGGGCAACGCCGGGCGGGTATAGCTAGTCTATAATAATAAAAGCAAGTGTAATGTGTCTGTCTGTCTGTCTGTCTGTCTGACCGAGCTCTCCAGCCAAATCTATCGCACGCAGGGACCTGGAATTTTTTATACGGAAGCACAAAAGGGCTGGCCACCAGACCTCGAAGCCCGATTTTCGATTTTTGAATTAGAAAAATTTTAAAAAAATTATTTATAATTAATTAATCACGGTTTTTTTGACTCACTGATATTATTATTTGTTTTCAAATAACGTTCGATTGTAACAAATGATTTCTTTATTCTAGCGTTAGTTTGCTGTTTTGACGATACATCTATAATAATAAAAGCAAGTGTAATGTGTCTGTCTGTCTGTCTGTCTGACCGAGCTCTCCAGCCAAATCTATCGCACGCAGGGACCTGGAATTTTTTATACGGAAGCTCAAAGGGGCTGGCCACCAGACCTCGAAGCCCGATTTTCGATTTTTGAATTAGAAAAATTTTTAAAAAATTATTTATAATTAATTAATCACGGTTTTTTTCACTCACTGATATTATTATTTGTTTTCAAATAACGTTCGATTGTAACAATTGATTTCTTTATTCTAGCGTTAGTTTGCTGTTTTGACGATACATTAAATCGATTAATTACAATTCATTTCTTTTTTGTAGCTTGTGGGGGGGGGAAGAGAGAGAAACAGTCTACATGTCCTACACTACTATTCCTGCGCTATTCACTTATCTGCATTTTCTAAATGCACGGGCAACGCCGGGCGGGTACAGCTAGTCTATAATAATAAAAGCAAGTGTAATGTGTCTGTCTGTCTGTCTGTCTGTCTGACCGAGCTCTCCAGCCAAATCTATCGCACGCAGGGACCTGGAATTTTTTATACGGAAGCACAAAGGGGCTGGCCACCAGACCTCGAAGCCCGATTTTCGATTTTTGAAATAGAAAAATTAAAAAAAAATTATTTATAATTAATTAATCACGGTTTTTTTGACTCACTGATATTATTATTTGTTTTCAAATAACGTTCGATTGTAACAATTGATTTCTTTATTCTAGCGTTAGTCTGCTGTTTTGACTATACATCTATAATAATAAAAGCAAGTGTAATGTGTCTGTCTGTCTGTCTGTCTGTCTGTCTGTCTGACCGAGCTCTCCAGCCAAATCTATCGCACGCAGGGATCTGGAATTTTTTATACGGAAGGACAAAGGGGCTGGCCACCAGACCTCGAAACCCGATTTTCGATCTTTGACACATTACACTTATTACAATTAGAAAAATTTTTTAAAAATTATTTATAATTAATTAATCACGGTTTTTTTGACTCACTGATATTATTATTTGTTTTCAAATAACGTTCGATTGTAACAATTGATTTCTTTATTCTAGCGCTAGTTTGCTGTTTTGACGATATATCTATAATAATAAAAGCAAGTGTAATGTGTCTGTCTGTCTGTCTGACCGAGCTCTCCAGCCAAATCTATCGCACGCAGGGACCTGCAATTTTTTATACGGAAGCACAAAGGGGCTGGCCACCAGACCTCGAAGCCCGATTTACGATTTTTGAATTAGAAAAATTTTAAAAAAATTATTTATAATTAATTAATCACGGTTTTTTTGACTCACTGATATTATTATTTGTTTTCAAATAACGTTCGATTGTAACAATTGATTTCTTTATTCTAGCGTTAGTCTGCTGTTTTGACGATACATCTATAATAATAAAAGCAAGTGTAATGTGTCTGTCTGTCTGTCTGACCGAGCTCTCCAGCCAAATCTATCGCACGCAGGGATCTGGAATTTTTTATACGGAAGCACAAAGGGGCTGGCCACCAGACCTCTAAGCCCGATTTTCGATTTTTGAATTAGAAAAATTTTTAAAAAATTATTTATAATTAATTAATCACGGTTTTTTTGACTCACTGATATTATTATTTGTTTTCAAATAACGTTCGATTGTAACAATTGATTTCTTTATTCTAGCGTTAGTTTGCTGTTGTGACGATACATCTTTAATAATAAAAGCAAGTGTAATGTGTCTGTCTGTCTGTCTGACCGAGCTCTCCAGCCAAATCTATCGCACGCAGGGACCTGGAATTTTTTATACGGAAGCACAAAGGTGCTGGCCACCAGACCTCGAAGACCGATTTTCGATTTTTGAATTAGAAAAATTTAAAAAAAATTATTTATAATTAATTAATCACGGTTTTTTTGACTCACTGATATTATTATTTGTTTTCAAATAACGTTCGATTGTAACAATTGATTTCTTTATTCTAGCGTTAGTTTGCTGTTTTGACGATACATCTATAATAATAAAAGCAAGTGTAATATGTCTGTCTGTCTGTCTGTCTGTCTGACTGAGCTCTCCAGCCAAATCTACCGCACGCAGGGACCTGGAATTTTTTATACGGAAGCACAAAGGGGCTGGCCACCAGACCTCGAAGCCCGATTTTCGATTTTTGAATTAGAAAAATTTAAAAAAAATTATTTATAACTAATTAATCACGGTTTTTTTGACTCACTGATATTATTATTTGTTTTCAAATAACGTTCGATTGTAAAAATTGATTTCTTTATTCTAGCGTTAGTTTGCTGTTTTGACGATACATCTATAATAATAAAAGCAAGTGTAATGTGTCTGTCTGTCTGTCTGTCTGTCTGTCTGACCGAGCTCTCCAGCCAAATCTATCGCACGCAGGGACCTGGAATTTTTTATACGGAAGCAGAAAGGGGCTGGCCACCAGTCCTCGAAGCCCGATTTCCGATTTTTGAATTAGAAAAATTTTAAAAAAATTATTTATAATTAATTAATCACGGTTTTTTTGACTCACTGATATTATTATTTGTTTTCAAATAACGTTCGATTGTAACAATTGATTTCTTTATTCTAGCGTTAGTTTGCTGTTTTGACGATACATTAAATCGATTAATTACAATTCATTTCTTTTTTGTAGCTTATTATTTATAATTAATTTATCACGGTTTTTTTGACTCACTGATATTATTATTTGTTTTCAAATAATGTTCGATTGTAACAATTGATTTTTTTATTCTAGCGTTAGTTTGCTGTTTTGACGATACATTAAATCGATTAATTACAATTCATTTCTTTTTTGTAGCTTGTGGGGGGGGGAAGAGAGAGAGACAATCTACATGTCCTACACTACTAATCCTGTGCTATTCACTTATCTGCATTTTCTAAATGCACGGGCAACGCCGGGCGGGTACAGCTAGTCTATAATAATAAAAGCAAGTGTAATGTGTCTGTTTGTCTGTCTGTCTGTCTGTCTAACCGAGCTCTCCAGCCAAATCTATCGCACGCAGGGACCTGGAATTTTTTATACGGAAGCACAAAAGAGCTGGCCACCAGACCTCGAAGCCCGATTTTCGATTTTTGAATTAGAAAAATTTTTAAAAAATTATTTATAATTAATTAATCACGGTTTTTTTGACTCACTGATATTATTATTTGTTTTCAAATAACGTTCGATTGTAACAATTGATTTCTTTATTCTAGCGTTAGTTTGCTGTTGTGACGATACATCTATAATAATAAAAGCAAGTGTAATGTGTCTGTCTGTCTGTCTGTCTGTCTGACCGAGCTCTCCAGCCAAATCTATCGCACGCAGGGACCTGGAATTTTTTATACGGAAGCACAAAGGGGCTGGCCACCAGACCTCGAAGACCGATTTTCGATTTTTGAATTAGAAAAATTTTAAAAAAATTATTTATAATTAATTAATCACGGTTTTTTTGACTCACTGATATTATTATTTGTTTTCAAATAACGTTCGATTGTAACAATTGATTTCTTTATTCTAGCGTTAGTTTGCTGTTTTGACGATACATCTATAATAATAAAAGCAAGTGTAATGTGTCTGTCTGTCTGTCTGTCTGTCTGACCGAGCTCTCCAGCCAAATCTATCGCACGCAGGGACCTGGAATTTTTTATACGGAAGCACAAAGGGGCTGGCCACCAGACCTCGAAGCCCGATTTTCGATTTTTGAATTAGAAAAATTTTAAAAAAATTATTTATAATTAATTAATCACGGTTTTTTTGACTCACTGATATTATTATTTGTTTTCAAATAACGTTCGATTGTAACAATTGATTTCTTTATTCTAGCGTTAGTTTGCTGTTTTGACGATACATCTATAATAATAAAAGCAAGTGTAATGTGTCTGTCTGTCTGTCTGTCTGTCTGACCGAGCTCTCCAGCCAAATCTATCGCACGCAGGGACCTGGAATTTTTTATACGGAAGCAGAAAGGGGCTGGCCACCAGACCTCGAAGCCCGATTTTCGATTTTTGAATTAGAAAAATTTTAAAAAAATTATTTATAATTAATTAATCACGGTTTTTTTGACTCACTGATATTATTATTTGTTTTCAAATAACGTTCGATTGTAACAATTGATTTCTTTATTCTAGCGTTAGTTTGCTGTTTTGACGATACATTAAATCGATTAATTACAATTCATTTCTTTTTTGTAGCTTATTATTTATAATTAATTTATCACGGTTTTTTTGACTCACTGATATTATTGTTTGTTTTCAAATAATGTTCGATTGTAACAATTGATTTCTTTATTCTAGCGTTAGTTTGCTGTTTTGACGATACATTAAATCGATTAATTACAATTCATTTCTTTTTTGTAGCTTGTGGGGGGGGAAGAGAGAGAGACAGTCTACATGTCCTACACTACTAATCCTGCGCTATTCACTTATCTGCATTTTCTAAATGCACGGGCAACGCCGGGCGGGTACAGCTAGTCTATAATAATAAAAGCAAGTGTAATGTGTCTGTCTGTCTGTCTGTCTGTCTGACCGAGCTCTCCAGCCAAATCTATCGCACGCAGGGACCTGGAATTTTTTATACGGAAGCACAAAAGGGCTGGCCACCAGACCTCGAAGCCCGATTTTCGATTTTTGAATTAGAAAAATTTTAAAAAAATTATTTATAATTAATTAATCACGGTTTTTTTGACTCACTGATATTATTATTTGTTTTCAAATAACGTTCGATTGTAACAAATGATTTCTTTATTCTAGCGTTAGTTTGCTGTTTTGACGATACATCTATAATAATAAAAGCAAGTGTAATGTGTCTGTCTGTCTGTCTGTCTGTCCCGTCTGACCGAGCTCTCCAGCCAAATCTATCGCACGCAGGGACCTGGAATTTTTTATACGGAAGCACAAAGGGGCTGGCCACCAGACCTCGAAGCCCGATTTTCGATTTTTGAATTAGAAAAATTTTAAAAAAATTATTTATAATTAATTAATCACGGTTTTTTTGACTCACTGATATTATTATTTGTTTTCAAATAACGTTCGATTGTAACAATTGATTTCTTTATTCTAGCGTTAGTCTGCTGTTTTGACGATACATCTATAATAATAAAAGCAAGTGTAATGTGTCTGTCTGTCTGTCTGTCTGTCTGTCTGTCTGACCGAGCTCTCCAGCCAAATCCATCGCACGCAGGGATCTGGAATTTTTTATACGGAAGCACAAAGGGGCTGGCCACCAGACCTCGAAGCCCGATTTTGGATTTTTGAATTAGAAAAATTTTTAAAAAATTATTTATAATTAATTAATCACGGTTTTTTTGACTCACTGATATTATTATTTGTTTTCAAATAACGTTCGATTGTAACAATTGATTTCTTTATTCTAGCGTTAGTTTGCTGTTGTGACGATACATCTATAATAATAAAAGCAAGTGTAATGTGTCTGTCTGTCTGTCTGCCTGACCGAGCTCTCCAGCCAAATCTATCGCACGCAGGGACCTGGAATTTTTTATACGGAAGCACAAAGGGGCTGGCCACCAGACCTCGAAGACCGATTTTCGATTTTTGAATTAGAAAAATTTAAAAAAAATTATTTATAATTAATTAATCACGGGTTTTTTGACTCACTGATATTATTATTTGTTTTCAAATAACGTTCGATTGTAACAATTGATTTCTTTATTCTAGCGTTAGTTTGCTGTTTTGACGATACATCTATAATAATAAAAGCAAGTGTAATGTGTCTGTCTGTCTGTCTGTCTGTCTGTCTGACCGAGCTCTCCAGCCAAATCTATCGCACGCAGGGACCTGGAATTTTTTATACGGAAGCACAAAGAGGCTGGCCACCAGACCTCGAAGACCGATTTTCGATTTTTGAATTAGAAAAATTTTAAAAAAATTATTTATAATTAATTAATCACGGTTTTTTTGACTCACTGATATTATTATTTATTTTCAAATAACGTTCGATTGTAACAATTGATTTCTTTATTCTAGCGTTAGTTTGCTGTTTTGACGATACATCTATAATAATAAAAGCAAGTGTAATGTGTCTGTCTGTCTGTCTGTCTGTCTGTCTGTCTGTCTGACCGAGCTCTCCAGCCAAATCTATCGCACGCAGGGACCTGGAATTTTTTATACGGAAGCAGAAAGGGGCTGGCCACCAGACCTCGAAGCCCGATTTTCGATTTTTGAATTAGAAAAATTTAAAAAAAAATATTTATAATTAATTAATCACGGTTTTTTTGACTCACTGATATTATTATTTGTTTTCAAATAACGTTCGATTGTAACAATTGATTTCTTTATTCTAGCGTTAGTTTGCTGTTTTGACGATACATTAAATCGATTAATTACAATTCATTTCTTTTTTGTAGCTTATTATTTATAATTAATTAATCACGGTTTTTTTGACTCACTGATATTATTATTTGTTTTCAAATAACGTTCGATTGTAACAATTGATTTCTTTATTCTAGCGTTAGTTTGCTGTTTTGACGATACATTAAATCGATTAATTACAATTCATTTCTTTTTTGTAGCTTGTGGGGGGGAAGAGAGAGAGACAGTCTACATGTCCTACACTACTATTCCTGTGCTATTCACTTATCTGCATTTTCTAAATGCACGGGCAACGCCGGGCGGGTACAGCTAGTTAATAATAAAAGCAAGTGGAATGTGTCTGTCTGTCTGTATGTCTGTCTGTCTGTCTGTCTGACCGAGCTCTCCAGCCAAATCTATCGCACGCAGGGACCTGGAATTTTTTATACGGAAGCACAAAGGGGCTGGCCACCAGACCTCGAAGCCCGATTTTCGATTTTTGAATTAGAAAAATTTTAAAAAAATTATTTATAATTAATTAATCACGGTTTTTTTGACTCACTGATATTATTATTTGTTTTCAAATAACGTTCGATTGTAACAATTGATTTCTTTATTCTAGCGTTAGTTTGCTGTTTTGACGATACATTAAATCGATTAATTACAATTCATTTCTTTTTTGTAGCTTATTATTTATAATTAATTAATCACGGTTTTTTTGACTCACTGATATTATTATTTGTTTTCAAATAACGTTCGATTGTAACAATTGATTTCTTTATTCTAGCGTTAGTTTGCTGTTTTGACGATACATTAAATCGATTAATTACAATTCATTTCTTTTTTGTAGCTTGTGGGGGGGGAAGAGAGAGAGACAGTCTACATGTCCTACACTACTATTCCTGCGCTATTCATTTATCTGCATTTTCTAAATGCACGGGCAACTCCGGGCGGGTACAGCTAGTCTATAATAATAAAAGCAAGTGTAATGTGTCCGTCTGTCTGTCTGTCTGTCTGTCTGACCAAGCTCTCCAGCCAAATCTATCGCACGCAGGGACCTGGAATTTTTTATACGGAAGCACAAAGGGGCTGGCCACCAGACCTCGAAGCCCGATTTTCGATTTTTGAATTAGAAAAATTTAAAAAAAATTATTTATAATTAATTAATCACGGTTTTTTTGACTCACTGATATTATTATTTGTTTTCAAATAACGTTCGATTGTAACAATTGATTTCTTTATTCTAGCGTTAGTTTGCTGTTTTGACGATACATCTATAATAATAAAAGCAAGTGTAATGTGTCTGTCTCTCTGTCTGTCTGTCTGTCTGTCTGACCGAGCTCTCCAGCCAAATCTATCGCACGCAGGGACCTGGAATTTTTTATACGGAAGCAGAAAGGGGCTGGCCACCAGACCTCGAAGCCCGATTTTCGATTTTTGAATTAGAAAAATTTTAAAAAAATTATTTATAATTAATTAATCACGGTTTTTTTGACTCACTGATATTATTATTTGTTTTCAAATAACGTTCGATTGTAACAAATGATTTCTTTATTCTAGCGTTAATTTGCTGTTTTGACGATACATCTATAATAATAAAAGCAAGTGTAATGTGTCTGTCTGTCTGTCTGTCTGTCTGTCTGATCGAGCTCTCCAGCCAAATCTATCGCACGCAGGGACCTGGAATTTTTTATACGGAAGCACAAAGGGGCTGGCCACCAGACCTCGAAGCCCGATTTTCGATTTTTGAATTAGAAAAATTTTAAAAAAATTATTTATAATTAATTAATCACGGTTTTTTTGACTCACTGATATTATTATTTGTTTTCAAATAACGTTCGATTGTAACAATTGATTTCTTTATTCTAGCGTTAGTCTGCTGTTTTGACGATACATCTATAATAATAAAAGCAAGTGTAATGTGTCTGTCTGTCTGTCTGTCTGACCGAGCTCTCCAGCCAAATCTATCGCACGCAGGGATCTGGAATTTTTTATACGGAAGCACAAAGGGGCTGGCCACCAGACCTCGAAGCCCGATTTTCGATTTTTGAATTAGAAAAATTTTTAAAAAATTATTTATAATTAATTAATCACGGTTTTTTTGACTCACTGATATTATTATTTGTTTTCAAATAACGTTCGATTGTAACAATTGATTTCTTTATTCTAGCGTTAGTTTGCTGTTGTGACGATACATCTATAATAATAAAAGCAAGTGTAATGTGTCTGTCTGTCTGTCTGTCTGACCGAGCTCTCCAGCCAAATCTATCGCACGCAGGGACCTGGAATTTTTTATACGGAAGCACAAAGGGGCTGGCCACCAGACCTCGAAGACCGATTTTCGATTTTTGAATTAGAAAAATTAAAAAAAAATTATTTATAATTAATTAATCACGGTTTTTTTGACTCACTGATATTATTATTTGTTTTCAAATAACGTTCGATTGTAACAATTGATTTCTTTATTCTAGCGTTAGTTTGCTGTTTTGACGATACATCTATAATAATAAAAGCAAGTGTAATGTGTCTGTCTGTCTGTCTGTCTGTCTGACCGAGCTCTCCAGCCAAATCTATCGCACGCAGGGACCTGGAATTTTTTATACGGAAGCACAAAGAGGCTGGCCACCAGACCTCGAAGACCGATTTTCGATTTTTGAATTAGAAAAATTTTTAAAAAATTATTTATAATTAATTAATCACGGTTTTTTTGACTCACTGATATTATTATTTGTTTTCAAATAACGTTCGATTGTAACAATTGATTTCTTTATTCTAGCGTTAGTCTGCTGTTTTGACGATACATCTATAATAATAAAAGCAAGTGTAATGTGTCTGTCTGTCTGTCTGTCTGTCTGACCGAGCTCTCCAGCCAAATCTATCGCACGCAGGGATCTGGAATTTTTTATACGGAAGCACAAAGGGGCTGGCCACCAGACCTCGAAGCCCGATTTTCGATTTTTGAATTAGAAAAATTTTTAAAAAATTATTTATAATTAATTAATCACGGTTTTTTTGACTCACTGATATTATTATTTGTTTTCAAATAACGTTCGATTGTAACAATTGATTTCTTTATTCTAGCGTTAGTTTGCTGTTGTGACGATACATCTATAATAATAAAAGCAAGTGTAATGTGTCTGTCTGTCTGTCTGTCTGACCGAGCTCTCCAGCCAAATCTATCGCACGCAGGGACCTGGAATTTTTTATACGGAAGCACAAAGGGGCTGGCCACCAGACCTCGAAGACCGATTTTCGATTTTTGAATTAGAAAAATTTAAAAAAAATTATTTATAATTAATTAATCACGGTTTTTTTGACTCACTGATATTATTATTTGTTTTCAAATAACGTTCGATTGTAACAATTGATTTCTTTATTCTAGCGTTAGTTTGCTGTTTTGACGATACATCTATAATAATAAAAGCAAGTATAATGTGTCTGTCTGTCTGTCTGTCTGTCTGACCGAGCTGTCCAGCCAAATCTATCGCACGCAGGGACCTGGAATTTTTTATACGGAAGCACAAAGAGGCTGGCCACCAGACCTCGAAGACCGATTTTCGATTTTTGAATTAGAAAAATTTTTAAAAAATTATTTATAATTAATTAATCACGGTTTTTTTGACTCACTGATATTATTATTTGTTTTCAAATAACGTTCGATTGTAACAATTGATTTCTTTATTCTAGCGTTAGTTTGCTGTTTTGACGATACATCTATAATAATAAAAGCAAGTGTAATGTGTCTGTCTGTCTGTCTGTCTGTCTGACCGAGCTCTCCAGCCAAATCTATCGCACGCAGGGACCTGGAATTTTTTATACGGAAGCAGAAAGGGGCTGGCCACCAGACCTCGAAGCCCGATTTTCGATTTTTGAATTAGAAAAATTTTAAAAAAATTATTTATAATTAATTAATCACGGTTTTTTTGACTCACTGATATTATTATTTGTTTTCAAATAACGTTCGATTGTAACAATTGATTTCTTTATTCTAGCGTTAGTTTGCTGTTTTGACGATACATTAAATCGATTAATTACAATTCATTTCTTTTTTGTAGCTTATTATTTATAATTAATTTATCACGGTTTTTTTGACTCACTGATATTATTGTTTGTTTTCAAATAATGTTCGATTGTAACAATTGATTTCTTTATTCTAGCGTTAGTTTGCTGTTTTGACGATACATTAAATCGATTAATTACAATTCATTTCTTTTTTGTAGCTTGTGGGGGGGGAAGAGAGAGAGACAGTCTACATGTCCTACACTACTAATCCTGCGCTATTCACTTATCTGCATTTTCTAAATGCACGGGCAACGCCGGGCGGGTACAGCTAGTCTATAATAATAAAAGCAAGTGTAATGTGTCTGTCTGTCTGTCTGTCTGTCTGACCGAGCTCTCCAGCCAAATCTATCGCACGCAGGGACCTGGAATTTTTTATACGGAAGCACAAAAGGGCTGGCCACCAGACCTCGAAGCCCGATTTTCGATTTTTGAATTAGAAAAATTTTAAAAAAATTATTTATAATTAATTAATCACGGTTTTTTTGACTCACTGATATTATTATTTGTTTTCAAATAACGTTCGATTGTAACAAATGATTTCTTTATTCTAGCGTTAGTTTGCTGTTTTGACGATACATCTATAATAATAAAAGCAAGTGTAATGTGTCTGTCTGTCTGTCTGTCTGTCCCGTCTGACCGAGCTCTCCAGCCAAATCTATCGCACGCAGGGACCTGGAATTTTTTATACGGAAGCACAAAGGGGCTGGCCACCAGACCTCGAAGCCCGATTTTCGATTTTTGAATTAGAAAAATTTTAAAAAAATTATTTATAATTAATTAATCACGGTTTTTTTGACTCACTGATATTATTATTTGTTTTCAAATAACGTTCGATTGTAACAATTGATTTCTTTATTCTAGCGTTAGTCTGCTGTTTTGACGATACATCTATAATAATAAAAGCAAGTGTAATGTGTCTGTCTGTCTGTCTGTCTGTCTGTCTGTCTGACCGAGCTCTCCAGCCAAATCCATCGCACGCAGGGATCTGGAATTTTTTATACGGAAGCACAAAGGGGCTGGCCACCAGACCTCGAAGCCCGATTTTGGATTTTTGAATTAGAAAAATTTTTAAAAAATTATTTATAATTAATTAATCACGGTTTTTTTGACTCACTGATATTATTATTTGTTTTCAAATAACGTTCGATTGTAACAATTGATTTCTTTATTCTAGCGTTAGTTTGCTGTTGTGACGATACATCTATAATAATAAAAGCAAGTGTAATGTGTCTGTCTGTCTGTCTGCCTGACCGAGCTCTCCAGCCAAATCTATCGCACGCAGGGACCTGGAATTTTTTATACGGAAGCACAAAGGGGCTGGCCACCAGACCTCGAAGACCGATTTTCGATTTTTGAATTAGAAAAATTTAAAAAAAATTATTTATAATTAATTAATCACGGTTTTTTTGACTCACTGATATTATTATTTGTTTTCAAATAACGTTCGATTGTAACAATTGATTTCTTTATTCTAGCGTTAGTTTGCTGTTTTGACGATACATCTATAATAATAAAAGCAAGTGTAATGTGTCTGTCTGTCTGTCTGTCTGTCTGACCGAGCTCTCCAGCCAAATCTATCGCACGCAGGGACCTGGAATTTTTTATACGGAAGCACAAAGAGGCTGGCCACCAGACCTCGAAGACCGATTTTCGATTTTTGAATTAGAAAAATTTTAAAAAAATTATTTATAATTAATTAATCACGGTTTTTTTGACTCACTGATATTATTATTTATTTTCAAATAACGTTCGATTGTAACAATTGATTTCTTTATTCTAGCGTTAGTTTGCTGTTTTGACGATACATCTATAATAATAAAAGCAAGTGTAATGTGTCTGTCTGTCTGTCTGTCTGTCTGTCTGACCGAGCTCTCCAGCCAAATCTATCGCACGCAGGGACCTGGAATTTTTTATACGGAAGCAGAAAGGGGCTGGCCACCAGACCTCGAAGCCCGATTTTCGATTTTTGAATTAGAAAAATTTAAAAAAAAATATTTATAATTAATTAATCACGGTTTTTTTGACTCACTGATATTATTATTTGTTTTCAAATAACGTTCGATTGTAACAATTGATTTCTTTATTCTAGCGTTAGTTTGCTGTTTTGACGATACATTAAATCGATTAATTACAATTCATTTCTTTTTTGTAGCTTATTATTTATAATTAATTAATCACGGTTTTTTTGACTCACTGATATTATTATTTGTTTTCAAATAACGTTCGATTGTAACAATTGATTTCTTTATTCTAGCGTTAGTTTGCTGTTTTGACGATACATTAAATCGATTAATTACAATTCATTTCTTTTTTGTAGCTTGTGGGGGGGAAGAGAGAGAGACAGTCTACATGTCCTACACTACTATTCCTGTGCTATTCACTTATCTGCATTTTCTAAATGCACGGGCAACGCCGGGCGGGTACAGCTAGTTAATAATAAAAGCAAGTGGAATGTGTCTGTCTGTCTGTATGTCTGTCTGTCTGTCTGTCTGACCGAGCTCTCCAGCCAAATCTATCGCACGCAGGGACCTGGAATTTTTTATACGGAAGCACAAAGGGGCTGGCCACCAGACCTCGAAGCCCGATTTTCGATTTTTGAATTAGAAAAATTTTAAAAAAATTATTTATAATTAATTAATCACGGTTTTTTTGACTCACTGATATTATTATTTGTTTTCAAATAACGTTCGATTGTAACAATTGATTTCTTTATTCTAGCGTTAGTTTGCTGTTTTGACGATACATTAAATCGATTAATTACAATTCATTTCTTTTTTGTAGCTTATTATTTATAATTAATTAATCACGGTTTTTTTGACTCACTGATATTATTATTTGTTTTCAAATAACGTTCGATTGTAACAATTGATTTCTTTATTCTAGCGTTAGTTTGCTGTTTTGACGATACATTAAATCGATTAATTACAATTCATTTCTTTTTTGTAGCTTGTGGGGGGGGAAGAGAGAGAGACAGTCTACATGTCCTACACTACTATTCCTGCGCTATTCATTTATCTGCATTTTCTAAATGCACGGGCAACGCCGGGCGGGTACAGCTAGTCTATAATAATAAAAGCAAGTGTAATGTGTCCGTCTGTCTGTCTGTCTGTCTGTCTGACCAAGCTCTCCAGCCAAATCTATCGCACGCAGGGACCTGGAATTTTTTATACGGAAGCACAAAGGGGCTGGCCACCAGACCTCGAAGCCCGATTTTCGATTTTTGAATTAGAAAAATTTAAAAAAAATTATTTATAATTAATTAATCACGGTTTTTTTGACTCACTGATATTATTATTTGTTTTCAAATAACGTTCGATTGTAACAATTGATTTCTTTATTCTAGCGTTAGTTTGCTGTTTTGACGATACATCTATAATAATAAAAGCAAGTGTAATGTGTCTGTCTGTCTGTCTGTCTGTCTGACCGAGCTCTCCAGCCAAATCTATCGCACGCAGGGACCTGGAATTTTTTATACGGAAGCACAAAGAGGCTGGCCACCAGACCTCGAAGACCGATTTTCGATTTTTGAATTAGAAAAATTTTTAAAAAATTATTTATAATTAATTAATCACGGTTTTTTTGACTCACTGATATTATTATTTGTTTTCAAATAACGTTCGATTGTAACAATTGATTTCTTTATTCTAGCGTTAGTCTGCTGTTTTGACGATACATCTATAATAATAAAAGCAAGTGTAATGTGTCTGTCTGTCTGTCTGTCTGTCTGACCGAGCTCTCCAGCCAAATCTATCGCACGCAGGGATCTGGAATTTTTTATACGGAAGCACAAAGGGGCTGGCCACCAGACCTCGAAGCCCGATTTTCGATTTTTGAATTAGAAAAATTAAAAAAAAATTATTTATAATTAATTAATCACGGTTTTTTTGACTCACTGATATTATTATTTGTTTTCAAATAACGTTCGATTGTAACAATTGATTTCTTTATTCTAGCGTTAGTTTGCTGTTGTGACGATACATCTATAATAATAAAAGCAAGTGTAATGTGTCTGTCTGTCTGTCTGTCTGACGGAGCTCTCCAGCCAAATCTATCGCACGCAGGGACCTGGAATTTTTTATACGGAAGCACAAAGGGGCTGGCCACCAGACCTCGAAGACCGATTTTCGATTTTTGAATTAGAAAAATTAAAAAAAAATTATTTATAATTAATTAATCACGGTTTTTTTGACTCACTGATATTATTATTTGTTTTCAAATAACGTTCGATTGTAACAATTGATTTCTTTATTCTAGCGTTAGTCTGCTGTTTTGACGATACATCTATAATAATAAAAGCAAGTGTAATGTGTCTGTCTGTCTGTCTGTCTGTCTGACCGAGCTCTCCAGCCAAATCTATCGCACGCAGGGACCTGGAATTTTTTATACGGAAGCACAAAGAGGCTGGCCACCAGACCTCGAAGACCGATTTTCGATTTTTGAATTAGAAAAATTTTTAAAAAATTATTTATAATTAATTAATCACGGTTTTTTTGACTCACTGATATTATTATTTGTTTTCAAATAACGTTCGATTGTAACAATTGATTTCTTTATTCTAGCGTTAGTTTGCTGTTGTGACGATACATCTATAATAATAAAAGCAAGTGTAATGTGTCTGTCTGTCTGTCTGTCTGACGGAGCTCTCCAGCCAAATCTATCGCACGCAGGGACCTGGAATTTTTTATACGGAAGCACAAAGGGGCTGGCCACCAGACCTCGAAGACCGATTTTCGATTTTTGAATTAGAAAAATTAAAAAAAAATTATTTATAATTAATTAATCACGGTTTTTTTGACTCACTGATATTATTATTTGTTTTCAAATAACGTTCGATTGTAACAATTGATTTCTTTATTCTAGCGTTAGTTTGCTGTTTTGACGATACATCTATAATAATAAAAGCAAGTATAATGTGTCTGTCTGTCTGTCTGTCTGTCTGACCGAGCTGTCCAGCCAAATCTATCGCACGCAGGGACCTGGAATTTTTTATACGGAAGCACAAAGAGGCTGGCCACCAGACCTCGAAGACCGATTTTCGATTTTTGAATTAGAAAAATTTTTAAAAAATTATTTATAATTAATTAATCACGGTTTTTTTGACTCACTGATATTATTATTTGTTTTCAAATAACGTTCGATTGTAACAATTGATTTCTTTATTCTAGCGTTAGTTTGCTGTTTTGACGATACATCTATAATAATAAAAGCAAGTGTAATGTGTCTGTCTGTCTGTCTGTCTGTCTGTCTGACCGAGCTCTCCAGCCAAATCTATCGCACGCAGGGACCTGGAATTTTTTATACGGAAGCAGAAAGGGGCTGGCCACCAGACCTCGAAGCCCGATTTTCGATTTTTGAATTAGAAAAATTAAAAAAAAATTATTTATAATTAATTAATCACGGTTTTTTTGACTCACTGATATTATTATTTGTTTTCAAATAACGTTCGATTGTAACAATTGATTTCTTTATTCTAGCGTTAGTTTGCTGTTTTGACGATACATCTATAATAATAAAAGCAAGTGTAATGTGTCTGTCTCTCTGTCTGTCTGTCTGTCTGTCTGACCGAGCTCTCCAGCCAAATCTATCGCACGCAGGGACCTGGAATTTTTTATACGGAAGCACAAAGGGGCTGGCCACCAGACCTCGAAGCCCGATTTTCGATTTTTGAATTAGAAAAATTTTAAAAAAATTATTTATAATTAATTAATCACGGTTTTTTTGACTCACTGATATTATTATTTGTTTTCAAATAACGTTCGATTGTAACAAATGATTTCTTTATTCTAGCGTTAGTTTGCTGTTTTGACGATACATCTATAATAATAAAAGCAAGTGTAATGTGTCTGTCTGTCTGTCTGTCTGTCTGTCTGACCGAGCTCTCCAGCCAAATCTATCGCACGCAGGGACCTGGAATTTTTTATACGGAAGCACAAAGGGGCTGGCCACCAGACCTCGAAGCCCGATTTTCGATTTTTGAATTAGAAAAATTTTAAAAAAATTATTTATAATTAATTAATCACGGTTTTTTTGACTCACTGATATTATTATTTGTTTTCAAATAACGTTCGATTGTAACAATTGATTTCTTTATTCTAGCGTTAGTCTGCTGTTTTGACGATACATCTATAATAATAAAAGCAAGTGTAATGTGTCTGTCTGTCTGTCTGTCTGTCTGACCGAGCTCTCCAGCCAAATCTATCGCACGCAGAGATCTGGAATTTTTTATACGGAAGCACAAAGGGGCTGGCCACCAGACCTCGAAGCCCGATTTTCGATTTTTGAATTAGAAAAATTTTTTAAAAATTATTTATAATTAATTAATCACGGTTTTTTTGACTCACTGATATTATTATTTGTTTTCAAATAACGTTCGATTGTAACAATTGATTTCTTTATTCTAGCGTTAGTTTGCTGTTGTGACGATACATCTATAATAATAAAAGCAAGTGTAATGTGTCTGTCTGTCTGTCTGACCGAGCTCTCCAGCCAAATCTATCGCACGCAGGGACCTGGAATTTTTTATACGGAAGCACAAAGAGGCTGGCCACCAGACCTCGAAGACCGATTTTCGATTTTTGAATTAGAAAAATTTAAAAAAAATTATTTATAATTAATTAATCACGGTTTTTTTGACTCACTGATATTATTATTTGTTTTCAAATAACGTTCGATTGTAACAATTGATTTCTTTATTCTAGCGTTAGTTTGCTGTTTTGACGATACATCTATAATAATAAAAGCAAGTGTAATGTGTCTGTCTGTCTGTCTGTCTGTCTGACCGAGCTCTCCAGCCAAATCTATCGCACGCAGGGACCTGGAATTTTTTATACGGAAGCACAAAGAGGCTGGCCACCAGACCTCGAAGACCGATTTTCGATTTTTGAATTAGAAAAATTTTTAAAAAATTATTTATAATTAATTAATCACGGTTTTTTTGACTCACTGATATTATTATTTGTTTTCAAATAACGTTCGATTGTAACAATTGATTTCTTTATTCTAGCGTTAGTTTGCTGTTTTGACGATACATCTATAATAATAAAAGCAAGTGTAATGTGTCTGTCTGTCTGTCTGACCGAGCTCTCCAGCCAAATCTATCGCACGCAGGGACCTGGAATTTTTTATACGGAAGCAGAAAGGGGCTGGCCACCAGACCTCGAAGCCCGATTTTCGATTTTTGAATTAGAAAAATTTTAAAAAAATTATTTATAATTAATTAATCACGGTTTTTTTGACTCACTGATATTATTATTTGTTTTCAAATAACGTTCGATTGTAACAATTGATTTCTTTATTCTAGCGTTAGTTTGCTGTTTTGACGATACATTAAATCGATTAATTACAATTCATTTCTTTTTTGTAGCTTATTATTTATAATTAATTAATCACGGTTTTTTTGACTCACTGATATTATTATTTGTTTTCAAATAACGTTCGATTGTAACAATTGATTTCTTTATTCTAGCGTTAGTTTGCTGTTTTGACGATACATTAAATCGATTAATTACAATTCATTTCTTTTTTGTAGCTTGTGGGGGGGAAGAGAGAGAGACAGTCTACATGTCCTACACTACTATTCCTGTGCTATTCACTTATCTGCATTTTCTAAATGCACGGGCAACGCCGGGCGGGTACAGCTAGTTAATAATAAAAGCAAGTGTAATGTGTCTGTCTGTCTGTATGTCTGTCTGTCTGTCTGTCTGACCGAGCTCTCCAGCCAAATCTATCGCACGCAGGGACCTGGAATTTTTTATACGGAAGCACAAAGGGGCTGGCCACCAGACCTCGAAGACCGATTTTCGATTTTTGAATTAGAAAAATTAAAAAAAAAATTATTTATAATTAATTAATCACGGTTTTTTTGACTCACTGATATTATTATTTGTTTTCAAATAACGTTCGATTGTAACAATTGATTTCTTTATTCTAGCGTTAGTTTGCTGTTTTGACGATACATCTATAATAATAAAAGCAAGTGTAATGTGTCTGTCTGTCTGTCTGTCTGTCTGACCGAGCTCTCCAGCCAAATCTATCGCACGCAGGGACCTGGAATTTTTTATACGGAAGCACAAAGAGGCTGGCCACCAGACCTCGAAGACCGATTTTCGATTTTTGAATTAGAAAAATTTTTAAAAAATTATTTATAATTAATTAATCACGGTTTTTTTGACTCACTGATATTATTATTTGTTTTCAAATAACGTTCGATTGTAACAATTGATTTCTTTATTCTAGCGTTAGTCTGCTGTTTTGACGATACATCTATAATAATAAAAGCAAGTGTAATGTGTCTGTCTGTCTGTCTGTCTGTCTGACCGAGCTCTCCAGCCAAATCTATCGCACGCAGGGATCTGGAATTTTTTATACGGAAGCACAAAGGGGCTGGCCACCAGACCTCGAAGCCCGATTTTCGATTTTTGAATTAGAAAAATTTTTAAAAAATTATTTATAATTAATTAATCACGGTTTTTTTGACTCACTGATATTATTATTTGTTTTCAAATAACGTTCGATTGTAACAATTGATTTCTTTATTCTAGCGTTAGTTTGCTGTTGTGACGATACATCTATAATAATAAAAGCAAGTGTAATGTGTCTGTCTGTCTGTCTGTCTGACCGAGCTCTCCAGCCAAATCTATCGCACGCAGGGACCTGGAATTTTTTATACGGAAGCACAAAGGGGCTGGCCACCAGACCTCGAAGACCGATTTTCGATTTTTGAATTAGAAAAATTTAAAAAAAATTATTTATAATTAATTAATCACGGTTTTTTTGACTCACTGATATTATTATTTGTTTTCAAATAACGTTCGATTGTAACAATTGATTTCTTTATTCTAGCGTTAGTTTGCTGTTTTGACGATACATCTATAATAATAAAAGCAAGTATAATGTGTCTGTCTGTCTGTCTGTCTGTCTGACCGAGCTCTCCAGCCAAATCTATCGCACGCAGGGACCTGGAATTTTTTATACGGAAGCACAAAGAGGCTGGCCACCAGACCTCGAAGACCGATTTTCGATTTTTGAATTAGAAAAATTTTTAAAAAATTATTTATAATTAATTAATCACGGTTTTTTTGACTCACTGATATTATTATTTGTTTTCAAATAACGTTCGATTGTAACAATTGATTTCTTTATTCTAGCGTTAGTTTGCTGTTTTGACGATACATCTATAATAATAAAAGCAAGTGTAATGTGTCTGTCTGTCTGTCTGTCTGTCTGTCTGACCGAGCTCTCCAGCCAAATCTATCGCACGCAGGGACCTGGAATTTTTTATACGGAAGCAGAAAGGGGCTGGCCACCAGACCTCGAAGCCCGATTTTCGATTTTTGAATTAGAAAAATTAAAAAAAAATTATTTATAATTAATTAATCACGGTTTTTTTGACTCACTGATATTATTATTTGTTTTCAAATAACGTTCGATTGTAACAATTGATTTCTTTATTCTAGCGTTAGTTTGCTGTTTTGACGATACATCTATAATAATAAAAGCAAGTGTAATGTGTCTGTCTCTCTGTCTGTCTGTCTGTCTGTCTGACCGAGCTCTCCAGCCAAATCTATCGCACGCAGGGACCTGGAATTTTTTATACGGAAGCAGAAAGGGGCTGGCCACCAGACCTCGAAGCCCGATTTTCGATTTTTGAATTAGAAAAATTTTAAAAAAATTATTTATAATTAATTAATCACGGTTTTTTTGACTCACTGATATTATTATTTGTTTTCAAATAACGTTCGATTGTAACAAATGATTTCTTTATTCTAGCGTTAGTTTGCTGTTTTGACGATACATCTATAATAATAAAAGCAAGTGTAATGTGTCTGTCTGTCTGTCTGTCTGTCTGTCTGACCGAGCTCTCCAGCCAAATCTATCGCACGCAGGGACCTGGAATTTTTTATACGGAAGCACAAAGGGGCTGGCCACCAGACCTCGAAGCCCGATTTTCGATTTTTGAATTAGAAAAATTTTAAAAAAATTATTTATAATTAATTAATCACGGTTTTTTTGACTCACTGATATTATTATTTGTTTTCAAATAACGTTCGATTGTAACAAATGATTTCTTTATTCTAGCGTTAGTTTGCTGTTTTGACGATACATCTATAATAATAAAAGCAAGTGTAATGTGTCTGTCTGTCTGTCTGTCTGTCTGTCTGACCGAGCTCTCCAGCCAAATCTATCGCACGCAGGGACCTGGAATTTTTTATACGGAAGCACAAAGGGGCTGGCCACCAGACCTCGAAGCCCGATTTTCGATTTTTGAATTAGAAAAATTTTAAAAAAATTATTTATAATTAATTAATCACGGTTTTTTTGACTCACTGATATTATTATTTGTTTTCAAATAACGTTCGATTGTAACAATTGATTTCTTTATTCTAGCGTTAGTCTGCTGTTTTGACGATACATCTATAATAATAAAAGCAAGTGTAATGTGTCTGTCTGTCTGTCTGTCTGTCTGACCGAGCTCTCCAGCCAAATCTATCGCACGCAGAGATCTGGAATTTTTTATACGGAAGCACAAAGGGGCTGGCCACCAGACCTCGAAGCCCGATTTTCGATTTTTGAATTAGAAAAATTTTTAAAAAATTATTTATAATTAATTAATCACGGTTTTTTTGACTCACTGATATTATTATTTGTTTTCAAATAACGTTCGATTGTAACAATTGATTTCTTTATTCTAGCGTTAGTTTGCTGTTGTGACGATACATCTATAATAATAAAAGCAAGTGTAATGTGTCTGTCTGTCTGTCTGTCTGTCTGACCGAGCTCTCCAGCCAAATCTATCGCACGCAGGGACCTGGAATTTTTTATACGGAAGCACAAAGAGGCTGGCCACCAGACCTCGAAGACCGATTTTCGATTTTTGAATTAGAAAAATTTAAAAAAAATTATTTATAATTAATTAATCACGGTTTTTTTGACTCACTGATATTATTATTTGTTTTCAAATAACGTTCGATTGTAACAATTGATTTCTTTATTCTAGCGTTAGTTTGCTGTTTTGACGATACATCTATAATAATAAAAGCAAGTGTAATGTGTCTGTCTGTCTGTCTGTCTGTCTGACCGAGCTCTCCAGCCAAATCTATCGCACGCAGGGACCTGGAATTTTTTATACGGAAGCACAAAGAGGCTGGCCACCAGACCTCGAAGACCGATTTTCGATTTTTGAATTAGAAAAATTTTTAAAAAATTATTTATAATTAATTAATCACGGTTTTTTTGACTCACTGATATTATTATTTGTTTTCAAATAACGTTCGATTGTAACAATTGATTTCTTTATTCTAGCGTTAGTTTTCTGTTTTGACGATACATCTATAATAATAAAAGCAAGTGTAATGTGTCTGTCTGTCTGTCTGTCTGTCTGACCGAGCTCTCCAGCCAAATCTATCGCACGCAGGGACCTGGAATTTTTTATACGGAAGCAGAAAGGGGCTGGCCACCAGACCTCGAAGCCCGATTTTCGATTTTTGAATTAGAAAAATTTTAAAAAAATTATTTATAATTAATTAATCACGGTTTTTTTGACTCACTGATATTATTATTTGTTTTCAAATAACGTTCGATTGTAACAATTGATTTCTTTATTCTAGCGTTAGTTTGCTGTTTTGACGATACATTAAATCGATTAATTACAATTCATTTCTTTTTTGTAGCTTATTATTTATAATTAATTAATCACGGTTTTTTTGACTCACTGATATTATTATTTGTTTTCAAATAACGTTCGATTGTAACAATTGATTTCTTTATTCTAGCGTTAGTTTGCTGTTTTGACGATACATTAAATCGATTAATTACAATTCATTTCTTTTTGTAGCTTGTGGGGGGGAAGAGAGAGAGACAGTCTACATGTCCTACACTACTATTCCTGTGCTATTCACTTATCTGCATTTTCTAAATGCACGGGCAACGCCGGGCGGGTACAGCTAGTTAATAATAAAAGCAAGTGTAATGTGTCTGTCTGTCTGTATGTCTGTCTGTCTGTCTGTCTGACCGAGCTCTCCAGCCAAATCTATCGCACGCAGGGACCTGGAATTTTTTATACGGAAGCACAAAGGGGCTGGCCACCAGACCTCGAAGACCGATTTTCGATTTTTGAATTAGAAAAATTAAAAAAAAATTATTTATAATTAATTAATCACGGTTTTTTTGACTCACTTATTTGTTTTCAAATAACGTTCGATTGTAACAATTGATTTCTTTATTCTAGCGTTAGTTTGCTGTTTTGACGATACATCTATAATAATAAAAGCAAGTGTAATGTGTCTGTCTGTCTGTCTGTCTGTCTGACCGAGCTCTCCAGCCAAATCTATCGCACGCAGGGACCTGGAATTTTTTATACGGAAGCACAAAGAGGCTGGCCACCAGACCTCGAAGACCGATTTTCGATTTTTGAATTAGAAAAATTTTTAAAAAATTATTTATAATTAATTAATCACGGTTTTTTTGACTCACTGATATTATTATTTGTTTTCAAATAACGTTCGATTGTAACAATTGATTTCTTTATTCTAGCGTTAGTCTGCTGTTTTGACGATACATCTATAATAATAAAAGCAAGTGTAATGTGTCTGTCTGTCTGTCTGTCTGTCTGTCTGTCTGACCGAGCTCTCCAGCCAAATCTATCGCACGCAGGGATCTGGAATTTTTTATACGGAAGCACAAAGGGGCTGGCCACCAGACCTCGAAGCCCGATTTTCGATTTTTGAATTAGAAAAATTTTTAAAAAATTATTTATAATTAATTAATCACGGTTTTTTTGACTCACTGATATTATTATTTGTTTTCAAATAACGTTCGATTGTAACAATTGATTTCTTTATTCTAGCGTTAGTTTGCTGTTGTGACGATACATCTATAATAATAAAAGCAAGTGTAATGTGTCTGTCTGTCTGTCTGTCTGACCGAGCTCTCCAGCCAAATCTATCGCACGCAGGGACCTGGAATTTTTTATACGGAAGCACAAAGGGGCTGGCCACCAGACCTCGAAGACCGATTTTCGATTTTTGAATTAGAAAAATTTAAAAAAAATTATTTATAATTAATTAATCACGGTTTTTTTGACTCACTGATATTATTATTTGTTTTCAAATAACGTTCGATTGTAACAATTGATTTCTTTATTCTAGCGTTAGTTTGCTGTTTTGACGATACATCTATAATAATAAAAGCAAGTATAATGTGTCTGTCTGTCTGTCTGTCTGTCTGACCGAGCTCTCCAGCCAAATCTATCGCACGCAGGGACCTGGAATTTTTTATACGGAAGCACAAAGAGGCTGGCCACCAGACCTCGAAGACCGATTTTCGATTTTTGAATTAGAAAAATTTTTAAAAAATTATTTATAATTAATTAATCACGGTTTTTTTGACTCACTGATATTATTATTTGTTTTCAAATAACGTTCGATTGTAACAATTGATTTCTTTATTCTAGCGTTAGTTTGCTGTTTTGACGATACATCTATAATAATAAAAGCAAGTGTAATGTGTCTGTCTGTCTGTCTGTCTGTCTGTCTGTCTGACCGAGCTCTCCAGCCAAATCTATCGCACGCAGGGACCTGGAATTTTTTATACGGAAGCAGAAAGGGGCTGGCCACCAGACCTCGAAGCCCGATTTTCGATTTTTGAATTAGAAAAATTAAAAAAAAATTATTTATAATTAATTAATCACGGTTTTTTTGACTCACTGATATTATTATTTGTTTTCAAATAACGTTCGATTGTAACAATTGATTTCTTTATTCTAGCGTTAGTTTGCTGTTTTGACGATACATCTATAATAATAAAAGCAAGTGTAATGTGTCTGTCTCTCTGTCTGTCTGTCTGACCGAGCTCTCCAGCCAAATCTATCGCACGCAGGGACCTGGAATTTTTTATACGGAAGCAGAAAGGGGCTGGCCACCAGACCTCGAAGCCCGATTTTCGATTTTTGAATTAGAAAAATTTTAAAAAAATTATTTATAATTAATTAATCACGGTTTTTTTGACTCACTGATATTATTATTTGTTTTCAAATAACGTTCGATTGTAACAAATGATTTCTTTATTCTAGCGTTAGTTTGCTGTTTTGACGATACAACTATAATAATAAAAGCAAGTGTAATGTGTCTGTCTGTCTGTCTGTCTGTCTCTCTGACCGAGCTCTCCAGCCAAATCTATCGCACGCAGGGACCTGGAATTTTTCATACGGAAGCACAAAGGGGCTGGCCACCAGACCTCGAAGCCCGATTTTCGATTTTTGAATTAGAAAAATTTTAAAAAAATTATTTATAATTAATTAATCACGGTTTTTTTGACTCACTGATATTATTATTTGTTTTCAAATAACGTTCGATTGTAACAATTGATTTCTTTATTCTAGCGTTAGTCTGCTGTTTTGACGATACATCTATAATAATAAAAGCAAGTGTAATGTGTCTGTCTGTCTGTCTGTCTGTCTGACCGAGCTCTCCAGCCAAATCTATCGCACGCAGAGATCTGGAATTTTTTATACGGAAGCACAAAGGGGCTGGCCACCAGACCTCGAAGCCCGATTTTCGATTTTTGAATTAGAAAAATTTTTAAAAAATTATTTATAATTAATTAATCACGGTTTTTTTTGACTCACTGATATTATTATTTGTTTTCAAATAACGTTCGATTGTAACAATTGATTTCTTTATTCTAGCGTTAGTTTGCTGTTGTGACGATACATCTATAATAATAAAAGCAAGTGTAATGTGTCTGTCTGTCTGTCTGTCTGACCGAGCTCTCCAGCCAAATCTATCGCACGCAGGGACCTGGAATTTTTTATACGGAAGCACAAAGGGGCTGGCCACCAGACCTCGAAGACCGATTTTCGATTTTTGAATTAGAAAAATTTAAAAAAAATTATTTATAATTAATTAATCACGGTTTTTTTGACTCACTGATATTATTATTTGTTTTCAAATAACGTTCGATTGTAACAATTGATTTCTTTATTCTAGCGTTAGTTTGCTGTTTTGACGATACATCTATAATAATAAAAGCAAGTGTAATGTGTCTGTCTGTCTGTCTGTCTGTCTGACCGAGCTCTCCAGCCAAATCTATCGCACGCAGGGACCTGGAATTTTTTATACGGAAGCACAAAGAGGCTGGCCACCAGACCTCGAAGACCGATTTTCGATTTTTGAATTAGAAAAATTTTTAAAAAATTATTTATAATTAATTAATCACGGTTTTTTTGACTCACTGATATTATTATTTGTTTTCAAATAACGTTCGATTGTAACAATTGATTTCTTTATTCTAGCGTTAGTTTGCTGTTTTGACGATACATTAAATCGATTAATTACAATTCATTTCTTTTTTGTAGCTTATTATTTATAATTAATTAATCACGGTTTTTTTGACTCACTGATATTATTATTTGTTTTCAAATAACGTTCGATTGTAACAATTGATTTCTTTATTCTAGCGTTAGTTTGCTGTTTTGACGATACATTAAATCGATTAATTACAATTCATTTCTTTTTTGTAGCTTGTGGGGGGGAAGAGAGAGAGACAGTCTACATGTCCTACACTACTATTCCTGTGCTATTCACTTATCTGCATTTTCTAAATGCACGGGCAACGCCGGGCGGGTACAGCTAGTTAATAATAAAAGCAAGTGTAATGTGTCTGTCTGTCTGTATGTCTGTCTGTCTGTCTGTCTGACCGAGCTCTCCAGCCAAATCTATCGCACGCAGGGACCTGGAATTTTTTATACGGAAGCACAAAGGGGCTGGCCACCAGACCTCGAAGCCCGATTTTCGATTTTTGAATTAGAAAAATTTTAAAAAAATTATTTATAATTAATTAATCACGGTTTTTTTGACTCACTGATATTATTATTTGTTTTCAAATAACGTTGGATTGTAACAATTGATTTCTTTATTCTAGCGTTAGTTTGCTGTTTTGACGATACATCTATAATAATAAAAGCAAGTGTAATGTGTCTGTCTGTCTGTCTGTCTGTCTGCCTGACCGAGCTCTCCAGCCAAATCTATCGCACGCAGGGACCTGGAATTCTTTATACGGAAGCAGAAAGGGGCTGGCCACCAGACCTCGAAGCCCGATTTTCGATTTTTGAATTAGAAAAATTTTAAAAAAATTATTTATAATTAATTAATCACGGTTTTTTTGACTCACTGATATTATTATTTGTTTTCAAATAACGTTCGATTGTAACAATTGATTTCTTTATTCTAGCGTTAGTTTGCTGTTTTGACGATACATTAAATCGATTAATTACAATTCATTTCTTTTTTGTAGCTTATTATTTATAATTAATTAATCACGGTTTTTTTGACTCACTGATATTATTATTTGTTTTCAAATAACGTTCGATTGTAACAATTGATTTCTTTATTCTAGCGTTAGTTTGCTGTTTTGACGATACATTAAATCGATTAATTACAATTCATTTCTTTTTTGTAGCTTGTGGGGGGGGGGAAGAGGGAGAGACAGTCTACATGTCCTACACTACTATTCCTGTGCTATTCACTTATCTGCATTTTCTAAATGCACGGGCAACGCCGGGCGGGTACAGCTAGTTAATAATAAAAGCAAGTGTAATGTGTCTGTCTGTCTGTATGTCTGTCTGTCTGACCGAGCTCTCCAGCCAAATCTATCGCACGCAGGGACCTGGAATTTTTTATACGGAAGCACAAAGGGGCTGGCCACCAGACCTCGAAGCCCGATTTTCGATTTTTGAATTAGAAAAATTAAAAAAAAATTATTTATAATTAATTAATCACGGTTTTTTTGACTCACTGATATTATTATTTGTTTTCAAATAACGTTCGATTGTAACAATTGATTTCTTTATTCTAGCGTTAGTTTGCTGTTTTGACGATACATTAAATCGATTAATTACAATTCATTTCTTTTTTGTAGCTTATTATTTATAATTAATTAATCACGGTTTTTTTGACTCACTCATATTATTATTTGTTTTCAAATAACGTTCGATTGTAACAATTGATTTCTTTATTCTAGCGTTAGTTTGCTGTTTTGACGATACATTAAACCGATTAATTACAATTCATTTCTTTTTTGTAGCTTGTGGGGGGGAAGAGAGAGAGACAGTCTACATGTCCTACACTACTATTCCTGCGCTATTCACTTATCTGCATTTTCTAAATGCACGGGCAACGCCGGGCGGGTACAGCTAGTCTATAATAATAAAAGCAAGTGTAATGTGTCTGTCTGTCTGTCTGTCTGACCGAGCTCTCCAGCCAAATCTATCGCACGCAGGGACCTGGAATTTTTTATACGGAAGCACAAAGGGGCTGGCCACCAGACCTCGAAGCCCGATTTTCGATTTTTGAATTAGAAAAATTTTAAAAAAATTATTTATAATTAATTAATCACGGTTTTTTTGACTCACTGATATTATTATTTGTTTTCAAATAACGTTCGATTGTAACAATTGATTTCTTTATTCTAGCGTTAGTTTGCTGTTTTGACGATACATCTATAATAATAAAAGCAAGTGTAATGTGTCTGTCTGTCTGTCTGTCTGTCTGCCTGACCGAGCTCTCCAGCCAAATCTATCGCACGCAGGGACCTGGAATTTTTTATACGGAAGCAGAAAGGGGCTGGCCACCAGACCTCGAAGCCCGATTTTCGATTTTTGAATTAGAAAAATTTTAAAAAAATTATTTATAATTAATTAATCACGGTTTTTTGACTCACTGATATTATTATTTGTTTTCAAATAACGTTCGATTGTAACAATTGATTTCTTTATTCTAGCGTTAGTTTGCTGTTTTGACGATACATTAAATCGATTAATTACAATTCATTTCTTTTTTGTAGCTTATTATTTATAATTAATTAATCACGGTTTTTTTGACTCACTGATATTATTATTTGTTTTCAAATAACGTTCGATTGTAACAATTGATTTCTTTATTCTAGCGTTAGTTTGCTGTTTTGACGATACATTAAATCGATTAATTACAATTCATTTCTTTTTTGTAGCTTGTGGGGGGGGAAGAGGGAGAGACAGTCTACATGTCCTACACTACTATTCCTGTGCTATTCACTTATCTGCATTTTCTAAATGCACGGGCAACGCCGGGCGGGTACAGCTAGTCTATAATAATAAAAGCAAGTGTAAAGTGTCTGTCTGTCTGTCTGTCTGACCAAGCTCTCCAGCCATATCTATCGCACGCAGGGACCTGGAATTTTTTATACGGAAGCACAAAGGGGCTGGCCACCAGACCTCGAAGCCCGATTTTCGATTTTTGAATTAGAAAAATTTTAAAAAAATTATTTATAATTAATTAATCACGGTTTTTTTGACTCACTGATATTATTATTTGTTTTCAAATAACGTTCGATTGTAACAATTGATTTCTTTATTCTACCGTTAGTTTGCTGTTTTGACGATACATCTATAATAATAAAAGCAAGTGTAATGTGTCTGTCTGTCTGTCTGACCGAGCTCTCCAGCTAAATCTATCGCACGCAGGGACCTGGAATTTTTTATACGGAAGCAGAAAGGGGCTGGCCACCAGACCTCGAAGCCCGATTTTCGATTTTTGAATTAGAAAAATTTTAAAAAAATTATTTATAATTAATTAATCACGGTTTTTTTGACTCACTGATATTATTATTTGTTTTCAAATAACGTTCGTTTGTAACAAATGATTTCTTTATTCTAGCGTTAGTTTGCTGTTTTGACGATACATCTATAATAATAAAAGCAAGTGTAATGTGTCTGTCTGTCTGTCTGTCTGTCTGTCTGACCGAGCTCTCCAGCCAAATCTATCGCACGCAGGGACCTGGAATTTTTTATACGGAAGCACAAAGGGGCTGGCCACCAGACCTCGAAGCCCGATTTTCGATTTTTGAATTAGAAAAATTTTAAAAAAATTATTTATAATTAATTAATCACGGTTTTTTTGACTCACTGATATTATTATTTGTTTTCAAATAACGTTCGATTGTAACAATTGATTTCTTTATTCTAGCGTTAGTCTGCTGTTTTGACGATACATCTATAATAATAAAAGCAAGTGTAATGTGTCTGTCTGTCTGTCTGTCTGACCGAGCTCTCCAGCCAAATCTATCGCACGCAGGGATCTGGAATTTTTTATACGGAAGCACAAAGGGGCTGGCCACCAGACCTCGAAGCCCGATTTTCGATTTTTGAATTAGAAAAATTAAAAAAAATTATTTATAATTAATTAATCACGGTTTTTTTGACTCACTGATATTATTATTTGTTTTCAAATAACGTTCGATTGTAACAATTGATTTCTTTATTCTAGCGTTAGTTTGCTGTTTTGACGATACATTAAATCGATTAATTACAATTCATTTCTTTTTTGTAGCTTATTATTTATAATTAATTAATCACGGTTTTTTTGACTCACTGATATTATTATTTGTTTTCAAATAACGTTCGATTGTAACAATTGATTTCTTTATTCTAGCGTTAGTTTGCTGTTTTGACGATACATTAAATCGATTAATTACAATTCATTTCTTTTTTGTAGCTTGTGGGGGGGGGAGAGAGAGACAGTCTACATATCCTACACTACTATTCCTGCGCTATTCATTTATCTGCATTTTCTAAATGCACGGGCAACGCCGGGCGGGTACAGCTAGTCTATAATAATAAAAGCAAGTGTAATGTGTCTGTCTGTCTGTCTGTCTGTCTGTCTGACCAAGCTCTCCAGCCAAATCTATCGCACGCAGGGACCTGGAATTTTTTATACGGAAGCACAAAGGGGCTGGCCACCAGACCTCGAAGCCCGATTTTCGATTTTTGAATTAGAAAAATTTTAAAAAAATTATTTATAATTAATTAATCACGGTTTTTTTGACTCACTGATATTATTATTTGTTTTCAAATAACGTTCGATTGTAACAATTGATTTCTTTATTCTAGCGTTAGTTTGCTGTTTTGACGATACATTAAATCGATTAATTACAATGCATTTCTTTTTTGTAGCTTATTATTTATAATTAATTTATCACGGTTTTTTTGACTCACTGATATTATTATTTGTTTTCAAATAACGTTCGATTGTAACAATTGATTTCTTTATTCTAGCGTTAGTTTGCTGTTTTGACGATACATTAAATCGATTAATTACAATTCATTTCTTTTTTGTAGCTTGTGGGGGGGGGAAGAGAGAGAGACAGTCTACATGTCCTACACTACTATTCCTGCGCTATTCACTTATCTGCATTTTCTAAATGCACGGGCAACGCCGGGCGGGTACAGCTAGTCTATAATAATAAAAGCAAGTGTAATGTGTCTGTCTGTCTGTCTGTCTGACCGAGCTCTCCAGCCAAATCTATCGCACGCAGGGACCTGGAATTTTTTATACGGAAGCACAAAGGGGCTGGCCACCAGACCTCGAAGCCCGATTTTCGATTTTTGAATTAGAAAAATTTAAAAAAAATTATTTATAATTAATTAATCACGGTTTTTTTGACTCACTGATATTATTATTTGTTTTCAAATAACGTTCGATTGTAACAATTGATTTCTTTATTCTAGCGTTAGTTTGCTGTTTTGACGATACATCTATAATAATAAAAGCAAGTGTAATGTGTCTGTCTGTCTGTCTGTCTGTCTGCCTGACCGAGCTCTCCAGCCAAATCTATCGCACGCAGGGACCTGGAATTTTTTATACGGAAGAAGAAAGGGGCTGGCCACCAGACCTCGAAGCCCGATTTTCGATTTTTGAATTAGAAAAATTTTAAAAAAATTATTTATAATTAATTAATCACGGTTTTTTTGACTCACTGATATTATTATTTGTTTTCAAATAACGTTCGATTGTAACAATTGATTTCTTTATTCTAGCGTTAGTTTGCTGTTTTGACGATACATTAAATCGATTAATTACAATTCATTTCTTTTTTGTAGCTTATTATTTATAATTAATTAATCACGGTTTTTTTGACTCACTCATATTATTATTTGTTTTCAAATAACGTTCGATTGTAACAATTGATTTCTTTATTCTAGCGTTAGTTTGCTGTTTTGACGATACATTAAATCGATTAATTACAATTCATTTCTTTTTTGTAGCTTGTGGGGGGGGGAAGAGAGAGAGACAGTCTACATGTCCTACACTACTATTCCTGCGCTATTCACTTATCTGCATTTTCTAAATGCACGGGCAACGCCGGGCGGGTACAGCTAGTCTATAATAATAAAAGGAAGTGTAATGTGTCTGTCTGTCTGTCTGTCTGACCGAGCTCTCCAGCCAAATCTATCGCACGCAGGGACCTGGAATTTTTTATACGGAAGCACAAAGGGGCTGGCCACCAGACCTCGAAGCCCGATTTTCGATTTTTGAATTAGAAAAATTTTAAAAAAATTATTTATAATTAATTAATCACGGTTTTTTTGACTCACTGATATTATTATTTGTTTTCAAATAACGTTCGATTGTAACAATTGATTTCTTTATTCTAGCGTTAGTTTGCTGTTTTGACGATACATCTATAATAATAAAAGCAAGTGTAATGTGTCTGTCTGTCTGTCTGTCTGTCTGCCTGACCGAGCTCTCCAGCCAAATCTATCGCACGCAGGGACCTGGAAGTTTTTATACGGAAGCAGAAAGGGGCTGGCCACCAGACCTCGAAGCCCGATTTTCGATTTTTGAATTAGAAAAATTTAAAAAAAATTATTTATAATTAATTAATCACGGTTTTTTTGACTCACTGATATTATTATTTGTTTTCAAATAACGTTCGATTGTAACAATTGATTTCTTTATTCTAGCGTTAGTTTGCTGTTTTGACGATACATTAAATCGATTAATTACAATTCATTTCTTTTTTGTAGCTTATTATTTATAATTAATTAATCACGGTTTTTTTGACTCACTGATATTATTATTTGTTTTCAAATAACGTTCGATTGTAACAATTGATTTCTTTATTCTAGCGTTAGTTTGCTGTTTTGACGATACATTAAATCGATTAATTACAATTCATTTCTTTTTTGTAGCTTGTGGGGGGGGGAAGAGGGAGAGACAGTCTACATGTCCTACACTACTATTCCTGTGCTATTCACTTATCTGCATTTTCTAAATGCACGGGCAACGCCGGGCGGGTACAGCTAGTTAATAATAAAAGCAAGTGTAATGTGTCTGTCTGTCTGTATGTCTGTCTGTCTGTCTGTCTGACCGAGCTCTCCAGCCAAATCTATCGCACGCAGGGACCTGGAATTTTTTATACGGAAGCACAAAGGGGCTGGCCACCAGACCTCGAAGCCCGATTTTCGATTTTTGAATTAGAAAAATTTTAAAAAAATTATTTATAATTAATTAATCACGGTTTTTTTGACTCACTGATATTATTATTTGTTTTCAAATAACGTTCGATTGTAACAATTGATTTCTTTATTCTAGCGTTAGTTTGCTGTTTTGACGATACATTAAATCGATTAATTACAATTCATTTCTTTTTTGTAGCTTATTATTTATAATTAATTAATCACGGTTTTTTTGACTCACTCATATTATTATTTGTTTTCAAATAACGTTCGATTGTAACAATTGATTTCTTTATTCTAGCGTTAGTTTGCTGTTTTGACGATACATTAAATCGATTAATTACAATTCATTTCTTTTTTGTAGCTTGTGGGGGGGGGAAGAGAGAGAGACAGTCTACATGTCCTACACTACTATTCCTGCGCTATTCACTTATCTGCATTTTCTAAATGCACGGGCAACGCCGGGCGGGTACAGCTAGTCTATAATAATAAAAGCAAGTGTAAAGTGTCTGTCTGTCTGTCTGTCTGACCAAGCTCTCCAGCCAAATCTATCGCACGCAGGGACCTGGAATTTTTTATACGGAAGCACAAAGGGGCTGGCCACCAGACCTCGAAGCCCGATTTTCGATTTTTGAATTAGAAAAATTTTAAAAAAATTATTTATAATTAATTAATCACGGTTTTTTTGACTCACTGATATTATTATTTGTTTTCAAATAACGTTCGATTGTAACAATTGATTTCTTTATTCTACCGTTAGTTTGCTGTTTTGACGATACATCTATAATAATAAAAGCAAGTGTAATGTGTCTGTCTGTCTGTCTGACCGATGTCTCCAGCTAAATCTATCGCACGCAGGGACCTGGAATTTTTTATACGGAAGCAGAAAGGGGCTGGCCACCAGACCTCGAAGCCCGATTTTCGATTTTTGAATTAGAAAAATTTTAAAAAAATTATTTATAATTAATTAATCACGGTTTTTTTGACTCACTGATATTATTATTTGTTTTCAAATAACGTTCGATTGTAACAAATGATTTCTTTATTCTAGCGTTAGTTTGCTGTTTTGACGATACATCTATAATAATAAAAGCAAGTGTAATGTGTCTGTCTGTCTGTCTGTCTGTCTGTCTGTCTGACCGAGCTCTCCAGCCAAATCTATCGCACGCAGGGACCTGGAATTTTTTATACGGAAGCACAAAGGGGCTGGCCACCAGACCTCGAAGCCCGATTTTCGATTTTTGAATTAGAAAAATTTTAAAAAAATTATTTATAATTAATTAATCACGGTTTTTTTGACTCACTGATATTATTATTTGTTTTCAAATAACGTTCGATTGTAACAATTGATTTCTTTATTCTAGCGTTAGTCTGCTGTTTTGACGATACATCTATAATAATAAAAGCAAGTGTAATGTGTCTGTCTGTCTGTCTGTCTGACCGAGCTCTCCAGCCAAATCTATCGCACGCAGGGATCTCGAATTTTTTATACGGAAGCACAAAGGGGCTGGCCACCAGACCTCGAAGCCCGATTTTCGATTTTTGAATAAGAAAAATTTTAAAAAATTATTTATAATTAATTAATCACGGTTTTTTTGACTCACTGATATTATTATTTGTTTTCAAATAACGTTCGATTGTAACAATTGATTTCTTTATTCTAGCGTTAGTTTGCTGTTGTGACGATACATCTATAATAATAAAAGCAAGTGTAATGTGTCTGTCTGTCTGTCTGACCGAGCTCTCCAGCCAAATCTATCGCACGCAGGGACCTGGAATTTTTTATACGGAAGCACAAAGGGGCTGGCCACCAGACCTCGAAGACCGATTTTCGATTTTTGAATTAGAAAAATTTTAAAAAAATTATTTATAATTAATTAATCACGGTTTTTTTGACTCACTGATATTATTATTTGTTTTCAAATAACGTTCGATTGTAACAATTGATTTCTTTATTCTAGCGTTAGTTTGCTGTTTTGACGATACATTAAATCGATTAATTACAATTCATTTCTTTTTTGTAGCTTGTGGGGGGGGAAGAGAGAGAGACAGTCTACATGTCCTACACTACTATTCCTGCGCTATTCACTTATCTGCATTTTCTAAATGCACGGGCAACGCCGGGCGGGTACAGCTAGTCTATAATAATAAAAGCAAGTGTAAAGTGTCTGTCTGACCAAGCTCTCCAGCCAAATCTATCGCACGCAGGGACCTGGAATTTTTTATACGGAAGCACAAAGGGGCTGGCCACCAGACCTCGAAGCCCGATTTTCGATTTTTGAATTAGAAAAATTTTAAAAAAATTATTTATAATTAATTAATCACGGTTTTTTTGACTCACTGATATTATTATTTGTTTTCAAATAACGTTCGATTGTAACAATTGATTTCTTTATTCTACCGTTAGTTTGCTGTTTTGACGATACATCTATAATAATAAAAGCAAGTGTAATGTGTCTGTCTGTCTGTCTGTCTGTCTGACCGAGCTCTCCAGCCAAATCTATCGCACGCAGGGACCTGGAATTTTTTATACGGAAGCAGAAAGGGGCTGGCCACCAGACCTCGAAGCCCGATTTTCGATTTTTGAATTAGAAAAATTAAAAAAAAATTATTTATAATTAATTAATCACGGTTTTTTTGACTCACTGATATTATTATTTGTTTTCAAATAACGTTCGATTGTAACAAATGATTTCTTTATTCTAGCGTTAGTTTGCTGTTTTGACGATACATCTATAATAATAAAAGCAAGTGTAATGTGTCTGTCTGTCTGTCTGTCTGACCGAGCTCTCCAGCCAAATCTATCGCACGCAGGGACCTGGAATTTTTTATACGGAAGCACAAAGGGGCTGGCCACCAGACCTCGAAGCCCGATTTTCGATTTTTGAATTAGAAAAATTTTAAAAAAATTATTTATAATTAATTAATCACGGTTTTTTTGACTCACTGATATTATTATTTGTTTTCAAATAACGTTCGATTGTAACAATTGATTTCTTTATTCTAGCGTTAGTCTGCTGTTTTGACGATACATCTATAATAATAAAAGCAAGTGTAATGTGTCTGTCTGTCTGTCTGTCTGACCGAGCTCTCCAGCCAAATCTATCGCACGCAGGGATCTGGAATTTTTTATACGGAAGCACAAAGGGGCTGGCCACCAGACCTCGAAGCCCGATTTTCGATTTTTGAATAAGAAAAATTTTTAAAAATTATTTATAATTAATTAATCACGGTTTTTTTGACTCACTGATATTATTATTTGTTTTCAAATAACGTTCGATTGTAACAATTGATTTCTTTATTCTAGCGTTAGTTTGCTGTTGTGACGATACATCTATAATAATAAAAGCAAGTGTAATGTGTCTGTCTGTCTGTCTGACCGAGCTCTCCAGCCAAATCTATCGCACGCAGGGACCTGGAATTTTTTATACGGAAGCACAAAGGGGCTGGCCACCAGACCTCGAAGACCGATTTTCGATTTTTGAATTAGAAAAATTTTAAAAAAATTATTTATAATTAATTAATCACGGTTTTTTTGACTCACTGATATTATTATTTGTTTTCAAATAACGTTCGATTGTAACAATTGATTTCTTTATTCTAGCGTTAGTTTGCTGTTTTGACGATACATCTATAATAATAAAAGCAAGTGTAATGTGTCTGTCTGTCTGTCTGTCTGTCTGCCTGACCGAGCTCTCCAGCCAAATCTATCGCACGCAGGGACCTGGAATTTTTTATACGGAAGCAGAAAGGGGCTGGCCACCAGACCTCGAAGCCCGATTTTCGATTTTTGAATTAGAAAAATTTTAAAAAAATTATTTATAATTAATTAATCACGGTTTTTTTGACTCACTGATATTATTATTTGTTTTCAAATAACGTTCGATTGTAACAATTGATTTCTTTATTCTAGCGTTAGTTTGCTGTTTTGACGATACATTAAATCGATTAATTACAATTCATTTCTTTTTTGTAGCTTATTATTTATAATTAATTAATCACGGTTTTTTTGACTCACTGATATTATTATTTGTTTTCAAATAACGTTCGATTGTAACAATTGATTTCTTTATTCTAGCGTTAGTTTGCTGTTTTGACGATACATTAAATCGATTAATTACAATTCATTTCTTTTTTGTAGCTTGTGGGGGGGGAAGAGGGAGAGACAGTCTACATGTCCTACACTACTATTCCTGTGCTATTCACTTATCTGCATTTTCTAAATGCACGGGCAACGCCGGGCGGGTACAGCTAGTTAATAATAAAAGCAAGTGTAATGTGTCTGTCTGTCTGTATGTCTGTCTGTCTGTCTGTCTGACCGAGCTCTCCAGCCAAATCTATCGCACGCAGGGACCTGGAATTTTTTATACGGAAGCACAAAGGGGCTGGCCACCAGACCTCGAAGCCCGATTTTCGATTTTTGAATTAGAAAAATTTTAAAAAAATTATTTATAATTAATTAATCACGGTTTTTTTGACTCACTGATATTATTATTTGTTTTCAAATAACGTTCGATTGTAACAATTGATTTCTTTATTCTAGCGTTAGTTTGCTGTTTTGACGATACATTAAATCGATTAATTACAATTCATTTCTTTTTTGTAGCTTATTATTTATAATTAATTAATGACGGTTTTTTTGACTCACTCATATTATTATTTGTTTTCAAATAACGTTCGATTGTAACAATTGATTTCTTTATTCTAGCGTTAGTTTCCTGTTTTGACGATACATTAAATCGATTAATTACAATTCATTTCTTTTTTGTAGCTTGTGGGGGGGGGAAGAGAGAGAGACAGTCTACATGTCCTACACTACTATTCCTGCGCTATTCACTTATCTGCATTTTCTAAATGCACGGGCAACGCCGGGCGGGTACAGCTAGTCTATAATAATAAAAGCAAGTGTAAAGTGTCTGTCTGTCTGTCTGTCTGACCAAGCTCTCCAGCCAAATCTATCGCACGCAGGGACCTGGAATTTTTTATACGGAAGCACAAAGGGGCTGGCCACCAGACCTCGAAGCCCGATTTTCGATTTTTGAATTAGAAAAATTTTAAAAAAATTATTTATAATTAATTAATCACGGTTTTTTTGACTCACTGATATTATTATTTGTTTTCAAATAACGTTCGATTGTAACAATTGATTTCTTTATTCTACCGTTAGTTTGCTGTTTTGACGATACATCTATAATAATAAAAGCAAGTGTAATGTGTCTGTCTGTCTGTCTGTCTGTCTGACCGAGCTCTCCAGCCAAATCTATCGCACGCAGGGACCTGGAATTTTTTATACGGAAGCAGAAAGGGGCTGGCCACCAGACCTCGAAGCCCGATTTTCGATTTTTGAATTAGAAAAATTTTAAAAAAATTATTTATAATTAATTAATCACGGTTTTTTTGACTCACTGATATTATTATTTGTTTTCAAATAACGTTCGATTGTAACAAATGATTTCTTTATTCTAGCGTTAGTTTGCTGTTTTGACGATACATCTATAATAATAAAAGCAAGTGTAATGTGTCTGTCTGTCTGTCTGTCTGTCTGACCGAGCTCTCCAGCCAAATCTATCGCACGCAGGGACCTGGAATTTTTTATACGGAAGCACAAAGGGGCTGGCCACCAGACCTCGAAGCCCGATTTTCGATTTTTGAATTAGAAAAATTTTAAAAAAATTATTTATAATTAATTAATCACGGTTTTTTTGACTCACTGATATTATTATTTGTTTTCAAATAACGTTCGATTGTAACAATTGATTTCTTTATTCTAGCGTTAGTCTGCTGTTTTGACGATACATCTATAATAATAAAAGCAAGTGTAATGTGTCTGTCTGTCTGTCTGTCTGACCGAGCTCTCCAGCCAAATCTATCGCACGCAGGGATCTGGAATTTTTTATACGGAAGCACAAAGGGGCTGGCCACCAGACCTCGAAGCCCGATTTTCGATTTTTGAATTAGAAAAATTTTTAAAAAATTATTTATAATTAATTAATCACGGTTTTTTTGACTCACTGATATTATTATTTGTTTTCAAATAACGTTCGATTGTAACAATTGATTTCTTTATTCTAGCGTTAGTTTGCTGTTGTGACGATACATCTATAATAATAAAAGCAAGTGTAATGTGTCTGTCTGTCTGTCTGACCGAGCTCTCCAGCCAAATCTATCGCACGCAGGGACCTGGAATTTTTTATACGGAAGCACAAAGGGGCTGGCCACCAGACCTCGAAGACCGATTTTCGATTTTTGAATTAGAAAAATTTTAAAAAAATTATTTATAATTAATTAATCACGGTTTTTTTGACTCACTGATATTATTATTTGTTTTCAAATAACTTTCGATTGTAACAATTGATTTCTTTATTCTAGCGTTAGTTTGCTGTTTTGACGATACATCTATAATAATAAAAGCAAGTGTAATGTGTCTGTCTGTCTGTCTGTCTGACCGAGCTCTCCAGCCAAATCTATCGCACGCAGGGACCTGGAATTTTTTATACGGAAGCAGAAAGGAGCTGGCCACCAGACCTCGAAGCCCGATTTTCGATTTTTGAATTAGAAAAATTTAAAAAAAATTATTTATAATTAATTAATCATGGTTTCTTTGACTCACTGATATTATTATTTGTTTTCAAATAACGTTCGATTGTAACAATTGATTTCTTTATTCTAGCGTTAGTTTGCTGTTTTGACGATACATTAAATCGATTAATTACAATTCATTTCTTTTTTGTAGCTTATTATTTATAATTAATTAATCACGGTTTTTTTGACTCACTGATATTATTATTTGTTTTCAAATAACGTTCGATTGTAACAATTGATTTCTTTATTCTAGCGTTAGTTTGCTGTTTTGAGGATACATTAAGTCGATTAATTACAATTCATTTCTTTTTTGTAGCTTGTGGGGGGGGGAAGAGAGAGAGACAGTCTACATGTCCTACACTACTATTCCTGTGCTATTCACTTATCTGCATTTTCTAAATGCACGGGCAACGCCGGGCGGGTACAGCTAGTTAATAATAAAAGCAAGTGTAATCTGTCTGTCTGTATGTCTGTCTGTCTGTCTGTCTGACCGAGCTCTCCAGCCAAATCTATCGCACGCAGGGACCTGGAATTTTTTATACGGAAGCACAAAGGGGCTGGCCACCAGACCTCGAAGCCCGATTTTCGATTTTTGAATTAGAAAAATTTAAAAAAAATTATTTATAATTAATTAATCACGGTTTTTTTGACTCACTGATATTATTATTTGTTTTCAAATAACGTTCGATTGTAACAATTGATTTCTTTATTCTAGCGTTAGTTTGCTGTTTTGACGATACATTAAATCGATTAATTACAATTCATTTCTTTTTTGTAGCTTATTATTTATAATTAATTAATCACGGTTTTTTTGACTCACTCATATTATTATTTGTTTTCAAATAACGTTCGATTGTAACAATTGATTTCTTTATTCTAGCGTTAGTTTGCTGTTTTGACGATACATTAAATCGATTAATTACAATTCATTTCTTTTTTGTAGCTTCTGGGGGGGAAGAGAGAGAGACAGTCTACATGTCCTACACTACTATTCCTGTGCTCTTCACTTATCTGCATTTTCTAAATGCACGGGCAACGCCGGGCGGGTACAGCTAGTTAATAATAAAAGCAAGTGTAATGTGTCTGTCTGTCTGTATGTCTGTCTGTCTGTCTGTCTGACCGAGCTCTCCAGCCAAATCTATCGCACGCAGGGACCTGGAATTTTTTATACGGAAGCACAAAGGGGCTGGCCACCAGACCTCGAAGCCCGATTTTCGATTTTTGAATTAGAAAAATTTAAAAAAATTATTTATAATTAATTAATCACGGTTTTTTTGACTCACTGATATTATTATTTGTTTTCAAATAACGTTCGATTGTAACAATTGATTTCTTTATTCTAGCGTTAGTTTGCTGTTTTGACGATACATTAAATCGATTAATTACAATTCATTTCTTTTTTGTAGCTTATTATTTATAATTAATTAATCACGGTTTTTTTGACTCACTGATATTATTATTTGTTTTCAAATAACGTTCGATTGTAACAATTGATTTCTTTATTCTAGCGTTAGTTTGCTGTTTTGACGATACATTAAATCGATTAATAACAATTCATTTCTTTTTTGTAGCTTGTGGGGGGGAAGAGAGAGAGACAGTCTACATGTCCTACACTACTATTCCTGCGCTATTCATTTATCTGCATTTTCTAAATGCACGGGCAACGCCGGGCGGGTACAGCTAGTCTATAATAATAAAAGCAAGTGTAATGTGTCTGTCTGTCTGTCTGTCTGACCAAGCTCTCCAGCCAAATCTATCGCACGCAGGGACCTGGAATTTTTTATACGGAAGCACAAAGGGGCTGGCCACCAGACCTCGAAGCCCGATTTTCGATTTTTGAATTAGAAAAATTTTAAAAAAATTATTTATAATTAATTAATCACGGTTTTTTTGACTCACTGATATTATTATTTGTTTTCAAATAACGTTCGATTGTAACAATTGATTTCTTTATTCTAGCGTTAGTTTGCTGTTTTGACGATACATTAAATCGATTAATTACAATGCATTTCTTTTTTGTAGCTTATTATTTATAATTAATTTATCACGGTTTTTTTGACTCACTGATATTATTATTTGTTTTCAAATAACGTTCGATTGTAACAATTGATTTCTTTATTCTAGCGTTAGTTTGCTGTTTTGACGATACATTAAATCGATTAATTACAATTCATTTCTTTTTTGTAGCTTGTGGGGGGGGAAGAGAGAGAGACAGTCTACATGTCCTACACTACTATTCCTGCGCTATTCACTTATCTGCATTTTCTAAATGCACGGGCAACGCCGGGCGGGTACAGCTAGTCTATAATAATAAAAGCAAGTGTAATGTGTCTGTCTGTCTGTCTGTCTGACCGAGCTCTCCAGCCAAATCTATCGCACGCAGGGACCTGGAATTTTTTATACGGAAGCACAAAGGGGCTGGCCACCAGACCTCGAAGCCCGATTTTCGATTTTTGAATTAGAAAAATTTTAAAAAAATTATTTATAATTAATTAATCACGGTTTTTTTGACTCACTGATATTATTATTTGTTTTCAAATAACGTTCGATTGTAACAATTGATTTCTTTATTCTAGCGTTAGTTTGCTGTTTTGACGATACATCTATAATAATAAAAGCAAGTGTAATGTGTCTGTCTGTCTGTCTGTCTGTCTGCCTGACCGAGCTCTCCAGCCAAATCTATCGCACGCAGGGACCTGGAATTTTTTATACGGAAGCAGAAAGGGGCTGGCCACCAGACCTCGAAGCCCGATTTTCGATTTTTGAATTAGAAAAATTTAAAAAAAATTATTTATAATTAATTAATCACGGTTTTTTTGACTCACTGATATTATTATTTGTTTTCAAATAACGTTCGATTGTAACAATTGATTTCTTTATTCTAGCGTTAGTTTGCTGTTTTGACGATACATTAAATCGATTAATTACAATTCATTTCTTTTTTGTAGCTTATTATTTATAATTAATTAATCACGGTTTTTTTGACTCACTGATATTATTATTTGTTTTCAAATAACGTTCGATTGTAACAATTGATTTCTTTATTCTAGCGTTAGTTTGCTGTTTTGACGATACATTAAATCGATTAATTACAATTCATTTCTTTTTTGTAGCTTGTGGGGGGGGAAGAGGGAGAGACAGTCTACATGTCCTACACTACTATTCCTGTGCTATTCACTTATCTGCATTTTCTAAATGCACGGGCAACGCCGGGCGGGTACAGCTAGTTAATAATAAAAGCAAGTGTAATGTGTCTGTCTGTCTGTATGTCTGTCTGTCTGTCTGTCTGACCGAGCTCTCCAGCCAAATCTATCGCACGCAGGGACCTGGAATTTTTTATACGGAAGCACAAAGGGGCTGGCCACCAGACCTCGAAGCCCGATTTTCGATTTTTGAATTAGAAAAATTTAAAAAAAATTATTTATAATTAATTAATCACGGTTTTTTTGACTCACTGATATTATTATTTGTTTTCAAATAACGTTCGATTGTAACAATTGATTTCTTTATTCTAGCGTTAGTTTGCTGTTTTGACGATACATTAAATCGATTAATTACAATTCATTTCTTTTTTGTAGCTTATTATTTATAATTAATTAATCACGGTTTTTTTGACTCACTCATATTATTATTTGTTTTCAAATAACGTTCGATTGTAACAATTGATTTCTTTATTCTAGCGTTAGTTTGCTGTTTTGACGATACATTAAATCGATTAATTACAATTCATTTCTTTTTTGTAGCTTGTGGGGGGGGAAGAGAGAGAGACAGTCTACATGTCCTACACTACTATTCCTGCGCTATTCACTTATCTGCATTTTCTAAATGCACGGGCAACGCCGGGCGGGTACAGCTAGTCTATAATAATAAAAGCAAGTGTAATGTGTCTGTCTGTCTGTCTGTCTGACCGAGCTCTCCAGCCAAATCTATCGCACGCAGGGACCTGGAATTTTTTATACGGAAGCACAAAGGGGCTGGCCACCAGACCTCGAAGCCCGATTTTCGATTTTTGAATTAGAAAAATTTTAAAAAAATTATTTATAATTAATTAATCACGGTTTTTTTGACTCACTGATATTATTATTTGTTTTCAAATAACGTTCGATTGTAACAATTGATTTCTTTATTCTAGCGTTAGTTTGCTGTTTTGACGATACATTAAATCGATTAATTACAATTCATTTCTTTTTTGTAGCTTGTGGGGGGGGAAGAGGGAGAGACAGTCTACATGTCCTACACTACTATTCCTGTGCTATTCACTTATCTGCATTTTCTAAATGCACGGGCAACGCCGGGCGGGTACAGCTAGTTAATAATAAAAGCAAGTGTAATGTGTCTGTCTGTCTGACCGAGCTCTCCAGCCAAATCTATCGCACGCAGGGACCTGGAATTTTTTATACGGAAGCACAAAGGGGCTGGCCACCAGACCTCGAAGCCCGATTTTCGATTTTTGAATTAGAAAAATTTTAAAAAAATTATTTATAATTAATTAATCACGGTTTTTTTCACTCACTGATATTATTATTTGTTTTCAAATAACGTTCGATTGTAACAATTGATTTCTTTATTCTAGCGTTAGTTTGCTGTTTTGACGATACATTAAATCGATTAATTACAATTCATTTCTTTTTTGTAGCTTATTATTTATAATTAATTTATCACGGTTTTTTTGACTCACTCATATTATTATTTGTTTTCAAATAACGTTCGATTGTAACAATTGATTTCTTTATTCTAGCGTTAGTTTGCTGTTTTGACGATACATTAAATCGATTAATTACAATTCATTTCTTTTTTGTAGCTTGTGGGGGGGGAAGAGAGAGAGACAGTCTACATGTCCTACACTACTATTCCTGCGCTATTCACTTATCTGCATTTTCTAAATGCACGGGCAACGCCGGGCGGGTACAGCTAGTCTATAATAATAAAAGCAAGTGTAAAGTGTCTGTCTGTCTGTCTGTCTGACCAAGCTCTCCAGCCAAATCTATCGCACGCAGGGACCTGGAATTTTTTATACGGAAGCACAAAGGGGCTGGCCACCAGACCTGGAAGCCCGATTTTCGATTTTTGAATTAGAAAAATTTTAAAAAAATTATTTATAATTAATTAATCACGGTTTTTTTGACTCACTGATATTATTATTTGTTTTCAAATAACGTTCGATTGTAACAATTGATTTCTTTATTCTACCGTTAGTTTGCTGTTTTGACGATACATCTATAATAATAAAAGCAAGTGTAATGTGTCTGTCTGTCTGTCTGTCTGTCTGACCGAGCTCTCCAGCTAAATCTATCGCACGCAGGGACCTGGAATTTTTTATACGGAAGCAGAAAGGGGCTGGCCACCAGACCTCGAAGCCCGATTTTCGATTTTTGAATTAGAAAAATTTTAAAAAAATTATTTATAATTAATTAATCACGGTTTTTTTGACTCACTGATATTATTATTTGTTTTCAAATAACGTTCGATTGTAACAAATGATTTCTTTATTCTAGCGTTAGTTTGCTGTTTTGACGATACATCTATAATAATAAAAGCAAGTGTAATGTGTCTGTCTGTCTGTCTGTCTGACCGAGCTCTCCAGGCAAATCTATCGCACGCAGGGATCTGGAATTTTTTATACGGAAGCACAAAGGGGCTGGCCACCAGACCTCGAAGCCCGATTTTCGATTTTTGAATAAGAAAAATTTTTAAAAAATTATTTATAATTAATTAATCACGGTTTTTTTGACTCACTGATATTATTATTTGTTTTCAAATAACGTTCGATTGTAACAATTGATTTCTTTATTCTAGCGTTAGTTTGCTGTTGTGACGATACATCTATAATAATAAAAGCAAGTGTAATGTGTCTGTCTGTCTGTCTGACCGAGCTCTCCAGCCAAATCTATCGCACGCAGGGACCTGGAATTTTTTATACGGAAGCACAAAGGGGCTGGCCACCAGACCTCGAAGACCGATTTTCGATTTTTGAATTAGAAAAATTTTAAAAAAATTATTTATAATTAATTAATCACGGTTTTTTTGACTCACTGATATTATTATTTGTTTTCAAATAACGTTCGATTGTAACAATTGATTTCTTTATTCTAGCGTTAGTTTGCTGTTTTGACGATACATTAAATCGATTAATTACAATGCATTTCTTTTTTGTAGCTTATTATTTATAATTAATTTATCACGGTTTTTTTGACTCACTCATATTATTATTTGTTTTCAAATAACGTTCGATTGTAACAATTGATTTCTTTATTCTAGCGTTAGTTTGCTGTTTTGACGATACATTAAATCGATTAATTACAATTCATTTCTTTTTTGTAGCTTGTGGGGGGGGGAAGAGAGAGAGACAGTCTACATGTCCTACACTACTATTCCTGCGCTATTCACTTATCTGCATTTTCTAAATGCACGGGCAACGCCGGGCGGGTACAGCTAGTCTATAATAATAAAAGCAAGTGTAATGTGTCTGTCTGTCTGTCTGACCGAGCTCTCCAGCCAAATCTATCGCACGCAGGGACCTGGAATTTTTTATACGGAAGCACAAAGGGGCTGGCCACCAGACCTCGAAGCCCGATTTTCGATTTTTGAATTAGAAAAATTTAAAAAAAATTATTTATAATTAATTAATCACGGTTTTTTTGACTCACTGATATTATTATTTGTTTTCAAATAACGTTCGACTGTAACAATTGATTTCTTTATTCTAGCGTTAGTTTGCTGTTTTGACGATACATCTATAATAATAAAAGCAAGTGTAATGTGTCTGTCTGTCTGTCTGTCTGTCTGCCTGACCGAGCTCTCCAGCCAAATCTATCGCACGCAGGGACCTGGAATTTTTTATACGGAAGCACAAAGGGGCTGGCCACCAGACCTCGAAGCCCGATTTTCGATTTTTGAATTAGAAAAATTTTAAAAAAATTATTTATAATTAATTAATCACGGTTTTTTTGACTCACTGATATTATTATTTGTTTTCAAATAACGTTCGATTGTAACAAATGATTTCTTTATTCTAGCGTTAGTTTGCTGTTTTGACGATACATCTATAATAATAAAAGCAAGTGTAATGTGTCTGTCTGTCTGTCTGTCTGTCTGTCTGTCTGACCGAGCTCTCCAGCCAAATCTATCGCACGCAGGGACCTGGAATTTTTTATATGGAAGCACAAAGGGGCTGGCCACCAGACCTCGAAGCCCGATTTTCGATTTTTGAATTAGAAAAATTTTAAAAAAATTATTTATAATTAATTAATCACGGTTTTTTTGACTCACTGATATTATTATTTGTTTTCAAATAACGTTCGATTGTAACAATTGATTTCTTTATTCTAGCGTTAGTCTGCTGTTTTGACGATACATCTATAATAATAAAAGCAAGTGTAATGTGTCTGTCTGTCTGTCTGTCTGACCGAGCTCTCCAGGCAAATCTATCGCACGCAGGGATCTGGAATTTTTTATACGGAAGCACAAAGGGGCTGGCCACCAGACCTCGAAGCCCGATTTTCGATTTTTGAATAAGAAAAATTTTTAAAAAATTATTTATAATTAATTAATCACGGTTTTTTTGACTCACTGATATTATTATTTGTTTTCAAATAACGTTCGATTGTAACAATTGATTTCTTTATTCTAGCGTTAGTTTGCTGTTGTGACGATACATCTATAATAATAAAAGCAAGTGTAATGTGTCTGTCTGTCTGTCTGACCGAGCTCTCCAGCCAAATCTATCGCACGCAGGGACCTGGAATTTTTTATACGGAAGCACAAAGGGGCTGGCCACCAGACCTCGAAGACCGATTTTCGATTTTTGAATTAGAAAAATTTTAAAAAAATTATTTATAATTAATTAATCACGGTTTTTTTGACTCACTGATATTATTATTTGTTTTCAAATAACGTTCGATTGTAACAATTGATTTCTTTATTCTAGCGTTAGTTTGCTGTTTTGACGATACATTAAATCGATTAATTACAATGCATTTCTTTTTTGTAGCTTATTATTTATAATTAATTTATCACGGTTTTTTTGACTCACTGATATTATTATTTGTTTTCAAATAACGTTCGATTGTAACAATTGATTTCTTTATTCTAGCGTTAGTTTGCTGTTTTGACGATACATTAAATCGATTAATTACAATTCATTTCTTTTTTGTAGCTTGTGGGGGGGGAAGAGAGAGAGACAGTCTACATGTCCTACACTACTATTCCTGCGCTATTCACTTATCTGCATTTTCTAAATGCACGGGCAACGCCGGGCGGGTACAGCTAGTCTATAATAATAAAAGCAAGTGTAATGTGTCTGTCTGTCTGTCTGACCGAGCTCTCCAGCCAAATCTATCGCACGCAGGGACCTGGAATTTTTTATACGGAAGCACAAAGGGGCTGGCCACCAGACCTCGAAGCCCGATTTTCGATTTTTGAATTAGAAAAATTTTAAAAAAATTATTTATAATTAATTAATCACGGTTTTTTTGACTCACTGATATTATTATTTGTTTTCAAATAACGTTCGATTGTAACAATTGATTTCTTTATTCTAGCGTTAGTTTGCTGTTTTGACGATACATCTATAATAATAAAAGCAAGTGTAATGTGTCTGTCTGTCTGTCTGTCTGTCTGCCTGACCGAGCTCTCCAGCCAAATCTATCGCACGCAGGGACCTGGAATTTTTTATACGGAAGCAGAAAGGGGCTGGCCACCAGACCTCGAAGCCCGATTTTCGATTTTTGAATTAGAAAAATTTAAAAAAAATTATTTATAATTAATTAATCACGGTTTTTTTGACTCACTGATATTATTATTTGTTTTCAAATAACGTTCGATTGTAACAATTGATTTCTTTATTCTAGCGTTAGTTTGCTGTTTTGACGATACATTAAATCGATTAATTACAATTCATTTCTTTTTTGTAGCTTATTATTTATAATTAATTAATCACGGTTTTTTTGACTCACTGATATTATTATTTGTTTTCAAATAACGTTCGATTGTAACAATTGATTTCTTTATTCTAGCGTTAGTTTGCTGTTTTGACGATACATTAAATCGATTAATTACAATTCATTTCTTTTTTGTAGCTTGTGGGGGGGGAAGAGGGAGAGACAGTCTACATGTCCTACACTACTATTCCTGTGCTATTCACTTATCTGCATTTTCTAAATGCACGGGCAACGCCGGGCGGGTACAGCTAGTTAATAATAAAAGCAAGTGTAATGTGTCTGTCTGTCTGTATGTCTGTCTGTCTGTCTGTCTGACCGAGCTCTCCAGCCAAATCTATCGCACGCAGGGACCTGGAATTTTTTATACGGAAGCACAAAGGGGCTGGCCACCAGACCTCGAAGCCCGATTTTCGATTTTTGAATTAGAAAAATTTAAAAAAAATTATTTATAATTAATTAATCACGGTTTTTTTGACTCACTGATATTATTATTTGTTTTCAAATAACGTTCGATTGTAACAATTGATTTCTTTATTCTAGCGTTAGTTTGCTGTTTTGACGATACATTAAATCGATTAATTACAATTCATTTCTTTTTTGTAGCTTATTATTTATAATTAATTAATCACGGTTTTTTTGACTCACTCATATTATTATTTGTTTTCAAATAACGTTCGATTGTAACAATTGATTTCTTTATTCTAGCGTTAGTTTGCTGTTTTGACGATACATTAAATCGATTAATTACAATTCATTTCTTTTTTGTAGCTTGTGGGGGGGGAAGAGAGAGAGACAGTCTACATGTCCTACACTACTATTCCTGCGCTATTCACTTATCTGCATTTTCTAAATGCACGGGCAACGCCGGGCGGGTACAGCTAGTCTATAATAATAAAAGCAAGTGTAAAGTGTCTGTCTGTCTGTCTGTCTGACCAAGCTCTCCAGCCAAATCTATCGCACGCAGGGACCTGGAATTTTTTATACGGAAGCACAAAGGGGCTGGCCACCAGACCTCGAAGCCCGATTTTCGATTTTTGAATTAGAAAAATTTTAAAAAAATTATTTATAATTAATTAATCACGGTTTTTTTGACTCACTGATATTATTATTTGTTTTCAAATAACGTTCGATTGTAACAATTGATTTCTTTATTCTACCGTTAGTTTGCTGTTTTGACGATACATCTATAATAATAAAAGCAAGTGTAATGTGTCTGTCTGTCTGTCTGTCTGTCTGACCGAGCTCTCCAGCCAAATCTATCGCACGCAGGGACCTGGAATTTTTTATACGGAAGCAGAAAGGGGCTGGCCACCAGACCTCGAAGCCCGATTTTCGATTTTTGAATTAGAAAAATTTAAAAAAAATTATTTATAATTAATTAATCACGGTTTTTTTGACTCACTGATATTATTATTTGTTTTCAAATAACGTTCGATTGTAACAAATGATTTCTTTATTCTAGCGTTAGTTTGCTGTTTTGACGATACATCTATAATAATAAAAGCAAGTGTAATGTGTCTGTCTGTCTGTCTGTCTGTCTGTCTGACCGAGCTCTCCAGCCAAATCTATCGCACGCAGGGACCTGGAATTTTTTATACGGAAGCACAAAGGGGCTGGCCACCAGACCTCGAAGCCCGATTTTCGATTTTTGAATTAGAAAAATTTTAAAAAAATTATTTATAATTAATTAATCACGGTTTTTTTGACTCACTGATATTATTATTTGTTTTCAAATAACGTTCGATTGTAACAATTGATTTCTTTATTCTAGCGTTAGTCTGCTGTTTTGACGATACATCTATAATAATAAAAGCAAGTGTAATGTGTCTGTCTGTCTGTCTGTCTGACCGAGCTCTCCAGCCAAATCTATCGCACGCAGGGATCTGGAATTTTTTATACGGAAGCACAAAGGGGCTGGCCACCAGACCTCGAAGCCCGATTTTCGATTTTTGAATTAGAAAAATTTTTAAAAAATTATTTATAATTAATTAATCACGGTTTTTTTGACTCTCTGATATTATTATTTGTTTTCAAATAACGTTCGATTGTAACAATTGATTTCTTTATTCTAGCGTTAGTTTGCTGTTGTGACGATACATCTATAATAATAAAAGCAAGTGTAATGTGTCTGTCTGTCTGTCTGACCGAGCTCTCCAGCCAAATCTATCGCACGCAGGGACCTGGAATTTTTTATACGGAAGCACAAAGGGGCTGGCCACCAGACCTCGAAGACCGATTTTCGATTTTTGAATTAGAAAAATTTTAAAAAAATTATTTATAATTAATTAATCACGGTTTTTTTGACTCACTGATATTATTATTTGTTTTCAAATAACTTTCGATTGTAACAATTGATTTCTTTATTCTAGCGTTAGTTTGCTGTTTTGACGATACATCTATAATAATAAAAGCAAGTGTAATGTGTCTGTCTGTCTGACCGAGCTCTCCAGCCAAATCTATCGCACGCAGGGACCTGGAATTTTTTATACGGAAGCAGAAAGGAGCTGGCCACCAGACCTCGAAGCCCGATTTTCGATTTTTGAATTAGAAAAATTTAAAAAAAATTATTTATAATTAATTAATCACGGTTTCTTTGACTCACTGATATTATTATTTGTTTTCAAATAACGTTCGATTGTAACAATTGATTTCTTTATTCTAGCGTTAGTTTGCTGTTTTGACGATACATTAAATCGATTAATTACAATTCATTTCTTTTTTGTAGCTTATTATTTATAATTAATTAATCACGGTTTTTTTGACTCACTGATATTATTATTTGTTTTCAAATAACGTTCGATTGTAACAATTGATTTCTTTATTCTAGCGTTAGTTTGCTGTTTTGAGGATACATTAAATCGATTAATTACAATTCATTTCTTTTTTGTAGCTTGTGGGGGGGGAAGAGAGAGAGACAGTCTACATGTCCTACACTACTATTCCTGTGCTATTCACTTATCTGCATTTTCTAAATGCACGGGCAACGCCGGGCGGGTACAGCTAGTTAATAATAAAAGCAAGTGTAATCTGTCTGTCTGTCTGTCTGTCTGTCTGTCTGACCGAGCTCTCCAGCCAAATCTATCGCACGCAGGGACCTGGAATTTTTTATACGGAAGCACAAAGGGGCTGGCCACCAGACCTCGAAGCCCGATTTTCGATTTTTGAATTAGAAAAATTTTAAAAAAATTATTTATAATTAATTAATCACGGTTTTTTTGACTCACTGATATTATTATTTGTTTTCAAATAACGTTCGATTGTAACAATTGATTTCCTTATTCTAGCGTTAGTTTGCTGTTTTGACGATACATTAAATCGATTAATTACAATTCATTTCTTTTTTGTAGCTTATTATTTATAATTAATTAATCACGGTTTTTTTGACTCACTCATATTATTATTTGTTTTCAAATAACGTTCGATTGTAACAATTGATTTCTTTATTCTAGCGTTAGTTTGCTGTTTTGACGATACATTAAATCGATTAATTACAATTCATTTCTTTTTTGTAGCTTGTGGGGGGGGGAAGAGAGAGAGACAGTCTACATGTCCTACACTACTATTCCTGCGCTATTCACTTATCTGCATTTTCTAAATGCACGGGCAACGCCGGGCGGGTACAGCTAGTCTATAATAATAAAAGCAAGTGTAATGTGTCTGTCTGTCTGTCTGTCTGACCAAGCTCTCCAGCCAAATCTATCGCACGCAGGGACCTTCAATTTTTTATACGGAAGCACAAAGGGGCTGGCCACCAGACCTCGAAGCCCGATTTTCGATTTTTGAATTAGAAAAATTTTAAAAAAATTATTTATAATTAATTAATCACGGTTTTTTTGACTCACTGATATTATTATTTGTTTTCAAATAACGTTCGATTGTAACAATTGATTTCTTTATTCTACCGTTAGTTTGCTGTTTTGACGATACATCTATAATAATAAAAGCAAGTGTAATGTGTCTGTCTGTCTGTCTGTCTGTCTGTCTGTCTGTCTGTCTGACCGAGCTCTCCAGCCAAATCTATCGCACGCAGGGACCTGGAATTTTTTATACGGAAGCAGAAAGGGGCTGGCCACCAGACCTCGAAGCCCGATTTTCGATTTTTGAATTAGAAAAATTTTAAAAAAATTATTTATAATTAATTAATCACGGTTTTTTTGACTCACTGATATTATTATTTGTTTTCAAATAACGTTCGATTGTAACAATTGATTTCTTTATTCTAGCGTTAGTTTGCTGTTTTGACGATACATTAAATCGATTAATTACAATTCATTTCTTTTTTGTAGCTTATTATTTATAATTAATTAATCACGGTTTTTTTGACTCACTCATATTATTATTTGTTTTCAAATAACGTTCGATTGTAACAATTGATTTCTTTATTCTAGCGTTAGTTTGCTGTTTTGACGATACATTAAATCGATTAATTACAATTCATTTCTTTTTTGTAGCTTGTGGGGGGGGGAAGAGAGAGAGACAGTCTACATGTCCTACACTACTATTCCTGTGCTATTCACTTATCTGCATTTTCTAAATGCACGGGCAACGCCGGGCGGGTACAGCTAGTTAATAATAAAAGCAAGTGTAATGTGTCTGTCTGTCTGTATGTCTGTCTGTCTGTCTGTCTGACCGAGCTCTCCAGCCAAATCTATCGCACGCAGGGACCTGGAATTTTTTATACGGAAGCACAAAGGGGCTGGCCACCAGACCTCGAAGCCCGATTTTCGATTTTGAATTAGAAAAATTTTAAAAAAATTATTTATAATTAATTAATCACGGTTTTTTTGACTCACTGATATTATTATTTGTTTTCAAATAACGTTCGATTGTAACAAATGATTTCTTTATTCTAGCGTTAGTTTGCTGTTTTGACGATACATCTATAATAATAAAAGCAAGTGTAATGTGTCTGTCTGTCTGTCTGTCTGACCGAGCTCTCCAGCCAAATCTATCGCACGCAAGGGACCTGGAATTTTTTATACGGAAGCACAAAGGGGCTGGCCACCAGACCTCGAAGCCCGATTTTCGATTTTTGAATTAGAAAAATTTTTAAAAAATTATTTATAATTAATTAATCACGGTTTTTTTGACTCACTGATATTATTATTTGTTTTCAAATAACGTTCGATTGTAACAATTGATTTCTTTATTCTAGCGTTAGTCTGCTGTTTTGACGATACATCTATAATAATAAAAGCAAGTGTAATGTGTCTGTCCTGTCTGTCTGTCTGACCGAGCTCTCCAGCCAAATCTATCGCACGCAGGGATCTGGAATTTTTTATACGGAAGCACAAAGGGGCTGGCCACCAGACCTCGAAGCCCGATTTTCGATTTTTGAATTAGAAAAATTTTTAAAAATTATTTATAATTAATTAATCACGGTTTTTTTGACTCACTGATATTATTATTTGTTTTCAAATAACGTTCGATTGTAACAATTGATTTCTTTATTCTAGCGTTAGTTTGCTGTTGTGACGATACATCTATAATAATAAAAGCAAGTGTAATGTGTCTGTCTGTCTGTCTGACCGAGCTCTCCAGCCAAATCTATCGCACGCAGGGACCTGGAATTTTTTATACGGAAGCACAAAGGGGCTGGCACCAGACCTCGAAGACCGATTTTCGATTTTTGAATTAGAAAAATTTAAAAAAATTATTTATAATTAATTAATCACGGTTTTTTTGACTCACTGATATTATTATTTGTTTTCAAATAACTTTCGATTGTAACAATTGATTTCTTTATTCTAGCGTTAGTTTGCTGTTTTGACGATACATCTATAATAATAAAAGCAAGTGTAATGTGTCTGTCTGTCTGTCTGTCTGACCGAGCTCTCCAGCCAAATCTATCGCACGCAGGGACCTGGAATTTTTTATACGGAAGCAGAAAGGGGGCTGGCCACCAGACCTCGAAGCCCGATTTTCGATTTTTGAATTAGAAAAATTTAAAAAAAATTATTTATAATTAATTAATCACGGTTTTTTTGACTCACTGATATTATTATTTGTTTTCAAATAACGTTCGATTGTAACAATTGATTTCTTTATTCTAGCGTTAGTTTGCTGTTTTGACGATACATTAAATTGATTAATTACAATTCATTTCTTTTTTGTAGCTTATTATTTATAATTAATTAATCACGGTTTTTTTGACTCACTGATATTATTATTTGTTTTCAAATAACGTTCTATTGTAACAATTGATTTCTTTATTCTAGCGTTAGTTTGCTGTTTTGAGGATACATTAAATCGATTAATTACAATTCATTTCTTTTTTGTAGCTTGTGGGGGGGGAAGAGAGAGAGACAGTCTACATGTCCTACACTACTATTCCTGTGCTATTCACTTATCTGCATTTTCTAAATGCACGGGCAACGCCGGGCGGGTACAGCTAGTTAATAATAAAAGCAAGTGTAATCTGTCTGTCTGTCTGTCTGTCTGTCTGACCGAGCTCTCCAGCCAAAATCTATCGCACGCAGGGACCTGGAATTTTTTATACGGAAGCACAAAGGGGCTGGCCACCAGACCTCGAAGGCCGATTTTCGATTTTTGAATTAGAAAAATTTTAAAAAAATTATTTATAATTAATTAATCACGGTTTTTTGACTCACTGATATTATTATTGTGTTTCAAATAACGTTCGATTGTAACACTGATTTTCTTTATTCTAGCGTTAGTTTGCTGTTTTGACGATACATTAAATCGATTAATTACAATTCATTTCTTTTTTGTAGCTTATTATTTATAATTAATTAATCACGGTTTTTTTGACTCACTGATATTATTATTTGTTTTCAAATAACGTTCGATTGTAACAATTGATTTCTTTATTCTAGCGTTAGTTTGCTGTTTTGACGATACATCTATAATAATAAAAGCAAGTGTAATGTGTCTGTCTGTCTGTCTGTCTGACCGAGCTCTCCAGCCAAATCTATCGCACGCAGGGACCTGGAATTTTTTAATACGGAAGCAGAAAGGGGCTGGCCACCAGACCTCGAAGCCCGATTTTCGATTTTTGAATTAGAAAAATTTTAAAAAAATTATTTATAATTAATTAATCACGGTTTTTTTGACTCACTGATATTATTATTTGTTTTCAAATAACGTTCGATTGTAACAATTGATTTCTTTATTCTAGCGTTAGTTTGCTGTTTTGACGATACATTAAATCGATTAATTACAATTCATTTCTTTTTGTAGCTTATTATTTATAATTAATTAATCACGGTTTTTTTGACTCACTCATATTATTATTTGTTTTCAAATAACGTTCGATTGTAACAATTGATTTCTTTATTCTAGCGTTAGTTTGCTGTTTTGACGATACATTAAATCGATTAATTACAATTCATTTCTTTTTTGTAGCTTGTGGGGGGGGGAAGAGAGAGAGACAGTCTACATGTCCTACACTACTATTCCTGCGCTATTCACTTATCTGCATTTTTCTAAATGCACGGGCAACGCCGGGCGGGTACAGCTAGTCTATAATAATAAAAGCAAGTGTAATGTGTCTGTCTGTCTGTCTGTCTGACCAAGCTCTCCAGCCAAATCTATCGCACGCAGGGACCTGGAATTTTTTATACGGAAGCACAAAGGGGCTGGCCACCAGACCTCGAAGCCCGATTTTCGATTTTTGAATTAGAAAAATTTTAAAAAAATTATTTATAATTAATTAATCACGGTTTTTTTGACTCACTGATATTATTATTTGTTTTCAAATAACGTTCGATTGTAACAATTGATTTCTTTATTCTAGCGTTAGTTTGCTGTTTTGACGATACATTAAATCGATTAATTACAATTCATTTCTTTTTTGTAGCTTATTATTTATAATTAATTAATCACGGGTTTTTTTGACTCACTGATATTATTATTTGTTTTCAAATAACGTTCGATTGTAACAATTGATTTCTTTATTCTAGCGTTAGTTTGCTGTTTTGACGATACATTAAATCGATTAATTACAATTCATTTCTTTTTTGTAGCTTGTGGGGGGGGGAAGAGAGAGAGACAGTCTACATGTCCTACACTACTATTCCTGTGCTATTCACTTATCTGCATTTTCTAAATGCACGGGCAACGCCGGGCGGGGTACAGCTAGTTAATAATAAAAGCAAGTGTAATGTGTCTGTCTGTCTGTATGTCTGTCTGTCTGTCTGTCTGACCGAGCTCTCCAGCCAAATCTATCGCACGCAGGGACCTGGAATTTTTTATACGGAAGCACAAAGGGGCTGGCCACCAGGACCTCGAAGCCCGATTTTCGATTGTTGAATTAGAAAAATTTTAAAAAAATTATTTATAATTAATTAATCACGGTTTTTTTGACTCACTGATATTATTATTTGTTTTCAAATAACGTTCGATTGTAACAATTGATTTCTTTATTCTAGCGTTAGTTTGCTGTTGTGACGATACATCTATAATAATAAAAGCAAGTGTAATGTGTCTGTCTGTCTGTCTGACCGAGCTCTCCAGCCAAATCTATCGCACGCAGGGACCTGGAATTTTTTAAACGGAAGCACAAAGGGGCTGGCCACCAGACCTCGAAGACCGATTTTCGATTTTTGAATTAGAAAAATTTAAAAAAAAATTATTTATAATTAATTAATCACGGTTTTTTTGACTCACTGATATTATTATTTGTTTTCAAATAACTTTCGATTGTAACAATTGATTTCTTTATTCTAGCGTTAGTTTGCTGTTTTGACGATACATCTATAATAATAAAAGCAAGTGTAGTGTGTCTGTCTGTCTGTCTGACCGAGCTCTCCGGCCAAATCTATCGCACGCAGGGACCTGGAATTTTTTATACGGAAGCAGAAAGGGGCTGGCCACCAGACCTCGAAGCCCGATTTTCGATTTTTGAATTAGAAAAATTTAAAAAAAATTATTTATAATTAATTAATCACGGTTTTTTTTGACTCACTGATATTATTATTTGTTTTCAAATAACGTTCGATTGTAACAATTGATTTCTTTATTCTAGCGTTAGTTTGCTGTTTTGACGATACATTAAATCGATTAATTACAATTCATTTCTTTTTTGTAGCTTATTATTTATAATTAATTAATCACGGTTTTTTTGACTCACTGATATTATTATTTGTTTTCAAATAACGTTCGATTGTAACAATTGATTTCTTTATTCTAGCGTTAGTTTGCTGTTTTGAGGATACATTAAATCGATTAATTACAATTCATTTCTTTTTTGTAGCTTGTGGGGGGGAAGAGAGAGAGACAGTCTACATGTCCTACACTACTATTCCTGTGCTATTCACTTATCTGCATTTTCTAAATGCACGGGCAACGCTGGGCGGGTACAGCTAGTTAATAATAAAAGCAAGTGTAATCTGTCTGTCTTGTCTGTA